>NC_083333.1:55309895-56509895 GCF_963455315.2 Globicephala melas
TTTTGAAGGGAAGGGACACTTTTCTGTCCACTACATCTTTCTTCACAGGTTTTATCACATTTTGTAGTTATAGGTTTTTGTGATTATTTAACATTTGTCTCTTCCTCTACACTATAAACTATAGAGGCTGCATTTTTTACAATCATATCCCCAGCACTTACTAGCAGAGTGTCTGGATCTAAATAGCTGTTCAGTAAACACAGGTTGAATAAATAAATTAATAGTGTATTAAGGTAAGATTAGTTCACCCTGGAAGCAATGGATACTTTTATTCAAATACAGTAAGTTCCCTACATACAAACGAGTTCCATTCTGAAAGTGTGCTCGTAAATCCAATTTGTTCATAAGTCCAACAAAGTTAGCTTAGGTACACAACTAACACAATTGGCTATATAGTAGTGTACTGTAGTAGGTTTATAATACTTTTTCACACAAATATTACATAAAAAACAAATTAACACAAAAAATAAAGAAAATATTTTTAATCTTACAGTACAGTAAAGTACATAAAAGCACAACCACTTGTAGAGGATGCATGCACGTGACAGTGTACACCAGACACGTGAACTGACTTACATGATTGGACAGGCTAACACATGTTTGCATCTTTGAATGTTTGCAACTTGAAGGTTCGTATGTAGGGGACTTACTGTACTTTTATACTTCCCTATGGAGTGTTATTTACTCACATAAGCATATTTGTAGTTGACCTTATTTATTTTAGTCCTATGTTTACCTACAGTCTAAATTCAACTGATTATGTGTAACAGTATTGATTACCTATTTTGAGACTTTGGGCTTCTGGCTCTATGCCATGAGAAATAGAACTAATTGTCTAACTTTAATTTATACAATATTATGTATTATAAAGTGACATTGACTGAAAGTATTATTCTGGCTCTGTAGCTAAACCAAGTGTTCCATGGTCTATAAATTATATAGTACAATTATAGGCACTGCAGAAATTGCTAGCTTGACAATTTCTAACACAAAGTATATTTTTCAGATGCTAAATACAGTATCTGCTTCAGAATCACAACATTAAGTCTAATATTTGTTGATTTGGTTTAAAACATCATACTAAGGGCTTCCCTGGTGGCGCAGTGGTTGGGAGTCCGCCTGCCGATGCAGGGGACATGGGTTCGTGCCCTGGTCCGGGAGGATCCCACATGCCGCGGAGTGGCTGGGCCCGTGAGCCATGGCCACTGGGCCTGCGCGTCCAGAGCCTGTGCTCTGCAACGGGAGAGGCCACAGCAGTGAGAGGCCCGCATACTGCAAAAAAACCAAAAAACATCATGCCAACCTGAACATTTCTAGAATGTAACCTATATTTCCAACATTTATGAAAGACTCTACTGTATACTCCATTACCCAAGTAAGAAACATGAAGCGTCATCACTATTTTTCCTTTTCTTCTCACTTCCATATATGGTCAATCACCCAGTTCTTTTAAACATCTCTCACACCATTTCATTCTTTATATCCCTCTGGTTTGTAATCTAATTCTCTCATATCAGAGTGTTGCAATCTTCTATGAACTGGCTTCCTGAATCATTGAGATGCAACACTATATAACCTTCCTTTACATAATGTAGCTTGATTTTTTTTCCTTTTTATGAAAGGAAAAAGGAAGCAAGAGGAAATTTATTATTTTTAATTAGAAACACTTTTACAAAACAAGGAAACCTTTGAGGCCAAATAGAAATGGATTCCAGTTTGCAGTGGTCTCAGCCCACTTCTAGGTTCCTAAAAAGCATATCCCAGTCTTGTTACTTTATAGTAGGAAACACCAAGCTTTGATATGTATATAAGACTATGTGCTTATTACTTGTGAACTAAGTATTTGAAACAGGATATTAAGACCTTTACATTTCCACAAACTTATTTTTTCCCTCTGTTTCTCCATAGCACTTTCTAAGTGGTATTTATAAAGTATAAATCTGATTTTATACAACCTTTTAATAGAACTCTTCAAGAGATTTGGTAAGTAATTCAAACTCTCTGGTTCCTGTTTACTTTTCCGAGAAGATGTAAGTATCTAGATCTCCCAAATCTTTTCTTTCTTTTCCCTTTTTATATCACCACATAAAATGTCCTCAACTTAGAATTCCATTTCTTTGATTGTTTATAATGAATGTGTATTTCTCCTTAAAATTCTAGCTCAGTTTTGGCTCCTCCTCTAAGTCTTCCCAGACTGACACTTTGCAGACAGGCCCAAGGAATATTGGTCATGATTTCCTTTCTGCCAACATTGTATCTTATAACACAGATCACACTGTATTGTATCTTTGTGTTGGTTTTCCTAATAGACTCTGATGCACTTGGTTATTGAAGCCACACATATATGTTCTTGTGTCCCAGTATCTAGCCCAGTGTTTTGCACACAGACAGTGCCTAGTAAAGATCTCCTAAACAAATGAACTCTCACTTGGGTCTAGGCTGACTGTGGTACCTTTTTAAGGGATACCTTCAGTAGGGCATTGAAGTATTACAAGTCTAAGTGAGAGGACTTTTTGAGGACTAGGATATTTCCTGATACTTTTGAAAATTAATAATATATAGCGGTAATTAGTTCAGTCAATGGTCTTTATTTAGATAATGACCTAAAATATTTTTAAAGGCTTATATTTTACAGGTTGAGTAAAGTCAGCATATAGGAATGTTTCATTGAGATGGAGATATTTTTCTCCTCAGAGGGAAGAAAGTTCTGATAAGTGGACTTCACCGTGGATGAATATGAAAAAGACCTGTTTCTCTAAAACCAAGATGCTCTAAATGTGGGCCTTTTATTTCAAGGTAGTGTGCGTCCACTGTAGCTCCACATCTGATTGTAAAGTGATTACTTGATGCTTATGACACACCCTCCTCATCAGAGTGGTGAGCATCTCTGCCCTGTTCCCTTTGTCTTCAGAGTCATATATTGCACAAAATTCTCCAGGCATATTCATTTTCGCATGGAGGAATCAATTATCTTCTTGTTTTGGTGCAGGTAGATTCACTAGAGCTTTTTGCCTGGAATCAGATTGAGTGTTAGACCCTAGTTGGCACAAATAATAGCATGAGTGTTTTTTTATTTTATTCATGTAGGTGCTCTTTCTCACACTAAAAGTTTTACTCATTCAAAAACAAAGCAATACAAATAATGGTCAAATTTGTAAGGCTTTTCACAGAAACGTCTCAAATATTTAAAAGAATTAGAGAAACTTGGCAGTTTTCTGTTACTGAATTTAGTTATTTTTTCTTGGTATTCAGGCCTAACAATAAGAAAATGTATTTATATATATTGCCTTAATTGTAAATGGCAAATATGTTACAAGAGAAACGAGCCTAAACTTAAAATTAGAAGTCTCAAGTTTGAATCCAAAGCCTTCTATCAACTGGTTGTGTAATTCGCTTATGTGTATGTTGCTTATGCACTGATTTTCAGTTCTCTTATCTGTAAACTGGTTGATAATGATGGAATTGTTATAAAATTATATGTATGTAAAAGCACTATTTTAAAGTTGATGTCTTACAAAACTATTAGTTACTACTGTATCATTAGTAGAATATTCATAAAATGTTAAAAATTCAAAATTATTATAGATCATAGCTGAGGTACAGCATGTATTATTGTTTGCTAGAGCCCATTCTAAGTACTGAGTATGCAGACCATGCAGATTGTTAAATACTTTTAACCCTCCTTATAGGGTTCTCCTTCAAGTTACACTTACAAATGTTCATTTAGAGGTAATTGAGAGTGGCTTTTCTTCAATATAAAGCCAAATTAGATTACTATAAATTAAATGAGCTGCATTCAGAGATTCTTAAAACCTATGCTGGTAGTAGTCAGAATTCCACTGCATTTATGGTAAACCATAAGAGTAAATGAGGTATGTGGGACCTCTTACAATCTAGAAAGAGATATACAGTTATGTTTGTGTGTATTTGGTGAATGAAATTCCTGTATAAAAATCATGTTTAGGGCTTCCCTGGTGGCGCAGTGGTTGAGAGTCCGCCTGCCGATGCAGGGACACGGGTCCGTGCCCCGGTCCGGGAAGATCCCACATGCCGCGGAGCAGCTGCGCCCCTGAGCCATGGCTGCTGAGCCTGCGCGTCCGGAGCCTGCACGTCCGGAGCCTGTGCTCCGCAACGGGAGAGGCCACAACAGTGAGAGGCCCACGTACCGCAAAAAAAAAAAAAAAAAAAAAAAAATCATGTTTATATTAACGTATAACATTAGCTATAATATATCTTTATTTTAGATTGATGTTTAACTAGCAGTAATTCTGTTTTCAGCCAGTTATATTCAAAAAGTATCTTCAAATAGCTGTTCCAGTTGGTTAACCCTGTCAATACAAAATATACCAGAGCCAAGATTTCACTGAGATTTCTCTGCAATGTTTACAGGTCATACGATTGAAATACAAGATGAATGAAATACTGAGAAAGAATGCTCTCCACGACTTAAGGAAAGAAAGATTTCAAGCCTCTGGTTTTGAAATGTCAGTACAGACAGCTTGAGTGCATGGAGAACGTAAAGACTTACCTTCATAAAGCTTTGCTCAATTGCCCAAGTTATATATTTCAACAACTTAAAATTATTTTAAAATATTTTAAATTTCATAAATGGTTACAAACATGCTGGAATAAGCTAGACTTTTTGTTTTCCTTTGTGTGATTTGTAAATTTTCCTTGATCCTGAATAATGTTATGGATTTAGTAAAAACTTCTATTCTGGTCTATAGAAGTTAAATAGAAAATAATTTTTATTTTGGTGTCACAAGCCTAGAAGAAGTTCAAGACATGACAGAACTGTTAGTAGGAATAGGGACTGAAGAAAACATATTCTCACTGAAATCACATCTAGGTAAAGAAATTAGAGAAATGTTATATGGGATTCGATGGCAAAATATAGTTACTTACCATATGCTGAACGTTAGAATACATGGTATATATGTGTTATTTTATACAGCTGTCACTATAGTCCTGTGAAGTAGTATAATTAGCTTCATTTTATAATTGAGAAAAGATTAAAAATATAAATAATTTTTCTAAAAATCTTATAGACATTATGTGGTAGTACAACTTCTTGATATCCATTATCTCTCTTTTCCCAGAATTTTTTATCCTTGCTTTCAGTAATGTGGCCCATTATCATAAATGATATCTTTCAAATACTCACAACTCTGTTGATTTTTCCTTCCATGCCACTGCAACTTGATGAACATATGGCTTAATTTATTTAATTCTGAATTTAAAAAGCTGAACTTCTGAACTAAACAGGGAAATCTTAAATCACTGTAAACATTTTCTTGAATCCCTGATGCTATCAGTTCTGAGACCTTCCATTGTTTTGTGTACTGCTAAGAAAGAAAAAAAAAAGGTCAATTAAACACTGACACACTTTTAATTTCCTCTTGCTGTATAACAAATTCTCACAAATGTAGGGCTTAAAACAGCAGAAAATTATTATCTCACAGGATCCATGAGTCAGGAGTCTGCATACAGGTTAGCAAAATCATCTGCTCAGGTCAGGATCTCACCAGGTTGAAAGAAAGGGATACAGGTGCTGCCTCTGGTACCTACCTGCTATGGCCACTTTCACAAAACCGGAGTTTGTTTCTGCTGCCATTTCCTCCTATACTTCACTGCCCCTTTTGCTCTTTGTGTCACTAGCTCCTGATTCAAGATACAAAATAAATGCATCTGATTGTTGACTCTAATTTGTGTGTCTCTACCTTTGCTGCAAAGGAGGTTGGAAAAAGTGACTTGTGGGCTGAGCTATTTGCTATACACAAGAGTCCCTCCAGCTTGTTTAAACAAAGAGGAATTAAATAATATTAAGTTACTCTCAGAAATCTTAAGAGGGCCAGAAGAACAAGATGTGGGTGCTATATGGTCAGAAAATAAAATCAATGAATTATTTCTGGTGAGATATTTCTGCTGAAGCACACTGTTACAGAATGTTGCATAACACTTCTCTCCATTAGTACTGGAAACTAGATTCACCACCAAAGTCTACATATAATGCCTCTGCCACCAGGTTTATGAAAGTATCTGATCACTACACACCTGGCCTTCACTTCATGTGCATCCAAGTCTTCTATGAAGCTGTAAGGCTGGTAGAACCTAGGTTATGTGCCTGCTCAGTAGTTGCAAGGAAATATGGAGGAATGCATTTTTTAGTTTCCTAGGTTCTAAAATAAAGGAAGACAATATATAAGCCCATCAGAATGGATGTGGAGTGAACCAACATACTGCATCCACCCTATACATAGTTGGCATTTTCTGGTCGGTGTTGAAAGGTGGGCTCTGCTTCCCACCAAGACATGTGAGGTACAGTGTTTTCTGAACATAAAAATAGGATTCAAATGCTGGACAGATACACAATGATTAGTGTTGACCAGAGTGAGGTTAGTGAAGCACTCATCTTGGTTAAAAAATTTTAGGAAGTACCAAACAACTCAGTGATCAAGAGCAATAATATTTTAATGTCATATTTGGGGGAAAAAAGCAAAATGAATGCAAAAAAAGTCATAATGAACTAAAGGTCAAAATTTTAAATAAAAGATCAATATCCATGCTACATGAGCCCTATTGGAGGCTGAGACAAAAGGAAAGTCAGTAATACGGATCCTGCCTTAAATCCTGTGCCTGAGGCAAGTGTCCTGCTGGCCTTGTTCACTATATTTGTTTTTAAATGGCTGCCAGTCACACTCTGCTTACATATCCCCAACTTAGCCACTTCAGTGAAAAAGAGCTTTTCTTTTCTAGCATATATCCTTGAAATCCACAGTATATGCTGATTGAGTCACTGCCTCTTTGTGAGCCAAGCACTCTGACTAGAGAGATGGGGATACTCTGAGTAAACACCTTTGGGCACCAAGACCAAGAATCTCCTCCAGGATGTGTGGACGGAGAGAATAGATTTCTCAAAGGAACTGGGAGAATAGAAATGCAAAAGCGTAGTGGGCAAGCAGTAACATGACTGGTTAATGTGTCCAGATTTCTATAAATCCTCTCTCCTGACCTTTTCCCTTCCATTCCTGCCTCCTATGCTCTAATCACTATGTAGCATCCAGGTCAGTCTTTAAAATGCAAACCTGATCATATTTTTCAGCTAGAAACCCCTCAATAGCTTCTCAGTGCACCTAGAATATACCACATCTTTGCATGTTTTATTAAACTCTGCATTACCTTGCTTCAGTCTGACTCCAGTTTTATTTTATCCCACACTTCTCCTTACTTACTATGCTCCAACCCTAGTGCCTTTACAACGTTCTAGTACACAGACTTCTTTGACATTTCAGGGAGTTCACACATGCTTCTCACCTGAATAACTATGCATTCTTCACATCTAAGTTTAAATGTCACCTCCTCAGTTGTCATGCTGATTTAAAATTGTTATTTCTCTCTCTCATAGCACCTTTCATAACACTTACCACATTTCATAATTACATAAGTGTCTTGGGACTATTTCATATACATTCCATCTACATCTACCCCTGTTAGACTCTGAGAGCAATAAAGGAAGACACATAACTATTTTATTCAATTCTCTTTCCTCAGTTCCCAGGCTTGTACAGTGTCTGATACATAGTCAGTGATTAGTATACTTTTGGTGAATTAAAAGAGAGACTTGATTGAACATAAAACTGCCTTCTTTCCTGCTTACTTACAAGGTTAATTTTCTATTTTTTTCTTTTATAGGCCAACAACATTCTTCCAATAAATTATCTTTTTAAATTAGTTAGAGTTTGTTTTTACTGCTTGTAACCAAAGAAGCAACCTTAAATGTTACAATCCCTAGCAGGAAACTGAGATATTTAGGAGCACCTTGGAGGCAGTAGGGAGCCATTTGTCCTTCTCGGCATTCTTTTTGGTTCCTCAGTCTGTGCTTTCACCTGATTTGCCAATCCTTTTCTGGAATATCTCCACCTGCTGCCTTACACAAAAGCCTAAATGAATTCTGAAGGAGACAAGAAGAATTTCACATCCTCTGCCCTCTGATCCCCAACTCTCAAACCTAAATGGACTAAAGGCAACTTTCAAAATGTGTCATATGATCTCAGCCCTGTAGGCATCAGCACATTTCACTCCTTCTGTTTGGAAAAACCTTCCACTGCTACAGACCTCACCCACTTCTCTCCTTCCATTGATTCACCTTTCTATCATCTCTTGAGTCTCAAATAAGGCATCACCTCCTCCAAGAAGAGGTGTCTGCATCGAAGATTGTGTTAGGTGTCCTTCCAAACTGTATAATTGCCTTCTCCTCCTACTGTCTTCTGTGGACACTACACCATACACCTTATATTTCCTCATAGCCTAGTACATTATAAACATTCAATAAATATCTATAGCATACACAAAGTAGAAAAAAATTTCAAAATTCCTCATTGCCTACAAACCTACTTGAACTCTCATTTTCTGCAACACACACATGAACACATACATACCACACACATCCTGCACAACTTAAACATGTCAATATTGGCCTGGACTATGCTTTGCTTCCCCTTACCCCCTGCTTCTCCATGGTCAGCTGCTGGTGGAGAGATAATTTCTCATATACTTTACCAATCAAAGAGGTGGGTATTCTCAGAGATTTCAACTCCTGCCTAATACACATGGCTTACCTGCCATAGTGATGTGGTAAAGACCTATATAACATGGCTGGGAATGAGGATGGGGTGAAATGAGCTTAAAGTTCAAAAGAAAAGATTTGGGTGAGAGTTTCAGATGAATTGAGGAGGAAAATAATTTAATGTAGAAGGGTCCATGAAAAGAGGAGTTGCAGGGTACAGTGGTATTATGTGTGCACCAACCTAATAAAAAAGGTAATAAATGCCCATATTTTAACCTTTCACCCAGAACATCTTTGTATTCTTGCAAGATCTTCATTAAGAGATTTCTCTGTATTACAAAACTGCTTCCCAATGTGTCCACTTTAGTTCAAGGTCTCTCTGAAAGTAATTGAAGATTTGTTAGGATGCCATTTTAGTAGCATGTCCCTTGCCCTGTATTTCCTAGTCCTGGATTGTAATAACTTTCTCATAAAATATATTTCTCAAACTTTAGTATTAATTCAGGATTATTTCATTTATTTTTTATTAAAACTATGTAATTAAAGGACCTATTGGAAATGTCACTTTTATTAGTGAAACTATTAAATATTAATTTTTTAAAAATGCTTTTGCTGGTATATTGATCTAAAGTGGGCCTAGCTCTAACTTATCTAATAATTCAGAAAATCTCATTCTTTATTTTTTTTTTAAGAAATGTAAAATAAAAATATTGAATGAAAAAAATCTGCCTAATCCTTCCTGTCATCAAAATATGATAACAAGGTATATTTTTAATAGGAGCCCTGAGAATTATTTTAAATCTGTTTTATTTGGATTTTAGTCACTAAAAACATATTATTATTTTTGAATATTTCATTCCCTTAACTTTCTTATGCTAAATGAAGGTGTGTTCTAAGTTACAAAATTACAGTGAGATCCATGGTCTACATTTTAGACAAAGGAAAGTATTTCCAACTTTCCTCTTGATCAAAGAAGGTTGCAGTGAAGTACTTTGAATCCCCTCACTTTCTAAACCCTCTATTTTATCCTTGGGACCAGTTACATATTTTGCAGTGTTGAAACCTTTTTAAAATAGTAAAATGTGTCAGATCTGCAGTAATGTAGAAATACCTTAAAATATATATTCTCAGTGAAATACACAATGGAATTTCTATATTTTCAAAGTCATTTCCACTCTATTTCATGTTGGTAAAAAGAGTAAGGGTATAAAATATCCTATCTTGTACCATTAATCTTACAAATAGACTCTGAGTGAATAGTATGCTATTAGTGTTATATGCTAACAGATATCAGAGCTGGCTAGCTACTTAAATAGCTTCCAGCTAATTAGCATTTTAGGGCATTTCTCCTTGCTTTCCCAGAATATACAGCTTTTTTACTGAAAGTGTAATAAATAAGATGAAAACAATGAGAATGACCACGTATTCTTTTCAAGTATTATGACTTCTAAAGAGTTGATATAGGCTTCCAGATTATTGCAAATTTTATCCCTTTCCCCTATTTTTGAGTAAGGAGAATCAACCTTAAATACAGGGAGATCCAATATTTCAAAAGCCTCATAATGTTTTCACTGTTTTCTATGTCTATGGCCTAATTCCTAGGCCAGTGTTTTTCAACTCAACCACTTTACAACAACATCACGTTTACAGCAGTCAATGAGTTTGGGATAGAAGAGTAATAATACAGGTGCTTCATAATGTTTCATCATAGTGAGTTCTATAAGATGTATAAGGAATGAATTCCTGATAAAGTGACACTGCAATTATGACAAGAGAAACTTCTTTGAGGGATTGCTTAGAAGGAATATAACTTACATTCAAATTTACCACAGCACAACTTCTGGCAGAACGATATTCCATGTGCTTGCTTTGGAAACTAGTGGAGCTATATTGCCCACTGAATCATCTGGAACTTGGTAATTTTGAGTTTCTTTGTTTTTAATGAGAATGGATTTAGGTATCATATTTGTTGAATATTTGTAAGCAGGATGGTGACTTTGTGAAGAGGTTGGTTGAGATAATTGTGTGTGTCTGCGTGTGTGTGTATGTGTGATGACAAGAGACTAAACTAAAACTTTGGAAATAGTTTTGAGACAATAGATATCATAATTAAATCTTGAGAATACACACTATCTCAGGCTCTATTCTAAGTGCCTTACAAACATATGACTCCATGGGGTAGACAGCATAATTATACTTATTTCACAGGAGAAGAAATAGAGGACTTAAGGGACCAAACTCCATGCCCAATGTCATCTGATTAGTTGTAAATCCAGGCTGAACTGATAGAGTCTGATTTTAGTTCTGAGGCTCTTAAGCTCTATGTTAGAATATTAAGCTGTGCATTGTGCTGTGCATTGTGCAGTGGGAGTATTGCAGACTAGAAATTCAGTTTAAAGAGTTAGAATGCAGAAACAAGAGCAACATTTTTTTAGAAAGAATCTCCAGGTTAGGAATTACTACCAGGATGAAAGTGTTTATTCATTCCAGTAGTAATTCCTAATCTTTTCCTTTCCTACTTCATTTGCTTATGATATAGTGTCTTAGAAAAGAGCAGCACTTAGCCAGTTTTACATCCGATGCCTGCTCTGGCATGTGCCAGGAAGTGAGAAGAAGGATCTTCCATTGAGAGAGTCATGTACCTTAATTATCATCCACAAAGACAATATGTAGTATTTGGTGAGATAATTTTCCAAAAGCAAACCAAGGTATTAGAGAGGAGACATGCATATTAGTTGGTTAAAAACCAACAAATGTTTAGTATGCTGGTCATCTTTCTACTGCCTATAAGCTCTGCATCAGCTGGCTAAATGTCTAAAATTTAAATCTCCTATATACCAAGATAGTTCACTCTCTTAAATTCAAATAAAAGTTTATTACTCTTTTGAAACATTAACTGACTAAGCAAAATGTAGTTTACTGAGTAACTAACATGCCATAAGGTTAACAGGCAAAGAAACAAGGAAATCTATAGTCTACCTCAGCAAGTATTTGGTATCAAAGTCTCCCACATTTCTCAACAATGTTCTGCTTTTTTCTATGATCTTTTAGTTCTCTGGATAAAGTATCAATAGGTTTTAATATCCCATTACTACTATTTCAGCTTACAACTGTTTAGCAATAACCTACCTGATAAGAAGTGCCAGCCTCCAGGTTGTTCATAGGCAGTAGCAGTAGAAGCAGCTTGTGAAAGACAAAGAGGGACAGGGTGAAATAACACCAAGAAAAGGATCAAATGAAGCATTCAAACTGCACAGTGCACTACTGAAATAAAAATTCTAAATTGTTTAATTAATGGCAGATACAAAAATACCAATTCATACACAATGCATTTGCCACCTATATTTATAACCAGCCTACACATACTTAAGTTATTATTGTCTACATATTTATTTTCAAGCACAACCATCTCTTTTTTTAATCCTTCTGAATTGCTGTATAATGACAGTATAAATTACTGTCATTAGAAGTGTGCATTTTACTTCATTATAATTTGCAATGTCAAATGAAAAGAGCTTGGATAAGAAGAAGGCAGTGATGATCAGGAGATGCAACTGGTGCTATTTCTAATACCACCTCAAGTCTTTAAAAAGAATATGGCAGGCCCAAGTCTAGCTCAAACAACAGAAATATAAGGAGAAAAATAAAAATGTATGTCATTTTGGAAAGATAAAGAGATAGTTGAAGGATGGCTAGAAAAAAAAGGGTGATGATATAGATATGTAGTTAGATATCTAGAACACTATAGTGGAAAAGAAAAGGAGTGCTTGGCAAAATAAATTCAACCATGACAGTCTTATAAAAATAGCCAAAAAAACATGGACATCTGTGATAGATTTGCAAGGAATAACAGTGTATCTAGCAGCTCTTCTTCCATTCCCATTATATCATTTTAGGACCCTGGGCCTGAAAATTTCATGCATCTTAACTTTGCAATGATTCTTTTTTGAGAATTCCCTCTAAATGCATAAGAAAGAATGTACTCACTTTCCAAGTAATTGTTTTGTTATAGGTTTTTTTTTGAGTGGTTTGCTTTCTATTTGAGAACTTCAATAGGAAGTACAACACATTTCTTGAATGACAATAATGCTTTCTTCTTCATGCACAAAGATGAAATATTCACCCTTTGCCATTCTGTGTCTCACCAATTCAGAAGCAGAACAGGAATAGAGAGTCAAGTTTTAAAAGTTATGGCAAAATCACTCTTGCAGAAAGTAGTGAGTACAGGTTAGTCATAAGTCAAGTTTAAAGGTTATAAAGTTTTTGTTGATAGGTGGAGGGAGAAGAGATAGGTTTATGAATAGAGACCAAAAACCCAGGCTGTCAAAGTGAATTAGAAAAAAGCAATAATACAAGTTCAAGAAGGCAAACAGAGTTAAAAGCCTAGGATACCCAAAATGTTAGAGGCATGAAAGTTGGTGCTTTGCATGCAAATAAGTCTATTCCACACTTCAGGTATTTGTGAAACCAGCCACAGATGAGCTAGTAAACAGGGCTTAGTCCTCTGATCCAAGGGTAGAGGTTGTCCTCCTTTGGTTTCTGCACTTCTCTATAGCACAAAGATGGGAAAGGGATGACAAATGTGTATTTACAGACAAGGACATACAGAAAGACCAATCACTACTAAGATATTTTGATTATGCAGTAGTAGTGTCTAAACCAAGCCTGTAAACAAAGGTTGAAGACAAAATGACTATATAGTCCATGTAGGTAACAAATGCATGAAGCCAGATGGAGCACACGTGCCCTTTCTTAAAGGGAATAGTTCTGAAGAAGGTTCTGCTTATTACTGCCAAAAGGACAGTGGGTCTAGTTTCTCAGGTACTTTGATTGTTCAAGCAAATCCAAAACTGTATTTTTATTATAAAATTATCCACATTTATGTCATGTAATAATTCAATTTGTCTATGTAATAGGTAGTTTAAATATTACTTGTGGTTGGTCCAGAAATATCCATTTCCCAGATAATATATAGTCCAGATGAACAATAAAAACATCAATAACATGTCCAATGATTAGTCTGAACAACACAGACCTTTGTCAAAGTTATCACTGAATCTTAAAAGGTCACAACCAGAGGCTCAGGGCTATAGACATCAATAAACATGATTCAGAGAAAATAAAAGTAAAATAGTGCTTAAAATGATTAAAAGAAGCAAAAGGTTAGTAAAACTGACATCAAATAAAGTCAACTGCAATTCAAATAATCAAAGTATAATTGGTATCTAACAGTATACCATCAATATTTGTATTGAGCCCTTCTCAAAATTTTGACAGAAACACAACTGTTACAGGAATGTTTAACATACCACTACTGTTCCATGACAAATAAAGAGAATAAAAAAATTTAAAACACTGTAAAGGATTTGAATCATATAATTAATAGAGGTGAAATAAAAGATAGATATTAAAAATTGTCTCTAAAAGAAATATTTACCTTTCTATTAACTTTTTTCTTATTATTGACAAAAAATTGCCCTACAATATTATGTTAGTTTCAGGTATATTACATAATAATTTGACATTTGCACACACTATTAAATGATCACCACAATAAGTCTAACAACCATCTCTCCCCGTGCAAAGTTATTACAATATTATTGACCATATACCTTATATTGTAAGTCATCTCTGTGACTTATTATATAACTTAAAGTTTATATCTCTTAATCCTGTATATCTTTCAAATACCTCTTCCAACCACTTTCCTTCTGGCATCTACCCATTTGTTCTCTGTATCTATGAATCTGTTTTCATTTTGTTTTGTTTGTTTGTTTGTTTCTTTTTTTTAGATTCCACATATAGGTGAAATGATGCAGTATTTGTCTTTCTCTGTCTGACTTATTTTACTTAGCATAATACCTTCTAGATCCATCCATGTTTTTGCAAATGGCAAGATTTCATTTTTCTTTTATGGCTGAAAAATGTTCCATTGTGTGTGTATGTGTGTGTGTGTGTGTGTGTGTGTGTGTGTGTGTGTGTATATATATATATATATATATACACCACATCTTCTTTATCCATTCATCTATCAATAGGCACTTAGGTTGCTTCCATATCTTGTCTATTGTGAATATATCTTTTGGAATTAGCGTTCTTGTTTTCTTCAGATAAATACCCAGAAGTAAAATTTCTGGATCATATGGCAGTTCTATTTTTAATTTTCTGAGGAACCTCCATACTGTTTTCCAAAGTGGCTGCACCAATTTACAATCCCAGCAATTAAAAATGAGGATTCCCTTTTCTCTACATCTTCACCAATGCTTTTTATTTGTTGTCTTTTTGGTGATACCCATTCTGACAGGTGTGAGTTGCTGTCTCATTGTGGTTTTGATTTGCAATTCCCTGATGATTAGTGATGTTGTACATCTTTTCACATCTCTATTAGCCATCTGTATGTCTTCTTTGGAAAAATGTGTATTCAGGTCCTCTGCCCATTTGTTAATTGGGTTGTTTGCTTTTTTGATGTTGAGTTGTATGTGTTCTTTGAATATTTTGGATATTAACCCCTTATCAGATACAGCATTTGCAAATATCTTCTACCGTTCTCTAGGCTGCCTTTTTGTTTAATTGATAGTTTCCTGTGCTGTATGAAAGGTTTTTAATTTGTTATAGAACTTTTTGTATATTTTTGCTTTTGTTGCCCTTGCCTGAAGAGACAGATCCAAAAAATTTCCTAGAACTGAGGTCAAAATCATGCTGCCTATGTTATTTCTAGGAGTTTTATGGTTTCAGGTCTTACGTTTAAGTCTTTAACCCACTTTGAGTTTATTTTTTCATATGGTGTGAGAAAGTAGCGTAGTTTTATTCTTTTGCGTGTAACTGTCCAATTTTTCCAATACCATTTATTGAAGAGACTGTTTCTTCCCCATTATATTCTTGCCCTGTTTATCACAGATTAACTGACCATATAAGTGTGGGTTTATTTCTGGGTTCTCTATTCTGTTCCGTTGATCTGTGTGTCTGTTTTTGTACCAGTACTATAAATTTTGGTGACTGTAGCTTTGCAGTATACTTTGATATGAAGAATACCTCTAGCTGATACCTCCAGTGTTTCAGTGGTGCTGAATTCTTTTCACTTTTGCTTATTTGTAAAACTCTTTATCTCTCCTTCAAATCTGAATGATAGCCTTGCCAGCTAGAGTATTCTTGAGTGTAGATTTTTCCCTTTTATCACTTTGAATATATCATTCCACTCCACTCTGGCCCTCAAAGTTTCTGCTGAAAAGTCAGCTGGTTGTCTTGTGGGAGTTCCTTGCACATAACTAGCTGCTTTTCTCTTGCTGCTTTTAAAATTCTCTCTCAATCTTTAATTTTTGTCATTTAATTATAATGAGTCTTGTTGAGGACTTCTTTGGGTTCATCTTGGTTGGGAGTCTGTTTCCTGGATCTAGATGTCTGTTTCCTTCTCCTGGTTAAGAAAGTTTTCAGCTATTATTTTTTCAAATAAATTCTCTGTCTCTTTCTCTTCTGATTCTGGGACCCCTATAATACAAGTAGTACACTTGATATTGTCTAAGAGGACTCATGAACTATGTTCATTTTTAAAAATTCTTTTTTTTCTTTTTTTTGGTTCAGCTTGTGGGATATCCACTACTCTATCTTTCAATTCACTGAATGTGCTGTTTTCTGTATCTACTATATCTAATCTACTGTTGATTCTTAATCTTAGTAGATTTTTTTTTTTTTTTTTTTTTTTTTGCGGTACGTGGGCCTCTCACTGTTGTGGCCTCTCCTGTTGTGGAGCACAGGCTCCGGACTCACAGGCTCAGCAGCCATGGCTCACGGGCCCAGCCGCTCCGCAGCATGTGGGATCTTCCCGCACCGGGGCACAAACCCGTGTCCCCTGCATAGGCAGGCGGACTCTCAACTACTGCGCCACCAGGGAAGCCCTACTGTTGATTCTTTCTAGTGTATTTTTTATTTCAGTTATTGTATTTTTCAGCTCTGTTTGGTTCTTCTTTATATTTTCTAACTCTTTGTTCAACTTCTCACTGTTTTCATCCATTTTATGTTAATCAAGCATCTTTGTGGTTATTACCTTAAAGTCTTTGTCAGGTAGATTGCTTATCTCCACTCCTTTTAATTCTTTTTCTGAAGTTTTGTCTTATTCCTCTGTTTCCTCATTTTGCCTAATTCTCTGTGTTTATTTCTATGTATTAGATAGGTCATTTAAGTTTCCTGATCTTGAGGAGGTAGCATTATGTAGGAGACATACTATGGGGCCTGGTAACACACTCCCCTCTGGTCTCCAGAGTTATACAGTGCCAGCCTGCTGGTAGGTGGGGCCAGGTCCCACCAATGTGGCTGTGTGGCCCACATTGTCCTGGGACTGGTGCCAGCCCACTGGTGGTGGGTAAGCTTCTGGCACTAATTGGAGGGAGGCAGGACTCCAAAATGGTGCTTGCTAGCATCAGAGTCTTCATAATAGAATGAGCTCCCCAAAATGGCTGCAGCCAGCATTTATAGTTGCCTCCAGCCTCTCTGGGAGGTTCTCCAAGATTAGCATGTGGGTCTGACCCTGATGTCTTTCAAATTACTGCCTCTGCACTGAGATTTGGAGCTTGTGAGATTTTGTCTATGCCCTTGAAGAACAGAGTCTTGGTTTTCTGCAGCCCTCTAGCACTCTCAAATTGCAAGCCCCACTGGTCTTCAAAGCTAGATGTCCTGGGGGCTTGCCTTCCTAATGGAGGACTTCCAGGCTTGAACCCCATGTTGTTTGGAAAGAACCTCTGAAATTGTGATTATCCTTCCTTTGGTGAGTTGCCTACCTGACAGTGTGGATCTTGGGTATACTTGTCTCCATCCTTCCTACCCATCTTATGGTTCCTTCTTTACATCTTCAGTTGTGAAAAGTCTTTCCTGCTAGTCTTCATGTCATTCTCATACATAGTTTCTCCGTAAATAGCTATAATTTTGGTGTGCCTCTGGGAGGAGGTAAACTCTGCCATCATGGCCACACCTCCTATTAAATTTTATATACTAACTATAAAATCCATTATGTACTTTTCTAAAAAGAAAAAAGAAAACTTAGCTCCAGAAAAGGAAGACATTACCTGGTTCACATTCTCTGATCAGAATATCATTAAAAAAAGAATTGAAAATATCTTATGAAACAAATAGATTAAAACAGAATCAGTTGAACAGATGAAAAATACTCTTCTAGGGCTTCCCTGGTGGCACAGTGGTTGAGAGTCCACCTGCAGATGCAGGGGACACGGGTTCGTGCCCTAGTCTGGGAAGATCCCACATGCTGCGGAGCGGCAAGGCCCGTGAGCCAAGGCCGCTGAGCCTGCACGCTCGGAGCCTGTACTCCGCAATGGGAGAGGTCACAGCAGTGAGAGGCCCATGTACCACAAAAAAAAAAAAAAAAAAAAAAAAAAAAACTCTTCTAAATAATTACTAATCCCAAATAAAAGTACAATTTCAGTATATTTAGAATATATTAAACATGGGAATTTTGCTTGCCAAGGTATGGATTCCTTAAAGCTCTCCTCAGATGTAAAGCTATATTCTTAATCTTTTTCATTATAACATAAATAAATATTCAATTCAGAGGTTAGGGAACAAAATAGCTACTCTAGTGTAACCAAGAGGAAAGAATTAAGCAAAGATATTATTCAATAAAAATATATAAAATAAAATTTTTCAAAAGTAGAATCAAAAATATGCTTTTTAAAACTAAAATAGAATGATGTTAGCAAATCTAATTTAAAAATGTGGAAAGTGAAAATAAGAGAAATAAGAAAACTATTGAAAATGTAAAAAGAGTAAATATAGATATGTATATAAATATACACACATCAAATATTCTATAATTAGCTTATATTGATTTTATGATTAGACATATAAATATTATTTTTCAAAAGGAAAACATAGCCACTTAATTTTATAAATATGAAATTAAAAATTTCCTTATGTTCTTTATACCTCAATAAAAATTAAAAAGTATGAGAAAATATGAAATCATTAAGGACCTTCAGCAGAGCAGTTTTAGAGGAATGGGATGGGGGACTAAGGTTGGAAACCATACCTTGGTTGAAGTATGAGTGGGTGTTGAGAAAATGAAGACAGTACATAGAGACTTAATACCTTGACTGTAAAGTTCAGTGTATTACTAAAAAATTACATATATATGATTGAGGAAAAATACATTGATTTAATATGGAAGAGGCCATTGTTTTCTTTGCTTAAAATTTATAGATGGAGGGAAATGGCTGAAGTTAAAGAAATTGTGTAATTGATAGAAAAGTTCTTGCAGGAGGCTGGGTAGGATAATATTCATGGCAGAGATGAGAAACAGTTTTAGAAAAAATGGCTGACTATTTCGTGGAGTTAGGAAGTTTTGACAAAAATAATCAATAAACGATCAATGATAAGATTTTATGTGATCCAAACTGAGGACCATAGCCTGGAAGCCAGCTTCCCAGATTACTCTGAGAAACTGCTCGGGAGAAGCACAGTTTTCAGTACAGTTTTATATCTTGTCAGAACACAGAACATTAAACAGGGATACATTTCTTCAAGGTTTCAAAAGAAAAACAAAAAAACTTGACCTGCACTTACACAGTGAGTCAGTATGGCCTTGGCACCTGGGAAAGGAGTCTTAATCATCAAAGGAAGACCATCATTGGCATCCAGGAAGGGAGATATTTAATCTTTATTTTCAGCATGGACATGGTTTATTTCTCGTCAATGTGCCCTTTTCTTTAATAATTAAAGAAAATATACAACATATGATAGGCCACAAACAAGCTGCTTTAGTTAGCATAAAATTCAAATTTACTCATGTATAAGCCAGAATGACTTCCCCACACTTCAAAATGTGAAAATTTCTTTTATCAGAAGGAAGGAGAGATGGAAATGCCATTGAGTTAAAGTGGAGGTGGGGGAGAATGAAGTAAAGTAAGTTGAGGAAGCACATCACTTTTCTTAGTTATATAGGAAGTTAAGAGAAAGGACTGGACGTGGTATGATGGTGGGGATGCTGATGATAATAGGGCAAGAATTTGGAACAGAGTTGTGACAATTTAAAATATTGAAGTGTCATATGCCCTGTGATCTAGACTGGGTAGAAAATGGACTATGGGATTGGGGAAGTATAAAAACCATAGGTTTTATTTTAAATCTGAGAATTAAAACAAAAACACACTCAGAAAAAAAAGGAAAATATTATTTCCCATATATAGCATCGTAGCTCTTCAAACTGACATGAACTTTGGCATGAACTAATCATTATCTCTTTGATGACCTTTCAGCATGGCTCCAATGAAGCAGGATGCCAATAAGCAAAAACGTGCCTTTCAATTTCAGCCACTCATGTTCCAAAGTATCTCTTCCCAGCTTTAGGAAAAGTAAACATCTAGATTTCAAGAACCCTTGCTATAATAAAATTTAAACTTACAAAACATATGAATCAGAAGACTATTACCCATATCCATATCACAAAAAATCCCAACAACATTAAAAAACAACCACACAATATTTTCTTATTAAACTCAATCTTCCTAATAGAATGTCATACTAATGAGTATCTTTGAGGGTTTTTTTGTTCGTTTGTTTATTTTTACAGAAACACTTCTGTGTTCTGTGATAGAAGAGCATAAAAATATGACAAAATCTGGATTCTTTAAAGTTCCAAAACAGTATAGAATTATAAAATTTCACTGGTTTAGTGATTTTGCCTATTCACTTAGCTTATGTTTCTCTATTTCTCTCTGAGTGGATCAGGGTCTCAATTTCCAGCTATTGGAGAAAACTATGTGCTATTTTGATTTTCAGTATTAGCAGCTATAAAATGATCTGGACCACAGGAATTTACAAACTGTAAACTATGTAGCAACATGCAGTTGTAAAAAAATCCATAACTTAAAGAGCTAACAGGCTACAGTTTGTATACCAGCTCAATCAGTTACCTAGTAAATTTAGGCAAGCCCTTTAACTAGTTAAATCTTAGTTTCTTTACCTGTAAAATGGAGACAATAATATTTCTTACCTAAAGTGCTGTGAATTGTTATGAGAAACAAGATACATAAATTATTTTTGAAACTCAAAAGCCCTTGATAAATACAGTGGTACTGCATTTCATAGATGTATTCCATGGGCTGGGGCAGCTTGCAAAATCACAAATCACCAATTATAAAATCAGGAAGGAATTGTTGGCAGGCAAGGTCATCTAATACAATCATCTGAAAATATAATGGATTCTTTATTTTTTTTGTTTTCATTTTTGTTTTTGTTTTTTTCAGCCTTGGCTGCCACTGGACAAAAAAGGATCACCTTTATACTTAGTTAATTGAATAGTTTGGCACAGGCTGGCACTCTTGTCAGCTTCTTCCTGCAGGGGCTAAAGTGACAAAGAATTCTATCAAAGGCAGAGCTTAATAATAAAAAAACTGAGTCATTTAGAGTTTTATTTACATTAAACCTTCAGACCAAACCAAAATTCTTACTTCCTGTAAGCAGTGTCAGTTATACAGAGGAAAATATTCTAACTACAGTTGCTATTGTTCACACTATTTCATTATTTTAAAGAGTCATTCTGGCAGGCACTCAGACAAAAGATAGGGGAAATGATGTCTAAAACAATAATCATAAATAAAACATGAAATCTACAAAATAGGGTGTTTGATGCATATCTGTTCTGAATACTGCATCAACCTTAAGCAATACAGTTGGATCACAAAGCAAGCAAATGCTTCACAGAAGGTCTAGTCAACACATGAAATGGAGAAAGGTAAATTGGAGACAGATTACTATTGTTCCCACTTGCAAGTTTTTCACTTGTACAATTTCTACAATGAGAAATTTTTTACAATCCAATTTTACATGGTCCAACAAAACAAATTTTAGAACTTATCTTCAAGAGTGCTGGTAGTATAAGGGCTGTTAGATTTATATATTTAAAGCAGGTATTTCTATTTTTATTTAGTGTATTGCAGTTTACGTTAAAATATATTAAATATTAAAATATAAAACTATACACTTGTACATAAAGAGAAACCACTGCCAAGACTATGTGGATGATTTTCATCATTTGTGTGTGTATGTTTATTTCTGGATAATTTTTTTTTTTTTCTTTCAGTATGTATGTGAGATATCTATATATACATATATGTATATAGAGAGAGACTGACATCTATATTGATGTATTTATATTGACATATATATATCCTATTTAGCATGGTTTGTAAAGATTATTTTTAATGGTTGCTTAATTCATTGTGTAGATCTATCAAATTTTAATCAATCGTTTCTTTCTGTAAGGCATTCTTTTATGTATTAATTATTTTTAAAGTGTTGCAAAAATATCCTTTACATGGGAACAGACTTTTACTTCCTTAGGATGAAGTTCCTAGAAATATATATATTGAGATGAACTCTTTTAAGGCTCTTGATACAATTTATTTTGGTTAAGACAAGTAGGGTCAGCTAAATCAATTAGGCAGGAAGGACATTATCAATACTGGGAGCAACATCTGATCCTGTAAGGAAGAAACAGAGAGGATTTTTTTTTTTTTTTTTTCTGCGGTACGTGGGCCTCTCACTGTTGTGGCCTCTCCCGTTGCGGAGCAACAGGCTCCGGACGCGCAGGCTCAGCGGCCATGGCTCACGGGCCCAGCCGCTCCGCGGCATGTGGGATCTTCCCGGACCGGGGCACGAACCCACGTCCCCTGCATTGGCAGGTGGACTCTCAACCACTGCGCCACCAGGGAAGCCCACAGAGAGGATTTTTAAATGCTTCCCTTCTCTTTGAGATAGAGAATCCTGAAAATGCTACAGTCCGGAAGGTCTGCTTTCTAAAGAAGGTCTATGGACATGTTCTTAACTGATACTTCAAAGCAATAGAAAATTTATGTTTATCATCTGGATATATAAATGAACATAAAAGTACGCAAATTTTTCAGAACAAAGTTTAGAGAGTCCTAAGTTATAGATTCTGAATATATAGTGTATTAATCATGATCATGACAGGAAACATATCATGCACTCAGAAGAAATGATCAAAAAAGACGTCAGTGAAGTAACTATTTCCAGAGGTTGGGCAGAGGTAAGGGAATCAACAAGGGCTGAGAAAGCTCTCAGGCACTAGCAAGAATGAGACACATTATAACTCAGGATGCGAAGATTCATGGAGAAAAACTCATGTTGCCTGAACCCAACTCAGAGCTACAACTGCGGGAGAGAAGGTAAGGATTGTCTAAGGATACAGCTACTGTAAAAACCACGGCTCAAAAGAGTGGGATTGAGAAGAAGATATGGGAGTATACCTTGATGTCTTTCTCTTGCTCTCTTATTTCCTGCTGGTCTTTTCTCTTGGTGGAATCTATCCAGAACCTGGAGTGCAATTGATACTATCTGTATCTTGATACTATCTTGAGTTCTCTGTCAATAGATAAAAGAATATAAAAAGCATGTACATAGTTAACATTATTGTACCAATGTTAATTTATTGGTTTTGACAAATGTGTGTGATTATATAAGATGTTAATATTAAGGGAATTAGTGAATGAAATATGGGAACACTATACTATCTTTGTACCTTTGTTGTTTCAGGGTAAAAATTTCAAAATTATATACACCCACACCTCAGAGATATTGACGGTTAATTTCCAGACCACCACAGTAAAGGGAATATTGCAACAAAGCAAGTCACACACTCTTTTTCATTTCCCAGTGCATATTAAAGTTATGTTCACACTATAATATAGTCTATTAAATGTACAATAGCATTATGTCTGTAAAAACAATTTACATACCTTAATTAAAATACTTTATTGATGGGCTTCCCTGGTGGCGCAGTGGTTGAGAGTCCGCTTGCTGATGCAGGGGACACAGGTTCGTGCCCCGGTCCAGGAAGATCCCACATGCCTCGGAGCGGCTGGGCCCGTGAGCCATGGCTGCTGAGCCTGTGTGCCCGGAGCCTGTGCTCCGCAACGGGAGAGGCCACAACAGTGAGAGGCCCACGTACCGCAAAAAAAATAAAAATAAAAAAAATAAAAATAAAATACTTTATTGTTAAAAATGTTAACCATCATCTATACCTTCAGTGACATTAATTTCATTGTACACCTCCATCAATTTATAAAATAAGATAACAATGAAGTTTGCCACATTGATTGATTCTTCCTTTCATGAATGATTTCTCTGTAGCATGCACTACTGTTTGATAGCATTTTACCCACAATAGAACTTCTTTCAAAACTGGAGTCAATCCTCTCAAACCCTGCCCCACTGACTTATCAACTAAGTTTACATAATATTATAAGTTCATTGTTGTTATTTCAACAATAACATCTTTGCAGTATTCCAGGAGTAGATTCCATCTCAAGAAACCATTTTCTTTCCTCCGTAAGAAGTAATGTCTCATTCATTAAAGTTTTATCTGAGATTGTAGCAGTTCAGTCACATCTTCAGGCTCCAACCTCCACTGAAGTCTTGAACCCCTCAAACTCATCCATGAGGGTTGGTATCGACTTCTTCCAAACTCTTGTTAATGTTGATATTTTGACCTCTTACCATTAATCATGAATGGTCTTCATTGCATCTAGAATGGTGAATTCTTTCCAGAAAGTTTTCATTTTACTCTGTATAGATCCATCAGAAGAATTACTATCTATGGCACTATTGCCTTACAGAATGTACTTTTTAAGTAATGAGACTTGAAAGTTGAAATTACTCCTTGATCCAAGAGCTGCGGAATGGATGTTGTGTTAGCAGGCATGAAAACATGAATGTCTTTGTACTCCCCCATAAGAACTCTTGGGGGTGACTAGGTACATTTTCAATGAGCAGTAATATTTTGAGAGAAGTCTTTTTTTCTGAGCAGTAGGTATCAACAGTGGGCTTAAAATATTCAGTAAACCATGTTGTAAACAGATATACTGTTATCCAAGCTTTTTTGTTCCATTTATAGACCACAGGCAGAGCAAATTTGCATAATACTTAAGAACCCTAGGATTTTCAAAACAGTAAATGAACATTGGCTTCAAATTCAAGTCACCAGCTGTGTTAGCCCCTAACAAGAGAGTCAGCCTTTCAATATTTGAAGCTAGGCTTTGACTTTTCTTCTTTAGCTATGACAGTCCTAGTGGCATCATCTTCCAAAAGAAGGCTATTTTGTCTATGTGGAAAATCTGTTGTTTAGTGTAGCTACCTCCACTAATTATCTTAGCTAGATCTTCTGGATAACTGTGGTAACTTCTACATCATCTCCTTCTACTTTTATGTTATAGAAATGGCTTTTTTTCTTAAACCTAATGAACCAACCACTGCTCACTTCAAATTTCTGCAGCTTTCTCACCTCTCCCAGCCTTCATAGAATTGAAGAGAGTTAGGATCTTGCTATGACTTAGGCTTTGGCTTAAGGGAATGTCATGGCTAGTTCGATCTTCTATCCAGACCACTAAAAATTTCTTCATATCAACAATAAGGCTGTTTTCACCTTCTTATCATTCGTGTGTTCACTGGAGTAGCACTTTTAATTTCCTCCAACTTTTCATTTGCATTCACAACTTGTTTAACTGTCTGGCACAAGAGGTCTAGTTTTTGTCCTATCTTGGCTTTCAGCATGCCTTCTTCACTAAGTTTAATTATTTCTAGTGATAGGCTTAAAGTGAGAGATATGTTACTCTTCTTATCACTTGAATACTTAGAGGCCATTGTAGAATCATTAATTGGCCTTACTTCAATATTATTGTGTCACAAGGAATAGGAAGGCCAGAGGAGAGGGAGAGATATGGGGAAAGGGGGGTAGGTGGAGCAGTCAAAACATACAACATTTATTGATTAAGTTCACTGTCATATCTGGGTGCAGCTTGTGGTGCCCCCCAAACAATTACAGTAGTAACACCAAAGATCACTGATCACAGCTTATCATAACAAGTATAATAATAATGTAAAAGCTTGAAATATTGTGAGAATTACCAAAATGTGATACAGAGACCTGAAGTGAACAAATACTGTTGGAAAAATGGTGCCAAAAGACTTGCTTGACACTGGGTTGCCTCAAACCTTCAATGTATAAAATATGCAATATCTGAAAGCACAAAATGAGTAGTGCAATAGAATGAGGTGAGCCTGTAGATAGTATATGTCAGCCAAGGGAAAAGGAAGAGTGAAACAGTCTATGACAAAAAAAAAATGTAATTTATTCTTCTCTCTACTTATAAAGAAATGCAGCTTAAAAGAGGATTATAAAAGTTTGAAAAACAAAAATTATGTGCCCAAAAGAAGGCACTAATGTGTAGATACTGGAATCGGATTGCTTGGGTTCAAATGTCTGCTATCCTCTGACATGTAGACCTTGGGAAATTTACTTAGTCACTCTGTGTCTCAGTTTTCTCTCCTATAAATTGGCAATAATATTAGTACAAACTTCTTAAGCACTATTGTGATCTGTAATAATAAATATGTATTTGGTCTTTGTCCCCATTTCCTGACAAACAGATCCTAAAACGATTGGAATCTCTGAGATGATGTTTCTTTCTGTGAGCTAATAATATGACTGGTGACTTGGGGCTCCTGGATCACCTCATGATTAAGTCTGGTTGCTGGGAAAATCAGTCATGTGATTAGAGGGTTGGAACTTTCAGTCCAACCCCCGACCTCTGGTGAGGGAAGAGTAGAGAAGCTGAATGTGAATGTTGAGTTAATCACTAATGGCCAAAGACTTAATCACATGCCTACACAATAAGACCTCCATAAAAATCTGAAAGCTATGAGGTTTGGAGATCATCCAGGATGCTAAACATTGGAGCTGCTGGGAGGGTGACATGGCTAGAGAAGGCACAGAAACTCTGCACCCCTCCTCTCTTACCTTACCCTGTGCATCTCTTCCATCTGGCTGTTCCTGAATTACATCCTTTGTAATAAATTTGTAATCTAGTTAATGAACCATTTTCCCGAGTTCTGTCAGGCTTTCTAGCAAGTGATTAAACTCCAGGAGGGAGTCATGGGAACATCCCATTTATAGACGGTCAGTCAGAAAAACAAGTGACATTCTGGACTTGTGATTGGTATCTGAAGTAGGGAAAGTCTTGTGGCTCTGAGACCTTAACCATGGGATCTGACACGAACTCCAGGTAAATAGTTTCAGAATTGAGTTAAATTAGAGGACACTCAACTGGTATCAGAGAATTGCTTAGTTTGGGAAAAAAAACCCACACATTTGGTGACTGGAAGTAAAGTATGAGTGTTGTGTGTGGAGAGGGAAAACAGAGGAGTTTTCTCTTTACAGCTGTCATGAGACTAAGAAAAGTCATGTATTTAAATCATACCATAGTGCTGATAATAATGAATGCAATAAACTTACTATTTTTATTATTAATAATGTTCCTTTTATTATCCTGTGTTTTTCACTGGATCCCTACATCTTAAGTAGAGGAGCTTATATATTTCTCCTGATCTGGCTAAAAACGGTATTAAAGTTTGGCATTATTATCAGAACTTGACAAATGGGGCAACTCAAATTGAGAGTTTACATTTGCTGCCCACAATAATCAACCTAAGTCAGAATAGTGGGGACAAGACCCCAAACCAATTTCTCTGACTAAGTTTCAGTACTCTTCCTATGGTCATGCTATCTTTTCTAGTAAATTCTTGCCCTTTGTGAATTGTAGGGAAAAAATATTCCACATAAAAATATTACCCAATACTTCTTGGACGTCCCTATCACTTCCAGAGACCTATTTCTGGAGGCTCACTGATTCTCTGGCTGCCTACTCAAGACTACATAGAACACAGTTTCACACACTCTCTGCAGAGACTTAGGCAGAGAAAACAGATTACTTCTGAGCTAAAGGGCTCTTGAGTATTAGGGAAGGGGACTGTCTCTCCTGTCCACTTTTCTATTAATAAAATGCACAGGGCAGAGCACCTAGGCAAATTAGCCATGCTGTAAGACCTGCACCTCACTTTGCTTAATCATCAGACTATAGTACCCAGGGGGGATGAAAAGAGGGCCTTGATACTTAGCAATCTTGTCATCCAGTGCCAATCCAAGGCTAACAGGAAAATTCTCCACAGCTGTTCAGATGGCTGGTGGTTCGTTCGCTGGCAGCAATTCTTGCCACCAAATGAAGAGCTGAGCTCTAGGGTGTGTTGACAAAATACTGTTTATAGATCCTTAATTAGAATGAGGGAAGATTCCCAACAATTCCTTCCACTTGTCTGCCAGATGGTCTATTTATTATCCTTCATCTGAGTCTCCCCTCCCACCCCTGATACCAAGTTTTTATCACTGTCACTTGTAAGTCTTTGTTTATCCTCGTGGAGAGCACTACATTGATACTTCTTCAATTTATAATGTGTGATATGATACTTGTTGGTTATGAGAAATGGGCCGTTGCCTGGTAACCAAGGTGTCTGTTACCAGGAAAAGAAAAACTTATTAAGCAAGGCACCCAATTTTTACAGTATTACAAACAAATTGGCTACTTTTTTTCTTAGATGTTTCAGGTAGTGGAGCCCCTTGGAACTAGACCCATATCTTCTGACAAGACCAAAGCAATGAAATTAAAGATAGGAAATAAGAATATAATTAACTTTCCAGTGAATATAGATTTCTTTTATTGATGCTATGGTGCTGGGAAAGAGGAAAAGAAGACATCTCATGTACTCAAGTCCTTATGTCTGATTTCATCACTCTAATTGATACAGTCAGCGTCCATTAAAACACTTGATGTCAGCCACAGAGTCAATGTAGAGCTCAGAAAATTTGTAAAGCCCCAATTTTGCACCAGTTTAATCCCTAAGCTAGTACAGTGATCTTTCACAGTTTCAATAACTATTCCACATAATCAAGAACGTGTCTAGTAAGAAGTTCCAATAACTGTCTCTGGTTTGCAGCTCCCTCTTTTGTATACCTTAATTTCCTATTTGTTACATTAAGTAAATGCCAGATTTTATTGTGATTGTGCCCCTCATACCATCTCATTGTGGCTTCTCCTTTGTCTTTGGATGTGGGGTATCTTTTTTGGTGAGTTCCACTGTCTTCCTGTTGATGACTGTTTAGCAGTAAGTTGTGATTCCAGTGGTCTCACAAGAGGGAGTGAGGGCACGTGCTTCTACTCCATCATCTTGAACCAATCTTGACCAATAAGTGAGCAGAGGTGTCAGTTCTGGATGGAGGCTTTAAGGGCCAACACCTTCCTCACCATGTTCTCCTTTCCATCTGCCAAAACTACTGGCAATGTTCCAGAGAGAGGCTGCTCTGACACCTTGGGTCCCAGAGAGATGATATGGAATAGAAACAGGGTCAACCTGCTAGTGTTGGGCATAACCTCTGGGTGGGTGACTCACAAACTGGAGAACAATTATACCACAGAAGTCCACTCACTGGAGTGAAGGTTCTGAGCCCCACGTCAGGCTTACCAACCTGGGCATCTGGCAATAGGAGGATGAATTCCCAGAGAATCAGACTTCGACGGCTAGCAGGATTTGATTGCAGGACTTTGACAGGACTGGGGGAAACAGACTCCACTCTTGGAGGGCACACACAGAGTACTGTGTGCATCAGGACCCATGGGGAAGGAGCAGCGACCCCATAGAAGACTGAACCAGACATACCTGCTAGTGTTGGAGGGTATCCTGCAGAGGCAAGGGGTGGCTGTGGCTCATTGTGGGGACAAGGACACTGGCAGCAGAAGTTCTGGAAAGTACTCCTTGGCATGAGCCCTCCGGAGTCCACCATTAGCCACAACAAAGAGCCTGTAGCCTCCAATGCTGGGTCACCTCAGGCCAAACAACAAACAGGGAGGGAACTGTTGGTTGTTTGGCCTCACCCATCAGCTGACAAGTGGTTTAAAGTTTTACTGGGCTTTGCCCACTAAAGCAACACCCAGCTGTACACACCACTAGTCCCTCCCATCAGTAAACTTGCACAAGCCTCTTAGCCTCATCCACCAGAAGGCAGACAGCAGAAGCAAGAAGAGCTACAATCCTGCAGCTTGTGGAATGAAAACCACATTCACAGAAAGATAGACAAGATGAAAGGGCACAGGGCTATGTACCAGATGAAGGAACAAGATAAAATCCCAGAAAAATAACTAAATGACGTGGAGACAGGCAACCTCCCAGAAAAATAATTCAGAATAATTATAGTGAAGATGATCCTGGACCTCAGAAAAAGAATGGAGGCAAAGATTGAGGAGATGCAAGAAATGTTTAAGAAAGGCCTAGAAGAATTAAAGAACAAACAAACAGAGATGAACAATACAATAACTGAAATGAAAAATACACTAGAAGGAATCAATAGCAGAATAACTGAAGCAGTACAATGGATAAGTGACCTGGAAGACAGAATGGTGGAATTCACTGCCGTGGAACAGAATAAAGAAAAAAGAATGAAAAGAAATGAAGACAGCCTAAGAGACCTCTGGGACAACATTAAATGCAAAAACATTCGCATTATAGGGGTCCCAGAAGGAGAAGAGAGTGAGAAAGGACCTGAGAAAATATTTGAAGAGATTATAGTCAAAAACTTCCCTAACATGGGAAAGGAAATAGCCACCCAAATCCAGGGAGCACAGAGAGTCCTAGGCAGGATAAACCCAAGGATACACATGCCGAGACACATAGTAATCAAACTGACAAAAATTAAAGACAAAGAAAAATTATTAAAAGCAACAAGGGAAAACTCACAAATAACATTCAAGGGACTCCCCATAAGGTTAACAGCTGATTTCTTAGCAGAAACTCTACAAACCAGAAGGGAGTGTCATGATATATTTAAAGTGATGAAAGGGAAGAAACTACAACCAATATTACTCTACCCGACAAGGGTCTCATTCAGATTTGATGGATAAATCAAAAGCTTTACAGACACACAAAAGCTCAGAGAATTCAGCACCACCAAACCAGCTCTACAACAAATGCTAAAGGAACTTCTCTAAATGGGAAACACAAGAGAAGAAAAGGACCTACAAAAATGAACCCAAAACAATTAAGAAACTGGTAATGGGAACATACATATCGGTCATTACCTTAAATGTGATTGGATTAAATGCTCCAACCAAAAGACACAGGCTTGCTGAATGGATACAAAAACAAGACCCATATGCATGCTGTCTACAAGAGATCTCCTTCAGACCTAGGGGCACATACAGACTGAAAATAAGGTAATGGAAATGGATATTCCATGCAAATAGAAATCAACAGAAAGCTAGAGTAGCAATACTCATATCAGAAAAAATAGACTTTAAAATAAAGAATGTTACAAGAGACAAAGAAGGATACTACATAATTATTGAGGGATCAATCCAAGAAGAGGACATAAGAATTATAAATATATATGCACCCAACATAGGAGCACCTCAATACATAAGGCAAATGTTAACAGCTATAAAAAAGGAAATCGACAGTAACACAATAATAGTGGGGGACTTTAACACCTCACTTATACCAATGGACAGATCATCCAGACAGAAAATAAATAAGGAGACACAAGCTTTAAAAGATACAATAGACCAGATAGATTTAATTGATATTTTTAGGACATTCCATCTGAAAGCAGCAGATTACACTTTCTTCTCAAATTCACACAGAACATTCTCCAGGATAGATCACATCTTGGGTCACAAATCAAGCCTTGGTAAATTCAAGAAAATTGAAATCATATCAAGCATCATCTTTTCCGACCACAACGCTATGACAATTAGAGATAAATTTCAGGGGAAAAAAACGTAAAAAAACACAAACACATGGAGGTAAAGGCCAGAAAAATAGAGGTACTAAAAATAAAAGAAATAAGAAATTTGCTGTAGATGTGTGTATGTGTGTGGGGAGGTACAAAAGTGTATACATATATTCATGCAATTTTATATCCATATAGCTATACTTTAGCTTATCTGGCATACTTAATGACTGCATAATATGTATGGTAAGTTTAAAAAATATGAGGATAAACAAGATAGAGAGAGGCCCTGCCCACACAGAATTTAAACATCTAGAGAATGGCAGGAAAAGTAAAGAGGCAATTATTACACAGTATAATGAATACTAAAGTATATATTGATAATAAATAGAGGTTGCTATGAAAACTCATGGATCAGATTTCAGACTTGAATGGTCAAGAAATCTTAGTTGAAAGCCATTTGATTATTTGGCCATTTAACTTGGGACCTAAAGATGACGAAGGGAATAATTAGGAGAAGAGAGGAGTGATGGGTGAGATTTCCAGGGAGAGAGAGAGAAATACAAAATTTTCCTAGTCAGCACTGAGAAATCTTTTAACAGTACTAAATTTATTTTGTGATTTTCTTCTGAATGTTTTATCCCCTGAACATATACAATGGAGAGAACTTTGCTCTTGTCATATGCTTTGCTGAGATGCTTCCCTGTATTCTCTGTCTGATCCTTTTATCATTGTCCAAGTATTTTGTGCTACAGCAAGTTTTCTCTGGCCCTGCCTCTTCTTGGTGCTCCAGTGTAATCTGAGCTGTACTGTGACTGTTTCCCTATGAATCTGTCAACTTTTGAGGGCAGGGATATGATAACTTTAGAGCACAGTTCTTGAAAAAACAACATTGATCTGAATGGCAGCTTGTCAAATCCTAAACCTGACTAACGATATCATTCAAGATTTTTCCAGCTGTGTTATGGGAGCCAAAAAAAACACAAAACAAAAACAAAACAAAACAACTGACTTCTCCCATCAGGAGATCCACCGGAGCAGTCTTCCAGAGGAACTCTGCACTCAAATGTAGTGCTTCCTGGATCAAGACCAATGGTTAGTTAGTCTTTGTTATCAGACTTTCTTAGATCAATGCTTCTTTCCTGAGGAATGACTTCACTGAACAGTTGTAAGAAGAGAGTTCATTTCTGGGCTCAAGCAAACCTTTTAATGATATCAACAAGAATGGAAAAGGAAAACTGAAAAATGACTCCTGAAGAAACTTTGACTTATGGTCACATTGAGAAGGAGTGATTTTAAACTAATGTCTGAAGTTGGTGAAACTGAAGTTTCAAGATGTAAAATAAGTTACAGCTAATTTAGTGTTCAGGCTGCTATGGATGAAGAGCTGTCTGACTCCAAAGCTTGATCTTCTTTGACCAGAAAAAACTGCCTCCCAAATCAATTAGCTTAGCCACCTGCTAGCTAAGGAACTGCTTCAGCATTACAGCCTGATGTGCTCAGCTTGAGGTCTTGGCAGACAGCAGAACACGGAGTCTCCTGACTGAAGTCCTAATCTGTGGGAACTATGTGCGCACACACACGCATGTATGTATATATGGATGGCTTTAAGGGATCCCATGAGAGCTTTGGGGTGTTTCATTCTTTTTGCTTCTCCTGCATATTTTATAAATAACTTTAAAGATAATAGGTAGCAATATTTTATGAGGCTCTTAAGTGTGTAAGTGTCACTGCCTGGCTCAAACATGTTTAATCTGTATTTGCTGAACAAGTAATAATCTTGTGCCTCCTCCTTACTAAATCTTCCCTTTAATCTCTTTAGAAAAAGGGTACAGGTTTAGGAGGAGATATAAGTAAACTATTATTTATAATATTCTCTTCAAGATAATTGGAAGAAATCTCTAGGAACAAAATTTAGTAATTTGAGTAAAATTGTATTAGAATTAATAAATTAATAAGTTAAGAAGACTGAATTGTAATATTTACCCAAAGACTAACTGGTATTTTATTAACTCATGTTGAATGTTTCTCTTTTACATGCTACTTAGAAATTATCAGGGAAAAGCAAATGCCAATATTTAAGGACCAAAATCAAGAGTTGTCATCTGTAAGGGACCATTGGCAATTGTTGAGTAATTAAATATTGGACAACTCATATATTTTCCCCATCATTATCCTGGGCTATCAGAAGGCATAATAACTCATTAATTAAATGTTAGCACTTTCATGGTAAATTAATAAATGGATTAAACTGTTAAAATAGTGAATATGTGTTTTGTAAGCTTTTAACCGGTAAGTCTATAAGTCTGTACTGAGAGTTAGTATAATTATTAAAGAAATAACCTTGTCATATGTATATGTGTCATATATATGTGTGTGAGTATGTATGTTATAATTTTTGTATATAGAGAAGTAAGTAAAACTAGTTTTTCTAATTTCATTTAGGAAAACACAGAAGAGCTTAAAAATTTGAGAATGGCTTCAAACAAAATGGTTACATTTTAAAATGGCAGTCAACGAAAGAGAAATTATGTATTTGAAAAACTCATGTAGTTTACATGATGTTACTTCTACTGTACTATGACATCATAATATCTTCAGTGCCCATTGAATGATTAAGTATTATATTTGTCTTTTAACCAAAATATCCGAGGGTTTTGTACTTTTATAATATTTCTTCAACCATCAATTCCTTTGCAGGTGTTGGTCTCTCCAACTTCATCCATTCTTTTACCTAAACTTTCTCATTTGCTTAAATGAAGAACTGAGTGTGTTTCCATAGAAGTTCTGCAGAGAAGAGTTCATGGATTTGATGACTTTGCTCCTCAGAATCCTTTCCTGTTCACCTCCTTCTTAGTTTACAGCCATGCTATTAAATGTTTGCATTGGTTGAGTTCAGATGTATACATAAACTCTCAAGATGAATGTAAAAAATGTCTTTAATCCTTATCTTTAAATCCTCATGAAAATCTGGATCATTCTGTACTAAAAAATTTCCTCCATGGTGAGGGAGGATCAGTACAGTACAAGGTTTTCCAGTCTTGGCACTATTGACATTTGGAGGCTTTTTCCATTTGTTGTAGGGTGCTGTGCTGAGCATTGTGGAATGTTTAGCAGCATCCCTTGCTCCTACCCACTAGATTCCAGTAGCAATCCCTGCCCAGCTGTGGCAAATAAAAATGTCTTCAAACATTGCTAAATATGCCTTGGCAGGGGGAAGCAAAATCACCCTCTGCCCAACAGAGAATCACTGAAAATCCTCTAATAAACAAATATTTTATGATTAGTTATTTGCCTGCGCCTTGTACTGTTAAAAGTGAGCTACCTTCACTTTTATGAATCAAACATCAGAACATGCAAATCATAGTTATGTAAACTATTGTTGATTATCCAGAACTCTCTTTGTGTTTAAAATTTCTGTTTTCATTATATTTCTGCCCAGCTCTTGATATTTGCCTTTGTTTCCTATTTTCAATCCTAATCGAATGTTTGTCAAATTCCTCTAACAGTATGTATAGATTTATTGCACTGATGACATGAATTGATGGCCTCCTTAAATCCACACTCTTTGCAATGCAAGTTTACAGCTCCCCCTAACAAAAAGTAGAGTCTATTTTCTCTTCTCTTGAATCTGGATTGGACTTGTGACTTGTTTGGCCTACAGAATGTGGCAGAATTGATAGTGTGTCAGTTTTGAGTCTAGGCCTCAAGGTGTCTTGTGTTGCTTCCTCTCCATCTGTTTTCATTTGAACCCCAATCCTGACATTTAAACATATCTGGACTTACATGCTGAAAGGATGTGAGAGACCACATGTAGGAGGGACAAGCCATCCAAGCAGAGGACATCTGAGACCATATAGCCTTCAGCCAACTACCTGCTGACAGAAAAATCATAAGACAGTTCTGAGATATTCAAGTCCAGATCGGCAGAATCACCCAGCCAACCTTCAGAACTTTGGAGGTAAATACATGCTGATCATTTTAAGCCACTAAGTTTTGGTGCTGGTTGTTGTGCAGAATTACTGTCAGTTGATTTATCTACTGTCTTGATTTCTCATATTTCTAAAACTTTGGACCAGACTTATTCCTTTTGCTCTTTCTGCTCCAGCCACTCCAAATAGGATTAATTACTGATTTTGCTTTTGTCTCTGGGTCTAAAACTCTAGGCAGTCCCACTCGGTGAGAGCCCCCATAAATCTTTTTCCAAGCCCTGAAAGGGACAGTATGGTTCAGTGATGGACTTTATTTTTTATATTCTTCAAAACTGCCTATGTTAGTTTGAATAATTACTGTTTGATTAATTTCATCATTTGAAAAGGACTTTATAATATCTAGTAATAATATTTATATAGACATGTCAGATTTCAAAGAAATAAATTGGACAACCATTAAATTAATAATTGAGACTTGCCCAGACTTTCCATGAGGATTTAAAACTTGAAATCTCTTCATTTTAATGCACAGAAACCACCTGGGTATTCATGTATTCCAATTCATTTTGGCATTGTTCTAGGCTTGTATACTGTAAATCCAATGTTTAAATATGCTGGGCTTACTGGTATCTTCAAAAATGGAACATGTTTGATTAAATTTCCTAAGTACCTTAGTGTTATTTCCCTCCTTAAATGTGGGATAGTTTGTGTAATTTGGCTGATAAATAGCACACAGATGTACAGGGTATAAGCAAGACTGTAACATAAAATTTGTATGGAGTATCCTATGGGACTAGGTTCAGAAACTAATGGCAAATTATCTATTTTGGGATTTACAAGTCTATTGAACGTCCATTTTATTCATTATTTATATCTATTATGCTATTTAAATACTATTTAATATTTGATTGACTATCATTGGAAGAAATGTACTCACTTTTAAACTTTTGGACATTTACCTAATTAAAACATTAATATATCAAAGAAGATGAGAAATGGGAAACACTTGTGACCTTAGGATTGAGACATGTGCATGTACAATTAAGTAATTATCAGAGGTTATTGTCAGAGCACCATAAAGAAAACCTTATTTGGTGGAAAACACAAATGGTAACAATTAGAAGAGTTGTTTATGATGTAATTAAAGAATCAACCAATTGTTCAGATATTAATTTCAACAGTGGGTTTAATGATACTTCTATTATATCATCATCCACTCAAAGACAGGAGATAGGCTTTCTAGTTCTATTCCTGACACTTACTCATTGTGTCAACTAGAGCTGTACACTTAAGGTCTCTGAGTTCCATGTACTCTCTGTGACTTCTCTATGTTCTAAAATCTGATCATCTGTGTCTTCAGTAGTCTATACTGTATAGCGATGGGAGAATTAATGAAGGACTAAAATGCAGTTCTAAGATTATTTTAGAAAATAAGCATGTGACAATATATCTGATCTGAGTAATAATCACAAACTAGCAAACTGTGGCTGACAGCCTGAACATTCTGCTGTTAATAACAAACTTCTAGGTGACATGATATAATTATTTTATTTAGTGAAAACATTTAGTCTATAAATACATTTATATTTATATAGGAGAAATACAGGAGTTTCAAAATAAAGTCAATTTCTGGTAAGTGGTGTCATCTCACACTACTTTCATGTTTATTAAGAAATCACATACATTTCACGTTCTGTAAAGCTATGGAAGAACATATTGTAGCACGCTTAACTCCTCATCAGGAAAATTCTGTGCCTCCAATAGATATTTGCAATTTACTTGACATAGTTTCCTTTGTTGCACCTCTTTGTGGACCTGTCACTTCTATTTTGTGGTGTCTTCTGCCCTCCCAGCAACAACATCTTTCCTTATGTAACACCCTATCTCAACTGTTTCAATTTCTTTTGGGAGGGATAGGCATCTTTATTGTAGTATAAGTCCAAGGCAACACAGATGGCGCATTTCATTCTAAGTAATGGTTTACTCATACCACCTGTAAGTTGATGACTCAGAAACCTATGTGTCTAGACCAAGTCAACTTCCAATTTCCAGATTTTTATATTTACTTGCTTATTGGTCATTCCACCTGGAAATATGATGGACAGTTCAAATTCAACCCACTCATGTTTAAATTTGCCCAAACATCCCTTTCCTCCATTGTTTTTAATATATTTTTGACATCTCTCTACCAGACACCAAAGCCAGAAACCCTGGAAGTAATGGATGCATTACTCTCTCTCTCTCATGTCCCTTTGCTGGCCCTTTCCCAAACCTTATCAATCTATTTTTCATTTAAAAAAATCTAGCCCATTTATTTTTCACCCTCATTGCCATTGCCTTCTTAAAGGCTTTAGGCATCTTTGCTTTGATAGCATCACCATGCAGCCTTCTGACCCATTCTAGACCATCTACTCTATTCCCTTCAGTGACTTTTATAAACCTTGCATCTAATCATGGAATTTCCTTGCTTAAGCAATTCTCATTTAGTAAAGCAGGATGGCAAATGCTTACATAGGTCAACCAGGTAAATAATTTAATGAAAAAAAGCAACAAACGGACTCTGGCCACCTGGAAAGCAGGGTTCCACCTAAAGAAGACAATAATTATTCAGCTCCAGCAATTGTAGTAGTACAGAAATGTGGGCCCAATATAGCCAGATGGTCTGATATTTCAATAAAAGCCAGAAATTTCTGTGAAGGTTCCCAATTCTTAAATGATTGTAGTGATTTAATTTTAATATGTCTGGCCTAAAGAATGAAGTTAAAACTCTCTAGCATGTGAACAAAGATCTTTATGATTTGGTAGTACTCTTCAAATTTCCTTTTTCAGTGTTGTTCTCACAATTTACTCTTCAGCTAATCAATACCATTTGCTGATGCCACATAGTTCCAGGAAATTTTGTGTTTCCTTTAGAATTCACACTCCTTCCAGCTGTCTGTTATTTGTGTATTCTTTATACTCAGATGGGACCACTTCTGTTCAGCCCCTTGAATATTTACTACTCCCTAAAGTGTGCTATCTCTGTATCTTTTATCATAACACTTGCAATCCTATGATTGCAATTATATGTTTACATTTCTTTCTCCCCATGACACTGTGAACTCCTTGGAGAAAGAAACTGGGTCTTACTTTTCTTGTATCTCCAACTTTAACATAATTCCTGACATATTAGAGGTATCCAATGGATGTTGATTAAATGAACTGTCACAATGAATAACGTGACTATTTTCTAGGCCCTATTTAGAAAATATGTTTTTTAGGGAAGAATCCAAAGAGAAAATTGTATCTCAGATGTTTTTGTATTAATCAGAGTCCTACTGGGAAACAAAAGCCACCCTGATTATTTGAATGAGAATAAAATTGTTAAACAGGTATTGAAAAAGATAAAAAGAAAACTGTAAGGGATCACAGCAGCAGTGTTCTCAGGAATCAGCTACCACTCCTAAGGCTGCAGAAGCAAAGGAAAGAGGCTGAAATTATTAAAACCTAGCAGCATGGAGAAGGAGGGTTCCCATGAAGTGAAACTTAGACCTTTGGCAGAGCTGGTGCTGGAGCCTCTGAGCTGGATGAGGGTTCCCTGGACTTGGGTCCCAGACCTCTGAGAGGGAGGGTCTCAGAATGGAGCTGGTGCATGTGAGTGGGGCTCAATGAGGCCTGGTTCTGTGAGATTTAGAAACATTGTAACATGGATTCAACTGTTGCTTCTGCAAAGGACTGTTACTGGGGAGTAAAGAAGAGAAGATGAGGTGATGCTGCCAAGAAGGGGAGGAAAACAGGAAGGAGAGGTCCCTTTTGCTTCCTCCAGCTTTTAGAGTCTTCCTCCAGTACTTCTTTTTGAAAGAATCAAACATGGGATCAGCTGGCAAAGGAGAAATAAAGCTTGCAGAGTCCCAGCCCCAATATCAAAATGCTGAGTATATAGGGGTGAGTTTAAAGCTGAGAGAAGATATCTGGCATAAAGTCTTGAAAAACTGAGGAAAAACTGAGATGAAGAAAGTAAGCAATTTACATTAACAGACAAGCAAAGACACAGCTAAAGATTGACTTTCTGCTTTACTCATTTTATTGCATTTAATTCTCACAAATTCTCCTATAATAAAAATATTATTATTATTACTTTATGGGTGAAGAAGCTGAGGATGAAAGATGTTTCCCCAGCATCATTATGTTAATAGGTCATGGGAGTCTGAATTTGAACTGAGACCTCTCTTATTCCAAAATTCACACTCTTGATGCTAAACATGGGTCTTTAGGAGAAAGATGTAGGCTTCCTGCTGAAGGATTAAGCCTGTGTTTTATCCCACAGGTCTTAGAGAAGTCAGAGTGTAATATGGAAGAACAAATCTGACTCTGTACTGGACGTTTCTTTTATTTCAACCTTTGTATTCTGTTGCTTTTGCTACAAGTTAAGAATATTGCCTATAGCCTGAAATATACAGGATAACCCATTCTCCAGGCTCTCACCTTTAAGGGTATAACACTTTTCCTTTCATATAGAGATAAAAAGTTGTAAAACAGAGAATAACATTTGTCTTTTTGAAAGTTTACAGGAACAATTGTGACCCAAACTATGTGGACAGCTGCAGGAAAAAAGGATTCCAAGGACACCAAGAACAAGGGCACCAAGAAATTTGCAGCAACAAACCACACCCTCTCCCCTTTTAGTATAAAAGAATCCTGAATTCTAACTTGGGTAAGGTGGTTCTTTGGAGCACTAGTCCACCATCTCCTCGGTCTGCGGCCTTTCTGAATAAAATCCTTGCCCCAACAACTTGTCTCTTGATTTATCGACCTGTCATATGGCAAGCAGTAAGAGTTTGGACTCAGTAGCAAAAGTGAGTGGGGGCAGGCTGCTTCCACCAGTTACTAATCTGAAAGAATTACACTAGAACTAAAATGCAATTGAGATTATACATCAGCACCATTGCACCTTGGGAGAAGTGGAATTTTCACTTTGATATATTTTCTCTGAACAATTCTAATAAGCTCTGTGATCTGTTTATTTAATACCTAAGTACTATGGACAAGATCTTTAGCACCTACTTTATTCTCTTAGTATTCTACATGTGCTATTAATATAACGCTCATCTCAGTATAAAGTTTCTACCTTTACAGGCTTCTCTCTATAGTTTTGACTATGAGTTAATCTACTAGGGCAGAAATTGTTCTTCATTCCCTCCTATTTCTAGTACCTAACTCAATTCCTTACACATACGAAATCAGTTACTGTTTGTTGAGCAAGTGGGGAAAACCACTATAATGTCATCATACAATCTATTAGAAAACATTTATGAAATGCTTTGTGAACTTCAGATAGCTATTATAGTGGAGGTGAGCAAACTAAAGCGTAATCAGACCTATTGCTTGTTTTTGTAAATAGTTTTATTAGAACACAAGCTAACTTGCTCATTCATTTACATATTGGCTATAGCTATTTTGCATTACAATAGCAGAATTGAGTAGTAGCTAAAGAGAAAATATGGATCACAAAGCTGAAAATGTTTGCTATGTGACCTTCATAGAAAAGGTTTGTCCACCCTTGTATTAGGTGCTAATTGTTTAGGAGCAATACATTTGGTAGTTTTAATTTTGGATGGCAGAAATGGGAAAAACTGAGACTAAAGATATTCTACGATAGTCCGAGCAAAAAGTAATGATAACTTATTTCCATCAGAGCTGAATAAAAGGAAATGCATTTTTATTCATTTAACAAATATTTACTCAGTACCTACAATGTTTTGATTATTATTCCAGGCATTCAACAAGTTTATTCAATAATGTTTATTGACCTACTATGTTCAAGCCCCATTTCTGTTCTTTTAGAGCTTAAGTTCACCAAAATTAGGTGACAGACTGGATATAGTGGTTGCCAACCTTAAAATAAAACTTATTTTACCAGCAAAAATGGGTTTATTTGATAATGGCCAAGAATTACAACTTGGGACAAGCAAGCCAGGGCAAAAGCCATAGGGCAAGTCCAACAAACAAAAGAGAGGAATGTTATTTTATAGAGAAAAAGGAGGAAGCTGGAATAGGTTGTTTTGAATGAAAGTTCACTGGAGAAAAGTGAGAGTCCAGGGTGATGATGATTTCTCACTGAGTTGCTGGGGTATTCAATTTCTTGTAGGAGATGCAATGTGCATCTTTTCCTGTTGGGTCCTGTGATTGATGATTCTTCTGTTGGAGTTTGGAATTAACTATAATTGACCTCCATTGATAATGCCTGAGAGCTCCCCTTTCTGGCCTGACTCCATTTTAGTGAGGTTTCTCTTTATTAATTTTCACAGGATTAAAGGGCTGAAGAGTCTTATATATTACTATCATAGCATGTAACATGTTAAGCTATATTATATCACATGACTGTCTCCCTCTATTTTGTTATAAGATTCCTGAGGGCAGTTCACCTGTGGATTTATCTTTATAGCTCCAAACTTGGGACAATACCTGGCAAAAAAAAAAAAAAACTTATTGAAATGAAGTAAATGCTTGGGAAACTAGAGCTAAAATTCAGCTTACAAAGGAAGATTATGAGGCTGGAATATGTTGTTTGAGGAAGTACTGTAATAAATCCAAGACAATATGCACTCTGTACAAGTGTAGACAGAGAAGATAAAGTAGAAACTCAAATCCCAAGAGGCAGAGCCCATATTTTCTGATTCCTGGATCAGTACTCAGTCCTTACCATGCATTAACCCAGGGAGCAGCAGTCAGCACAAATGCTTACTTCTAAATGGATGAGAAGCTGATCTAAATTCTCATTAGCATAAAAGGTACAATCATTAAAGTTGCATTATTTAGAGAACATGGCAATTATGAGGTATTAGGGCTACAACTTCCCTAATGTTGCCTCTGTCCTTACAACCCAGTCCACTGGCCTTAGTGGTTCATTGCCAACATCTTGAAAATCTTTCCATTGTCTTTGATAATGAAAGGAAACACAACTGTCATTGAGAGCCACTCTTGAGAAATACTATTATTTGCAGATTGTATGCACTTCCACACTGAAATCAACATCACAACACACAACTTGTTGAAACCAAGATATTATTTTTTTCAGTCCAGTCAAGTTTTGGTGAATATCAATAGGGTAATGGCTATGCAGTTTTTTGCCAATTAGTATACATTTCTTCTGTTGGAATTCACACATTTTTTCTTAATTAATCCTGACCTTTCATCCTGCATTTTATAAGCTTCTTAAGAAGTTAGAAATAAATAATTCAGTTCACATATTTTCTGAAAAGGGACAAGCTGTTTTACTCTATCCTCAGAGAATAAATTAGATAGCTATTCTGATTAAGCTCATGGAAAATTGTATAAACAAATACAAAAATCATACATTTCTGCATGAAGCACAGAGATCGAGGCTTTCTGCTGCTGAAGGAGGCCAAGCAGATTTCCAGAAATTTGGAGAAAGACAGCGTTATGGGAAGTATTTTCTTGTTTTGTGTGTTGAGGAGGGCATCTAGCTTTTAGGGTTGGTAAACTTTAATGTTCATAGTCAGTGTTTGAAATTTAAATCACATTCTTTCCTATTTCCATGATGTTACCCTCCATAAAAGAAATATAAGGTACATGTCACTAAATTCTTAGCAATTTTTCACTATATTACAAAAAAGCATATCTTCTTCTCCATTATGATTGCATGATCTCTTAACAAAATTCAATTTTTTGAGTAGTGTTAAACATAAAGATTTCTTTATATCACTCTCATGCATTTAAAAATTCAGAGTCTCCTACTGCCACTGAATGATTTTATCATGCCTCACCTTTTCAGTCTTATCCCATATTATCTGCCTTTATAAATTCTCTTCAAGGGAATATGTAAATTCCTGCTGTTTACCAAGATATTACTTTTCCTAGGGCTAGTCCCTCTGACAGAAATCTCTTCTACCATGTAATCCTTTCTCTCCATTCCGATCCCTCCTCATATTTCTCTCTGACTGGTGAAAAATTATTCTTTATTCAGGGCCTAGGTCTTCAAGAAAGCCTTATATAATTCCTTCAGTCAGACATGTTTCCTTCTACCCCTGTACATAGATTTCTCATGGAATTTAACTTACATTACACTGATTTATAAATTTTTATACATATACAACCTATCCAACATTTACCTAAAAAAGTATTTACTTAAAAGCACTATTGAAGACAGGAGGATGTTTCCCTACTTTTTAGCAAAGTACCTGTCACATTAGATGAGTTTAGTAAAAGTTAGTTCAATGAGTAAGGGAATCTCTACCTATGTTAAACACAAGCTTGCTAAAAAGCAGTAAGAATTTTATAAAGCTAAAACTTAGTTCTTTAACATTCTAGATATGTCTTGGTCAAGAAAACCCCTTTAAATAATATTTTTAAGTGAAGATAATACACTTTTTTTTTTAGTTTTTAATTTAATTTATTTTAATACAGCAGGTTCTTATTAGTTATCCATTTTATACATATTAGTGTATATATGTCAATTCCAATCTCCCAATTCATCACACCGCCACCCCCATCCCCCACCACTTTCTCCCCCTTGGTATCCATACGTTTGTTCTTTACATCTATGTCTCTATTTCTGCCCTGCAAACAGCTTCATCTGTACCATTTTTCTAGGTTCCACATATATGCGTTAATATACAATATTTGTTTTTCTCTTTCTGACTTACTTCACTCTGTATAACGGTCTCTAGGTCTATCCACATCTCTACAAATGACCCAATTTCATTCCTTTTTATGGCTGAGTAATATTCCATTGTATATATGTGCCACATCTTCTTTATCCATTCGTCTGTCAATGGGCATTTAGGTTGCTTCCATTACCTGTCAACTGTAAATAGTGCTGCAATGAACATTGGGATGCATGAAACTTTTTGAATTATGGTTTTCTCTGGGTATATGCACAATAGTGGGATTGCTGGATCATATGGTAATTCTATTATTAGCTGTTTAAGGAACCTCCATACTGTTCTTCATAGTGGCTGTATCATTTTACATTCCCACCAGCATTGCAAGAGGGCTCCCTTTTCTCCACACCCTCTCCAGCATTCGTTGTTGCTAGATTTTCTGATGATGCCCATTCTAACTGGTGTGAGGTGATAGTCCATTGCAGTTTTGATTTGTATTGAGCAACTTTTCATGTGCATCGTGGCCATCTGTATGTCTTCTTTGGAGAAATGTCTATTTAGGTCTTCTGCCCATTTTTGGATTGGGTTGTTTGTTTTTTTAATATTGAGCTGCATGATCTGTTTATATATTTTGGAGATTAGTCCTCTCTACATCGATTCATTTGCAAATATTTTCACCCATTTGTCCGTAGATTCGTTTGCAAATATTTTCTCCCATTCTGAGGGTGGTCTTTTCATCTTATTTATGGTTTCCTTTGCTGTGCAAAAGCTTTTAACTTTCATTAGGTCCTATTTGTTTATTTTTGTTTTTATTTCCATTTCTCTAGGAGGTGTGTCAAAAGGATTTTGTTGTGATTTATGTCAAAGGGTGTTGTTCCTATGTTTTCCTCTAAGGGTTTTATAGTGTCCAGTCTTACATTTAGGTCTCTAATGCATTTTGAGTTTATTTTTGTGTATGGTGTTAAGGTGTGTTCTAATTTCATTCTTTTACAGGTAGCTATCAGGTTTTCCCAGCACCACTTATTGAAGAGGCTGTCTTTTCTCCATTGTATATCCTTGCCTCCTTTGTCATAGATTAGTTGACTATAGGTGCATGGGTTTATCTCTGGGCTTTCTATCCTGTTCCGTTGATCTATATTTCTGTTTTTGTGCCAGTACCATACTGTCTTGATTACTCTAGCTCTGTAGTATAGTTTGAAGTCAGGGAGCGTGATTCCTCCAGGTCTGTTTTTTTTCGCTCAAGATTCCTTTGGCTAGTCCAGGTCTTACGTGTCTCCATAGAAATTTTAAGATTTTTTGTTCTAGTTGTGTAAAAAATGACATTGGTAATTTGATAGGGATTGCATTGAATCTGTAGATTGCTTTGGGTAGTATAGTCATTTTCACAATATTGATTCTTCCAATCCAAGAACATGGTATATCTCCCCATCTGTTGGTATCATCTTTAATTTCTTTCATCAGTGTCTTATAGTTTTCTGCATACAGGTCTTTTGTCTCCCTAGGTAGGTTTATTCCTTCATATTTTATTCATTTTGTTGCAATGGTAAATGGGAGTGTTTCCTTAATTTCTCTTTCAGATTTTTCATCATTGGTGTATAGGAATGCAAGAGATTTCTGTGCATTAATTTTGTATCCTGCAACTTCACCAAATTCATTGATTAGCTATCGTAGTTTTCTGATGCCATCTTTAGGATTCTCTATCTATAGTATCATGTCATTGACAAACAGTGACAGTTTTACTTCTCCTTTTCCAATTTGTATTCCTTTTATTTATTTTTCTTCTCTGATTGCCATGACTAGGACTTCCAAAACTGTGTTGCATAATAGTGATGAGAGTCAACATCCTTGCCTTGTTCCTGATCTTAGAGGAAATGCTTTCAATTTTTCACCAATCAGAATGATGTTTGCTGTGGCTTTGTCATATATAGCCTTTATTATATTGAGGTAGGTTCCCTCTATCCCCACTTTCTGGAGAGTTTTTATCAGAAATGGGTGCTGAATTTTGTCAAAAGTTTTTTTATGCATCTATGGAGATGATCATATGGATTTTAATTTGTTAATATGGTGTATCACATTGATTGATTTGCATATATTGAGGAATACTGAGGAATACTTGCATACCTGGATAAATCTCACTTTATCATGGTGTATAATCCTTTTAATGTGTTGTTGCATTCTGTTTGCTAGTATTTTGTTGAGGATTTTTGCATCTATATTCATCAGTGATATTAGTCTGTAATTTTCTTTTTCTGTAGTAAGTTTGTCTGGTTTTGGTATCAGGGTGATGGTGGCCTCATAGAATGGGTTTGGGAGTGTTCCTGTCTCTGCAATTTTTTGGAAGGCTTTGAGAAGTACGGATGTTCACTCTTCTCTAAATGTTTTCTAGAATTCACCCGTGAAGCCATCTGGTCCTGGACTTTTGTTTGTTGGAAGATTTTAAATTACAGTTTCAATTTCATTACTTGTGATTGGTCTGTTCATATTTTCTATTTCTTCCTGGTTTTGTCTTGGAAGGTTATACCTTTCTAAGAATTTGTCCATTTCTTCCAGCTAGTAGATTTTATTGGCATACAGTTGCTTGTAGTAGTCTCTTATGACATTTTGTATTCCTGCAGTGTCTGTTGTAACTTCTCCTTTTTCATTTCAAATTTTATTGATTTGAGTCCTCTCCCCTTTTTCTTGATGAGTCTGGCTAATGGTTTATCAATTTTGTTTATCATCTCTAAGAACCAGCTTTTAGTTTTACTGATCTTTGCTATTGTTTTCTTTGTTTCTATTTCACTTATTTCTGCTCTGATCTTTACAATTTCTTTCCTTCTACTAACTTTGGGTTTGGTTTATTATTCTTTCTCTAGTTCCTTTAGGTGTAAGGTTATATTGTTTATTTAAGAGTTTTCTTGTTTTTTGAGGTAGGCTTATATAGCTATAAACTTCCCTCTTAGAACTGCTTTTGCTGCAGCCCATAGGTTTTGGGTCATTGTGTGTTCATTGTCATTTGTCTCTAGGTATTTTTTTTTGATTTCCTGTTTGATTATTTCAGTGATCTGTTGGTTACTGTTTAGCTTCCATGTTTTTGTGTTTTTTACATCTTTTTCCCTGTAATTGATTTCTAATCTCATAACATTGTAGTCAGAAAATATGCTAGAGATGATTTCAATTTTCTTAAACTTACTGAGGCTTGATTGTGACCCAAGATGTAATATATTCTGGACAAGTTTCCATGTGCAGTTGAGAAGAAATTGTAATCTGCTGGTTTTGGAGGGAATGTCCTATAAATATCAATTAAATCTCTCTGGTCTGTTTGTGTCATTTAAAACTTCTGTTTCCTTATTAGTTTTCTGTTTGGATGATCTGTCCATTGGTATAAGTGAGGTGTTAAAGTCCCTCACTATTATTGTCTTACTGTTGATTTCCTCTTTTATAGCTGTTAGCAGTTGCCTTATGTATTGAGGTACTCCTATGTTGGGAGCATATATATTTATAATTGTTATATCTTCTTCTTGGATTGTTCCCTTGATCATTATGTAGTGTCCTTCCTTGTCTCTTGTAACATTCTTTATTTTAAAGTCCATTTTAACTGATATGACTATTGCTACTCCAGCTTTCTTTTGATTTCCATTTGCATGGAATATCTTTTTCCATCCCCTCACTTTCAGTCTGTATGTGTCGCTAGGTCTGAAGTAAGTCTTTTGTAGACAGCATATATGTGGGTCTGTTTTTGTATCTGTTCAGTGAGCCTGTGTCTTTTGGTTGGAGCATTTAATCCATTCATGTTTAAAGTAATTACCAATATGTGTGTTCCTATTAACAGTTTCTTAATTGTTATGGGTTTGTTTTTGTAGGTCTTTTTCTTCTCTTGTGTTTCCCACTTAGAGAAGTTCCTTTAGCATTTGTTGTAGAGCTGGTTTGGTGGTGCTGAATTCTCTGAGCTTTTGTGTGTCTGTAAGCTTTTGATTTATCCATCAAATCTGAATGAGACCCCTGCTGAGTAGAGTAATGTTGGTTGTAGGTTCTTCCCTTTCATCACTTTAAATATCTCATGCCACTCCCTTCTGGCTTGTAGAGTTTCTGTTGAGAAACTCTGTTAACCTTATGGGGAGTCCCTTGTATGTTATTTGTCAGTTTTCCCTTGTTTCTTTTAATAATTTTTCTTTGTCTTTAATATTTGTCAGTTTGATTACTATGTGTCTCAGTATGTTTCTCCTTTGTTATATACTGCTTGGGACTCTCTGCACTCCCTGGATTTGTGTGGCTATTTCCTTTCCCATGTTAGGGATGTTTTTGGCTGTAATCTCTTGAAATATTTTCTCCTGTCCTTTCTCTCTCTCTTCTGCTTCTGGGACCCTTATAATGTGAATGTTGTGGCATTTAATGTTGTCCCAGAAGTCTCTTAGGCTGTCATCATGTCTTTCCATTCTTTTTTCTTTATTCTGTTCCACAGCAGTGAATTCCACCATTCTGTTTTCCAGGTCACTTATCCGTTGTTCTGCTTCCATTATTCTGCAATTGATTCCTTCTAGTGTAGTTTTTGTTTCAGTTATTTTATTGTTCCTCTCTGTTTGTTTGTTCATTAAGTCTTCTAGTTCTTTGTTAAACATTTCTTGCATCTCCTTGATCTTTGCCTCCATTCTTTTTCCAAGGTCCTGGCTCATCTTCACTACCATTATTCTGAATTCTTTTTCTGGAAGGTTGCCTGCCTCCACTTCATTTAGTTGTTTTTCTGAGCTTTTATCTTGTTCCTTCATCTGGTACATAGTCCTGTGCCTTTTCATTTTGTTTATCTTTCTGTGAATGTGGTTTTCGTTCCACAGGCTGCAGGATTTAGCTCTTCTTGCTTCTGCTGTCTGCCCTCTGGTGGATGAGGCTATCTAAGAGGCTTGTGAAAGTTTCCTGATGGGAGAGAGTAGTGGTGGGTACAGCTGGGTGTTACTCTGGTGGGCAAAGCCCAGTAAAATTTTAAACCACTTTTCAGCTGATGGGTGGGGCTGAGTTCCCTCCTTGTTAGTTGTTTGGCCTGAGACAGCCGAGCATTGGAGGCTACAGGCTCTTTGTTGTGGCTAATGGTGGACTCCGGGAGGACTCATGCCAAGGGGTACTTTCTAGAACTGCTGCCAGTGTCCCTGTCCCCACAGTGAGCCACAGCCACCCCCTTCCTCTGCAGGAGACCCTCCAACATTAGCAGGTAAGTCTGGTTTGGTCTCTTATGGGGTCACTGCTCCTTCCCCTGTGTCCCAATGCACAAACCACTTTGTGTGTGCCCTCCAAGAGTGAAGTCTCTTTTTCCCCCAGTCCTGTTTAAGTCCTGCAATCAAACCCCACTAGACTTCAAAGTCTGATTCTCCTGGAATTCCTTCTCCCATTTTTGGCCCCCCAGGTTGGTAAGCCTGACATGGGGCTCAGATCCTTCACTCCAGTCAGTGGACTTCTGTGGTATAAGTGTTCTCCAGTGTGTGAGTCATCCACCCAACAGTTATGGGATTTGATTTTATTGTGATTCGCCCCTCCCACCATCTCATTGTGGCTTTTCCCTTGTCTTTGGATGTGGGGTATCATTTTTGGTGAATTCCAGTGTCTTTTTGTTGATGATTGTTCAGCAGTTAGTTGTGATTCTGGTGCTCTCACAAGAGGGAGTGAGAGCACATCCTTCTACTCCTCCATCTTGAACCAATCTGAGTAGCTTCTTGATAATACACTTCTGATGAATTAAAACAATATGGTTATTGATGCTTTACTTACATAATCTTTAGTGAAATAATATAAAATGTTATGAGGTAAAGATTGTTAAAAATAATTAAATTCATTTTGGTGATGAGAGTTATTAAATGACTTGCCCAATACTTCATGTGTTAGGGGTTGAGTAAGGAGTATAATCTTAACATTTTGGCTTCTCATTTAATTTGTAAGAACCATCAGCCAACAATCTTGTCAAAGAAATTTATTTTGATTGCTAACTCTGAGGAGGGATGAGAAGAAAATTGGAAAATATATATACTGAATATATGGAGAATATTTGCTTAGGTACTAAAATTGATTTGCCCATAACAAATTCTTTACTTTTTGTATTTTCCCAATAACCTCATAATATGACATTTCTAGCCTCATTTCAAATGGCTACACAGTTTATTTAATAAATTAGTGTTTTCTATGTTCTATGATTATTGAGCTTTATTAGCTCAACAATTAGTTTAGATAACCCTCCCATCTCTTAGCTATTATTACTTTTCTTGTAATTTTGTTTGGTTCAACAATGTTTGTTTTTGTTAGCAAGATGATTTGAGAATACATTCATGTCTCTCCCTCTGTCATTTAGTAAGACTGAAGAAGCTAGTTTCTTTTTCTTTTTTAATATTTTCTTGTACTTTTATTGGAAACAGTTCTATCAATATTTTAAAAACAGAGTCCTGCTTCAAATTTTCCAGAGAGTGTTTTCCAGACATTGTATTACTATATTTCAGAATGATATGTTTTCCTATTTGTTCAAAATTATTTGATAGAAAAGGTCCTAAAATAGACATTTATTTATTATTTACCTTAAAATACAATGTACCAGATCCTGTGATCTGCAAATTGTTTGAAAAATCTGAGCTCCAGTTTAATTTCTAGTCCGGTGTTCATACATAAATTGGTGATGTCATCATCACTGGCTAATATCTTCAAAATTTTAAAAGCAATGATACATGTTTTTAAAGTCCACCTATACCATAAGTCATCATCATTTCAACTAAATAGGGTATTTGGTTATCTCTGGATTGAAGAAAGTGGCACATGTCAGAACTCTGAATGAAAGTGTTTGAGTAAGAGAAAGACTTTGGCCTAATTTATCTGGACCTTTATTACATCTAATGTGTAATAACCGTGGTCACAAAGAGTGTTTTAGTCTACTGCTTTTTCAGCCTGAGGTGACCAACAGAATACCTTATGGATAATAAATTATTATTTTGCCCTTTGCTTAGGACTGGCCAACTTTGGCTGATACTGAGTTCAAAATTGTACTCTCTTTTGGGTACCATGTTAGCTTTCATTTGGAAAAAAAAGTGAATTCTATATCATCTGCTTCATTCAACATTTTTTTTTTTGTTAGTTTAATCATCTGGCTTCTGTCTTCATGACGACTTTAGAATGTTGGCTCTCAAGAGAAAAGTACTGATCCTTAGGGAACAATTTGGACATCTCTGGAAGACTCTGAGTTGTCACAATTATTGGAAAACTTCACTAACTCTTAGTAGGATGGGACCAGGGTTGCTAGATCCCCTTCAATGTAAGAGACAGTGAACATAATGAAGAATGTTCTGTATGACTTTCAGATGTTCTAATGGCCAACCATGTAGTTTACAAATGTAATAACAGCTATCTGAGTCCAGAACCTAACTCATTTTTACATATAAATCCAGATATTTTTGCTAGTTTTTTTATATATATATTACATTTTTCAAATACTTAACAAGTGTGAAAATCAAGGGAAGAATATGCTTTATTTATATTTTTGGAAATTTATACCAATAATTATTTGATATTTTGGAAAATATTTTACTGAGAACAATGCATTGAAATTTATGTGTGCCCAGAAGATTATTGGTTTTTATTTGTAGCTGACATATGAATGGTTACTTTTTATATATGGTGGAAACATCAACTAGTTAATTAAATCTAGCATAGTCAGTTCCAAGCACTTAGACATAAAAATACATATTATTAGAATGCATAAGTGATCTGGAAGATAGACTAAAGGAAATCACCCAAATAGTATAACAGACACAAAGACAAATGAAATAAAAACTAGTGCATCATATGAGATTTCTGGGATAATATCAAATGTGCCAACATTTGCATTATAGGGGTTCCAGAAGGAGAAGAGAGAGAGAGAAGGGTATCAAAAATATATTTGAAAAACTTATGGCTAAAAACTTACCAAACCTAAAGAATGAAACAAATATACAGGTAGAGGAAGCACAGAGGGTTCCAAACAAGATGAACACAAACATACCCACACCAAGACATATCATAATTAAAATGCCAGAAGTAAATGATAAAAAGAGAATTCTAAAGGCAGCAAGAGAAAAACAGTCATACACAAGGGAATCCTCATGAGGCTATCAGCTGATTTCTCTGCAGAAACTTTACAGGTGAGAAGAGAGTGGCATAATATATTCAAAGTGCTGAAAGTGAAAAAATTTGCAACCTAGGATTCTCTATCCAGCAAGATCATTTAGAATAGAAGGAGAGATACAGAGCTTCTCAGACAGGAATAAACTAAAAGAATTTAGCAACATAAAACCCACCATAAAGGAAATGTTGAAAGGTCATCTTTAAATGGAAAAGAAGCAAAAAATCTATAGGAAAAATCCCAGTAGGAGAGGCAAATACACAGTAAGGACTGAAGATCACTTAAATAAACCAGTGACATATATTAAAAGAAAAAAATTGTTAAAGCAACTATAACTACAATAAACAATAAAGGGAATAGGCATGAAGATATAAAATATGACATCATAAATACAAAATGTGGGGGAGAAGAGTAAAAATGTAGATCTTTTGGAATATGTTTGAATGTAAATGACTAATAGTTTAAATCAAGTAGCTAAAATTATGGGTCAACATATATGAACCCCACTGTGACCATAAATCAAAAACTTACAGTAGATAGACAAAAAAAAAGGAACCCAAGCATACTACAAAAGAAAATCATCAACAACCCACAATGAAAGAAATAAAAAATGATATGAACAGTGAAGAGCTACAAAAACAACTGGAAAACAAGTAATAAAATGACAACATGTACATATCTATCATTAATTACTTTAAACGTCAGTGGACTAAATACTCTGATCAAAAGATTTAGGGTGGCTAATTGGATTAAAAAATAAAAAAGACCTTTCAATATGGTGTCTGCAAGAGATTCCTTAAGGGCTAAAGACACACACAGACTGAAAGTGAGAGTATGGGAAAAAAGATATTTTATGCAAATGGAGAAGAAAAGAAAATGAGAATAGCAATACTTATATCAGACAAAACAGACTTTGAAACAAAGGCCAAAACAAAAGACAAAGAAGAGCAATATATAATGATAAAGGGCTCAATACAAGAAGAGGATATTGCACTCCTTAACATATACAGGAGCACATAAATATATAAAGCAAATACTAACAGATATAAAGGGAGATATCAACAATAATACAATAATAGTAGGAGAGTTTAATACCACACTGATAGCAATGGACAAATTAACAAGACAGAAAATCAATAAGGTAACAGTGGTCTTAAATGACAATATACCAGTTGGACATAATTGATATCTACAGGACATTACGTCCAAATCCAGCAGAATACACATTCTTTTCCAGTGCATATGTAATGTCCTCCAGGATAGATCACATACAAGGTCACAAAACAAGCCTTAACAAATTTAAGAGAAAAGAAATCATATCAAGCGTTTTTCTGATGATGATGTTATGAAACTAGAAATCAAAAAGAAAACTGTGAAAAGAGAAAATATGTGGAGACTAAACAATATGCTACTAAAAAAACAATGGGTCAACAATGAAATCTAAGAGGGAATCAGAAAATACCTTGAGGCAAAGGAAAATGGAAACACAAGTTTCCAAAATGTATGAGAACCAGCCAATGAAGTTCTAAGAGAGTTCGTAGTAATACAGGCCTTCCTCAAGAAACAAGAAAAATCTCAAATAAACAACCTAACCCACCACCTAAAATGATTAGAAAAAGAAGAACAAACAAAATCCGAAGTCAGCAGAAGGAAGGAAATAATAAAGATCAGAGAGGAATAAATAAAATAAAGATTGAAAAAAACACAGAAAAGATCAATGAAACCAAGAGCTGTTTTCTGAGAAGAGAAGGGACCCAAATAAGCAAAATAAGAAATGAAAGAGGAGAAATATAACTGATACTATAGAGATACAAAAAATCATAAGGGAATACCATGAACAGTTATATGATAAAAAATTGGACAACCTAGAAGAAATAGATGAATTTCTAGAAACATACAGTCTGCCAAGACTGAGTCAACAAGGTACAAACAATTTGATCACTAGATCACTAGATTGATCACTAGAAATGAAATTGAATTCATAATGCAAACACTCCCAGCAAACAAAAGCCCAGGACCAGATGTTTTCACAGGGGAATTCTACCAAACATATAAAGAAAAACAAATACCTATCTTTCTCAAACTACTCCAAAGAAATTAAAGTGGAGGGAGTACATCCAAATTTATTCTACAGTCCATCATTATCCTGATATAAAAACCAGACAAGGGCACTACAAAAAATAAAATTATAGGCCAATATCTTTGATAAATATAAATGCAAAAATCCTCAACAAAATATTAGTAAACTGAAATTAACAGTACATAAAAAGGATCATGCACCATGATCAAGCTGGATTTATTCCAGGGTCACAAGGATGGTTCAACATTCACAAATTAATCAATATGATACATCACATTAGCAAAAGTAAGTATAAAAATCACATGATCATTTCAGTAGATGCAGAAACAGCATTTGAACAATTTCAACATCCATTCATGACAAAAAATATCATCATAGTGGCTATAGAGTGAACATATCGCAACATAATAAATGCCATTTATGACAAATCCACAGCCAACCTAATATTCATTGATCAAAAGCTGAAAATCTTCCTGCTAAATTCAGGAACAATAGAGTGATGGTCACTCTTGCTACTTCTATTTAACATAGTATTAGAAGTTCTGGCCACAGCAATCAGATAAGGAAAATAAATAAAGTTATTCAAATTAGAAGGGAAGAGGTAAAACTGTCACTATTTGCAGATGACATAACACAATATATAGAGAATTCTAAAGTCTCCACCCAGAAGCAATTAGAACTAATAGATGAATTCAACAAGGTTGCAGAAAATAATATTAATATACAGAATCTGTTGCACTTATGTACACTAATAATGAAATATCAGAAGGAGAAAGTAAAAAATAATTCCATTTAAAATTGCATCAAAAAGTAAAATACCTCGCGATAAATTTAATCAAGGAAGTGAAAAACCTATACTCTGAAAACTAAAATATTGAGGAAGGAAATTGAAGATGATACAAAGAAATGGAAAAATATCCAGTGCTTTTTGATTGAAAGAATTAATATTGTTAAAATGGCCATACTACTTAAAGCAATCTACAGACTTAGTGTAATCCCTATCAAAATATCCATGACATTTTTCACAGAACTAGAACGAATAACTCTAAAATTTCTATGGAAACACAGAAGACCCTGAATTTCCAAATCAATCTTGAGAAAAAAATGAATAAAGCTGGAAGTATGACCCTCCCAGACTCCAGACCAATACTACAAAGCTACAATAATCCAAACAGCATGGTATTGGCACAAAAACAGACAAATAGATCAATGGAACAAAGTAGAGAGCCCAGAAATAAACCCACATACCTATTGTCGATTAATCTATGACAAAAGAGGCAAGGCTATACAATGGAGAAAAACAGTCTCTCAACAAGTGGTGCTGGGAAAACTGGACAATCACAGGTAAAACAATGAGATTAGAATGTTTCCCCACACCATATACAAAAATAAACTCAAAATGGTTTAAAGACCTAAGTGTAAGACCTGAAACCGTAAAACTCCTAGCAAAGAACATAGGCAGAAAACTCCTTTACATAAATCTTAGCAATATTTTCTTGGATCAGTCTCCTAAGTCAAAATAAATAGAAGCAGAAATAAACAAATGGGACATAATTAAACTTAAAAGCTTTTGCACAACCAAGGAAAGCATTAAGATGAAAAGACAACATATGGAATGGAGGAAAATAATTGCAAATGATGAGACAAATGGAGAGTTAATATCCAAAATACACAAACATCTCATACAACTCAATATCAAAAAGACAAACAATCTAATAAAAAATGAGCAAAGACCTGAATAGGCATTCCTCCCAAGAAGACATACAAATGGCTAACAGGTACGTGAAAAGGTGGTCAACATTGCTAATTATTAGAGAAATGTAAATCAAAACAACAATGAGATATCACCTCACACTTGTCAGAATAGCTATCATCAAAAAGTCTACAAATGACAAATGTTGGAGAGGATGTGGAGAAAAGGGAACCCTGGTATATGGTTGGTGGGATGTTAATTGGTACAGTCACTGTGGAAAACAGTATGGAGATGCCTCAAAAAACTAAAAAATAAGACTACCATATGATGCAACAATTCCACTCCTTGGTATGTATCTGGAAAAATGAAAACACTAATTTGAAAAGTTATATGCACCCCAATGTTCATAGAAGCACTATTTACAATAGCTGAGACATAACATATAAGCAACCTAAAGGGCCCATCAACAGATACTTGGCTTAAGAATATATATATATAAAATACATATTATTTAACTATAAGTTAGTATATATATATTATATATATATAATTGTGTATATATATACACACAGTGGTATATTACTCAACCATAAAAAAATAATGAAGTACTGCCATTTGCAGCAATGTGAATGGACTCCGAGAATATTATGCTTAGTGAAATAAGTCTGACAAAGACAAGTACTGTATGATATAACTTACCTAAAAAATAATACAAATGAATGTATATGCAAAACAGAAACAGAACCATAATATAGAAAACAAACTTGTGGTTACCAAAAGAGAGAGGGAAAAGGGGGAGGGCCAAATTAGGGGTATGGAATTAACAAATATACACTACGGTATATAAAATAGATCAGCAACAAGGCTATATTGTACAGCACACGGAATTATATCCATTATCTTGTAATAGTTTATAATGGAGTATAATCTGCAAAACTACTGAATCACTATGCCATACACCTGAAACTAACAAAATATTGTAAATTGGGCTTCCCTGGTAGCGCAGTGGTTGGGGGTCCACCTGCCGATGCAGGGGGCGCGGGTTTGTGCCCTGGTCTGGGAGGATCCCACGTGCTGCAGAGCGGCTGGGCCCGTGGGCCGTGGCCACTGGGCCTGCACGTCCAGAGCCTGTGCTCCACGGCGGGAGGGGCCACGGCAGTGAGAGGCCCACGTACCACAAAAAAACAAAAACAAACAAAAAATATTGTAAATCAACTCTAATTCAATAAAAAAGAAATACATATTATTTAACTATAAGTTAGTTTTCTCTTCTCTTTCTTGTATGTTGGAGTTAAGGCTTTATACTGATTATATTATAACTTACATGTGTTGCTATGTGATAGTACCCTAAGAATTTTATTCCAGGGTAATAGAGGTAGTGTTAGAACTATTGTTAATGAAAACTTTGGGTGTCATGAGGTTGCAAGTTACTGCTTTCGTCAGAGTGGACTCACTTTGACAGAATTTAGAACAACATTAAAGAATTTTGAAACCTTCCACTCTCATTTTTAGTACATGCCAACATTCAAAAGGCAAAAAACAAACAAAAAAACACCTTAATTTGCTTTAAAAGAAACTATTTCTTATGATTGAATTAAACAACATTTACAGTTCATGGAAACACTAGTTTAATTTAGAGATCCTAAACTCAAGACCCACAAATTAAATCCTATTCTTTTAAAGTTTCGTTTGGCCAGCATCATAGTTCAAAACTGTTTTAATTTGAATGACTAGATGAGTACATACTTTAAGCTGTACCAACCCTGCTGGCATATACCAAAGGAATAAAATGGCACCTCAAGTATAACAGGAGTATGTATTTTGTAACTTGTACAGAATTTGCTCCCACTGAAAAAAAAATGGGGATGGCTAAAGGGTTGGTCAGTTACCAGAATTTAGAGATTTGGAGACTGTATGTGAAACATCCTGATCTCTGGCTGAGCATGAAAACTGGAAGATCTAGCAACACTGGATCTTTATTCCTCTCAGCAACAATAATCTGGATCTGAGAAGTGGCTTCCTCCTTTACACAGGCAGCAACTTTCCAGAGAGGTTCAGTTCTTTACTGGTTTTCTCATCTGTTCTGATTCACTGATTTATATTATCTGCAAGAACCCTATGTTTATGACCTCTGGTTTAACTGGATATAAAATTACATACGTGAAGAAAAATAAAATATTCAAGATAATCAGAAATGTGTAGCATGCTATAAAATATCAGGTCTTTTTTATTATAAGGTTATATGTTAATTATGAAAATAAATAACACTATCATGTAACATGATGAAAGGCGGGGAGGAGGGGAACAGCAAGAGAAACATAGGATTTACAGCCAGGGTCTTGCATCATCAATTTTACACTTTTATCTGGGAATGTCTGTATGTAAATCATATTTCCTTTCTGAACTTCCATTTTCTAATCTTTTAGCATGACAGTAAAACCTGACTGTGGTGTACAATGTTTGTGCTCCACTCATATATCTTTGGCTCAATTTTTAAAATACTGTTTTGAAGACCCCCTCCCCACTCCCAGCTTCTGAGTGCTTTGGTTTACAGCAGTGAGCAAAAGACTGCCCTTGGGCTACTGTAATCTATCTTGCCAACAAATGGTGAGGAGACAGTTACCTGGAAAATTACATTCCCCTTGAAGATGCCTAGTCATTGTTGGAGGCAGTGGGTATAAGGAAGTTCACATCCTTTACTTCAAGTTAGTAGAATTCTGAGGCATAACTTATACTCTAAAATGCCTGTGCAGGTGACATTAAAGCTACCCTCTAACTTGTTTTTGGTTTGTTTTTTTTTTTTTAATCCAGATATTGCAACATTGCTCAGCTTTTCACTTCCTTGGGATGGTTTCCTTACTTTATATTTCGTATACAAAATCTCATCTCAGGATCTGATTCTGGGGAAGTCTGACTAAAACCATTACTAATGAACCTCGTAGTACTAGTGTAAGATATAATGTGATACATGAAATGGAATGTTAAAATAATATTATAAAATTATTTTCTTAAAAATTCTGGTTGAATTTTCAAGGCAAAATCACAATTTTTCCCATACCCAAAACATACTGAAATAATTAATTTAATAGAAAATATTATGAGAACAATCTATCCATATCTTTTACATAATGAGAAAGTCAAAACCCCAGTAGAAGTCAAGAAGTGGTGTTTTACACAAGCCACTTAGATAGTTTCATCCACCAGAGGGCAGACTGCAGAAGTAAAAAGAACTATAATCCTGCAGCCTGTGGAACAAAAACCACATTCACAGAAAGATAGACAAGATGAAAAAGCAGAGGGCTATGTACCAGATGAAGGAACAAGATAAAACCACAGAAAAGCAACTAAATGAAGGGGAGATAGGCAACCTTCCAGAAAAAGAATTCAGAATAATGATAGTGAGGATGATCCAGGACCTCGGAAAAAGAATGGAGGCAAAGATCAAGGAAATGAAAGAAATGTTTAACAAAGACCTAGAGGACTTAATGAACAAACAAACAGAGATGAATAATAAAATAACTGAAATGAAAACCACATTAGAAGGAATCAACAGCAGAATAACAGAGGCAAAAGAACGGATAAGTGACTTGGAAGACAGAATGGTGGGATTCACTGCTGTGGAATAGAATAAAGAAAAAAGAATGAAAAGAAATGAAGACAGCCTAAGAGACCTCTGCGACAACATTAAATACCACAACATTTGCATTATAGGGGTCCCAGAAGGAGAAGAGAGAGAGAAAGGACCCGAGAAAATATTTGAAGAGATTATAGTTGAAAACTTCCATAACATGGGAAAGGAAATAGTCACCCAAATCCAGGAAGCATAGCGAGTCCCTTACAGGATAAACCCAAGGAGAAACATGCTGAAATACATAGTAATCAAACTGGTAAAAAAATAAGACAAAGAAATATTATTGAAAGCGGCAAAGGAAAAATGACAAATAACATAAAAGGGAAATCCCATAAGGTTAACAACTGATTTCTCAGCAGAAACTCTACAAGCCAGAAGGGACTGGCATTATATACTTAAAGTGGTGAAAGGGAAGTACCTACAACCAAGATTACTCTACCTGGCAAGGGTCTCATTCAGATTTGATGGATAAATCAAAAGCTTTACAGACAAACAAAAGCTAAGAGAATTCAGCACCACCAAACCAGCTCTACAACAAATGCTACAGGAACTTTTCTAAGTGGGAAACACAAGAGAAGAAAAGGACCTACAAAAACAAACACAAAACAATTAAGAAAATGGTCATAGGAACATACATATCGATAATTACCTTAAAATTGAATGGATTAAATGCTCCAACCAAAAGACACAGGCTTGCTGAATGGATACAAAAACAAGACCCATATATATGCTGTCTAAAAGAGACCTACTTCAGACCTAGGGACACATACAGACTGAAAATGAGGGGACGGAAAAAGATACTCCATGCAAATGGAAATAAAATTCCCCCCCAAAAAAAAAAATCAGGTCAAAATTTGTCTCCCTAGTTTTCTGGAGTCTCAGTTAAGATATACCTGCTTGAGGTCCTGCCTTTGTATGTGCAAATTCTTTCATACCGTAAGTATTTAAAAAAAAAAAAAAAGTGGTGTTTTGATGACAGCTACATTGCTTCTATAACCAGTTTTATTTGACCCTGTGACAATGATAAGGAATAATATGGCATTATACTTTTTAAATTTATTTATTCATCTATTTATTTGTTTATTTATTTTGGGTTGCATTGGGTCTTAGTTGCTGCACACAGGATCTTTCATTGTGATGTGCGGGCTCTTGGTTGCAGTGTGTGGGCTTCTTTCTAGTTGTGGTGTGTGGGCTCAGTAGCTGTGGCACATGGGCTTAAATGACCCATGGTATATGTGATCTTAGTTCCCAGACCAGGGATCGAACCCATGTCCCCTGCATTAGAAGACAGATCTTTAACCACTGGACCACCAGGTAAATCCGTATGCTTTTCTTTTTACTTTTTTTTAACTCAAATTTTGGATTCTTGTTTGGAATAAAACAGGATCTTCACTGTTTACAAGGTTATTTCTGAGTTGCAAAAATTCTCTCTCCATATTTTTCCTTGTATTACCATGTTTTTCTCTGTAGTCTCCTATCCAATCTTGGCTGCCCAATCAGACAAACAGGATGTGCGAGGACATTTTCTTTTTGCATCGGTAGTGGAAACCTTGGCAGTAGACAGTAACTGCACTAGGTCTACCAAATAGATACATTCTTTAATTTTGATCATGTATTCTATGTACCCAATATTGTCTCCCTATGAAAATCTTGCTATTGCCTTATGGCATTCACTGTGTTTCATTACAATATTTAACTATCCTCAAAGTTAGAATCTTCTTTCATTGACAAAATCTGAGAACCAAATTTTCAGTTCTCCGGTAGGCGTGAATTTAAGTTGGCTAAAAAGAGACACATTAAGCCTAAACTAAACATTTTGCAATTGTTCTGTTAATTTGATTACCATTCATAAAATGAATGGTAATTTTTTTTTTTATTTTTTTAATTGGGGTATAGTTGCTTTACAATGTTGTGTTAGTTTCTGCTGTACAGTGAAGTAAATCAGCTATATGTATGCATATATCCCCCTTCTTTGGATTTCCTTCCCATATAGGTCACCACAGAGCACTGAGTAGAGTTCACTGTACTATAGAGTAGGTTCTCATTAGTTATCTATTTTATACATAGCAGTGTATATAAGTTAATCCCAATCTCCCAATTCATCCCATCCCCCCTTACCCACTTGGTGTCCATACGTTTGTTCTCTACATCTGTGTCTCTCTTTCAGCTTTGCAAATAGGTTCATCTGTACCATTTTCTAGATTCCACATATATGTGTTAATATATAATATTTGTTTTTCTCTTTCTGACTTACTTCACTCTGTATGACAGTCTCTAAGTCCATCCACGTCTCTGCAAATGGCACAATTTTGTTCCTTTCTTTGGCTGAGTAATATCCCATTGTATATATGTACCACATCTTCTTTATCCATTCCTCTGTTGATGGATATTTAGGTTGCTTCTATGTCCTGGTTATTGTAAATAGTGCTGCAATGAACATTGGGGTGCATGTATATTTTAGAATCATGGCTTTCTCAGGGTATATACCCAGTAGAGGGATTACTGGGCCATATGATTGTTTTATTTTTAGTTTTTTAAGGAAGCTCCATACTGTTCTCCATAGTGGCTGTACAAATTTACATTCCCACCAACAGTGTAAAAGGGTTACCTTTTCTGCACACCCTCTCCAGTATTTATTGTTTCTAGATATTTTTTGATGGTGGCCATTCTGACCAGTGTGAGGTAATACCTCATTGTAGTTTTGGTTTGCATTTCTCTAATAATTAGTGATGTTGAGCATCTTTTCATGTGCCTCTTGACCATCTGTATGTCTTCTTTGGAGAAATATCTGTTTAGGTCTTCTTCTGCCCATTATCTGAATGGGTTGATTGGGTTGATATTGAGCTGCATGGGCTGGTTGTATATTTTGGAGATTAATCCCTTGTCAGTTGTTCTACCATTCTGAGGGTTGTCTGTGAATGGTAAATTTTTAAAATAGGGGACAAGGAGATATTTGGAGATAGCAGGATGCGAAGCCAGAAACTACATATACCCTGTGCTTCAGATAGATCTGTGCTGCCCAACTTCTGACCTCAAATGCTCTTTACACACATGGACATGTCAATGGGGACTTGACTACTTGGCTGTTGAGTCTCCCTCTCTTCTGTTTTATAGGATTTATAATATTTTCCTGGTCAAATGCCTCAGCAGAGGGTGAGGAGATATCATGAGACTGTGAGATGTTTCCTCTACATAATCTCAGAGCAGGAAATAGTAGCTTTGGCATATACTTTCATATTTGCATGTGAGCAGAAAGAAACAACCACACTCAACTGAGTGCTGTAATGTTATACAAACTCAAAATATTTACAGAAAAAATGAATGTATAAATTTCTATTTTAATTTAAAGAGAAGCTTTGAGAGAGTAAGGAAACTAAATAAAAGCTTGTTTTATTGTTATTCTCTAATATTACACTTTGTGAGTCTCACATTTTCAAAGGATGCTTTTTCCCCAAGATGATTATTAGTTTGATGATTTTTATTATTTTAGAAATTTATTAAAAGTTCAATAGTTGATGGTAGAAGAAAATACTGCTTTCAAGGGCAAGGACTCCAGGTAACATTGGGCAGCATCCGATTTTTCCTTCTCCATTAGCAATCCCTAGGACTTCAGGTGAACAGAGCATCTCACAATCTATATTGATTCACTGCTCCAAAGCTCTTTGAAGTCACATTAGGATTTTGGTTTCTAGTGCTTTGGAACATTATCTGTTATACAGTACACTGGAAAATGCTTATAGTGTCATGTTCAGGTTCCTATAAAGGGCCATATTTTTTTTTCTTTTGTTATAGGTTGATGATAACTGAGCTTATTATTAATGTTGTATTAACACATGATCAAAGGTGTAATCATTTTCATTGAATTGGCCAATTATTTTTTAAAATATATCTAATAAATGTTTCTTTACAAAATTAAACTCTTTTCTTCCCTAAATCATATCAATTTTTATGACTCCCTTTAGAAAGAGACTTGTTTAGATAGAGACTCATTTTTAAAAATTTTGCTTAATTAAATGGTGGTGAATGACATCTTAGAGACAAGTAAGAGCTAGAAGGAAACTGATCACCTTCAGGTAAAGCCCCATACTTTTATAGAGAATAAACTTTAGCTAAGATGGTAAACAACCTTTCTAAATACATAGATTTAATTGACAACAGATGAAACATGAGAACAGAAACGTGCCCTGAATTCAGACTTCAGCTTGGGCTTTCACAGATTTCAATAGTGTGTATTTGAGTGATTTGTGGGGAGAAAAACACATTTATTGTACAATGCAGGCAACTTTAAGAATTGTATTCTGTATTTTTATTGTCTTATTTCTCTCTCCCTATTTTTAGCAACTAGACAGATCCTGGACCTTTTGAATAGTGATTAAATGTTAGAACTCCTAAATAATCAGCTGGATTTGATTTTAAATTAAAAATAAATTTCTAGATACCACCATTGTAAAACAGTAAATTTAAGAAAGTTATTATTTTGTGGCTAATCATGTAAAAAAGATAGCATTTCTTCTGATTTTTAAATTCCATTTTATATAACATTGAACAATAGATGTCACTGTTTGGCCAATAAAAATAACTATAGAATTATTTAATTTGGTTATTTTTCTTCATAAACAATCCTTGTGCTGAACAGATAAGTTACAGGGTTCTGGTAGAAAAAACTCAACCAGTGGCAGTGTCTTTTAAATATTAATATCTGGTTGTGTTTTCTCTAAAAAACATATTAATACATTAAATCCATTACTTTCTGAATCATTTTACATATAGCTAATTTAAAGCTGCTCATTTTGTGCCTTTATATTAATGTTTTGACAACTAGGTGTTATTACAAGGAGAGTTAGAATAAGGTTATTTGAGAAGTATGGGCTCAGGTCAAGAAAGAAACCTCTCAGAGTATGATTAATTGTATTTTAAGTCCATGTAATGTCTAGTAAGCTAACTTGATTGACAGGGAATCTATACAAAATGGAAATTAGGGATAGAGAAGCCAAGGAAGAAGAGATATTGAAAGTAATGCAATTGGATCCAATTGTGAGGGATGGAGAAGTGATAGACTCTGATCCAAATTTCATGGATTGAGTCAAGGCCATATTCAAATTTATGTCAATTTTGTGTAAACAAATCTGAAGTATTCAAGAAGCTAAGGTGAAGTTGCTAAGCAGCTGGCAACAGGAAGATGACTTGGAAGAAACAGTAGGGAGTGTTTGGAGATTGTTTAATGATAGTGTATTTTTATTTATTTATTTTTTTACATCTGAGGCATATTATAGAAAAAATATTAGTTTAAGGTACAAGAAAACTGTTAAAATTTAACATCTGTTTCCTTAAGTTTTCCATAGATTATAACAAAAGTCCATCAGGACGTGTGTGCCTGATGCCAAAAAAAAAAGAAAGAAAAAAAAAAAGAATTCAGAAAGTTTGGTGAATGAGCAACTGCTAGGCCCTAAATCTAACAAGCTGTATATCCTAATTGCATTTGTAAAGTGGTTTAGGATTTATGAAGCATTTTCACACTAATTATCCAGGCTACTCTCTGACTCCTCAACCCATTGCAAAATGACTTCTGCAACAACCATTTCACTCAAGCTGATCTCTCAAATGTTATTAATGACCCACACATTGTCAAAAACCACCAACCTGCTCTTATGTCCTTATTCTATTCAATCACTGCTTTTTCTTTTTTTTTTTTAGAAGATGTTGGACGTAGGAGTTTATTAATTAATTTATTTATTTTTGCTGTGTTGGGTCTTCGTTTCTGTGCAAGGGCTTTCTCTAGTTGCTGCAAGCGGGGGGCCACTCTCCATCGCGGTGCGCAGGCCTCTCACTGACACGGCCTCTCTTGTTGTGGAGCACAGGCTCCAGACGGGCAGGCTCAGTAGTTGTGGCTCACAGGCCTAGTTGCTCCGCAGCATGTGGGATCCTCCCAGACCAGGGCTCGAACCCATGTCCCCTGCATTAGCAGGCAGATTCTCAACCACTGCACCACCAGGGAAGCCCTCTTTTTTTTTTTTTTTAATATGGTAAAATTCTCTCTCTCCTTTAATTTCTCTCTTCCCATGCTTTCTGTACCACTTTTTTCCCCTGGTTTTTCTTCTACCTTTCTGACCTTTTCTTATTTTTCTTCTCTGATAATTTTCCACTATCCTATCCCTTAAATATTTGTGTTCTTAGATTTCTGCCTCTGACCCTTTTCTCTCTGAATGCTTTTCTGAATGGTTATGTTGGTGGGGAACATTTGAGCTACCTTCTGTACAATTGTTATTCAACAAATAATAATTTCCCCTAGGTACTGGGTACTGTTTCAGGTGCTGGGAACACAAGAATCACTAGAAGTGTTATTGTCTCTTCCCTCAGTCCTTTAGTCCTTTTTAGTTCATTAGTTAGGGAAAGGGCATGTGTGGGAATATACTGAGTAATTGACTGATGTATCTACAACTTCTCCTTCAAGGCCCTCACCCTTCAAATACATTTTCTTGTGCTCTCAGTCCCTACCCTAGTAGTTAGGAAATTATGGGATCACACATTTGAGGAGAGGGTTATTAACATAGAAATTCAGGGGGAAAGAAATGGGTCAAAATACTGTTTTCAAGTATTAAATAGACTTTTAGAACTGGCAGTAAAAGACATCGTCTTGCAAGAAAAGGATTTTAGAAGTGCAAGAGGGCAAGTTTTTGGTTTTCTAAAGCATAAAGTAAATTCTCTAACAACAGAGTTTTTCCTGCCTGCCTGCCCAAATATGACCCCAAGGACTATTGAATAGGAGGAAACAAGAGAGATACAGGCATGATCTATGTCCTCTTCCCTTTGAGCCATTTCCTAAAGGGTAGTGGTAAAACCCTGCAATGATTTAAGCACCCAAGGAGTGAGGTAACCTATGTTCAGATTGCTGGTTTGATTCCTAGATTCTGACAACTCCTCTACAAGTATAGAGAGAGCTGCATGTGGCCAAGTAATGGCTGAATCCAAACCTACAAAGCCTCAGGGCAGGTCTCTGGTAGGTGGCAGCTAAGAGTCAAGTATTTTCCTGTAGGGCTGAGCGTAGCAGAGATGTGACAGTGATGCCAAAGGACCTGGGGGAGCTCTGTGGCTAAGACAAATGAATAGCATTAGCAGGTGTGCCATGGAGTTTCTTTCTAGATGTCAGGTTGGAAAGTCGAGGCCAGGTAGGTGCCAGAGTGAAGAGATGACCCCTTCCCTAGAACAACTGTTTGCCAGCCCAAGCAAATGCTGAAAACCAGGCATTCACTTATGACGACTGCTCACACAAAAATTTTACTTTCTGCCATAGGACAGACTGATTTCTCAAAACAGATTTTTTAAACAAAGATAGATGTACTTTTCTCCTATTCTAGCTAGGTAAAATCGATGGAAAAATAGAAATATCTGCACGTGAGTGTTGAGTACATACAAAGCATCAGGGATCCTAGGAGATGTTAATGATATAAACTAAATAAGAAATTGTCCCTGCCCTCAAGGAGCCTACATTTTATTGGAAAAGACAATGTTGAGCCGTCTTCTGGCTGATTTTCTTTTTATTACACCAAAGTATTCAGCATATTTACTGCTTTGAATGTCCCACCCTTTCATTTTAGGTCTACCAGGTTTCTCCTTTCTCATGTGAGACTTAGGGATGAATCATTTTGTGATGTTTTCCCCTGTCCTTTTGGCTAAATTAACTATCAACTACTATATTCCCATAGCACTTTTTATATAGGATAGCACATTTTTAAATATATTTCTCAGTTGTACAAGGCTTTGTCTCCTCATTTAAATGATAAGGTCCTTAAAGGCAGGGACAGTTATATACCCATTTTTTCTGTCTTTAGCATCTGGTACATAGAAGATTATCAATAAAATCTTATTTTATTGAAAATTTTTATGCTGATTCTCCAAAATCACTCTGTATGATTAGTGTTGTGTTCTTTAGACTTTTGTTTTTTTAACATATTTGAAAATAATGAAGGATGCAGACAGTCAAATTACTTGTTTGAAGTCACATAGCTATGAGGTGGCAAAGCTTTGAAGAAACAAAAAATATCTGACTCTAAATCTGCATTGTTACTTACTTAGCTCACTTGGTTCCAATCTTGGCATTTAGAACTGTGTCCAGATAGTTGTATAAGATTAACAATTTAGATTTGCTCATGTGGCCCAAAGAAGTCTTCTCTTTCTTGTCCTCACAAACCTCATGACAAACCTAAACCTCAACATGCTATATTAACTGGTTCCATGTTGTAACTTTTATTTTCAATTAATTATTTCAGGGTAAAACCCACTGTACTTGTTGCTTTGATGTCTTCTCTCATTTTCCTACCCTGATTATTTCATTCATTTCCTCTGTTGCCACTTAAGCCCGTGTATTCTAGCTTTGACATGTTCAGTATCACCTCAAACACACAGGTACAGAAGGTTGCCTGAGTCTGTCCAATTTTTATATTCAATTATTGATTTGGTTCAATATCTTCTATAAGCCATTGCCTTCTTTTTAATTTCTGAGATTACTTTTATTTAAGATTAGAAAGGAAATGCCTTAAATATGGGGAAAAAAACATTTCAGAAAAAAAGACATGTTAAGATTTTCTATCAGCAGCTGCTCTTTTGGAGAATAGAAAGAATTGCACAAAGTATTCATAAATGACAGGTTTTCTCTAAGGATAATATTCTACACTTTGAATAACAATTTTATATTTTTTTTAGTAGCAACACATGCTAGAAACTGTATTTCTTCTATTAGAATATTTTAAATCAGTAATCAAATTAAAAAGGAAAAAACATTCATTCATTCATTTAACCAGCACATAAATATTTATCTAGGACTCTCATACTATTTTATTATGTAGATTGTAAAAATAACTTTACTGAGAAAATCAATAGAATAATAGTGTAAAACCTTACTATCACAGATTAATTGCGCAAAGGAGAATTTGAAATTATGTATTTAATTATTATGTATTTTAAAAACAGTTTCATTAAGTGCAAGTTCATGCAGAAATTCAAAATAAGTTTGTCCACTACAAGGATGGACAAACAAGAAAAGCTACTTTAATTACTAGATAAGCATAGCTTGTAATTAACATGTCAACTTTTGTGTGTGCAAATGAATGTTTCCAAAGAACTGAAAGTATTTACTTTTCTCACTTTAGAAGCTCTGACATTTTCTGAACAATCTTATTAAAGCATTAATTTACAATCTTTCTTTTTAACTTCAGGGCACCTCTGTGAACTGTTAGCAATTCTCTTTTAGTGGACCCCAATTAATTTACTTTCTGAGTTTTTTCATTTATATAAGATCTTATTTTCTAATGTTCTTATTAAATTTTATGCTGTGTGTTTTGAGATCATTTCAAGTACCATGTATATTCTCAGAAAAAAAAATTATGTCAGTGGAAATATAATGGTGCACTTGTTAAGGAAGAATGTCAACTCAACAGAAACAATTATGCTAAGACTAGCTAGCAAGCAAGTGTTTTTTTTTTACTAAAAGAGAGGTTTTAAATTGTGTTCTGCAGATGTAAAATTCCATGGGAAAAATATATAATTATACTTGTAAAACTGTGTATATATATGTATGTACATGTACACAAACATAAATAAGTTTGTTTATACAGCCTTTCCAATGGAAGAGTTAAGAAAATCTACCTGTGAATTGCTCTCAGAACTTACCATTTGTGCGCAATTGCTAAATCTGTAACAGATAAGCAAAAACTAGATAAAAAGCCACTAATAACATATATATGTGTATATATATATATACACACTTGTGTGTGTATATGTGTGTGTGTGTATATATATATATGTGTATATATATATATATATATGGCAAATGATACATTAAATATTATCCTGTAGTCTTTGTATCCACTTTCCAGCAATGGGTACCATTAAATAACTATGTTGATATGCTGCTCTTCCTTACTTGCTAAGCTTAACATAGAATAAAAGTCTCCTTAATTTGGTTGAGATTGATTAGAATTTATTATAAGAAATGGTATTGATATGTAGTTTTTCTACAAAGTCATGTATAAAATGCATAAATCACTGTTTATGTTATTTATATTAACAAATCATCAAAATAGAGTAGCAAGCTATCTTATTAAGGGCACAGCAAAGTTAAATAAAACACCCAAATACAACAGTTTAGGGAAGGGTCAAAAAACAAAAGAAAGTCAGGACATAAAGAGTCAGAGAGCTATAGAGATAGAATGCATTGCCTAGGGCTGGGGAGTGGGGGGATTAAGGCATGATGCCTAGTGTGTGCAGGGTTTCTTTTGGGGGTACTGAAATGTTTTAAAATTAATTGTGGTGATGGGTGCACAACTCTGAATATACTAAAAACCAAAGGTATTTAAAGAAAAAGTTCTTAGAGAAAACAACTACATTTAGATGGTCATTACATTCACTGCACTTCTGTTGGGGCACTTACTTGTTTCTGAGTGTGAAAAGTAAGCTCAAACAGAGCAGTAGCCAAGTAAATATTGGTGCAGTCTCATAAGGACACAGGCTCATAGGAGCCCAAGATTGATGTTCAGGCCTACTAAAGCCAACAGGGCTCATTATGGAGAAAGGGGAGCCATAGAGAAGTGAGACATATATTCTGTGTGCAGATTCTTCCTCAGATATTTGCTAATTCTAAAGTTGTGCATGCATAGAAGAATATTCAAAAGGGAAAAAAGCATAAAGCAGTATAAAAGAGATTTAAAAACTTAGCAGATAATTTAGCAAGCTCATAGTTATGGGAAGACAAGTTTTCATAAAGGTGAAGAATTTCAGTTAAGGTGTCAGACATATTATACTCTAAAATTAAGGATAAACCAGAAATATGGTTCAATACACTTACTTTATGAGTCTTCAGAAAGAAAAAGAACTCCTCTTTGTTTTCTTTTGTTTTTTTTCTGTACGCGGGCCTTTCACTGCCATGGCCTCTCCCGCTGTAGAGAACAGGCTCTGGACGTGCAGGCCCAGCGGCCATGGCTCACGGGCCCAGCCGCTCCGTGGCATGTGGGATCCTCCCAGAACGGGGCATGAACCCACGTCCTCTGCATCGGCAGGTGGACCCTCAACCACTACGCCACCAGGGAAGCCCCAAGAACTCCTCTTTGAAGGAACATATCATCATCCAGAATTTCCACATTACTTCATAAATAATGTCCAGTATTCAATCAAAACTTACTAGACATGCTACCAAAAAGCACCAAATAACTGAAATCAACAAGAGAAAAAGATAATTAAAAGGCCACAAGTAAGCCAGATGTTAGCAAAGATCAGAGATATATTTTTCAAAGAGTCAAATGGAAATCCTAGAAATGAGAATAAAAGCTGAAAATTTAAAATTCAATGCATATGTTTAATAGTTGAGAAATAGAGGATTAGTGAAATGAAGGTCATTAGATAATGTTCAGATTGAATGAATAAAAACTAGATAAATAGTATGAGATATGTAAAACACAGTGAAAACGACTAACCTATTTGTAATTAAATCCCAAAGAGAAGAGATAGAAAGAGAAAGAAGTAGTATTTGGGGGGGAACATGTTGATAATTTTCCAAAACTGACCCCCAAAAAATGACAGATTTAAAAGTTCTACAAAACATAAGAAAGATAAATAAAAAAGAAAACCACATCTTGTCACATCATAGAAAAAACAAAGCTGATAATCAAAGATAAGCAGGAAAACTTAAGAGTTCCTTCCAAGGAGAGTTAATTTTTACTAGAAATGGCAGAATAAGTAAAACAAAACAAAACAAAAATGACATCTTTTAAGTACAAAAACTTTAAAAATAGAATAGCCAACCAAAACTTCTACAAACAACAAAAAATACATTTCAAAAATGAAGGTGAAATAATGACTAAATATTTAGTTTGAGAGCAAAAATCACCAACAGACCTACTCTTATGTTCATACATTTGAATTATTCTAGAAGAGAAATGATCTCAAGTAGATGCATGGTAAAGGACTGAAGAATTAAGAACACCAGAAAAAATAAACAAATGAATAATTTAAATGAATGCTCACTGTTTATATTCATTTATTAAAAGCATATAAATATATGTACAATTAAATGACAAAAAGTAAATCTGAAAAAAAATGAGTTAAAGCATGTTAAAATAGTTCCATTTCTAGAAGGAAATATTTTAAAACACAACTTAATAAGAAGGATATATGCAATAATTTCCAAGATGATCATAAGTGAAGAGCTCAGAATATATGTCACAAACAATTAGAGGGAAAATGATAAAAAAATAATAAAAATAACTTGATTAATACAAAGGAAAGAAAATAAGTGAGAAAATAATTAAATATAGAGTGGATATAGAGGAAACAAATAATACTCTCATATCCATAAATTTAAAGATATCAGAAGTTACATTAAATGTGAATGGAGGAGATGTTCTAATTAAAAGACAAAGATTACAATCTGGATTAAAATAAAACAAAATGAATTAGAACCAACTATATATTGCTTGTAAAAAATGAGCATTAACTATAAAGAACAGAAAGATTCAAAAGAAAAGAATGGTAAAATACAGGCCATGGAAATACAAACTTAAGAAAAACTATTATAGCTATACTAATATTAGAAAGTGCAGAATTTCAGGCAGAGAAAATTACAAGGGATAAAGAAGGAATTCAACAGGAAAATATAATAACCTTAAACTTATATGTACTAATAATGTAGCCTCAAAATATATAAACTGAAGTCTGTCATAACTAAAGGAGAAATAGATAAATCTACAATCAAAGTTTAAAATTTTAATATCTTTCTTGGTAATAAAACTCACTAAGAGTTACAGAAGATTTGAACAACATGATTTACAAATTTGACCTAAAAATCATAAAGATATAGCAATCCCTATAATTATAACACATTGGTAAAAATAAAGATAAGAAAAAAATAACATTTTGACTATTTGTGTATTTAATTTTCTGATTAATGAAGTATAACATTATAATATAGATGAATTAGTTTTTAGAAGAAAATTTATAATTCTAAATTCTTGAGCTCAAAAAATTGGAAATAAAAGTGGAAGTTAAACAAAATAAGGAAAATGGAATTAATAAAAAAAGAAAGCAAATATACAATAGAGAAAATAAAATTGTTTCTTTGAAAAGACGATATAATTTATAAACATATCATAAGTCCGATTAAGGGGAAAAAAAAGAAAAGGCACAACAGTATCAGGAATGAAAAATTCAAAACCAATAATATGGACATTACAGATAAAGAGTACACTATAGTTCATAGTTCTAACAATAAATTAATACCACTTATTAAAGCTGGTATAAGAAAAAGCACTAAATCTAAATCTGAATAATCTTACGTATACTCAATATGTTGAATCTGTAAAATCTTCCCATAAAGAGAAGTCAGAGTGAGTTAGGAGTCATTGGGTGAGAAAGATGTTGCTCCCAATAAACATGATTTGACAGCCATCTACAGACAAAAACGCCTTTGTGGGAGATTTGTTAAAACTCCAGTAAAGCCCAAGACTAAGGACAGTCACTTTGAGAAGGCAGGACAATGACCTGGTGGCAGGTTTGCCCAAAATGGTCCCTGTTGCAGTCTGAAAGAAGTCCTATGTTCCTATGGATTTAGTTCCACTTGACCCTGGTCCTACAACTAGCCCCATCTGCTGCTGACCCTGGAGGCATGCAGGTGAGCAGGCCCTGGTTCCCATCAGAGTCGAGACAATAATCTTTAAGAGATAACAGAGAATACCTTTATGATTTGGAGTAGATAGAAATTTATTAAATAGGGTCTAATCATTAAATAAAAAATTGATAGGTTGAACTTCATTAAATCTATAAGCATTCCAGACTGGAAGAAGATATCTGCAATACATATATCTAAAGAAGAATTCAAGACAATATATATATTGCACAAAAATGAATGGCTAAATAACCAGTAAGCATATGTAAAGATGTTAGCATTAGTCATTAGGAGAAAAAAAACCAACAAAAAATGAAAACCATAATGAGGTACCTTTGCACACACATCAGAAAGTGTAAAATTAAAGTTTAAAAAATAACAATACTGAGTGTAGGCAAACATATGGAGGACCCATAAAATGCTGGTGGTTGTATAATATTGGAACAAATCCTTTGGAAAACTTTGGCATGACCTATGATGCTGAATATACACATATTATGGATCCAAGAATTTCATTCCTAGGCCTACTTAACATATAAATGTGCACTAAAGGACATGTGTAAGAATGTTCATAGCATCATTAGTAACTGTTTAAAACAGAAATAACAATTTTCTTCAAGAGTAAATTTTATAAATTATGAGCTATGTATGCAGTGGAACATTATAGAATAATGTAAAAAAAACAGGTCACATATAATTTTGATTAAAAGAAAAAAAAAACAGAGATGCAAGAGTACCTAGTATATGATCCCATTCATATGAAAAAAAGAACACTTTTTCCCTAAGGAGGCAAACTTATCTATGATGATTTTGATCAGAATAGTCCTTACCTTTGAGGCAGGGAATGAGTGAAATGAGGCAGGAATGAGGCTTCTGGAACAATGGTTATGTTCTGTATCTGGATAAGTGTGGTCGTTATATAGGAGTATTCACTTTGTAAATATTCGTGAAACTGTATAGTTAAGATTTGCGCACTTCACTGTATGTTACACTCTTTAAAAATAAAATACAAAAAACATTGATATTATTGGTATTAGAATGTTGAAACTCCTAGTAGGCTACCCAAACTTTTGTGTGTGGCAGGAGTGGTGGAGGGCAGGGGGAGATGTGAGGGTGGTAATAGAACAACGAGGGCAATGACAATAATACGAATAATAAATGAGCACTAGTCTTTGGCATAAAAGATGGGAGAACAGGAAGAAAATAAAGCCACCCTCCAATCTTTTGAAGTAGGTGATATAATTACCCTGGTTCATATAGAAGGAAACAGCTCCGTGGAACTGTTACTTGCCTAAAATTACAGATGTCTATATAATAGAACTGGGACTGGATTCATAAGACCAGTCTTAAGTTCTTATTCTCAACTGGGATAAGATTCTTAACCCCGTACTTTTTCATTGCTTACAAAAATACTGATTAAAAACGTCTTGTTTTGAAGGGAAGACTATAATTTGCTGAAGGAGGACAGAATTCCAAAGTTCTGTTTGGTTTAATAATAATAATATATAGCCTTACCTGCATAGATAAAGCAGCAGAGGGAAAAATATTTAAAGGCCATAATATTGACTAATTACTAAAGACCATATGTTTCCAATGATCCTGATGAAACCAGGATGAAACCTGATGGCTTTTCTGTGGTAGAGTTATGTGTTAGTTTCCCTTTGTACCAATGAGGCTTTTGCAACTTAGGAGGAAAAATTTGAAAAGAATAGGCATGTCTGCCAAAGGTAGTAACAAATTTGGGCACAATTTTTTGTGTCTTCGAGTTTCCCCAGTCCACCATTCACTTTCTTTGCAAATCATTCCACTTTTTTCCTCAAAAAAAGAGTTTGGAACTGCTAGACTTGGAACCAAAAGATCCTTATTTATTTTATTATAGCATTTCACAAATAGGTTTGCTGAAGGAAGATGTGTATTAGACTATTTATTATATTTATATTTGCATATCAGATTAGCTGCTTCTTCTTTCTTCTTTTTGCAAAAGAATAGACTTTGTGATCCTTGAATTAGGAAAATAGTCTCCTTGTACAATTAATCTCAGGCATTGATATTTATCACATTCTCTATGAGGTCTTTATGGGATGTGCTCCACTTCAGGACAGAACTTTTCTGCTACTTTGCTGACTTATTCCCTACTCTAATTTCATAATTTGATGGGAGAAAGCTTTTTATGTGAATCACGCAAGCATAAAATTTGGTAAAGAGAGTGAGAAGAAGAAAAAAGCTTAAAGACACCATAGTTAGCAACGCAATGCTTTTGCAACACACATACTTTATTTTATCACTCTCAGGAAGCACAGTGCTTTGCAATTTCAACTCAAAGATTAAAAACAAAATCCTTCTCAATTCTAGGCTCTCATACAAAGTCTCTTAAATAAAACCTTTCCCTTCTCCATTCTCACCTCCCCAGTATGTCTAGAGCTTAGAAACCATTTGATTGTACACACAAATGCAGCAGAAAAAGACTCATGAGTGGGTATCATTAGAGTTACTCAATTGTGCACCCCTTGGTGTGTTCCAACTCTAGTCCTAAAGGGACTGCAATATTTTTCCTTCTCAGCCACAAATTTAGAGAATCTTGTTTCATCACAGCTAGGTTCTTCTAAAGCAGGGTTTCTCAACCTCAGTACTATTGATATTTTCAACCAGATAATTAGTTGTTGTTGGAGGCTATTCTGTATATTGTAGGATGTTTAACAGCATCGCTGGCCCTCTACCCACTACTTGCCAGTATCACCACTCCCCGCACACCCAATTCTGACAAATGAAAATGTTTCCAGACATTGCCAAATGTCCCTAGGAGGTAAAATGATTCCAAGTTGAGAAACACTGACCTACAGAATAAAAACAAATTACAGAAATACAAAGGAAGAAGAAAGAGGACAGTTCTGAAAACCATATTTTAAGAGGTTTTAAACTTTCCAGGAGGATCTTTATATCTAGATAATTTAGGCAGCTTTCCTTTATAAGAGACTTAGGAACTGCAGCACTGTATCCATCATTTCAGGTCTGATCTCTCACCACTGGCTTCACTGTGCTTGCTCTCCTTTTGAAGGTCAGCTCGTAATAATTTCAGTTTCTTTTGAATCTCAGTCAGAAAACCTATTTTTTGCTCCAAAATGGACAATAACTGGGCAATGCAAAAATCAACATCACAGTTTACCCCATCAGCTATCTCCTGGATGTTATTCCCTGGCCGTTGGCTTGATTCCTTCCAGGAGATTGCTGTATCCTCCATTAGTGGAGAGGATAGTGCTTTGATTTCTTTAGTCTCTTCCTCCTCCTCACTCTGCGTACAAGGCATTTTAATAAATTTGTTCCTTGAAGGGACATTTCTGAATTTCTCATGTGATTTTCCAACATCCTTGGCACCTCACATTCAGTGGGATAAAGACAACAATGGCGAGGCCTTAAATCTAGAGTTATTTCTTTTACTCTATTGGCATATCTTAAAGTGTTGAGGGTGTTTTGCAAGGGGCCATCCCTGGAGAGATAGTAGCAATCATGCAAGTGGAGGAGTTCTGGCCTATAAAGGAGTCCCGGAGCACCTGTGTGAGCTTGCTGGCTCTGAATGGGGTATGAGACTTGCTCTGACCCAAAGCCCGGATGCATTCTTTGAGTGCAAGGAGACTCTTGTTAATCTCTGCTCCTTCCAGCTGTCTTTTCCGGTTGGCATTGGCAGTATCCACTCTCCTTTCATTCCCAACTAAGTCAACAAGGGAAAACTTACCATGCAGTTTCCCTTGAGACTTTAAAATGATCTGGAACACTGCGTGGCTCCTGGAAGAGTGGGCATTGACTGATGTCTGTCCTGAAGTCCGGCAGCTGTTCCCAAGTTCCACAAGGTTCAGCATGTCCTCCACACAGCACACCTCTTGTTCCTGCAGCCCGACCACCTGGATTTGCTGACTGCCATCCCCAAGGACTTGCATCTTCTTCCAGTTCAACAAGTCATACACCTTTCCCCCATAAATCTCAAAAAATGTGCCATAGACTTTGAGGTCCAGCTTCTCATAAGCAGAAGTTTTGAGCAGGAGGAAGACATCCTATGCCACCATGGCATAAATGCCTTTAGAACAATCTTGGTCCCCTCCTGAAAAGGCTCCACCCGTGGTGTGCGTTTTCCCACTGCTCGTCTGCCCATAGGCAAATCAGGTAGCCATGCCCTTGCAGAAGATGGACTCAACAAGTGGCTGGGCAGTGAACTGGTACACCAACTCGTTGGAGGCGATGTCATCGAAGGCATGGTCGAAGCAGAAGGAATGGTTCTCCAGGTAGCGAGTAAGGTCCACCTTTTGTTTGGACTCGTGCACCATGACCACTTTGTCCGAGGGGATGATGATGATATCCAGGTCCTTCATGGTGGTCTCCCGCTGGTTGAGAGGCCACCTCCTCACGCAGACGCTGATGCGGTGGTCCTCCAGTGGCTCCGGGCCCGACAACTGGCTGCAGTCCAGGCACCTGCGGCATTCCTGGATCATGCTCTGAATCTCGTAGTTGGGGTTTCCCGTGTTGACAGCCAGGGCGCGCTGAGCTCGGCTCTCCAGCTGCAGCAGTCTGCACTTCTCTCGCTGCCGTTGCAGTTTCTCAATTTCCCGTAGGCAAGGAGACTTCTTCTGCTTCATCAGGCAAAGACTGCTGGGAACTCTCATATCCGGACTGTCCCCTGAGGGCGTTTCGTTTTTCTGGGGGATCGTCGCAATCCACCGCGTGGCCGTCTGCTGGTTCCCGATGGCCGAAGAGGGCGCTAGAGACAAGGAGGGCAACGCCCTGGCTGGCGTGGGGTGCTCAGCAGATGCCAGCGCTGGATTCAGCAGGAATATTGTATCTAGATCAATCTTTTTGCCTTTTTTGACTCCTTTTTCGACCCATTCTACCGTGACCCAAGCGTTTTGTGTTTTGACCTCTGTGACCACCGCGAGGTGGATCTGCCCATCGCTGCACTGTATAGCCACACAGATGCTCACTTGGATGTTTCTGAAGTGCGGCTTCAAGGGCTTCACGGAAGAGAGGCGCGGGGAGACAGGGAGGCATAACTGGCCGGCCATGGTGAGTGATGGAGGTGTCAGGGCTCGCTTCCAGGGTCCCTTGGGGTTGGAGCAGCAGTACCTGAGCCCAAGCCAGACTGAAGCGCCCAGAGCACTGAGTGCACTCCGGGTTTGCACCTACCTTTGTGAGCACTAGGGCTTGGCCTGGGGCCACTCTCATCACAAAGCACTGAGGAAAAGAGGCAGCAGAGCCTAGGGCCTCTGGATGAAAGGTGGTGGGAAAAAATTCACATCGTTCGTGATGCTAGGTGCTAGGTGCAGAAGCAGCTGGAATAGAGAAATTGCTCTCTGCACAGAGAGCATAGGGATAAGAGTTGGGAATGGGGTGTGTGTTCCACGGACACTTGTGCCTAAGCTTCAGAAATATCCATTCTCCCCTGCAGTCTTGACCGGCAATCTCAAAGCTAAGTGCTTTTAGTTTGAGAACCAGTGAATGCTACCTTAAACTTCACAATCCTCCGGTGATCAATGGGAAAAAGGAAGATAGAGCTGCCTGCAAATTGCAGGCTTCAAGGAGAGGATCCCAGAAAAATTCCCTCAAATTTTCCATTTTTTTTTCTGTCCCTACCCTGCTTCACAACTTAACAGTCACAACTTAAAGTTACTCCTCTTTAATGGGATTTCTCATTATGAAATCAAAATGAGTTGACTGTAAGGGGTTCTTGTGGTAATTTGCTGATATGGAACTTCGTTTGATGCAGCATTTGGGTTTGCAAACATAAGCTATTTATCACATTCCAAGTGGCTCTGACAGCTATAAAGTGAGTCATTGTACTCACTGCAGTCACCACTATTTTTGAGATTATTTCAGCAATTACCTTTCCAAACTCCTTCAGTAATTACACTTCTGGCCTCATTATCCATAATTTGGAAAGGAAAGACGTTTGGTAGAAAGAGATGATTCATCTTATACCCTCTCCTTACCCTGCAATGTGTGTGTGTGTCCTTAAGAAGTTGGTGTGGGTGGGCGGAGGGAGGGGGGCTTGGGGAATGGGAGATGGGAAGGCAGCTAAAATGATCAGAGGCAGTATATTCTGGCAAGATTGCAATTTTTTCTGTAGGATGATTTACAAAAAGCAACAAAAATTATACCAACTGCCAGAGAGGCCAACGTGAGGATTAAGGTGACACTTTAAGTTGAACTTTCTTTTTCCCCTAGTACCACATGGTCTTTTGGGCTGTGAGTCTGGGGGTAATTGCAGTGACAGCTCCATAGTAGCATGAAGTATCATGGTGTCCTTACAACCCTCCCTAGGATAAAGTAACATATGGAAATAAGTTCTTAACTCTAAACTGACTTTTAAAAAAATTTATTTATTTTTGGCTGCATTGGGTCTTCGTTGCTGCACGCGGGCTTTTCTCTAGTTGTGGTGAGCAGGGGCTACTCTTCATTTTGGTGAGCGGATGTCTTATTGAGGTGGCTTCTCTTGTTGCAGAGCACAGGTTCTAGGCGTGTGGGCTTCAGTAGCTGTGCCAGGAGGGCTCAGTAGTTGTGGCACACGGGCTTAGTTACTCCACGGCATGTGGAATCTTCCCAGACCAAGGCTCAAACCCGTGTTCCCTGCATTGGCAGGTGGATTCTTAACCACTGCACCACCAGGGAAGTCCCAACTCACTTCTTTTAAATGGAAAGTTTACTTAAAAATTTAGTTAGGGAAACGCAAGAGGGAAGAGATATGGGAACATATGTATATGTATAACTGATTCACTTTGTTATAAAGCAGAAACTAACACACCATTGTAAAGCAATTATACCCCAATAAAGATGTTAAAAAAAAATTCTGTAGTGTTAGAGTTAATGCCATTGATGATATTATTAATTTCATATTTCTAATATTCATCAAAATGGACTCATAGATTTTCTCATGTTGTATACATTCAGCAGGGTATTTATTAATTTTCAATGCTCAGGAAGGTGAATTTACTAATTTTTAAGGCAGCTGAAAGAATATAAAGGGTGAAATAGTAAAGATATTTTTTCTGGGTCCAGAAGAAAAATTAAATTACTCATTTGGCAGAGTATGAGGTGTGGGAGAGGAGAAGAGAAAGAAGAGTAATAAAGGAGGTTGGTTTTAGTAGAAGTTAGGTGTGGGGAAATGAGGAAAGCCTTTAAAGGAAGGTAGAAGAAAATGATATTTGAAATCCACAATTGCATGGTATACTAATGTTCTAGACTCTAGAAAGATATAGTAATCCTTTAAGAAGATAGAGGGGCAAAGTGAGAGAGGGGAAGAGGGATTGGAAAAGGGTCACATCAATATCTGGTATTATGAGTGTTTGAAGGCACTTTGACTTATTCTCTCTTCAGTACAAAACAAAATACAGTTTTGAAATTTCAACTGAGAACAACTCAGAAGTTAGATAACACTTCCTACTGTTGGGGAAGAGAAACCCCCCCCCCCCTCACCCATCTTGAGTCCTTGTGGCTGGGCTAATGATAAAACTGACACAAGACAGATTAACACAAGTAAAAGAAACAAGTTTTAATCATGTCACAGAGGTCTCATAGAAATGGAACCTAAGAAGTGCCCAAAGCAGATAGCTTTTATACTTTTTAGACAAAGAAACAATACATTTGTGAGGAATTGGCAGGACAAAGAAACTTAGGTTTGGATGCTCAGTTAGTTAAAAAAAAAAAATTTAGTTAAGCTTACATTTTTTTTGTTTGTTTGTTTGTTTTGCGGTACGTGGGCCTCTCACTGCTGTGGCCTCTCCCTTTGTGGAGCACAGGCTCTGGACGCGCAGGCTCAGCGGCCATGGCTCATGGGCCCAGCCATTCCACGGCATGTGGGATCTTCCCGGACCAGGGCACGAACTCGTGTCCCCGGCTTCAGCAGGCAGACTCTCAACCACTGCGACACCAGGGAAGCCCTAAGCTTACATTTTGAAAAGAAGTTTGGAGGGGGTGGTATTGGATAAGTATGTAGTGTGCACTTCAGGGAGATGTTGAATGTCAGAGGAGGGATTGGAGAAAGGGCTTTACCTAGTTGTGTTTTTATGATTATTAATTTTATTTGCCAAATTATTGGTATATAAAGCTGTACTATAAATCCGTTTTTTCTTAGTTTTAAGGGCATTAGGGAAATGTTTTAATCCCTCTGTTTTTTAAGTTAAATTATATATTTGAAAGCATTGCTGCTTTAAGGTGCTTAATAGTTGTTTTTTTTCTTTTTAAACCTTTACCTTTGAAAAAGCTAGCCCTCTCTCAAAATTATGCAAACTAGGGCTTTGCCCAGTTAACCATATTTTTACAACTAAGCCAATAATTTTGTAGATGACTAGGTCTGTGGTGACAGTGCAAAAATCAGAGACTAAAGTTTATTTTGCTGCCCAGCATACCCAGAAAGGTCTTTTAAGATATTTCAGGGCTTTTTACCCCTTTAGTTCTATTTTCTCTTAAATAGTTCCTTAGGAGGTCTCATTTGTTTCCAAGTTTAATTTGTTTTATTTGGAGATACATACATATAGAGAGAGAGTGGGAAGGAGAGCGACAAACCTCTCAGGTGTTTTTCTTTTAATTTTTTAATTTAATTTTATTAATTTTTTTATACAGCAGGTTCTTATTAGTTATCCATTTTATACATATTAGTGTATATATGTCAATCCCAATCTCCCATTCATCACACCACCACCCTCACCCCCGGCTGCTTTCCCGCCTTGGTATCCATACGTTTGTTCTCTAGATCTCTGTCTCAATTTCTGCCCTGCATACCGGTTCATCTGTAACATTTTTCTAGGTTCCACATATATGTGCTAATATATGATATTTGTTTTTCTCTTTCTGACTTACTTCACTCTGTATGACAGGCTATAGGTCTACCCACATCTCTACAAATGACCCAATTTGATTCCTTTTTATGGCTGAGTAATATTCCATTGTGTATATGTACCACAGCTTCTTTATCCATTCCTCTGTCGATAGACATTTAGATTGATTCCATGACATGGATATTGTAAATAGTGCTGCAATGAACATTGGGGTGCATATATATTTTTGAATTATGGTTTTCTCTGGGTATATGCCCAGTAGTGGAATTCCTGGGTCATATGGTAATTCTATTTTTAGTATTTTAAGGAACCTCCATACTGTTCTCCATAGTGGCTGTATCAATTTCCATTACCACTAACAGTGCAAGAGGGTTCCCTTTCTCCAAACCCTCTCCAGCATTTGCTGTTTGTAGATTTTCTGATGATGCCCATTCTAAATGGTGTGAGGTGATACCTCATTGTAGTTTTGATTTGCATTTCTCTAATAATTAGTGATGCTGAGCATCTCTTCATGTGCTTCTTGGCCATCTGTATGTCTTCTTTGGAGAAATGTCTATTTAGGTCTTCTGCCCATCTCTTGATTGGGTTCTATGATTTTTTAATATTGAGTTGCATGAGCTGTTTATATATTTTGGAGATTAATCCTTTGTACATCGATTCATTTGCAAATATTTTCACCCATTCTGAGGGTTGTCTTTTCATCTTGTTTATGGTTTCCTTTGCTATGCAAAAGCTTTTAAGTTTCATTAGGTCCCATTTGTTTATTTTTCTTTTTATTTCCATTACTCTAGGAGGTGGATCAAAAAAGATCTTGCTGTGATTTATGTCAAACAATGTTCTTCCTATGTTTTCCTCTAAGAGTTTTATAGTGTCCAGTCTTACATTTAGGTCTCTAATCCATTTTGAGTTTACTTTTGTGTATGGTGTTAGGGAGTGTTCTAATTTCATTCTTTTACATGTGGCTGTCCAGTTTTCCCAGCACCACTTATTGAAGAGGCTGTCTTTTCTCCATTGCATATACTTGCCTCCTTTGTTATAGATTAGTTGACCATAGGTGCGTGGGTTTATCTCTGGGCTTTCTATACTGTTCCATTGATCTATATCTCTGTTTTTGTGCCAGTACCATATTTTCTTGATTACTGTAGCTTTGTAGTGTAGGCTGAAGTCAAGGAGTCTGATTCCTCCAGCTCCGTTTTTTTTCCCTCAAGACTGCTTTGGCTATTTGGGATCTTTTCTGTCTCCATACAAATTTTAACTTTTTTTGTTCTAGTTGTGTAAAAAATGCCATTGGTAATTTGATAGGGATTACATTGAATCTGTAGATTGCTTCGGGTTGTATAGTCATTTTCACAATATTGATTCTTCCAATCCAAGAACATGGTATATCTCTCCATCTGTTGGTATCGTCTTTGATTGCTTTCATCAGTGTCTTATAGTTTTCTGCATACAGGTCTTTTGTCTCCCTAGGTAGGTTTATTCCTAAGTATTTTATTCTTTTTGTTGCAGTGGTAAATGGGAGTGTTTCCTTAATTTCTCTTTCAGATTTTTCATCATTAGTGTATAAGAATGCAAGAGATTTCTGTGCATTAATTTTGTATACTGCAACTTTACCAAATTCATTGATTTGCTCTAGTAGTTTTCTGATGGCATCTTTAGGATTCTCTATGTATAGTATATTGTCACCTGCAAACAGTGACAATTTTACTTCTTCTTTTCCAATTTGTATTCTTTTATTTCTTTTTCTTCTCTGATTGCTGTGGTTAGGACTTTCAAAACTATGTTGAATAATACTGGTGAGAGTGGACATCCTTGTCTTTTTCCCGGTCTTAGAGGAAATGCTTTCAGTTTTTCACCATTGAGAATGATGTTTGCTGTGGGTTTGTCATATATGGCCTTTATTATGTTGAGGTAGGTTCCCTCTATACCCAGTTTCTGGAGAGTTTTCATCATAAATCAGTGTTGAATTTTGTCAAAAGCTTTTTCTGCATCTATTGAGGTGATCATATGGTTTTTATTTTTCAATTTGTTAATATGGTGTATCACATTGATTGATATGCATATACTGAAGAATCCTTGCATCCCTGGGATAAATCCCACTTGATCATGGTGTATGATCCTTTTAATGTGTTGTTGGATTCTGTTTGCTAGTATTCTGTTGAGGGTTTTTCAATCTATATTCATCAGTGATATTAGTCTGTAATTTTCTTTTTTTAAGTATGTTTGTCTGGCTTTGGCATCAGGGTGATGCTGGCCTCATAGAATGAGTTTGGGAGTGTTCCTTCCTCCGCAATTTTTTGGAACAGTTTGTGAAGGATTGATGTTAGCTCTTCTCTAAATGTTTGATAGAATTCACCTGTGAAGCTATTTGGTCCCAGACTTTTGTTTGTTGGAAGATTTTTAATCACAGTTTCAAGTTCATTCCTTGTGATTTGTCTGTTCATATTTTCTATTTCTTCCTGGTTCAGTCTTGGAAGGTTATACCTTTGTAAATATTTGTCCATTTCTTCTAGGTTGTCCATTTTTTTGGCATAGAGTTGCTTGTAGTAGTCTCTTAGGATGCTTTGTATTTCTGCAGTGTCTGTTGTAACTTCTTTTTCATTTCTAATTTTCTTGATTTGAGTCCTCTCCCTCTTTTTCTTGATGAGTCTGGCTAATGGTTTATTGATTTGTTTATCTCCTCAAAGAACCATCTTTTAGTTTTATTGATCTTTGCTATTGTTTTCTTTGTTTCTATTTCATTTATTTCTGCTCTGATATTTATGATTTCTTTCTTTCTGCTAACTTTGAGTTTTATTTGTTCTTCTTTCTCTAGTTCCTTTAGGTGTAAGGTTAGATTGTTTATTTGAGATTTTTCTTGTTTCTTGAGGTAGGCTTGTGTTGCTATAAACTTAGAACTACTTTTGCTGCTTTCCATATGTTTTGCATCCTCGTGTTTTCATTGTCATTTGTCTCCAGGTATTTTTTGGTTTCCCCTTTGATTATTTCAGTGATCTCTTGATTATTTAGTAACGTATTATTTAACCTCCATGTGTTTGTGTTTTTTACGCATTTTTCCCTGTAATATATTTCTAATCTCATAGTGTTGTGGTCAGAAAAGATGCTTGATATGATTTCAGTTTTCTAAAATTTACTGAGGCTTGATTTGTTACCAAAGATGTAATCTACCCTGGAGAATGTTCTGTGCACAGTTGAGAAGAAAGTGTAATCTGCTGCTTTCAGATGGAATGTCCTATAAATATCAATTAAATCTATCTGGTCTATTGTGTCATTTAAAGCTTGTGTTTCCTTATTAATTTTCTGTTTGGATGATCTGTCCATTGGTGTAATTGAGGTGTTAAAGTCCTCCACTATTATTGTGTTAATGTTGATTTCCTCTTTTAGAGCTGTTAGCAGTTGCCTTATGTATTGAGATGCTCCTAATTTGGGTACATATATCTTTATAATTGTTATATCTTCTTCTTGGGTTGATCCCTTGATCATTATGTAGTGTCCTTCCTTGTCTCTTGTAACATTCTTTATTTTAAAGTCTATTTTATCTGAGATGAGTATTGCTACTCCAGCTTTCTTTTGATTTCCATTTGCATGGAATATCTTTTTCCATCCCCTCACTTTCAGTCTGTATGTGTCCCTAGGTCTGAAGTAGGTCTCTTTTAGACAGCATATATATGAGTCTTGTTTTTGTTTTTTTTTTTGCGGTACGCGGGCCTCTCACTGTTGTGGCCTCTCCCATTGCGGAGCACAGGCTCCGGACGCACAGGCTCAGCTGCCATGGCTCATGGGTCCAGCCGCTCTGCGGCATGTGGGATCTTCCTGGTCCGGGGCACGAACCCGTGTCCCCTGCATCAGCAGGCGGACTCTCAACCACTGTGCCACCAGGGAAGCCCTGGGTCTTGTTTTTGTATCCATGCAGCAAGCCTGTGTCTTTTGGTTGGAGCATTTAATCCATTCACATTTAAGATAATTATTGATATGTATGTCCCTATTACCATTTTCTTAATTGTTTTCATTTTGTTTTTGTAGGTCTTTTTCTTCTCTTGCGTTTTCCACTTAGAGAAGTTCCTTAAGCATTTGTTGTAAAGCTGGTTTGGTGGTGCTGAATTCTCTTAGCTTCTGCTTGTCTGTAAAGCTTTTGATTTCTCCATTAAATCTAAATGAAATCCTTGCCAGGTAGAGTAATCTTTGTTGTAGGTTCTTCCCTTTCATCATTTGAAGTATATCATGCCACTCCCTTCTGGCAGAAACTTCAGAGTTTCTGCTGATAAATCAGCTATTAACCTTATGGGAGTTCCCATGTATGTTATCTGTCATTTTTCCCTTGCTTCTTTCAATAATTTTTCTTTGTCTTTAATTTTTGTCAGTTTGATTACTATTTGTCCCAGCATGTTTCTCCTTGGGTTTATCCTACCTGGGACTCTCTGCACTCCCTGGACTTGGGTGGCTATTTCCTTTCCCATGTTAGGGAAGTTTTCGACTACACTCTCTTCAAATATTTTCTTGGGTCCTTTCTCTCTCTCTTCTCCTCCTGGGACCCCTGTAATGAGAATGCTGCTGGGTTTAATGTTGTCCCAGAGGCCTCTCAGGCTGTCTTCATTTCTTTTCATTCTTTTCTCTTTATTCTGCTCCACAGCAGTGAATTCCACCATTCTGTTTTCCAGGTCACTTATCCATTCTTCTGCCTCAGTTATTCTGCTACTGATTCCTTCTAGTGTAGTTTTTATTTCAGTTATTGTATTTTTCATCTCTGTTTGTTTGTTCTTTAATTATTCTAGGTTTTTGTTAAACATTTCTTGCATCTTCTCAATCTTTGTCTCCATTCTTTTTCTGAGGTCCTGGATTATCTTCACTATCATTAATCTGAATTTTTTTTCTGGAATGTTGCCTATCTCCACTTCATTTATTTGTTTTTCTGTGGTTTTATCTTGTTCCTTCATCTGGTACCCTGCCCTCTGCCTTTTCGTCTTGTCTATCTTCCTGTGAATGTGGTTTTTGTTCCACAGACTTCAGGATTGTAGTTCTTCTTGCTTCTGCTGTCTGCCCTCTGGTGGATGAGGCTATCTAAGAGGCTTGTGCATGTTTCCTGATGGGAGTGACTGGTGGTGGGTAGAGCTGGGTGTTGCTCTGGTGGGCAGAGCTCAGTAAAACTTTAATCTGCTTGACTGCTGATGAGTGGGGCTGGGTTCCCTCCCTGATGGTTTTTTGGCCTGAGGCAACACAACACTGGAGCCTACCAGACTCTTTGGTGGGGCTAATGGAGGACTCTGGAAGGGCTCATGATAAGAAGTACTTCCCAGAACTTCTGCTGCCAGTGTCCTTGTCCTCATGGTGAGATAGGGCCCCCCCCCGCACCCCGCCTCTGCAGGAGACCATCCAACCCTAGCAGGTAGGTCTGATTCAGTCTCCTATGGGGTCACTGCTCCTTCAACTGGTTCCTAATGTGCACACTACTTTGTGTGTTCCCTTCAAGAGTGGAATCTCTGTTTCCCCCAGTCCTGTTGGGAGTCCTGCAGTCAAATCCCACTAGCTTTCAAAGTCTGATTCTCTAGGAATTCCTCCTCCCACTGCCAGACTCCCAGGTTGGGAAGCCTGATGTGGGGCTCAGAACCTTCACTCCAGTGGGTGGACTTCTGTGGTATAAGTGTTCTCCATTTTGTGAATCACCCACCCAGCAGTTATGGAATTTGATTTTATTGTGATTGTGCCCATCCTACCATCTCACTGTGGCTTCTCCTTTGTCTTTGGATATGGGGTATGTCTTTTGGTACATTCCAGTGTCTTCCTGTCGTTAATTGTTCAGCAGTTAGTTGTGATTTCGGTGTTCTCACAAGAGCGAGTGAGAGCACGTCCTTCTACTCCGTCATCTAGAACCAATCTGTCTCAGGTGTTTTTAATTGCCTTTAGTAGCTTCAACATCTACCCACTAACAAAAGCCTGAAACAGATCTTTGACTTCTCTCTCCTCCACCGCCCATCGTGATTTGGAGTTAGGTAATCCTTTTCCAGCCTCTAGAATTCTTCCATAACTGTGACATCTTTTAATCTCCCAACCAATTATTACCTTGCTTCATTGGGCAACCTCATCCAGTCAGGGACTCAGCTTATTTCTCACATTGCCCCTAGAATTATTTTAATGGATAATATCTTATTAATTCCCTGCTCACAGATGTTTCAGTAGCTCTCCATCTTTCTAATCGATATAGTACAAATTCCACAAGAGGGTACATCATGCACTTTGTCATCTTGCCTTACTTTTTCATCCTCAAACTTTACCACTATCCACATGTAATCTGAAGTTGAACAGTACTGAAGAACTTGAGGTCCTTCACACACAGCATTTTCTTTCAGATTACTAACATCTAGTCCAGTGGTTCTCACTATTAAGGTACATGAAACTCACCTATAGAGCTTGTTAGAACACAGATTGCTGGGCCCCACCCCAGAGATTCTGATTCAGTGAGTCTGAGGTGTGGGACTGATAATTTGCATGTCTAACAAGTTCCCAAGTGAAGCTGATGCTACTGGTTCTGGGACACACACATTGAGAATTACTTTTTCAGTGCTCTGGCTAGAATAGCCTCTCTCTACCTCCTCATTTCCTTGAGCTCTTCAGTACCTATCTCAAATATGACAACCTGAAAAAGTTTCTCTGACCCTGTTGATGATAATCAGGCAAAATAACATTAAACTGAGACATCTTCCTAAGAGATAGTATCTATTACTAATTGGGTTTGTTTGATCAGGGGAACCCAAAGCCTTCATTTTCAGTAGTGACTATGGAAAAAATTCCCTTAGGTTAACATAACAATAATCCATAGAGAGTCATTTGAGTGATTTTACAATTTTGATAATCTGGAACTTCAATTGCAGTAATATCTTTTCTTAATCTACTAATACAAAATTCAGAATTCAGATACCATGTATATAACCCACTCATTTTATGGAGTTTATTCTAATGGAACAGTCCAACTAAGAAAATGCTGTGAATCTTTAGTAATAAGATAAATATAGCATTTGTCAAAGTGTGAAGACCTAGATATGAGTCATGGTATCATTTTTGGCCATGGCCTCAATGGCCATTTATTTGGTAGATGAACAGTTCTTCTACATTAGAGACTGAAACCACCATGACATTTTATTTAACTGAAAATAATCAAGCAATAAGTATATGTGAAATACTTACCACATTCTGTTTCCTATTCCAAAGGAAACTTATCCTCAAAGATCTTACTACTTTCACATATTGTTCTATGTATTTACTAAGAAGCCGATGCCTTAACAAACAATTGATTGTGACTTCATTTCAAATCCCCCTTATTCAAAAGCTGTACATATATAGAGAAATATAGGGTAGTGTGGGAGGAAGTAAACATGGGAGATGAGTTTAGTATTTTCATTATTAATTACAAGCATATTCCCAGGTTGGAGCCTGCCAGAGTTACTTTACAGCAGGGAATGTGATTTCTAGTCTCATTTTAGATACAAACCTCTCAGGGGAAATGCATCAAATAAGTGCCTTTCTTGCACTGTTTTAATGGACATCTAGCAGCTGTTCTGTTTGTTTGATCACCTTGGGGGTCTGTACTTTTCCAGTAGATGGATGCAATCTGAGTTTGATTTTAGTTCTTCAGAGGAGCTCAGTAGATTTTCCCAAATCTCTTTGAAAAAATGTAATTTGTCATTTCCAATTTAAAAGTTCTTGTTTTCTTCTTTGAAGAGTGGAGAGATAACTTACTAAGTGTATGCCTTTAGAAAACAAGGGGAAAATTAACTTAAAATGAGAATAGTATTTTACCATTGCAGCTATTATCTCTGCCTTCTGACATTTCAACATTTTTCCCATGCACTACACTTAACCAGAACAGAAAAGTCCACATTTTTCTAGCCGTCTCACTGATTTAATAGGCAGGAATTGTTTCTATGACAACGGCATCAACTCCAAGCTATCTTTCCCCAGTTTATTAAATAGCACTGCTTACCCAGAGATATCTATATGATTCCTACATATCTGTTGATTGTGGAAGTTATTATATGAAGTTAGCCAAGATGATAAGACTAACAATTGTCATTGTCTCATTTTAAACCCATTTGTGTTGGTCATCTTGCAGCTTTCAATTTGATTTAGGATGCTGAGGGAGGAGGCTTGGGATTTGCTGATTGTCTGTATATCAGTGCTTGTTTGTAACTCACAATGTAACTACAGAAATCATGTTACTCATGAGTATAGTAGGTGCCTTTGAAGTTCAGCTACAGCTCTTTAGCTTGAAAGCCATGTTCTATATTCCTTGCCTTCAGAGTCTTCTTTAGATTATGCAATTCAGGATATTTAAATTAATTTGCTATGGAACAAAAACATTTTTCCATATGTTTTGAACTAAAAACAAAACAAAAAACATTATAGTTTTGTGAGAAATAATTGTAGGAACTTGGATATTTGTCCTAGAAAAAGTTTGAGAGACAGACTTCTCTATACTTAAAAGTCTACCTATAGAAGAAGAATATAATTTGTTCTATTTAATTTAATATGTGTGAATGTTCAATAATTCAAGTGCTAAGCCATCAAAACTCAACTTAGCATCACTTGTCTTGAAAAACATTCCTTGACATCTATTGCTGTCTTTCCTCTAAATCAATCACAGGTAGATTTGTTGCCTTCATCTCAATTCCCACCTTTATTTCATATTTATTTTGACATTACACTTAACCATTTTTGATTAAAAGTATCTGCATCTGCTTTCTAGGTAAATAATTAAGGACTTTGAGAGAAAGGAAGAGTGTACTTTGTGTTTTTATACTCAGTGTCTAGAGTATGGATTTTTCAAGTTTCCTGGAATTATAAAAACTAGCACAGGTGATGGATGTTTTAGAGAGACATAAGGTCAAACTAATGAAGGACCTCATTCAATCAGATATGCACTCAGCAAACCTTAATGACTGCCTCCTAAATATCAAGGTCTGAGCTAAGTGCTCAGATAGATAGATATGAAATAGTAAATAGATAGATATGAAATAGTAAAGCAAATAGCCCTAGACTCTGCTCTCAGGCAGCTTACAACATTGTTTTTAGAGACATATATTAACGAACAGCTACACATGTGTGTATAATATATATATATATATATATAATATGGATGACATTCTAATAACTACAGCTATCTAAGAGTCAGGGTCCTATTCTCCTACTCTAAAGTGTATTAAAGCAGAGACTAAATGGTAAATGACAACTTGTTAGGAAAGAGAGCACAGACCATATTTAAATTACAGATGCAGGTGTTGGGCTAAATTTGTGTTCTCAAACCTGGCTATATATTGGAATCATTGGAGAATCTTATACAAAGTACAGATTACCTGGTTCCACCCAGACCTGCTGAATCAATCTCTAGTGGCCAGAGCCTGGGAATCTATGTTACTAAAAAGCACCCCAGGTGATTCTTCTGTTACTGTGAATCCAGAAAGCACTGGATTGAATACCCTGTAGGTCTCCTTCTATTCAGAGATTTTATGAACCTGTGGTTCTGTGAATAAAAAGATGAATGATCATTTGATACATCTGTGGCCATTGAAATTTCTTTTTTAGTTTTTTGAATGTTTGAAGATACTCCTCCTTCAACAAATGCAGATTTACTGGGAAAACTACTTTTAGTTTTCTGCAAAATGTTTACTGCAAAATGTAATCTTTGGTATTTTTCTCTAACAACATGAAGTAAAATTGCATAATATCAAACCCTCATGTCATTAAAGGAATTTTGTAAGCATGAAGACATATCATTTATTTTTGTAACTTCCACAGCGTTTTAGAATAACACCTTGTACATAGTATATATTTAATAAGTGTTTGTTAAATTGAACCCTTGGATAGCATGAGGGAAATATATGATGTTTCAGAGTACTCATGATTTTTGATTGCTTTTTCCTATTTGCTAAGCGTATAAGGTGAATGTTATATCAAGACTGAAAACCCTTAGGTTTGTGCTATGTCTCAGTATAATCTCTGAAGGTAGTATTATAAGCACTACTTATCATTGTTGGAGCCTAGTATCCACCTGTCAGAGTAATGTATATTTACCATTTTGCAACAATTTTTTATGTTCTTACCTGGAAATACAAAGCAAGAAGACTAAAATTCTAAGGAATAGGACGTGATGACAAAATAACCAGTTGATTCTGGGGCAAAAGTATTTCCTTTAAACAACTGGTTGACTTAATAGAGATGACCTGCTGATTACTTTATATTTCAAGTACATGTGTTAGTGTTGTATAAGCTGCTAAGATTCAGGAATTACTGGGAAACCTCTAGATATAATCATTTGCTATTAGTGAATATATATTTAGTTTGGTGAATAAGGGATATTCCTGGGATAGGAAATTTGGGGTGAGATTTTGTGCTAACATTGGCACTTTGCAATTTCTTGTTAAGTAAATGAATTAATGGATAAATGAAGAAAGAAATGATTGTCAAATCATTTGTCAAATCTCAGTATGGATTTTCTAGCCAGAGTGAACTTAAAACAAATGTAATTCAGATCATGTTATAGATATGTTTAAAAATATATATATTCAATGGTTTTCCATTTCACTGCTTAAAAACTCAACCTTTTTTTCATGGCATTCAAGGTCCTGCATAATTTGCCCTTTGCCACTCTTCCCCCTGTTATCTCGTGTCACTCTTTCTCCCTTTTAAAAATGATATTCCAGCCATACCAGTCTTCTCTTAGTGTTTTGATGCACCCAGCTTTTTCCTGACTGAAGAATTTTTCATACCTTGCTTTACTGGGGAATGGCTCCTTCTTAATCTTGTCCTGCACTTAATAGCTGTGTGACTTTGTCTCTTCTTGGGTTTGAATCCTGGCTCCACTGCTTCCTAGTTCTATGACTGTGAACAAATTACTCAATCTTTCTATGGCTCAGATTTATTCATCTGTAAAAGCTATGAGTAGTATCCACCTCAAAGGGATATATGAGGAATGCATACAAATTAATGAAAAAAGTGCTTAGAATGATGCCTAGCACACACTAAGAACTTAGTAAATGTTTCTTTTTATTACCATATTTTGGAATTACTCTATTTACTTGCTTATTTATTGTTTATTCTCTGTTTCTCCTATTAGACTGTCACTGTGTGAGGGAAGAGTACCAACAAGCCACAGAGCTTTAATATGAAGAACCTTAGAACTGGAATAAAGAGATCTAGGTTTGTCAGCTCAGGCATTGATACTTATTTGATCTTGAGCATAAAACACCAGTTTTCTGAAATTCCATTTCTTCATCTGCAGAAAGAAAGAAAGAGGGAAAGAGGGAGGGTAGGAGGGAAGGAGGGAGGGAAGGAGGGAAGGAGGGAGGGAAGGAGGGAAGGAGGGAGGGAAGGAGGGAAGGAAAGAAAGAAAGAAAGAGAGGTTGAACCAAACCTCTCAATTCTTCTCTGACCCTTAAGTAAGAATGTTTCTAATTTGCAAACAGTTAAGCCTCATTCCAAAGGAGATACAAATAAATTTTGGTTTGTCCAGTTAATAATGAGAATTCTTTGTTGAATTATGATAGAGAAGCAATGACTATAGGTTGTTTAAGAAAGTACGTATGTTTAATGGACACCTCTACAGCTGCCCACTCACACTTAAACGATGCTGGAGGAAGAATTTATGGTAAAATACAGTCCTGTGAAAAACAGATTAAAGAGTTTGGTTTCAACCTGGATTTGGGCTCCTTGGCCTATTTTTGTTTCACCAAGGTGAGTGTCTTGGACTTATCTATAAAGTATTATATTTTTAATCAGAATAAGAAACTTGTATATTGAGTATAGATGCATGTGTGTGTGTAATCAAATTATTCTCATAGCCTTCTTTTTTTTTTTAACTGTAAGTAGCATGATAAATGGTCCCAACTATTAGAGAAATATAGTGATGATTCATTAAATATTTCCAGAAAATGCTGATTGAATTTCATTGAAAATTTACCTCTGGGGGAGAGAATATTTGAAAGTGAAAAATACATTGAATGGAAAGAATTTGTCCTATAATATTTCTGCACTGTAAATTGGACCTTTGAGATGTGCCTTGTTTCTTATTTCATTAGAACATAATATTATACAAAATAACTATCTCAAATAGTATAGGAGAAAACATTCTCAATTTTATCAGGTTTTATTTTGAGTTATAATTACTGGTCTCATTAATTAGATAGATAAATTTTATCAAACTATTAAAATTTAGCCATTATAATGATTTACCAAAGACTGAAAGTACTATACTATCTATGTATGCTTTAATGAGGCACAATCATTTTTTATTAATTTTATATGTAAGAAACGTGTTAAAATATGTCTCTAGTTTATGGCCTAAGTGTTGTAGTGAAAGAAACTTCTGTTATGAAAAGGAATGGAAGGAAATAGAATATAGCATACCCTGACAAGTTTAAAAGATGACAACATATATTCAAGAAATAAATAGTAATAGCAGATGTTCAGGACTGATAAAAGTTGAAATGGTTGAAAAGGATACTGAATCTTTCTGCTTTGTATGTCCCACAACATGTGATTTATCTCTAGACATCTATTGGCTTTATTTACAGATTGTCTTTTAATTTGTTTTTTCTAGTTTTTTTTCACTTGTGAAAAAATGATTTTGTAGAGTTATATATCTGGAAGAAAATAGTAAAATCACAGAATTTTAGATTTGAGAGAAATTAATAATTCATATTGTCTTTCACTTTGTCTTGTTTTGAATACTAAAAGTAGAGTTTTCTTGTTGAAACAGATGGATTTTGAGAACCTGCCTGGTCAGTAGAACTGAGAGCTATCATTTATTCAACACACATTCATTGGGCACATATTATGTGCAGGAACATACTAGGCATACCATTAACATTATAACCTTGCATGTGGCATGCACTTAGCCTGGAAAAAGTGTTTATATGAAATATATTAAAATTAATATAGTTATATTTTTAAAACAGGATATTTTCTTTTGTGTGGGAAACATTTACACATATAAAAGGATGACGATTAGATTTATGACTTTGGAGATTAGTTTAAAAGATTCCTGAAATATTTTTCTTGGCTGGGAGAATAATGACAAATGTAATTCACATCTGTATCTGATAAAATGCTGAATGGTGAAACTGGAACCAGGATATACATGATAGTAGCTTAGTAAAGGCAAAAAGAACCAGAAACATAGTGAGAGAAAAAAAAAATCTATTATGTATTGAATGGCTCTGATGTACTGAACATCTTACACAGTTTTGCCTTCAAAAGCTGTTTCTCCTCCACACCTAACTCTTCTCTTACTTCCTGTTCCCCTCATTTAATTATTCATTATGTTCTGTCAATTCTACTTTCATGGAAACCTCTTGAATCACATATTACTGTTACTTCTGTTACTGTCTTAATTTTGCCACCATTGTCTCATATTACTTACAGCAACAACCTTCTAACTGGTTCCTCTTCTTCCAGACTTGTCTTCAAACCAGCCAACTCCATGCACTAAGCCACCCTAAGTCTTTTCTAAACTGCATATCTAAGGCACTGTCTCCTCTTCCATGAAGTCTCATTGGCTATGCCTTTCTAGGCACTGTTGCCTCCATCCTTTCCTTTCCAACCTTCTTACCACTTGCCCCACTCTGTGCTCCACCGCATGATGTGCTAGACCCAAATATGCTATGACATTATAGTAAGCAGCCCATGCATTAGTCAGGTAGATAGAGTATGGTTCAATAATGATTGGTTGCTGATCTTGAGGTTTAAATGAGACATACAAATCGCTTAGTATGACGTGTGACCCATAAAAAGCTCTCTAAAAAGGCTAATTGTTATTTACTTTGCTTAAGAGTCCCCTCTACATAGAATTCCATATCTCCCTTATCTCCTCATCTCCCCTGTTTCTCTTGATTGCCTTCTTTGTGTGCTTCAGGTATTTTATAATTTACATGTTATTTTACATAAGAAGGTTCCCCTTAGCTCGTATGATTGCAGTGATAATTCTCCTATGTATATCATTGTTTATCTCTGTGGAAGCACTATCCTGAATTTGCCACTTGCATGTTTTCTACAATACAAAATAAACTTCAGTGCAGTGACTACATTGTTTGCTATATTATCTCCAGTATATCACATAGGTGCCACTCAATATTTGTGAATGAACAATGAATAATATTAATAATGATAGATACTATTTATGGAGGTTTTATTATGTGCCAGACCCTGGGCTAAGTTCTCAAGTATTTTTCTTACTTTCTCTCTCTGTCTAGGCATGTATGTCTCTCTCTCTCTATATATATATATATAGATAGATAGATAGATAGATAGATAGACAGATATAGATATAGATATATAAAATAAATGTATATAGTCACACTCATGTACGTACATACACACATATGTATTTGTATGAATATATTTACATATTTATGTAAATAATGTAAATGATTATTTATATATACATGTGTGTAGAATATATAAATATTTTATATAAAATTTTGTGTATACCATATATTATATATATTTAATTTTTGAAACAACTTTATAACTCTCTGTGGCATTACTATCTTCATTTAACTGATAAGAAATTTAAGGCTCTGAGACAATAATTCTTCACTGCTAGCAGTGGCTGGGATTTGAGTTTACATACAACTCTGTGTTTTTTGCCATACCATATGTCTCTAGTTCATGGCCTAAGTGTTGTAGTGAAAGAAACTTCTGTTATGAAAAGGAATGGAAGAAAATAGAATATAGTATACCCTGACAAGTTTGGAAGATGACAACAGAATGATATTTACTGGGGTCTCATTATTGTTCAAAAGTGTCAGTAACTGGTATTTTTAATTCACAGAAATGAAAGATAATAATACGTAGGACTTGTGTTGCCATCCTTTGGGTCATGTGGTTCTGAGATGGGATCTGGCGTGGCAGCCTTCTCTGATCTTCCTCTTCATGCACCTCAATGGGTCCATGGATTTTAGCCTTCCCTTCCTTGCTTGTAGCTAATGTGTTTTTCTGTACCCTCTCACAGACACTGTTACTGGAGTCTCTGAGTAAAATTCTGCTAAAGAACACATGCAGCAGTACTAGAAGTGTGTTCTCTAACTGGGGAACTGTTTCACTCACCTGAAAGAAAATTAACCTTTTTGCTGAGTGCAGCCAGCTCTCATTCTGAAGTTGAAGTGTGACTCCACGTGGAGCTAAGGTTACAAGACCTCCTCTGTTCTTGCCTAGATTTTGATCTTTCTCCCTCCTGAATTTGTAAACAAAACCTTCTCTCTAGGCCTGAAAGTTCTTACAGTGAGTATCTGGCCAAAAGAAAATGATTCTTTCAAAGTGTGGAGAAAAATTGGCCAGGTTTAAGAGTGTTTTGGACTAAAAGTGACAACTGTGTGCCAAAATCATAAAGAACATACACATCTCCCCTGCTTGTACTTATTTGCATATAAATTACAGATTGTGTGTGTGTGAATCAGTTGACAAACAGAGGTAAGTCATAGCTTCTCTGGCACTTTGTGTAAGAGGCTAGTTATTCACTTTACAGTGGCTAGATTTTATACAGAAGAATTTCCCTTCACATTTTGCAGTTTATCTACATCATTATACATATCAAAACACACAATCATTTTGAAGCCATTCCGTATCACCACTATTAATAGTTCTTTGTTTCTTACACCAGAAGTTCAAGCTTCTATTTTTCTTTTTTTTTTCCAGTACGCAGGCCTCTCACTGTTGTGGCCTCTCCCGTTGCGGAGCACAGGCTCCGGACGTGCAGGCCCAGTGGCCATGGCTCACGGGCCCAGCCGCTCCGCGGCATGCGGGATCCTCCCGGACCGGGGCATGAGCCCATGTCCCCTGCATCGACAGGCGGACTCTCAACCACTGAGCCACCAGGGAAGCCCTCAAGCTCCTATTTAATGAGATTCCACAAACTGGTTGACTATATATCAAGGTAAAAAGACAGAATGGTTTCAGTTTTGACACATGGTCTTTTCACTAATAAAGAAAAACCCCAAAATAACAGTCTTTGGCAAACCATTATCAAGACATCTGAAAACAAATTTTATAAAATTTATAAAATTTGTGTTATATTTGTATAGTGCTTGCTGTACGCGGGCCTCTCACTGTTGTGGCCTCTCCCGCTGCGGAGCACAGGCACAGAGGCCATGGCTCATGGGCCCAGCCGCTACGCGGTGGGGGGGGGATCTTCCTGGACCGGGGCACGAACCCATGTCCCCTGCATTGGCAGGCAGACTCTCAACCACTCTGCCACCAGGGAAGCCCTGTATAGTGCTTTTAACTCACAAAGTTCATTTACATTTATTCGCTCTAGTTTAATAATTGGGATTAGGCTAACAATTTTGAGTGTCTACCTTTTAGTAATCGTTGAACTAGGCTCATGTAATCTTCACTACAATTATGTGAGGCAGGTTGTATTATTTCTTGTTCTGTGAAGAGGAAACTGAGGTCCAGAGAAGTTCAATTGTATGATCCAAAGTCACACACAGCTAATCATTGTTAAAAACAATTTTATTCAAAATTTGATACCTCTTTTTTGACATTTTACCTCTATTCTACAACTAGACATAACTCCCTTAAGAATTAATGCCCCTCTTAACTACAGCCAAATTATTTAGTAACACTGCAAAAATCTAAGAAAAAATCTAAGTAGATCTAAGAATTTCTCCAAATGAGCTATTTGAAAAATTTCCAAATTATTTCTAACTGCTGTATATTGAGCAATAAAATAAATTGCTTTCTTATATTTTTTGCCCTTTGTGTTTGTGAACCTGCTCACAAAAATACTCTCATACATAATGCAAGGTAATAAACTGCCTCTTGTAATGGCTACAAAGCCTTGCCTAGGTGGAAATAGAACTGGAAATCTATTATTAGCAACATATCCTTCAAATGCAATTCAAGTTTGACAAACTTTAAACAATTTGGCAGGCACTTGCAACCAGTCTTTCCTCTGAGTACTTTTTAGGTGTCTCATCATCATGCTATAATTCTAAAATGCTGAGAAGATTTAATGATTTCCTTCAGGTAAATCACAGTGGGTTGAAATGCCACACAGGAGTAACCATTGCTCATTTTCTTGGAGGGAAGATAATGTGAGCTCCGTATTCACAAACTTTTTTATTTAATGCTGTTTCTGTTGAAATTCCATTTTCTTTATGACTCCTAAAACTATGTTGCCATTTGATTATAATTTCAAATAATATTGGTATTTTTCTCTACAAAACAAGCACATCCTCACTCACTTATGAAAACATGCTCAGTGGCTCTGTTTCCCTGGGTATGAAACAAAATATTTTGTAGCTATAAAAGGATTTGAGGAGATTTCCTTTGCCAAGAAACATCTCACCTAACTAAAGTACCTTGTTCACACAGAGTAGTTTTAAGCTCATTAAGAGTCATTCTTGGGGAGAATCTAAACACATCTGTTTTTGACGTCTTCTCAGGTCTTCTCTTGCTGTGTTAGAGGGGAAAAAAATGCTTAGAATCTATTGTTTATTTCTTAGAAAAAAAAAAAAGATGTCATAATTGACACCTTTTTATCTTTGAAATGCATATTGAGGGACCTTAGTTTTTACCACTGTTACCACAGTGAGATGAAAAAAAATTTGACTTGTGTACAGGGCATAAGTAGGGAAACTCAAGCAAAGGACTATATAACACCATCTCAAAAGTATCCACCTCTTAACCACATTTACTTCTGTTTGGTGAGAAGATTTTTTCCCTCCCTCCCAGTCATTGCTCTGTAGTGTTTTCCACATTCTAGATTTTGCCAATTACTTCCTTGTGATGTTGTTTAATGTCTTCTTTTGCCCCTTTATTTACTGTAGATTGGTAGTTTGATATAGAGGCTGGGTTAGAGTACTTCAGAGGTTGTGTTGCCTACTTTTTATTTCATTACATCAGGAGACACATGTCTGGTTGTCTCTCTTTTTTAGTGATGTAGTGGATCCTATTGTTGTTCAACAAATAATCTCTCTCCTCATACTTGCTTCTCCCCACCCCTCAAAAGAAGAGTGTACCTCTCCACTCCATTTAGCCATTTGATTTGCTTTAGCATGTGGAATGTGAATGGATACAATGTACTCCACATCTTTGCCAAGGCTTCAAAGGTATTTGCAACATCTGGCTTAAACTTCTAGAATTCCTGCCCCCTGCAGATAGAGGCTGCTTTGTTAATCTCTGATTACAGATTGTGAAGACAGAATAGATCTGAAACCAATATAGAGTTTGGAGTTTAAAGCTTAGCTTAACATCAGCTGACCCGCAGACCCAATCTTTTAATAACCAAGAAAGAAATGTTTGTTGCTCTATGCTACTGAGTTTTGTGATAATTTTTAAAACATTATTGCATCAAAAGCTTAATGATATAGACATAATATTGATCAGTGGATTGAATTGTTACCAGATTGCTCTGGCATTTTTTAATTTAATGGCTTTGGCAACCATTGATGATTATTGCTTAGATCCTTTATTTTATTGTGGTTTGCAAAGTAGTGATGTTCTGTTATTCCTTGTTTATGTATTACTCCCAGAAGAATTACTGAGGAGGTGCTCTGAGATAGTTTATAAAAGAACATCAGATAATTTTTAAAATTCTTCTACTTTATTTGCTAAGCTTTAAGAATAATGGACTGATTCCCTAGCATCATCCAAAGGTGACTAATGAGATTTTGTTTTATTTTTTTTAAGTGTTATGTACTCATGAATTTCATTGCTAAAAATATACATCAAACACTGTTTGATGTATTTCCACCAATTGGTAATATTACTCCATTTGAGGCTCATATTGTCCATTCTTAAAATGTTATTTCTATTTAAATCCAATATTGATATGCCTTTTAAATCATAAAACTGGAACCGTTCACTTTTATTTTTCTAGAGGAGCTACTTTTCCTTTCTCTAAAGCTTAGAAATCACTATTAGCACTGAGAGAGGCAGGAAAATTGCTGACAGTAAAGTTCCTTAATGGAAGGAGTCAAAGGCAGTGGTTGTGATTGTTAGGGAATCCCCAGAGTGGGGTGCAAGGATATACGAAAGCACATATTGCGGAGACACATCATCTAAGATTTAAGAATCGTACTATTCATGAAGTTCCATTGGTAAGGGATCCCTGACATAAAGATGGCATCCCAGTTAAGTGATCTTCAGTAAATGACAAATGAAGGATTAACTGCCTGGAGAATTAGTCTCACTAATTCAGTATTTATAGCCATTCAAGTTATTAGCTTTTTAATTAACGCTGAAAGATCTTAAAGTACCTAATTGTATTCCATTCTAATTATATTAACAGATTATACCCATGAAAATTAAAATTGTTTTTGTAATATTCTCTTTAAGAATGTGCAAATAGAGTTGATATTTTCTTAATAAATGTCTCAACTGTTACTGTGTTTCTAAATAGAATAGAAAAAAATGCAAGTTAATAGTGCTCATTTAAGTATGTTGCATCCAGTTGGGATTATAGAATTTAAACAGGCTTTACACAAGAGTGTTAGAGATATACCAAATCCACTTACTTAATTCACTGTAATGATAATCTGCTCACTGAATTATTTAACACATCTTTTTATAAAGAGCTTTGTGAATTCCAGTTTGAATGTGAGCAGATTAGATTGTTACATTTATTTGCTATAAGACAAAAGCAACTGGAAGAGCTATTCCAGAACCTATAGGATAAATATGATATAAAGAAAAGTAAACACAAATTTGAGAAGAGTAGGATTCTACTCCTGACTCCCAGATTACTCACTTGGGTTCAACTTTAATGAATCTGGCTTAGGAACCTTACTGAGTGAAGTCTCTAATCCTGAAATCTTTCAGTTCTTTTATTGAAACATAGAGACAGATTCTTGTTTTAAGGTTTTTCTTTGTAGTTTATTTTATATCTTCAGGATACAAGCTGTTTGTACTGGTAATAAAGTCTAATGAATATTTGCTATAATAATCCAAATATTGGGTCAACTCAAGTGTGTAAGAACTGGGGGCAGCTTTCTGTTTTGAAATAGCTTGTCAGCCCAAGAGGATTTGCTTTGACATGTGTCTGTCTGGTCTGAAGAGATGTGGCAGGATAATATACAGGTGTTAATTGTGTTGCCCTGCCATACCAGACTTAAAAACTTTTTCTGCTCTCCATCCCCATATCTGAGATGATATAAGAAGTCTGCACTTCTCCATGGTCAGCAAAAGTAGCAGTCACATAATTAGAGAAGAAGTAATTAATGTTTTAAATTCAGAATCTTCATTCTCATGAAAGACAGAACCACTTGGGAAGAATCATTGTAGAGGCAGTCATCCCAACATTTCTTCAGCTACGTTCATAATTTCTATGCTGAGAAGCAGGAAATGAGATGGAGACAGAGGTCTTACAATCCTATATGTTCTTGAAAGAGAGCCCAACACCTTGCCTTCCTCACCCAGTAAAGTATATTATTAGTAGTTGTAATCATTTTAATTCCTTGTTGCTGCAAAACAAACCCCCAAATTAGTGGCCTAATACAATCACCAACTTATCATCAATGATAATTTATCATTATTCTATACATAGAGTAGGTTTAGCTGGATAGTTTTTATGTTCCATATGATATTGATTGGGGCTGAAATTATATGGGAGTTCAAGTGGGCTGAAACATTCAAGATGGTTTATTCACATCACTGGTGTACTGATGGACAGCCACAATATTAGGCTGAGCTAGGCTAGGACACTAGGATAGCTAGGTCTCTCTCTCTCTCTCCCCCCATGTTGTCCCAGGGTCTCTTCCTCTTCGTGGTTTCTCATTGTGCTTTTTACCCCCAGCAAGTTAGCTGGGCTTCTATCATGGCAACTCAACGCTGCTAAGAGGATGAAAGTAGAGACTTCTAGTCCTTCTTAAAGGACTTAAAGGGTTAGGCCCAGAACTCTCACAAAGACACTTTTGTATCCATGTACAGATTCAACATTGAAAGGGAATTCTACAAGGGCAAGGTTGTGATTCCATGCATTGAGGTCAACTTTGAAGAGTAGTTACCATGAGAATGAAGCCACCTTTAAATTTATGGTCTGAAAATAGAAAGGATATTGCAGGCTTTTTCTTGGTTGCCCTTGGAGGTGGTAGTCCCCACACTGTTTCCAGCCATTTCACAGCCTGAGAATATACAACCCAGATTTATGGGTTTACTGGGCAAATGGACCTGAGATGACAGCCTGAATTTGGCCTCAAAGGGAGTCACTGAACTAGAAGAGGCTTGCAATCTTGGTGAAGAGATACTGGATGCTGCATCTGACAAATAAGGATTTATACAGAGGAGTTCCTTATGCCTTGGTAGAAAACTCATAGGTTATAAATGCCCATGAAAATCCCTGTGTTCTATCACTTTAGAAGCAGAACTGTTCTTATTACTAGCCATTGAGAAAATGATGTTCTATAACTTGATCTATTGGATTGGCCAAAAAGTTCATTCAGTTTTTTCCATAAGATGGCTCTAGTAGCACTTAGTTGTCTTTGACTTCATTTGAAACAGTTTTGTTAGATTGTATTGTGACAGCTGTCATATCAGCATGCATTAAAAAAAAATAAAACATCAAAACTGGTGAATTTTTGTATAGCCATTTTGATGATGAAAGAAAAAAAGCAACATTTCAGGCATATTATGCTTTATTTCAAGAATGGTAAAAACGCAACTGAAGTGCAAAATAAAAGATTTGTGCATTGTACAAAAAGGTGCTGTGACTGATCGAATGTGTCAAAAGTGGTTTGCGAAGAGATTTGCTGGAGATTTGCTGGAGATTTCTCTCTGGATGTTGCTCCATGGTCAGGCAAACAGTTGAAGTTGATAGCGATCAAATTGAGACATTAGAGAACACTCAACATTATACCATGCAGGGGATAGCCAACATACTCAAAATATCCAAATCAAGTGTTGAAAATCATTTGCACCAGCTTGGTTATGTTCATTGCTTTGATGTTTGGGTTCCACATAAGTTAAATGAAAAAAACCTTCTTGACCATATTTCCACATGTGATTCTCTACTAAAACATAACCAAAATGTAACAGTTTTAAAGCAAATTGTGACAGGTGATGAAAAGTGTATACTGTACAATAATGTGGAATGGAAGGGATTGTGGGGCAAGTGAAATGAACCACCACCAACCATACCAAAGCCAGTCTTCAACCAAAGAAGGTGATGTTGTGTATATGGTGGGATTGGAATGGAGTCCTCTATTATAAGCTCCTTCTGGAAAACCAAACAATGAATTACAACAGGTACTGCTCCCAAGTAGACCAAGTGAAAGCAGCACTTGACGAAAAGAGTCCGGAATTAGTCAACAGAAAATGCATAATCTTCCATCAGTATAATGCAAGACTGCATGTTTCTTTGATGACCAGGCAAAAACTGTTACAGCTTGGCTGAGTAGTTCTGATTCATCCGCCATATTCACCAGTCGTTGCACCATTGGATTTCTATTTATTTTGGTCTTTACAAAATTCTGTTAGTGGAAAAATTTTTAATTCCCTGGAAGACTGTAAAAGTCACCTGGAACAGTCTTTTGCTCAAAAAGATAAAAAGTTTTGGGAAGATGGAATTATGAAGTTGCCTAAAAAATGGCAGAAGGTAGTGGAACAAAGCAGTGAATATGTTGTTCAATAAAGTTCTTGGTGAAAATGAAAAATGTGTCTTTTATTTTTGCTTAAAAACTGAAGGAACTTTTTGGACAACTCAAGATAAGGTTAATCACAATTTTTTGATAATGTACTTTTTTTTTTCTATTTCAACATGCTGCAAAATGTAATCATTAAGACTGTTTTCTATAAACATTCATTTATTCATCCAACAAATCCATGGAGAACTTAGGCACTGTTTTAGGAGACACAGCAAATGCAAACTGTTTACTAAAGCTCGGCTTTCATTAGGCTTCTGTTCTGACGCAAGAGATGAGACAGACAATAAAAAATAAAAATAAATATATAATGTGTGTGATTTGTGAAAATTAAAGGAGGAAAAATGTTACAGTGTATGTGTGTGGGAGGGTAGCAATGGGGACAGTAGAATACACCTTCCTGAGAATATGCAGGAGGGAGAGGAACAAACTGTGTAGATATCCAGGGGGAAGGGCATTGCAGGTAGTGGGAACAGCGAGTGCAGAAACCCTAAGGTAGAACACATCCAGCTTGTTTTTGGAATCAAAAGACAGCCCTTAAAGCTGGGCTAGGATGAGTAAAGAGGAGAAAATAGAACAGGATGAGTTAAGAGAAGAAAAGGAGAACTTGGTTGGACAGTGAAGAGTCTGGCAGACTTTCTCAACTCTGCAAGAGAGCTATACCAGATAAAAATGATTTGAGTGACTTTTTTTTTGTTTTTTTTTTTTTTGTTTTTTTGGCACACAGGCCTCTCACTGTTGTGGCCTCTTCCTTTGCGGAGCACAGGCTCCGGACGCGCAGGCTCAGCGGCCATGGCTCACGGGCCCAGCCGCTCCGCAGTATGTGGGATCTTTCCGGAGTGGGGCATGAACCCGTGTCCCCTGCATTGGCAGGCAGACTCTCAACCACTGCGCCACCACGGAAGCCCTGAGTGACATTTTTGATCAATTATTTCTAGAACTGTACAGAGCTAATATATTCCAGATGCATAAAAAATAAGTAAATTATTATATGCAGTGAATAACTTATAATAGTTCAATTTGTTCAGAGAATCCCAGTTGAGAAAAGTTGGCTTTCTAAGCCGCTACAGGGTCTTGAATTTTACTGTGAGTTATATGGAGAGAGAAGTGATGTTCTCTGATGTACATTTTAAGATGAGTGTGGGATGTTTGCTAGGGTAGAAAAATTTCCCAAACCTCTAGTCATGTATTTTCATACATCCTATAAAGTGGAAGGACATCAGGTTTGCCCCAGCTAAGTCCTCAACATATCTCACAATTTTAAAGAAAGTTTCATTGCATGGGAATAAATTCAAAGAAACAAAAATATTATAACTCGATCTAAATACTTATAGGGTATGTATATAAGCTATAATGGGTTTTATATACTTATTTTATTTATTAACTTATATGGAAATATGTGAGACTAAAATTCTACATTTTAATGGTACTTTAGAATGCCATGAATCTTATTTATGTATTTATTTATCTGAGAGAAAAGACACCTTGGTTCCAGCTCCTGGTTCCCATGTATCCATGTTTCTGGTTGTTCACCTATATATTTGTGTGTGTGTGTATGTATGTATTTTTTTTTAATCTCTTGGGTATACCAGTATATTTTAGATAGCTTTCCAGTTTTGCTTACTCTAGTTTATAGTGGGTTATTTTTACTACCCAAAAAGCATCTTAATGAAGAAAACTCTTAGCAACAACTTTCATTCTTTGCAGAGCCACAACTTTACATGACTTCTACTTGTCATACTGGACAGATAGAAAGGAGTTAACTGAGTGTGTTTTTGTCTTCAACCCATTCATTCTAAAAGCAAGCTAATCCAATAACAAGCTAATTCATTTTGTTGTGTCATAAGTTGCCATCAATTGCCCTCTTTGCTTTTCAGCTATTTGGAGAACAATTTTCTTTGAATGGATTTCAAATGTTGTTTGTTGGATTTTTCTCCATCTTAAGTGATTTCCAAATATTCCAGTGGTAGTCATTTGTCCAGTCATGATAATTTGTCATCATGAAGAAGGAGGAAATATTTTGTAGCATATATATTTAAAAGATTCTGCAGTGTACAGATCTGTTCATGTTTGATGTGATGATGGCCTGGCTTACAATAAGCAGCAGGGATATTCTATTTCTGAGCTTCTTAAAATGCCTGTACAGCCTTAAATTTTGGAGCCACTTCATTTTACTAAAGGCTATATTACCAAGTTTTGTTCTTTTTTTAATAAAATTTTAGTGGAAAATAATCCACCTGCTAAAAACTGCACAATCATGAGTGTACAATTTGATCAGTATTCACAAAATGAACTCTCTTGTGTAGCCAGCACCCAGATCAAGAAAAAGAACGTTGCCATTACTTCCCCCTCCAAGTGTAATTACAATCCTGTGTGCTGACACTTTACATTAGTTTTTTTCTGCTTTTTAACTTTATATAAAATGCACTTTTCACTCTGCATCGTATACATATTTTCTTTTGTGTCTGGCTTCTGTCTTTCAATAATAGGTTCACAAGATTCATATCGGTTGTTTTATATAGCCATCATTTGTTTATTCTGATGGTGATACAGTCTTCCATTATATGAATATACTACCATATGATTTTGAGTTATGAAATCTGAAGTGGTGATTAGTGTATAGGAAGCTTACTGGAGTGTGTTCTCTCAAACAGCACCTGTGGGAGAGGGGAAGGAAGCAGGATGAAGCCTCAGCCAGCCCCACCTAGGATGATGGTCCTTTAGACTAGCCTTAGTTTCCATCAAGGGAGCCAGACCTTTGTGTCCCCACAACAATCAGTTATTAGATTTTTGCTGGCTAGTCTATGGACCAAGAGGCCATTGTTAAAGATAGAGTGCTAATCCAAATCTAACAGGTCTTTCCATCTTCTCTAAGGACAGGGACTTCACCATGCAAATAAGTATGAAGATATAAGATTCAGTAAAGACTAGAGTCCTTCTGACTTGTAAACAAACAAACAAGCTCTAAATTGAGCTAAGAAAAAATCTGTAGAAAGAAATATAGTAAGTCCCCTACATACGAATGAGTTCCCTTCCAAAAGTGCACTTGTAAGTCCAATTTGTTCGTACTAGGTACCCAAATAACACAATGGGCTATATTGTACTGTACTGTGATAGGTTTATAATAATTTTCACACAAATAATAAATTTAAAAACACAAAAAATAAACATTTTTTAACAACTTTATTGGAGTATAATTGCTTTACAATGGTGTCTTAGTTTCTTCTTTATAACAAAGTGAATCAGCTATACATATAAATATACACCCATGTCTCCTCCCACTTGCATCTCCCTCCCACCCTCCCTATCCCATCCCTCTAGGTGGTCACATATCTCCCTGTGCTATGCAGCTGCTTCCCACTAGCTATCTATTTTACACTTGGTAATATAGATAAGTCCATGTCACTCTCTCACTTCATCCCAGCTTAGGATTTCCCTGCCCAGTGTCCTCAAGTCCATTCTCTACATCTACGTCTTTATTCCTGTCCTGCTCCTAGGTTCTTCAGAACCATTTCTTAATTTTTTTTTTTTTGGATTCCATATATATGTGTTAGCATATGGTATTTGTTTTTCTCTTTCTGACTTACTTCACTCTATATGACAGTCTCTAGGTCCATCCATCTCACTACAAATAACTCAATTTTGTTTCCTTTTATGGCTGAGTAATAATCCATTGTATATATGTGCCACATCTTCTTTACCCATTCATCTGTTGATGGACACTTAGGTTACTTCCATGTCCTGGCTATTGTAAATAGAGCTGCAACGAACATTGTGGTACATGACTCTTTTCGAATTATGGTTTTCTCAGGATATATGCCCAGTAGTGGGATTGCTGGGTCATATGGTAGTTCTATTTTTAGTTTTTTAAGGAACCTCCATACCGTTCTCCATAGTGGCTGTATCAATTTACATTCCCACCAACAGTGCAAGAGGGTTCCCTTTTCTCCACACCTTCTCCAGCATTTATTGTTTCTAGATTTTTTGATAATGGCCATTCTGACTGGTGTGAGGTGATACCTCATTGTAGTTTTGATTTTCATTTCTATAATGATTAGTGATATTGAGCATCCTTTCATGTGTTTGTTGGCAATCTATATATCTTCTTTAGAGACATGTCTGTTTAGGTCTTCTGCCCACTTTTGGACTCGGCTGTTTGTTTTTTTGATATTGAACTGAATGAGCTGCTTGTAAATTTTGGAGACTAACCCTTTGTCAGTTGCTTCATTTGAAAATATTTTCTCCCATTCTGAGGGTTGTCTTTTCATCTTTTTTGTGGTTTCCCTTGCTGTGCAAAAGCTTTGAAGTTTCATTAGGTCCCATTTGTTTATTTTTGTTTTTATTTACATTTCCCTAGGAAGTGGGTCAAAAGGATCTTGCTGTGATTTATGTCATAGAATGTTCTGCCTATGCTTTCCTCTAAGAGTTTATAGTGTGTGGCATTACAGTTACATCTTTACTCCATTTTGACTTTATCTTTGTGTATGGTGTTAGGGAGCATTCTAATATCATTCTTTTAAATGTAGCTGTCCTATTTTCCCAGCACCACTTATTGAAGAGGCTGTCATTTCTCCATTATATATTCTTGCCTCCTTTATCAAAGATAAGGTGACTATATGTGCATGGGTTTATCTCTGGGCTTTCAGTCCTGCTTCATTGATCTATATTTCTGTTTTTGTGCCAGTACCATACTGTCTTGATTAATGTAGCTTTGAAGTATAGTCTGAAGTCTGGGAGCTTGATTCCTCCAGCTCCGTTTTTCTTCTTCAAGATTGCTTTTGTTATTTGGGGTCTTTTGTGTTTCCATAAATATTGTGATTTTTTTTTGTTTTAGTTCTGTGAAAAAAAGGCCATTGGTAGTTTGATAGGGATTTCATTGAATCTGTACATTGCTTTGGGTAGTATAGTCATTTTTCACAATATTGATTCCTCCAATCCAAGAACATGGTATATCTCTCCATCGGTTGGTATCATCTTTAATTTCTTTCATCAGTGTCTTATAGTTTTCTGCATACAGGTCTTTTGTCTCCTTAGGTAAGTTTATTCCTACGTATTTTATTATTTTGGTTACAATGGTAAAAGGGAGTGTTTCCTTAATTTCTCTTTCAGATTTTTCATCATTAGTGTATAGGAATGCAAGAGATTTCTGTGCATTAATTTTGGATCCTGCTATTTTACCAAATTCATTGATTACCCCTAGTAGTTTTCTGGTAGCATCTTTAGGATTCTCTGTGTATAGTACCAAGTCTTTTGCAAATACTGACCTCTTTACTTCTTTTCCAATTTGGATTCCTTTTATTTCTTTTTCTGCTCATATGGCTGTGGCAAAAGCTGACAAAAGTATGTTGAACAATAGTGGTGAGATTGGGCAACCTTGTCTTGCTCCTGATCTTAGTGGAAAATGTTTCAGTTTTTCACCAGTGAAAATGATGTTGCCTGTGGGTTTCTCATATATGGCCTTTATTATGTTGACATAAGTTCCTTCTTTGCTTACTTTCTGGAGGGTTTTTATCATAAATGGGTGTTGGATTTTGATGAAAGTTTTGTGTGCATCAATTGAGATGATCATATGGTTTTTCTCCTTCAATTTGTTAATATGGTTTATCACATTGATCGATGTGTATATTGAAGAATCCTTGCATTACTGGGCCAAACCTCAGCTGATCATGGTGTATGAGGCTTTTAATGTGCTGTTGGATTCTTTTGCTAGTATTTTGTTGAGGATATTTGCATCTATGTTCATCAGTGATATTGGCCTGTAGTTTTCTTTCTTTGTGACATCTTTGTCTGGTTTTGGTGTCATGGTGATGGTGTCGTCATAGAATGCGTTTGGGAGTGTCCCTCCCTCTGCTATATTTTGGTAGAGATTGAGAAGGATAGGTGTTATCTCTTCACTAAATGATGGATAGAAATCCCTTGTGAAGCCATCTGATCATCTGGAAGATTTCTATGCAGTTTCAATTTCAGTGCTTGTGACTGGTCTGTTCATATTTTCTACTTCTTCCTGGTTCAGTTTTGGAAGGTTGTGCTTTTCTAAGAATTTGTCCATTTCTTCCAGGTTGTCCATTTTGTTGGCATATTGTTTCTTGTAGTAATCTCTCATGGTTCTTTGAATTTCTGCAGTGTCAGTTGTTACTTCTCTTTTTCCTTTCTAATCCTATTGATTTGAGTCTTCTCCCTTTTTTTTCATGATGAGTCTGGCTAATGGTGTATCACTTTTGTTTATCTTCTCAAAGAACCAGCTTTTAGTTTTATTTATCTTTGCTATTGTTTTCTTCATTTTTTTTTCATTTATTTCTGCTCTGATCTTTATGATTTCTTTCCTTCTGCTAACTTGGAGGGATTTTTGTTCTTCTTTCTCTAATTGCTTTAGGTGTAAGTTTAGTTGTTTATTTGAAATGTTTCTTGTTTCTTGAGGTAGGATTGTATTGCTATAAACTTCCCTCATTGAACTGCTTTTGCTGCATCCCATAGGTTTTGGGTCATCTTGTCTCCATTGTCATTTGTTTCTAGGTACTTTTTAATTTCTTCAGTGATCTCTTGGTTATTAAGTAATGTATTGTTTAGCCTCCATGTGTTTGTATTTTTTACAGACTTTTTCCTGTAATTGATTTCTAGTCTCATAGTATTGTGTTTGGAAAAGATACTTGATATGATTTCAATTGTTTTAAATTTATCAAGGCTTGATTTGTGACCCAAGGTATGATCTATCCTGGGTAATATTCCATGAGCACTTGAGAAGAAATTTTGTATTCTGTTGTTTTTGGATGGAATGTTCTATAAATATCAATTCAGTCCATCTTGTTTAATGTACAATTTAAAGCTGTGTTTCCTTATTTATTTTCATTTTGGGTAATCTATCCATTGGTGAAAGTGGGATGTTAAAGTCCCCTCCTATGATTGTGTTACTGTTGATTTCCCCTTTTATGGCAGTTAGCATTTGGCTTGTGTATTGTGGTGTTCCTATGCTGGGTGCATAATTATTTACAATTGTCATATCTTTTTCTTGGATTGATCCCTTGATCATTATGTAGTGTCCTTCCTTGTCTCTTGTAACATTCTTTATTTTAAAGTCTATTTTATCTGATATGAGAATTGCTACTCCAGCTTTCTTTTGATATCCATTTGCATGGAATATCTTTTTCTATCCCCACACTTGCAGTCTTCATATGTCCCTAGGTCTGAAGTGGGTCTCTTGTAGACCGCATACATATGGGTCTTGTTTTTGTACCCATTCAGCCAGTCTATGTCTTTTGATTGGAGCATGTAATCCATTTATACTTAAGGTAATTATTGATATGTATGTTCCTATTACCATTTTCTTAATTGTTTGAGTTTATTATTGTAGGTCTTTTCCAACTGTTGTCTTTCCTGCCTAGAGAAGTTCCTTTAGCATTTGTTGTAAAGCTGGTTTGGTGGCACTGAATTCTCTTAGCTTTTTCTTGTCTTTAAAGGTTTTATTTTCTCTGTCGTATCTGAATGAGATTTTTGCGCAGTAGAGTAATCTTGGTTGTATGTTTTTCCCTTTCATCACTTTAAATATGTCCTGCCACTCCCTTCTGGATTGCAGAGTTTCTGATGAAAGAACAGCTGTTAGCCCTATAGGGATTCCCTTGTATGTTATTTGTTGTTTTTCTCTTGCTGCTTTTAACATCTTTTTCTTAGTATTTAATTTTTGATAGTTTGATTACTATGTGTCTTTGCATGTTTCTCCTTGAATTTATCCTGTATGGGACTCTCTGAATTTCCAGGACTTGATTGACTATTTCCTTGCCCATGTTAGGGAAGTTTTCACCTATAATCTCTTCAAATATTTTCTCAGTCCCTTTCTTTTTCCCTTCTTATTCTGGGACCCATATAATTCAAATGTTGGTGCATTTAATGGTATTCCAGAGGTCTCTGTGACTGTCCTCAATTCTTTTCATTCTTTTTTCTTTATTCTGCTCTGCAGTAGTTATTTCCACTGTTTTATCTTCCAGGTCACTTATCCGTTCTTCTGCCTTAGTTATTCTGCTACTGATTCCTTCTAGAGAATTTTTAATTTCATTTATTGATTTGTTCATCTCTTTTTATTTGCTCTTTAGTTCTCCTAGGTCCTTGTTAAACATTTCTTGTATTTTCTTCATTCTTTCCCAAGATTTTTGATTATCTTTACTGTCATTACTCTGAGTTCTTTTTCAGATAGACTGCCTATTTCTTCTTCATTTATTTGTTCTGGTGGGTTTTTACCTTGCTCGTTCATCTGCTGCATGTTTCTATGTCTTCTCATCTTGTTTAACTTACTGTATTTGGGATCTCCTTTTCGCAGGCTGCTGGTTCATAGTTCTCATTGTTTTTGGTGTCTGTCTCCAGTGGCTAAGGTTGGTTCAGTGGCTAGTGCAGGCTTCCTGGTGGAGGGGACTAGTGCCTGTGTTGTGGTGGATGAGGCTAGATCTTGTCTTTCTGTTGAGCAGGATGGCATCTAGTGTTGTGTTTTCTGGGTTTTGTGACTTTATTATGATTTTAGGCAGCCTCACTGCAAATGGCTGTGGTTGTGTTCCTGTCTTGCTAGTTGTTTCACATAGGGGGTCCAGCAGTAGCTTGCTGTTCAGTGAGTGGAGTTGGGTCTCATCATTGAAAAGGAGATCTCTGGGAAAGCTTTCACCATTTGATGTTACATGGAACCAGGAGGTTTCTGGTGGACCAATGTCCTGAAATTGACTCTCCCAAATCAGAGGCACAGGCCTGACACCCAGCCGGAGCACCAAGACCCTGTCAGGCACATGGCTCAGAAGAAACTGGAGGAAAAAAAAAAAGAAAGAAAGAAAGAAAAAATAAACTAAAGTTATTAAAATAAGAAACAAAAATAATCATTGTCCAGTGCCTCAATCAGGAAACTTGCACAAGACTCTTAGATAGCCTCATCCACCAGGAGGCAGACAGCAGTAGCAAGAACTACATTCCTGCAGTTGTGGAAAAAAAAAAATTCTTGAACACTTCCCTGACATGGAAAGGGAATAGCCACCCAAGTCCAGGAAGGGCAGAGAGTCCCATACAGGATAAACACAAGGAGAAACACACCGAGACACATAGTAATCAAATTGGGAAAAATTAAAGACAAAGAATAATTATTGAAAGTGGCAAGAGAAAAATGACAAATAAAATTCAAGAGAACTCCCATAAGGTTAACAACTGATTTCTCAGCAGAAACTCTACAAGCCAGAAGGGAGTGGCATGATATACTTCAAGTGATGAAAGGGAAGAACCTACAACCAAGATTACTCTACCCTGCAAGGATCTCATTCAGATTCAATGGAGAAATGAAAAGCTTTACAGACAAGCAAAAGCTAAGAGAATTCAGCACCACCAAACCACCTCTAAAACAAATGCTAAAGGAACTTCTCTAAGTGGGAAACACAAGAGAAGAAAAGGATCTACAAAAAACAAACACAAAACAATAAAGAAAATGGTCATAAGTACATACATATCGATAATTGCCTTAGACGTGAATGGATTAAATGCTCCAACCAAAAGACACAGGCTTGCTGGATACAAAAACAAGACCCCAATATATGTTGTCTACAAGAGACCCACTGCAGGCCTAGGGACACATACAGACCAAAAGCAAAGGGATGGAAAAAGATATTCTATGCAATTGGAAATTAAAATAAAGCTGGAGTAGCAACACTCATTTTAGATAAATAGCCTTTAAAATAAAGTATGTTACAAGAGACAAGGAAGGACACTACATAATAATCAAGGGATAAACCCAAGAAGAAGATATAACAATTATAAATATATATGCACCCAACATAGAAGCACCTCAATACATAAGGCAACTGCTAACAGCTATAAAAGAGGAAACTGACAGTAACACAATAATAGTGGGGGAGCTTAACACCTCACTTACACCAATGGACAGATCACCAAAAATGAAAATAAATAAGGAAACACAAGCTTTAAATGACACAATAGACAGATAAATTTAATTGATATTTATAGGACATTCCATCCAACAACAGCACATTACACTTTCTTCTCAAGTGTGCATGGAACATTCTCCAGGATAGATCATATCTTAGGTAACAAATCAAGCCCCAGTAAACTTAAGAAAATAGAAATCATATCAAGCATGTTTTCTGACCACAAAGCTATTTGATTAGAAATGAATTACAGGGGAAAAAATGTAAAAAAAAAAAAAAAAAAAAACCACAAGGAGGCTAAACAATACGTTACCAAATCTCCAAGAGATCACTGAATAAATCAAAGAGGAAATCAAAAAATACCTAGAGACAAATGACAATGAAATAGTGATGATCCAAAACCTATGGGCTGCAGCAAAAGCAGTTCTAAGAGGGAAGTTTATAGTTATACAAGCCTACCTCAAGAAACAAGAAAAATCTCAAATAAGCAATCTAACCTTACACCTAAAGGAACTAGAGAAAGAAGAAGAACAACCAAAAAAAGCCCAAAGTTAGCAGAAGGAAAGAAATCATAAAGATCAGAGCAGAAATAAATGAAATAGAAACAAAGAAAAGAATAGTAAAGATCAATAAAACTAAAAGCTGGTTATTTGAGAAGATAAACAAAATTACTAAACCTTTGGCCAGACTCATCAAGCAAAAGAGGGAGAGGACTCAAATCAATAAAATTAGAAATGAAAAGGGAGAAGTAACAACAGGCACTGCAGAAATACAAAGCATCCTAGGAGACTACTATAAGCATCTTGCTGCCAATAAAATGGACACCGTGGAAGAAATGGACAATTTTTTAGAAAGGTATAACCTTCCCAAATTGAACCAGGAAGAAATAGAAAATATGAACAGATGAATCACAAGTAATGAAATTGAAACTGTGATTAAAAATCTTCCAACAAACAAAAGTCCAGGATGAGATGCCTTCAGAGGTGAATTCTATCAAACATTTAGAGAAGAGCTAACACCCATCCTTCTCAAATTCTTCCAAAAAATTGGGGAGCAAGGAACTCTCCCAAACTCATTTTGTGAGTCTACTATGACCCTGATACCAAAACCAGACAAACATACTACAAGAAAAGAAAATTACAGATCAATATCACTGATGAATATAGATGTAAAAATCCTCAACAAAATACTAGCAAACAGAATGCAACAACACATTAGAAAGATCACACACCATGATCAAGTGAGATTTATCCCAGCGATGCATGAATTCTTCAATATACATAAATCAATCAATGTGATACACCATATTAACAAATTGAAAAATAAAAACCATATGATCATCTCAATAGATGTGGAAAAAGCTTTTCAAAAATTTCAATACCCATTTATGATAAAAACTCTTCAGAAAGTGAGCATAGAGGGAACCTACCTCAACATAATAAAGGTCATATATGACAAAGCCACAGCAAACATCATTCTTTTTTTTTTTTTTAACATCTTTATTGGGGTATAATTGTTTTACAATGGTGTGTTAGTTTCTGCTTTATAACAAAGTGAATCAGTTATACATATACATATGTTCCCATATCTCTTCCCTCTTGCGTCTCCCTCCCTCCCACCCTCCCTATCCCACCCCTCCAGGCTGTCACAAAGCACCAAGCCAATATCCCTGTGCCATGCGGCTGCTTCCAACTAGCTATCTACCTTACTACGTTTGTTAGTGTGTATATGTCCATGACTCTCTCTCGCCCTGTCACAGCTCACCCTACCCCCTCCCCATAACCTCAAGTCCATTCTCTAGTAGGTCTGCGTCTTTATTCCTGCCTTACCCCTAGGTTCTTCATGACATTTTTTTTTCTTAAATTCCATATATATGTGTTAGCATATGGTATTTGGCTTTCTCTTTATGAGTCACTTCACTCTGTATGACAGACTCTAGGTCTATCCATCTCATTACAAATAGCTCAATTTCATTTCTTTTTATGGCTGAGTAATATTCCATTGTATATATGTGCCACATCTTCTTTATCCATTCATCCGATGATGGGCACTTAGGTTGTTTCCATCTCTGGGCTATTGTAAAGAGAGCTGCAATGAACATTTTGGTACATGACTCTTTTTGAATTTCGGTTTTCTCAGGGTATATGCCCAGTAGTGGGATTGCTGGGTCATATGGTAGTTCTATTTGTAGTTTTTTAAGGAACCTCCATACTGTTCTCCATAGTGGCTGAACCAATTCACATTCCCACCAGCAGTGCAAGAGTGTTCCCTTTTCTCCACACCCTCTCCAGCATTTATTGTTTCTAGATTTTGTGATGATGGCCATTCTGACTGGTGTGAGATGATATCTCATTGTAGTTTTGATTTGCATTTCTCTAATGATTAATGATATTGAGCATTCTTTCATGTGTTTGTTGGCTGTCTGTATATCTTCTTTGGAGAAATGTCTATTTAGGTCTTCTGCCCATTTTTGGATTGGGTTTTTTGTTTTTTTCTTATTGAGCTGCATGAGCTGCTTGTAAATTTTGGAGATTAATCCTTTGTCGGTTACTTCATTTGCAAATATTTTCTCCCATTCTGAGGGTTGTCTTTTGGTCTTCTTTATGGTTTCCTTTGCTGTGCAAAAGCTTTGAAGTTTCATTAGGTCCCATTTGTTTATTTTTGTTTTTATTTCCATTACTCTAGGAGGTGGGTCAGAAAGGATCTTGCTGTGATTTATGTCATAGAGTGTTCTGCCTATGTTTTCCTCTAAGAGTTTGATAGTTTCTGGCCTTATATTTAGGTCTTTAATCCATTTTGAGCTTATTTTTGTGTATGGTGTTAGGGAGTGATCTAATCTCATACTTTTACATGTACCTGTCCAGTTTTCCCAGCACCACTTATTGAAGAGGCTGTCCTTTCTCCACTGTACATTCCTGCCACCTTTATCAAAGATAAGGTGTCCATATGTGCATGGGTTTATCTCTGGGCTTTCTATCCTGTTCCATTGATCTATCTTTCTGTTTTTGTGCCAGTACCATACCGTCTTGATAACTGTAGCTTTGTAGTATAGTCTGAAGTCAGGGAGCCTGATGCCTCCAGTTCCTTTTTTCGTTCCCAAGATTGCTTTGGCTATTCGGGGTCTTTTGTGTTTCCATACAAATTGCAAAATTTTTTGTTCTAGTTCTGTGAAAAATGCCAGTGGTAGTTTGATAGGGATTGCATTGAATCTATAGATTGCTTGGGGTAGTAGAGTCATTTTCACAATGTTGATTCTTCCAATCCAAGAACATGGTATATCTCTCCATCTATTTGTATCATCTTTAATTTCTTTCATCAGTGTCTTATAATTTTCTGCATACAGGTCTTTTGTCTCCTTAGGTAGGTTTATTCCTAGATATTTTATTCTTTTTGTTGCAATGGTAAATGGGAGTGTTTTCTTGATTTCAATTTCAGATTTTTCATCATTAGTATATAGGAATGCCAGAGATTTCTGTGCATTAATTTTGTATCCTGCAACTTTGCCAAATTCATTGATTAGCTCTAGTAGTTTTCTGGTAGCATCTTGAGGATTCTCTATGTATAGGATCATGTCATCTGCAAACAGTGACAGCTTTACTTCTTCTTTTCCGATGTGGATTCCTTTTATTTCCTTTTCTTCTCTGATTGTTGTGGCTAAAACTTCCAAAACTATGTTGAATAAGAGTGGTGAGAGTGGGCAACCTTGTCTTGCTCCTGATCTTAGTGGAAATGCTTTCAGTTTTTCACCGTTGAGGATGATGTTTGCTGTGGGCTTGTCATATATGGCCTTTATTATGTTGAGGAAAGTTCCCTCTATGCCTACTTTCTGCAGGGTTTTTTTTTATCATAAATGGATGTTGAATTTTGTCAAAAGCTTTCTCTGCATCTATTGAGATGATCATATGGTTTTTCTTCTTCAATTTGTTAATATGGTTTACCACATTGATAGATTTGCGTATATTGAAGAATCCTTGCATTCCTGGAATAAACCCCACATGATCATGGTGTATGATCCTTTTAATGTGCTGTTGGATTCTGTTTGCTAGTATTTTGTTGAGGATTTTGCATCTATGTTCATCAGTGATATTGGCCTGTAGTTTTCTTTCTTTGTGACATCCTTGTCTGGTTTTGGTATCAAGGTGATGGTGGCCTCGTAGAAGGAGTTTGGGAGTGTTCCTCCCTCTGCTATATTTTGGAAGAGTTTGAGAAGGATAGGTGTTAGCTCTTCTCTAAATGTTTGATAGAATTCGCCTGTGAAGCCATCTGGTCCTGGGCTTTTGTTTGCTGGAAGAGTTTTAATCACAGTTTCAATTTCAGTGCTTGTGATTGGTCTGTTCATATTTTCTATTTCTTCCTGATTCAGTCTTGGCAGGTTGTGCATTTCTAAGAATTTGTCCATTTCTTCCAGATTGTCCATTTTATTGGCATAGAGTTGCTTGTAGTAATCTCTCATGATCTCTTTTATTTCTGCAGTGTCAGTTGTTACCTCTCCTTTTTCATTTCTAATTCTATTGATTTGAGTCTTCTCCCTTTTTTTCTTGATGAGTCTGGCTAGTGGTTTATCTATTTCGTTTATCTTCTCAAAGAACCAGCTTTTAGTTTTTTTGATCTTTGCTATTGTTTCCTTCAGTTCTTTTTCATTTATTTCTGATCTGATTTTTATGATTTCTTTCCTTCTGCTAGCTTTGGGGTTGTTTTGTTCTTCTTTCTCTAATTGCTTGAGGTGCAAGGTTAGGTTGTTTATTCTAGATGTTTCCTGCTTCTTAAGGTGGGCTTGTATTGCTATAAACTTCCCCCTTAGAACTGCTTTTGCTGCATCCCACAAGTTTTGGGTCGCTGTGTCTCCATTGTCATTTGTTTCTAGGTATTTTTTGATTTCCTCTTTGATTTCTTCAGTGATCACTTCATTACTAAGTATTGTATTGTTTAACCTCCATGTGTTTGTATTTTTTACAGATCTTTTCCTGTAATTGATATCTAGTCTCATGGCGTTGTGGTCAGAAAAGATACTTGATAAATTTTCAATTTTCTTAAATTTACCAAGGCTTGATTTGTGACCCAAGATATGATCTATCCTGGAGAATGTTCCATGAGCACTTGAGAAAAATGTGTATTCTGTTGTTTTTGGATGGAGTGTCCTATAAATATCAATTAAGTCCATCTTGTTTAATGTATCATTTAAAGCTTGTGTTTCCTTATTTATTTTCATTTTGGATGATCTGTCCATGGGTGAAAGTGGAGTGTTTAAGTCCCCTACTATGAATGTGTTACTGTCGATTTCCCCTTTTATGGCTGTTAGTATTTGCCTTATGTATTGAGGTGCTCCTATGTTGGGTGCATAAATATTTACAATTGTTATATCTTCTTCTTGGATCGATCCCTTGAACATTATGTAGTGTCCTTCTTTGTCTCTTTTAATAGTCCTTATTTTAAAGTCTATTTTGTCTGATATGAGAATTGCTACTCCAGCTTTCTTTTGGTTTCCATTTGCATGGAATATCTTTTTCCGTCTCCTTACTTTCAGTCTGTATGTGTCTCTAGGTCTGAAGTGGGTCTCTTGTAGACAGCATATATATGGGTCTTGTTTTTGTATCCATTCAGCTAATCTGTGTCTTTTGGTGGGAGCATTTAGTCCATTTACATTTAAGGTAATTATCGATATGTATGTTCCTATTCCCATTTTCTAAATTGTTTTGGGTTCGTTATTATAGGTCTGTTCCTTCTCTTGTGTTTCTTGCCTAGAGTAGATCCTTTAGCATTTGTTGTAAAGCTGGTTTGGTGGTGCTGAACTCTCTCAGCTTTTGCTTGTCTGTAAAGGTTTTAATTTCTCCATCAAATCTGAATGAGATCCTTGCTGGGTAGAGTAGTCTTGGCTGCAGGTTTTTCTCCTTCATCACTTTCAGTATGTCCTGCCACTCCCTTCTGGCTTGTAGGGTTTCTGCTGAGAGATCAGCTGTTAACCTTATGGGGATTCCCTTGTGTGTTATTTGTTGTTTTTCCCTTGCTGCTTTTAATATGCTTTCTTTGTATTTAATTTTTGACAGTTTGATTAATATGTGTCTTGGCGTATTTCTCCTTGTATTTATCCTGTGTGGGACTCTCTGTGCTTCCTGGACTTGATTAACTATTTCCTTTCCCATATTAGGGAAGTTTTCAACTATAATCTTTTCAAATATCTTCTCAGTCCCTTTCTTTATCTCTTCTTCTTCTGGAACCCCTATAATTCGAATGTTGGTGCGTTTAATGTTGCCCCAGAGGTCTCTGAGACTGTCCTCAGTTCTTTTCATTCTTTTTTCTTTATTCTGCTCTGCAGTAGTTATTTCCACTCTTTTATCTTCCAGGTCACTTATCCGTTCTTCTGCCTCAGTTATTCTGCTATTGATCCCATCTAGAGTACTTTTAATTTCATTTATTGTGTTGTTCATCGTTGCTTGTTTCATCTTTAGTTCTTCTAGGCCCTTGTTAACTGATTCTTGCATTTTGTTCATTCTATTGTCCATTCTATCTCCAAGATTTCAGATCATCCTTACTATCATTATTCTGAATTCTTTTTCAGGTAAGCTGCCTATTTCCTCTTCATTTGTTAGGTCTGGTGCATTTTTATCTTGCTCCTTTATCTGCTGTGTATTTTTCTGTCTTCTCATTTTCCTTATCTTACTGTGTTTGGGGTCTCCTTTTTGCAGGCTGCAGGTTCATAGTTCCTGCTGTTTTTGATGTCTGTTCCCAGTGGCTAAGGTTGGTTCAGTGGGTTGTGTAGGTTTCCTGGTGGAGGGGACTAGTGCTTGTGTTGTGGTGGATGAGGCTGGATCTTGTCTCTCTAGTGGGCAGGTTCATGTCTGGTGGTGTGTTTGGGGTGTCTGTGGCCTTATTATTATTTTAGGCAGCCTCTCTGCTAATGGGTGGGGTTGTGTTCCTGTCTTGCTAGTTGTTTGGCATAGGTTGTCCAGCACTGAAACTTGCTGGTCGTTGAGTGAAGCTGGGTGCTGGTGTTAAGATGGAGGTCTCTGGGAGATTTTCGCCGTTTGATATTATGTGGAGCTGGGAGGTCTCTTGTGGACCAGTGTCCTGAAGTTGGCTCTCCTACCTCAGAGGCAGAGCCCTGCCTCCTGGCTGGAGCACCAAGAGCTTTTCATCCACACGGCTCAGGATAAAAGGGAGAAAAAGTAGAGGGAATTAGTAGAAGTATGAGGAAAGAAAGAAGGAAAGTAGGGAAGGAAGGAAGGAAGAAAGAAAGAAAGCAAAGAAGGAAAGAAGGAAATGAAGGAGGGAGGGAGGAAGGAAGGAAGAAAGAAAGAAAGCAAAGAAGGAAAGAAGGAAATGAAGGAGGGAGGGAGGAAGGAAGGAAGGAGGGAAAGAAGGAAAAAAGACAGAAAGAAAGAAGATACAGTAAAAATAAAATAAAGTATAATAAAATTATTGAATTAAAAAATACTTATTTAGAAAAAAAAAAAGGGACGGATAGAACCTTAGGACAAATGTTGGAAGCAAAGCTATACAGACAAAGTCTTACACAGAAGCATACACATACACCCTCACTAAAAGAGGTAAAGGGGGAAAAATCATAAATCTTCCTGTCAGAGACCACCTCCTCAATTTGGGATGATTCGTTGTCTAAAGGAGGGAAGGAAGAGAGGAAAGAAAGAAAGAAAGAAAGAAAGAAAGAAAGAAAGAAAGAAAGAAAGAAAGAAAGAAAGAAAGAAAGAAAGAAAGAAAGAAAGAAAGAAAGAAAGAAAGGTATAATAACGTTATTAAAATAAAAATTGATTATTAAGAAAAATTTTTTTTAAAAAAAACCATGGACGGATAGAACCCTAGGACAAATGGTGGAAGCAAGACTATACAGACAAGATCTCACACAGAAGCATACACATATACATTCACAAAAAGAGGAAAAGGGAAAAAAAATCATAGATCTTGCTCCTAAAGTTCACTTCCTTAATTTGGGATGATTGGTTGTCTATTCAGGTATTCCACAGATGCAGGGTATATCAAGTTGATTGTGGAGCTTTAATCCGCTGCTTCTGAGGCTGCTGGGAGAGATTTCCCTTTCTCTTCTTTGTTCTCACAGCTCCCAGGGGCTCAGCTTTGGATTTGGCCCTGCCACTGCGTGTAGGTCGCTGGAGGGCATCTGTTTTTTGCTCAGACAGGGCGGGGTTAAAAGAGCCGCTGATTCGGGGGCTCTGGCGCACTCAGGCCGGCGGGGAGGGAGGGGCACGGAGTGCGGGGCGGGCCTGCGGCGGCAAAGGCCGGCGTGACTTTGCACCAGCCTGAGGCCCGCCGTGCGTTCTCCCGGGGAAGTTGTCCCTGGATCCTGGGAACCTGGCAGGGCGGGCTGCATAGGTTCCGCGGAAGAGGGGTGTGGAGAGTGACCTGTGCTCACACACAGGCCCCTCGGTGGCGGCAGCAGCAGCCTTATCATCTCCCGCCTGTCCCTGGGGTCCGCGCTTTCAGCCGCGGCTCGCGCCCGTCTCTGGGGTCCACGCTTTTAGCCGCGGCTCGCGCCCGTCTCTGGAGCTCCTTTAAGCAGCGTTCTTAAACCCCTCTCCTCACGCACCAGGAAACAAAGAGGGAAGAAAAAGTCTCTTGCCTCTTCGGCAGGTGCAGACTTTTCCCCGGACTCCCTCCCAGCTAGCCGTGGTGCACTAACCCCTTCAGGCTATGTTCAAGCCGCCAACCCCAGTCCTCTCCCTGCGTTCCTTCCGAGACCGAAACCCGGACCTTAGAGCCTCAGCTCGCAGCCCCGCCTGCCCCGGCGGGTGAGCAGACAAGCCTCTCGGGTTGGTGAGTGCCGGTCGGCACCGATCCTCTGTGCGGGAATCTCCCCGCTTTGCCCTCCGCACCCCTGTTGCTGTGCACTCCTCCGCGGCACCGAAGCTCCCCGCTCCGCCTCCCGCAGTCTCCGCCCGCGAAGGGGCTTCCTAGTGTGTGGAAACTTTTCCTCCTTCACAGCTCCCTCCCACTGGTGCAGGTGCCGTCCCTATTCTTTTGTCTCTGTTTTTTCTTTTTTTTTCTTTTGCCCTACCCAGGTACGTGGGGAGTTTCTTGCCTTTTGGGAGGTCTGAGGTCTTCTGCCAGCGTTCAGTAGGTGTTCTGTAGGAGTTGTTCCACGTGTAGATGTATTTCTGGTGTATCTGTGGGGAGGAAGGTGATCTCCGCGTCTTACTCTTCCGCCATCTTCAAGGTTCCCCCCAACATCATTCTTAATGGTGAAAAACTGAAAGCATTTCCTCTAAGATCAGGAAAAAGACAAGGATGTCCGCTCTCACCACTATTATTCAACACAATTTTGGAAGTCCTAGCCACAGCAATCAGAGAAGAAAAAGAAATAAAAGGAATACAAATTGGAAAAGAAGTAAAACTGTCACTGTTTGCAGATGACATGATACTATACATAGAGAATCCTAAAGATGCCACCAGAAAACTACTAGAGCTAATCAATGAATTTGGTAACATTGCAGGAAACAAATTAATGTACAGAAATCTCTTGCATTCCTATACACTAATGATGAAAAATCTGAAAGAGAAATTAAGGAAACATTCCCATTTACCATTGCAACCAAAAGAATAAAATACCTAGGAATAAACCTACCTAAGGAGACAAAAAACCTGTATGCAGAAAACTTTAAGACACTGATGAAAGAAATTAAAGACGATACCAACAGATGGAGAGTTATACCATGTTCTTGTGTTGGAAGAATCAATATTTTGAAAGTGACTATACTACCCAAAGCAATCTACAGATTCAATGTAATCCCTATCAAATTACCAATGGCATTTTTTTACACAACTAGAATAAAAAATCTTAAAATTTGTATGGAGACACAAATGACCCTGAATAGCCCAAACAGTCTTGAGGGAAAAAAACGGAGCTGGAGGAATAAGACTCCCTGACTTCAGATAATATTACAAAGCTACAGTAATCAAGACAATATGGTACTGGCACAAAAACAGAAACATAGACCAGTGGAACAAGATCGAAAGCCCAGAGATAAACCCACACACCTATGGTCAACTAATCTATGACAAAGGAGACAAGGATATACAATGGAGAAAAGACAGTGTCTTCAATAAGTGGTTCTAGGAAAACTGGACAGCCACATGTAAAAGAATGAAATTAGAACACTCCCTAACACCATACACAGAAATAAGCTCAAAATGGATTAGAGACCTAAATGTAAGACCAGACACTATAAAACTCTTTGGGGAAAACATAGGAAGAACACTGTTTGACATAAATCACAGCAAGATCTTTTTTGATCCACCTCCTAGAGTAATGGAAATAAAAACAAAAATGAAAAAATGGGACCTAATGAAATGTCAAAGCTTATGCACAGCAAAGGAAACCATAAACAAGATGAGAAGACAACCCTCAGAATGGGAGAAAAAATTTGCAAATGAATCAACAGACAAAGAATTAATCTCCAAAATATATAAACAGCTCATGCAGCTCAATATTAAAAAAACAAACAACCTAATCCAAAAATGGGCAGAAGACCTAAACAGACATTTCTCTAAAGAAGACATACAGATGGCCAAGAAGCACATGAAAAGCTGCTCAACATCACTAATTATTAGAGAAATGCAAATCAATACTACAATGAGGTATCACCTCACACCATTTATAATGGGCATCATTAGAAAATCTACAAACAACAAATGCTGGAGAGGCTGTGGAGAAAAGGGAACTCTCTTGCACTGTTGGTGGGAATGTAAATTGATATAGCCACTATGGAAAACAGTATGGAAGTTCCTTAAAAAACTAAAAATAGAATTACCATATGATCCAGCAATCCCACCACTTGGCAGATACCGAGAGAAAACCATAATTCAAAAAAGGCACTTGCACCCCATGTTCATTGCAGCACTGTTTACAATAGCCAGGTCATGGAAGCAACCTAAATGCCCATCGACAGACAGATGGATAAAGAAGCTGTGGTACATATATACAATGGAACATTACTCAGCCATAAAAAGCAACGAAATTGGTTCATTTGTTGAGGCATGGATGGATATAGAGACTGTCATACAGAGTGAAGTAAGTCAGAAAGAGAAAAAGAAATATAGTATATTAATGCATATATGTGGAATCTAGAAAAATGGTACAGATGACCTGCTTTTCAGGGCAGAAATTGAGACAGAGATGTAGAGAACAAACGTATGGACACCAAGGGGGGAAAGCGGTGGTGGGTTGGGGGTGGTGGTGTGATGAATTGGGCTATTGGGATTGACATGTATACACTGATGCATGTAAAATTGATGACTAATAAGAACCTGCTGTATAAAAAAATAAAGTAAAATTAAAAAAATAAAATATATATTATTAAAATAAAAATAATAAAAATAGAAAAGAACAAAAGAAAGAAAAAAGAGAGCAACCAAACCAAAAAACAAATCCACCAATGATAAGAAACATTATAATCTTTAATAAAAAAAAAAAAAAACAGCAAAAAACAGCAAAAAACAGACACACAGAACCCTAGGACAAATGGTAAAAGCAAAGCTATACAGACAAAATCCCACAAAGAAACCTACACATACACACTCACAAAAAGAGAAAAAGAAAAAAATATATATATCATTGCTTCCAAAGTCCACCGCCTCAATTGTGGGATGATTCGTTGTCTATTTAGGTATTCCAGTCATGCAGGGTACATCAAGGTGATTGTGGAGATTTAGTCAGCTGCTCCTGAGGCTGCTGGGAGAGATTTCCCTTTCTCTTCTTTGGTCACACATCTCCTGGGGTTCAGCTTTGGATCTGGCCCTGCCTCTGCATGTAGGCCACCTGAGGGCGTCTGCTCTTCCCTCACATAGGACAGGGTTAAAGTAGCAGCTGATTAGATGGCTCTGGCTCACTCAGGCCGGGGGGAGAGAGCGGGGTCCATAATGCGGCCGAGCCTGTGGCAGCAGAGGCCAGCACGATGTTGCAACAGCCTGAGGTGTGCCGTATGTTCTCCTGGGGAAGTTGTCCCTGGATCACGGGACCCTGGCGGTGGTGGGCTGCACAGTCTCCTGGGAAGGGAGGTGTGGATAGTGACCTGTGCTTGCACACAGGCTTCTTGGTGGCTGCAGCAGCAGCCTTAGCGTTTCATGTCCATCTCTGGTGTCCTTGCTGATAGCCGCGGCTCCCGCCCGTCTCTGGAGCTCGTTTAGGCGGTGCTCTGAATTCCCTCTCCTTGCGCACCCCAAAACAATGGTCTCTTGCCTCTTAGGTCCAGACTTTTTCCCAGACTCCCTCCTGGCTAGCTGTGGGGCACTAGCTCTCTTCAGGCTGTGTTCATGCAGCCAACCCCAGTCCTCTCCCTGGGATTTGGCCTCCGAAGCCCTAGCCTCAGGTCCCAGCCCCCGCCCGCCTAGGTGGGTGTTACATTTGTTATATTTGAATAACATACCTTAAATTTTGTACACTTTTAATACAATTCCATTTAACTTTTTTTATTTATCTAACATTGTGAATAAGTTGAAATCATGCGTAAAATGAAAACACGAAAGAGGGCTTCAGAAAAGAATTTTTAAAGAACAAAAGATAAGTACCTTCTTACTGTTGTCATTGTAGGCATATAGAACATATTTGATTTAATATTAGTTTGTTACCTTGATTTATAACTTTTAAATAGACATAAATATGAAGTCTCCATTTGTACTTTTGTTCTGGGCCCCACACAAGTTAGTGGTTGATCTGCAGCTAGGAGAAAGGTGATGGTAATAAAGAGAGTAGCAACATCCAGAATATCCACCAGCAACTATCCTCCCTGTATATGGGGACTACTGTGCCTGACACTTGTGTGGGGGCCATGGGCATAGGGAGGGATGCAAATCAGGAAACCTGACATATATGGAGGAAGGCTTCTAGAAAGAGGGGAGATTTGGAAGAAACAAAGGGAAGGGACTTGAGAGAAGCTCATATAATTATGCAAATGAGTTATAAATTTAAATGCCTTATTATTGGGATTCAAAAGGAAACACCCAGAGAAATTCTACTCCAATTGCAGAGGCCTGTTATTTATGATGCACTGTTTAGATTAGGAGAGCCATGGCACAGAGCTTGTTTTCATTGAATGCTAATGAGTGATAATTGCTATCATAAGTAATACTATTCTTCATAATGACACAATAGAATTCCTCTTTATCACATCTATTTATGATATCAGTGGACAGAATATAATGGGAAAAAATTTTATGGGGCAGTAAGAACACATAAATCTTTCAAGTGAACTGTCACAGTAGTGATAGAAATAAAACCATATAAGGGACTTCCCTGGTGGCACAGTGGTTAAGAATCTGCCTGCCAATGTAGGGGACATGAGTTTAAGCCCTGGTCCGGGAAGATCCCACATGCTGCTGAGCAACTAAGCCTGCGTGCCACAACTACTGCATCCCACGTGCCTAGAACCTGTGATCCACAACAAAGAGAAGCCACCGCATTGAAAAGCCTGCACACTGCAACAAAGAATGCCCCCACTCGCCGCAACTAGAGAAAGCCTGTGCACAGCAACAAAGACCCAATGCAGCCAAAATATAAATAAATAAATTTATTTTTAAAAAAGAAAGAAAGAAAACCATATGAATAGCAATGAAGATTTTGCCCACAGATATACCTGAGATTGGCTCCTAAGAATGACATTTATTAGTGAGGAAATTTATTCAACCTTTGTGAGACTTAGTTTCTTCATTTGTAAAAATGGGGATAATAAAAGCTATTTTGAGTGCTATGAGAATGAAATGACGTACATAAAACACTTATAACGTCAAGAACAGATTAGCAGTAAACTGAGTTAAATTTTGTGTTATTAATCTGTTAAAATAAAAATCAGATCATGTTACTCCTTTGCTCAAAAGCCTCTAAGGATGAAAGTGCCCCATCTCAATTAAAGGAAAAGCCAAAGTTCTGACAATGCTAAGAGATCTCTTACAGTTTGTTTACCCTGATCTCTGCCCCACTCCCTTTTCTTTCTGAAATCATCTCCCATTCACTGCTATGGTCACACTGTTCCTCAGCAAGGCCAGGACACCTGCATTTGCCCTCTCTCTCTTGGATCATGCTTCCCCTGCATGTCCTCTCAATGAGGTCTTCCAAGGTCACTTTATTTAAAATTGCAACCCTCCTCCTGAGAAGTCTCTATCCCTTTTGACTGCTTTATCTTTCTCAGTGCTGTTCATTGTGCCATTTACCATGACACATTTCCTATTACATTCACTTTTTGTCTCTCCTCAAGGGAAAATAAGCTCCATGTAATGGAGGATTTGGGTTTGTTTTTGAAAGCTGTTATATTCATAGTTCCTAGAATGCAGTCTGGCCCTACTTGGCACTCATTAAATATTTATTGGATGAAGATGATATGTTTGATGATAAAGATGAAAACAAATATATAGCCACAGCATCTACTGCATTTGTAATTGCATCAGTTTTGGGGGGGTGAAAGGGAGAAACTAATGTTCCTGAATATTTGTTAAGGCAAAGTGGAAAGCAAAAAGAGTCAGATAGCCTGAACTTCAGCCTCAGTGATACTATTAGGTAATTATGTGCCTTGCACATCCATCACCACTTCTGGATTTCGAGTGCCACATTGGTGAGTAAGATTGGAGACCAGAAGCCTTAGAGTCCTTTCATTCACTAACATAATGTGAACCTATTATTTCATTGTCTTGCCTTTTTATTGGCAAAAATACGTATTTTAGTATTTAAATTTTTTAAATAACATTTTTTCGTACTCATACTGCTTCTTAAATTCCTCACCTCAATCTTTTTTTTTTTTTCTTTTCTTTAACATTCCTGCGGGAAATTATTTTAGCTTAAAGCCTTAGAAATCAGGTGTGTAGATAACTGCTCTCTGTCCCTTCAGTATTCATTCTCCTTTTTCTTTCTATAGTAATAGAATTTTTATCTTGGCACATGGCTGCCCAGGGAAGGAATACATTTCCCCCAGTTCTTTGCTGGTAGCCATGGCCATGGAACTAGGTCTAAATTCTGGGCAGGGGAATGTTAATGAAATTGATATGCGCCACTTCTGGGTCCTTGCCTTAGAAGGGAAGTGCTCATGTAAGTGAGATTATGGATGAGAGTGATTTACTTTGTAAACAGCATTCCAGGTTTACAGCAAGTGCAAGGCCCCATTGCAGAAGGGAGCATGGTGAGCATGAGTGATTAAAAGAAGGTTTCTGTGTCTAGACCACTGTGAGCAAGACTGTGGTGGGAGATGAAACTGGAGAAATAAAGACCTATCTGTACAGAGCCAAAAATGGGATAGTAAAGAAGTGTATCTTTGAGTAATTGAAATGTTTTAAGAAAGGATTGTTCTGGTATAAGGGTGTGTGTAAGATAATAGAATATACTTGACCCTTGAACTGCACAGGTTTGAGCTGCATGAGTCCACTTATATGCAGATTTTTTCAATAAATATATACTATGGTACTATGCAATCCAATGTTTGTTGAATTTGTGGGTACGGACCACGGATATCGAGAGCCGACTCTAAAGTTACATGGGGACTATCGACTGTGTGGAAATTGGTGCTCCTAACCCTGGCCTTGTTCAAATGTTAACTGCATATGTTGGTCTCTGCCCCAAGTTCTTGGCAGAGACCTCCTAAAACTCTTGTAATTTCCTAAGTGGTAAGAACACAAAGAGGATATCTTGTTCCAGTGTTTGGTCTTTGACCTTGTCACTAACACAGGGCTACTTAAACTTTGTACAGTCCTAAGTGATGAGAGCAAGAGGAGCATCTTTTTTCTGTGTGGGCTCCTGGATGGGGGTTGATCACAGAAAAGTTCGAGCCATGATTAGAAGCTTGGGGTTTTCAGCTCCAACCCTCATCCTGAAGAGAGGGGAGAGGGGCTAGAAATAGAGTCAGTTATTGATCATGCTTATGTGAAGAAGTTTCTATAAGATCCCAACAGTACAGGGTATGGACAGCTTCCAAACTGATGAACACATCCACACTAGGAAGTGACACACCCCAACTCTATGGTGACAGAAGATCCTGTGCTTGGGACCCTCCCAGACCTCACCCCATATATCTCTTCACATAGCTGATCACCTGTATCCTTTATCATATCCTTTGATAAACTGGTAAACATAAGTAAGTGTTTCCCTGAGTTCTGTGAGCTACTCCAGCAAATTAATCAAACCTGAGGATGGAATCATGGGAACCTCTGATTTGTTGCCAAATTGGACAGTTGTGGGTAACCTGGGAACCTACCACTTGCATTTGGCTTCTGAAGTAGGGTGGGAGCAAACTTGGGGACTGATCCCTTACCTGTGGGATCTGACACTATCTCTAAGTAAATAGTGTGAGAATTGAGTTAAAATTTAGAACACCCAGTTGGTGTCACAGAACATTGCTTAGTGTAAGGAAAAAACCCCACACATTTGGTGACCAGAAGAAAAGTATGTTTTTTATATGGGTAAGGAAGGAAATACATGGTAGGGAAATTAGGTTTTTCCTTATATAGGAAGGAAAAACTAAGTTTTTCCTTCACAGATGAGATAATGGATTTTAGGGGTAAACAGCATGTTAGGAGACTTATTGAAATAAGAAAACATACGATGGTAACTTGGATTAACATATTCTCAGTGGATATGAAGAAAAGAAGACAGATAAAAGTTAATCAGGAAGCAAATTGAGACAACTTGATGAAAGCCTGGGAACTTTGCTTTTGGAGCATCTTACATTATTTACAACATAAATAATAAACCATAATAAACAACAGAAGTTGGTGATATATAGAATCATAAAAATGTGATAGGCATATTCACTGCTTACCATTAATTCTGAATAGGGATAAAGAAAAGATCATAAGAATTGTTTGCATTTGAACTGAATTTTGAAGGATGTAGATGTAGAATTTTGTTGCTTGTCAGGGCAAGAAAGATACCTGCCCACTAAATGCTCCTCTTTGAGAAATCCATAGTAGCTGCCATATTGCTTTCTTCCTTCATTGCCTGTAGGTTACCATGGTTAGTATACTATAAGCCTCCTACCTTGACCAAAGCTGACTACATCCAAGAGCCTGATGCAAAGACCACTTGTAATGGCTTTCTTCTAGTGTCTGGCCGCCAGATCTGGGGCCATGCTCTGTCTAGTTCTGCATGAAAACTGGTTTAACCAATCAAAATATCTCAGTCAATTAGTCACTAGTGGCTGGAACATAAAGGTAGGTTGGAAAATATCTCAATCATTTTAATGGTGGAGTTTTAGGGTAAGGGATGCCTATTATTATTATTAGTGACAGACTAGATAGCCAGCATGAGAACAAACCTGGGTCCTCCATAACATTTCACCTCTCCATGAAAACTAATTCCATAGTGCTTCAGAATTTTTCCCACCTCGCTTGATTTCCTGACCTAAGCTATCTATTCCTTGGAGCAAAGTGACTGAGTCAACTCTGAATATCCAGTTTTTCAACATTTTAATTTTGTCACTTCTTTTCCAGAAAATGCAAGATATTAGAAGCTTTAAAAATGTCAAAAATACTAATTTCATGCTTTTATTAAGTAGACACATTTCAATATTTTAAAATTCAATAATATATAAATGGATTTTAGCATCAGCATTATCATAAAGTTTCAGAAATGATTTTCACATGTGAGAATGCTGATATTTGATATTTTTCCTAAGAATCCCTTGGTTACTGATGGTCAATAGCTTGAATGATGATAGAAGGAATCTGTATCCTCTAATCTGTTCAGTGCTTTGATGTTATACATTTCAGTGAGACTACCTAGCTTTCAAATGTAAATTCAAATATTTTAAGCAGATAAAATTTTTTAAAATAAATCTTTGTTCACATATAATTAACCCTCTATGAAGTATAATGTTTTCTTTAAAATTAATGTTAAATACTTCTAATTTTACCAGAAGTTAGCATTATATATTTTCAGGTAGGGGAAAATCTGAAAATTATAGGAGTAAAAAATTTCTTGTTGTTAATAATAACCAAAAGTTATTTTCTATATTAGATTTCTTAATTGACCAATATTTTCACTAAGATATAGTGAGATAATAATTGATATTCTGTTGATCTTCTGAGGGCTGCAAATTATCGAGGCTTATTGTGAATGAGCACAAGGAGTAAATCTCAAAATCTTACCGTGGTCTCATGCAGTCTACATCAATTCAGGATGTTAGGACCTGAGTTTAACAAACTAAGTCCTTTATTTGCCAGTCAATTTTGTTATTAGTGGGTTATTATTTTGTTTGTATTTTATCTATTTAGATTTTCTTCCATTTATAGAAAAATATGTAAAGAATCTCCCTTTTTACCAAGTATTTCTGTTAGGAAATTTTTTGAAAGTTTCTAATAGATAAGAAGTCCTTTTTTATACATTATTTATATTTCCTCATAAGTTTTCTTTAATTTTTTTCCCTGTACTAAATTCATCCATATACATGGCTTAAAAGTTCAGATAGACATTTAAATAATGGCACTTTCCTGCCTAACCCCTTGCAAGCCCCAATTTCTGCCCATTCCCTAGCAGCCACTTTCTTCTTTTAGTTATTGTTTTGACTATTTATGTCTATAATTTCTAGATAATATATTCATATTATTATTCCTTTATTTTATTTTTAATTATGAATAGCATCTCTTGCCAGCCTTCCACAGAAGGAAGGATTTTGCATTCACATACAAACATTATACACTCTCACCTATATGCAGGCATTTCCTTTCCTTCACTTCCCCAGTATAGTTCTATGACAGTTTATGGTTTAATCAATAGTTCCCTAAGAAGATATTACATACAGTTGTGTCACATAGTGTACCAAGATTATATAATTCTTCAAAACAAAAATCTTTTTGTTTTTCCTAGAGTTAATAATTACTTTTTTTTGTTGCTTAGTTTTCTATGGCCCTATCATTAATTCTTCTCTTAAATTCTTTACCAAAAATGTAAAGTTTATCTCAACATAGTCAAGTACATCAGATATTCTATTACTTTATTTTCCTCTTGGAGATACCACTCCTGGAGCCATGCACACCCTTGCTCCAAACTAGGTAGATTAGCTTCTGTGTAGCTATCCTAGGACATGTTTTCACTTTCATCATAGAATAGTGTTCACTGTCTTTTATGCAAACTGCAAACCTTGACCTTACTTCATACCACATACACAAATTAACTTTAAATGGATCATAGACCTACATGTAAGTGTTAAAACTGTAACTTTCTGGAAGACAACATAAAAAAATGTAATAGTGACTTTGAGTATGGCAAAGCATTTCTTATTTGTAACCTGTTACAAATAAGAAAATAAATTAAAATTCATCAAAAATTTTTAAAAAGTTCTTCAAAAGATAGAGTTAAGAGAATTAAAAGGCAAACCACAGACTGGGACAAAGTATTTGCAAAATATGTATTCTGTATGTATTTGCAATATGTATTGCAAAATATGTGTTCTGAAAATATAAGGAATTCTTGCTACTAAATAATAAGAAGACAAATCAATTAAAAACAGAGGGCACAGAAGATTTGAAGAGACACTTCACCAAAGAAGATACAGAGTTGACAAAAGAAAAATTGTTCAACATCCTTAGTCATTATAAAAATGCAAATTAAAACCACAATAAATGCCACTACTGTGCCAGTTATTATTCATTACCTCTCAGATCCAGATTTACCCTTCAATACCTGCTCTTCAACATTGGGTTGGATTCCTCTAGTATTCTTGCTCTTCAGTGAGCAGGATGTTAGACTTTTTCGGTAGAGGGATCTAGAGGTAACCACAAGAGAAGGGAGCTTGTTTTGCTGGTTCTAGCTGTTGCACTGTTGTTCAGTGGTGCAATGTGTGGACATTCTGTGGTACTCTGCCCCAGCCCTGTGCCCAGAATTTGTGGTCCCTAAAAAGACCTGGAAATGTGTATCAGTCAGTTACAAACACAAGGGAGGCCAAGATAAATATTGTGGTCTGGACCAAGAGGAGCAAGAGCTAGGATAAAAACAAGTACCTTCTACAGGAGTACAAAATCTCAAAATCTCAGATGTAAGAGATTTTTGTCCCTAATAGATTCTTGAATGTTTCTGACTATATGTTAAGTGAGCCAAAACCATTTAAAGATCTTGGGTCAAATAAGACAGCTTAAGTAACTCACTTAGATTCCTGAAGCTAGTATGTGGTAGAAATTGGATTTGAACCTCGGTCTAGTAGTCTATGAAATCTGCCAACATCACACAGCATTTGCCAAACTATATTTTACCGGACACTTTTTTTACTCAATGACAACAGTTATTATATGGCAGAGAAGGAGATATCATGAACAATTAAGTTTAGGAAATGCTGATAATATAGCTATCTTTACTGTGGAACTTTTTCAGGAATATACTAGTTATTAAAGAGGACATGTGTGCAACATATATTTCAACCCCTAACTGCTTTCATTAAAGGAGCATCTCTGGACTGGTGTCCTGCAGAATATAATTTGGAACATTGTTGCCTCACAACTTGCAACCCACAATGATGTCATAATAACTTAATTCTCCTTTCATGCACTATGTTCTCAAAACAATTTCTATAAAAAAAAACACCATTTACTTATTTTGAGCATAGCAGATGTAATTGTTTTTTACTTCTGTGTGGTTTTATAATACTCCAGCCTCCCATAAACAGGCAGGTGAATCGGAGTAATAGTCACTTAAAAAAGAATATCTACACTGCTGAAGGTTACTTGAGTATTTGCTAATTACTATCCCTTGTGGAGCTTTCCAGGATGCTTTATAAGACATATATCAAATGCCGTAGACCCTTCTGTCATTATTGGTGCCTTATAACTGACAGTTTCAGATAATTCTGAGGATTTATAGGTCCCCTCCACTTCCAGTAAACATTTTTTAAAAAACAGCTACCTTCTAAATGTTCTCCACAGTAGTTACTTAAGCTGGCTTTTCTATTTTCCTCTCAGTAATTTCCAAGTACTTAGAGATGAAATCTTTAACTCATAAAATCCTTTTAAAAAGTAATAGGTTTTGAGAGAGCTGGTAGCCCAATGAAAGTGTTAAGGAACAGCTCCAGAGAATATAAACTATATCTGATGGAGAAGGTAGTGATAGTACTTTAGCAATTTTTAAGTTATTTTTCATTATGTAAAAATAATATAAACACATTGGAAGCAATTCAGGAAATAGAGGAAAAACATATAATTTCATTATTTTGAGCCAATCATGATTAGCGTCTTGGAGTAATTCTTTTTTCCCTGTGCAGTTTTACCCTCGTTCTTGCCTGAAAACGGTATTGCATTCTGCTGTTTCACTTATGAGAACATAAACATTCTTCTGTGATGTTTCATGCTCTTCATAGCCAGAACTTTAATGAGTCAAAACTATTTCAGTAATTTATTTAATTATTCCCTTTTGGAAGCATATTCGGATTATTTTCTATTTTTATCTGTAAAATACTTCTGCAATAAACTTATGTGGCATAAAGCTTCCCCCCCTATTTTGAACTCTTTATGATAGTTTCTCTTAAGTGAAATTACTGGAGCAATGGACATGAACATTTTTATAGTCTTATGCTTATTATCAAGTTACTTTCTAAGAGATTATACCAATTTACAATGCTACTAAGTATGTGTAGAGCTCAGTTATTTAAGGATAATCACTGTTAAGGCAACAGTCAAGGATGCTAGTTTATGCATCTTTGTATTTCCACATTTTATTCATATTATGTGTAATAAGGGATAGTTAAAATATCAGTAAATAGATCTCATAATCTATTTTTTTTCCTTTCAAGCCTGTAAAATAAATACATTTAAGAGCATAACATTTAATTGCCACCTCTTACACACTCTTCCAAATGTGGGGTAAGTGTATGTTATATAGTATAATAGACATGCTTTGGAGGTACCTGCCCAGCCTTTATTGATTCTCTGAGAGCTGCCACAGTCAAGCCTTAGGTAAACAGGTAGGTTCTTCAAGTCATGTTTTGTTACACTAGCTGTCTCCTCCCCAGCCAAAAGTCATGGAAGCAGAGATTGCTACCTGACGCAGTCAGATTCCCTCTTTCAAGACCTTGAACTAAGAGACCCAGAAGCCTTCAGTCAGTCAGCATTTTCTTGGAAGTGACAGTTCATGAAGACTTAAGAAGGAGACTAGTTGTTTGGAGGTCCAAATAGCAGATGAGCAGCAAGAAGAGTGTTTCTTTAGGAAGAGACAGAGATGCTGGGGAAAGAGACAGAAGATGAAAGTTTGCTTTGGTTTATTTTGGCTTTCTAGTTTTCATATTCAGTCCCTCATATGACCAGGCTATTATGCCTATCTAGTGTTCCATGACACAGTCACATATTAGTTTAATAAAATGTTTCTGGTTAAAAAAGTTTTGTTTATTTATTTTGGTTAAACAAGTTTATTACTTGTGACCAAACAAGTGATCTTTGACTCAGGCAGGCAGATAATAAACTCTGAAAGAAAGAGGATTCTTCTGCCAAGTCAAGTTGCCTCCCACTGAGTTGAAACAGGAAGGAAAGGGACAGGGCACAGCAGTTAAAAGAATGAGGAAGGGGACACAGCCCTCCAGAAACACTGACTGGAATCAGCTAAAACCAAGACTGCATCGAGATGGCCATTAATACTAAAACTCACTCACCCTCGTGCCAGTGCCATGACAGTTCCAAGGATGACCATAAAGAACAAAAATGAGTCCTGCCTCAATTCCTGAAAATTCCCCCCTTCCCCCAAATAATAAAATATTCCTCCCACTCACTAGAATATGAAATTACTGAGCCCATAAAAACTAACCACCCCCATACCCTGGGGGCATTCTCACCCTTCAAGGAGGCCTGCACTCTGCTTTTGGAAAGTGTATCTGCCTTTCAGTAAACCCATTTTCACTTTAGTTGGCTTGCTGTTGAATTCTTTCTTGAGCTAAGTGAAGGACCCTCACTCGGCAGTCAGTCCCCGGGATTCACCCACACCTGGGGTGTGACCATCCTCTCGATCCTCCTTCTCCTGACACAGAGTCAGTCTCCCATCCACACCCCAGCACTGCAGCCTGCAGTCAATGACTGCCTGGTGTTCCCTTGCCTCCAGGGGACACACATTCTGGGATATAGTTCCCTGTGGGATGGAGCTGAGGATGAAACTTCCTCTGACATTGCACACTTTTTGGCTTACTCTGCATTTATAACCTGCTTCTCCCCCACCCTTACCATCCTTATCCTTCTTCTAGGAACATTTACTTTATAAATCACTAGCACTCAAATCCTTGGCGCAAGGTCTGCATCTGGGATAATTCATCTTAAAACAATGGCCTGTCTTGCAAAGGCTAGGGACAGAGTAGATAATTATACACAGTAAAGTGAGTGAACTGCTAACTATCATTATGTACCATTTGAAGTTTTCAGGGATGAATTACCTCATTCTAAAGCTCACCTTGGAAGAAAAGCAATTAAAGCTTTATTACACCTTTTAATCTGAAAACCAGATTAAATCTGATGTATTAACTGTGAACCAGCTTTCTTACTAATAAGTAAATTCTGTGCTGTTTTTGCATTGAAACATGTATCTCCTTTGGGACCAGAATAATGTTTGATAAATGACACACCCTAGGCTCTGGTTTAACCTGTTATACAATAATTGTAATGTTATCCATACTCTGGGTAGAGCTAATATAAATAATCAAGTAAAAAAGGGCTAGCTAAGTTATTGAACTATATATTAGACTATCCATAACAAAACATTATATATTGGTGTATACTTTTTAAAGTACTCTCCCTTATGTCATCACAACTCTGTATTGTAAATTACTTTTCAGAAATCATAGATTACTGAATGACTGCTAGAAATCAGAACCTAATTTTTTTTTTTTTTTTTTTGGTACGCGGGCCTCTCACTGTTGTGGCCTCTCCCGTTGCGGAGCACAGGTTCCGGACGCACAGGCTCAGCGGCCATGGCTCACGGGCCCAGCCGCTCCGCGGCATGTGGGATCCTCCCGGACCAGGTTACAAAGCCTTGTCCCCTGCATCAGCAGGCGGACTCTCAACCACTGCGCCACCAGGGAAGCCCAGAACCTAAATATTTTGAATTTAAACTCTTGGATCATTTCTCTAAGTAATGATACAAGTTAATAAACTTATTATTTCCTGTTGTAGGTGTTGTATCACAAATAATGGGTTCATCAGGGAAGAACATTGTTGAAGGTCTCAAGGTAAGTGGATGATACACGAAAAAGGGGGCATGCTCCTTGTCTTGAGCAACTTAAAGTATAATGAAGATAGAAATTTTATTCATCTTAGTTGTATTTATTTATATGTTCACTTACACCTCAAGGAAACTCAAATCTTCCTTTGGGTGGCTTTTTCTCAAGAAATGAGAATCTGCAGTAGTAAGATTTAGAAGACATATTCCTGTCTTAATACAACTGTTAGGCATTGGCATTTGATTGCTCTCGGTTTATACTTGCCTCCTTAGTAAAATAGCCATAGTTATATTTAAGATTTTTATACTGCCTTAATCTCATAAGTAACTGTTGTAACATTCCCTCCAGAATCAGAATAGTGAGTAAACCTAAACTAAATAAGTATTTAAGAAAATCTTATATGTACACTCCATCTAGAAAAAGCTGAGCTTCTAGAGAAGTCTGACTTTCAATAAGTTTTCAGACTTTCTAGCTGAGTCTTTACATTCAAAGCTTTAAAGACCTGTGAATAAATACTGCAGGATTTCATGAAAATACAACTCTGGTGAAAAGTACCAACCCTCACCCATATTAAGAGAAGATGACACTTTAAGCCAAGAGCCTATTTCCTCTTCAAATCTCTCTCTGCTTAATTCTTTAACTGCAGTTGCAGCCTCTCTCTTAATACATCTTCCTGCACTTAATCTCTATTCCACCTTTGGGCTATCACTTTGAAATATACAGTACCTGGAAAAAAACGGCCTCAAGAGAAGATATGATTCATCAACATACTTTATGGATAAATCTACAGTAGGAAGAATAAAAATTTTTTAAAGCCCAAGATTTAATGAAAATGGGAACAAATCATAGTGGAACGCAGTTCCAGTTATGAGCTACAAGCACATTAAGGGACACTGAAGTTTAGTGTGCTCTATATTCCTAATGTCTTAAGCACACTGTGATTTAAAGTGGCCACTAGAGATTATGAAAAATGTGCAAAATTAATGTACATTGAATTTCCTTTTGGTGGATCTCTTTTTTTTATTTTGCTGTCCTCTGCCTTCTTGCCTTAATTTACCTGCCCTGTCAGTTATCTTGAGTTCAGAAATAGCAAAGTCAACTTATTTGACCTTATGATGGTCTAGCGTAACTCATTAACAGAAACCACATGGCAGAGTGAAAAGCAATAGAGACTTTGGAATCATAAAGAAAGGGGTTCAAGATGTGTGGTTGCCAAAAGGGAAGGGGATGGGAGAGGGATGGATTGGGAGTTTGGGATTAGCAGATGCAAACTATTATATATAGAATGGATAAAAAACAAGGTCTTACTGTATAGCACAGGGAACTATATTCAATATCCTATAATACACCATAATGGAAAAGAATATGAAAAAGAATATATGTATATCTGAATTACTTTGCTGTACAGCAAAAATTATTACAACATTGTAAATCAACTATACTTCAATAAAATAAATTTAAAAAAAGAAAAGAAAGGGGTTTAAATTCTAGCTCTATTACATACTCTTTTTGCTTATATAAGTCATTCAACTCTTTGGTTCCTCAGGTTTTCATAGATAAGTAGAAATAATATCCACTTGTTTGTTAGCAGTTATTTTGAGTTGTGAGATAATGCATGCAAATCACATGAAATGCCTTGCACAGTGCCTGGAATATGAAGTATGAATGTCCTTTAACATTAAAACATGTTTTTTAGTAATCTTCATAATTCAATTACTTATAATTCCAAGTAAAATATTTGTTTTCAAAAATCTATATAATTTACAAAATATGCATTTCAAGCAAATTAAGGGGAAAGACTGCATTTTCCTTTGTACCTATCTCTTCTCAATTCCTCAGAGTGGCTTATAGGTGCCTGATAAATAAGTATTGAACAGATTTTGAATGATGAAAAGCAATCATAAACTGGAGATGGTTGGATTTTTTGTATTTTAACATTTAGCTTTGGAAAAATGATACATAAGTTTAACAATTTGAGTCATAGCAAAAAAGTATAAAGTAAAAATGTAATCTCATAGTAAAAGGACATTAGTGAAAAAAACTAGTGAAATCTGAGTAAAATGGAGTTTAGTTAATAGTAATGTACTGATGTTGGTTTCTTTGTTGTGACAAATGTACCATGATGATGAAAGATATTAAAAATAAGGGCCTATCAGAAAACAGGAAGTAAAAAGTGTTGGCAAGGATGTGGAGAAATTAGAATCCTTGTGAACTGCTGGTGGGAATATAAAATTGCTCAGTCGCTGTGGAAAACAGTTGTGGTAATTCCTCAAAAATTTTAAAATAGAATTACCATATGATCTAACAATTCAACTTCTTGGTAAATAACCAAAAGAATAGAAAGCGGGAACCCTAAGAATAGAAAGCAGGAACCCTAAAAGTTATTTGTATGCCCATGTTCATAGCAGCATTATTCACAATAACTAAAACATGGATGCAACCCGTGTCCATCAAAGGATGAATGGATAAGCAAAATGAGGCATATAAATATAATGGAATATTATTCAGCCTTAAAAAGGAAGGACATTCTGACATATGTTACAATATGTTACACTACTGTATGAGTCCACTTATGTGAGATACCTAAAGCAGTGACATTCACAGAGACAGAAAGTAGAATGGTGGTTGCCAGGAACTGGGGAGATGAGGGAATGGGGGTTTCAATTTTACAAGATGAAGAGAATTATGGAGATGGATGGTAGTGATGGCTGCACAACACATGAGTGCATTTAATTCCACTGAACTGTATACTTAGAAATGATTTAAATGGTAATTTTGCATTATGTACAGTTTGCCACAATAAAAAAATATTGGAAAACAAGGGAAACTGGATGAGGGGTGTATGAAAACTTTGTATTATCTTTGCTACTTTTCCATAAATCTGACACTATTGCAAAATAAAAAGCTGATTGTAAAAATGTAGTCTCCTTCCCAAACAAAACCTTAAATCCTTAGGCCCACTCCACAGAAGCAACTACTGGAAACATTTCCACAAAACACACACACGCACACACACACACACACACACACACACACACACAGAGTGAAAATTCTCAAGAAAATTCCAGAGTGGGGCTGAGAAACCAGCCCTTTCATATTGCCAAACAGTCACACAATGGTGTTTCCTTCTGTAGACAGTGATGAGAGGGAGATAGAGTATGATCACTGCTCCTAAGCTAGATATGCCAAACAAGTTTGCTGGACACTTTCCTCTGAGTCATCTGCATAATGACATGAAGACAATTGATTGAAGTGCATCTTCAAACCCTAGGGTTTATTTTTGTTTGTTTGTTTTAAGAATCCTTCTTCCTTGTTCTTTTTTGATCTTTATGTCTTACTAAATATGACCAAACTCACCCTTCTGAAGACAAAATTAAACCCGGGCAAGTTGTAATGGAATTCAGCATAGAGGTGATTGAATTTTGCCTGAGGCCACATACTCTAATCCACGGAAAGTTCAGGATATTGACTGGACAGCCACCTGCATCACCTACCCTCATTGTGCTGGGACCAGACCCAGTCAAGCCCTCTGGTGACTTGATTTAGTTATAAGCTATGGGTACCAGTTCTGTCATGTGTCATTAGGGATGAATACCAAATTAAAAGCCCAAGAACAATGAAATGATTGATCTTCCTATCAATAAGAAGAAGACAAGAAGTAGAGTTGGTAATATCTATTTTTTTTGTTTTATGCATTTGAGAGAAAATAAAGTTTTCATGAAATCCTTTGAAAGTATTCTATCTCTTGCTGTCCTGAAATTTTCATCTTATTGTGATTTAAGCATCAAAATAAAGTTTACCCCAGAAAGAGGAGCCCTCCCTTCAACTTTGGCCAACCCAAAACAAAAAGAAAAAACCCACACCCACACACATATACATAACCACACCCACACACATTCAATATCACAGATGATTATAAAAATTGTTCTTTAACTTGGTTCTCCTTTTCACTAAACACAGTGTTCAGACCACCATAACAGAAAGACAAATGCTCTTTAATGGATGCATGGTTTGCCATTATACGGATGTACCATCATTTATAGAATGTCAGCTCTTTTCACTGATATATTTCCAGAGCCCAAAATAGTGCTTGGCACATAGTAATGCATGAGAAATATGGTTTCAACCATTCCCTACTGGTGAATCTTTACATTGTTTTTTTGTCTTTAGTTATTTAAACAACGCTTTGATGAACATCCTTCTATATATCTTTAAATATATATGTAATTTTTTTTGAAAATGAACTCCTAGAATTACTGTATATAAGGAGACATGCATTTCTATTTTGATAAGTTTTGATAAATAGGTAGATTAATAACTTAATTACCTCTGAAAAACTTGATGACTTTTAAGAGAAAGAATTTTAGACCTGGCTCTAAAAACTCCACTGGTAAGTTGAATATGGAATTGGATAATGGAAAAAGTGAATAACCCCTACACAATTTGTTTGGATTTGAGATCTTTTTATTCACAGATATGGATGGATTTTTTTTTTAAGAACCAGTAGCAGTTCAACCAAATATAAATATTACCTAGGTAAGAACTAACTCTAGGTAACCTGGTAAATGGCTCAACTACCTACTGAAAAATTTTTCCCACAAGCCACATGATATCATGATTGAATATCATTCAATCTGTTCATGATATTCATCATGATATCATGATAGTAAGCTTTGCTTCCTACCTTAATGTAAAGCACCAGATTCATCAGAGGTAGGGTATTTTATTTACTTAGTTTTTTCTTTGAGTAAATTTTGTTTAGCCTAATAGCTAAGGTCATGGGATTTGAATAGGTTAAACTTGAGATGGAATCTCATCTTTGTCACATAACTAGCTATATGATCTTGAAATTTACTTAATTTCTTTAAGCCTAAATTTCTTCATCTTCAAAATACTCTTTACCTCATAGTTTTAAGCTGAGGAGTAAATGAGACTGTATATTTTTTTCAGTATCCATAAGGTCTTTTATATACAAGAGTATACTTTTTGTTTCTCCAACAAAGCATCTCAGAGTTTGGGACCACCTTTAGTATCTTGGGGCTATCATCATAAATATTCAATAAATATTTTCCACCAACCACAAAGCTTAAGTTTCTCTGAATTATTCTCTTCTGGACTAAGCAATTGTTTTTGTTGGTTTGTTTAAAAAAAAACAAAGGCAGGAATCACAGAAAGAACCTATCTTCCAGATATGCCCACCATTTGAACAAAGAAATTTGAACATTGGCATTGAATTTTCCTACTGAGGTTAAAAAAATACACAAACAGAAAATAGAGTTAGAAAATTTGAGGAACTGCTGAGAGTCATTTCACAAGTTAGTACCATGTGGATAAGACTCTCTTTGGGATTAGTACAACAAGTGCAAACTCCACAAGAACAATCTGGGAAAAGTGGAGAGCTTAGTAGCTTAGTAGATGATGAAGGGCTGGAGTATCCTCCCCACCCACCTTGACCTGTTTCAGACCTAATACCTGCGTGATACTGAAAAAGAAACTGTGAAGTACACCTCAAAATTAGGACTCTGATATCCAGACCATTCTTCTAGATCAGGACTCTTTCCAACCTGTGCTTAATTTAGAGCCTCAGCCTAGAAGCTCTTTTCTTGGGTTTTGCTTGTTTGTTTGTTTGTTGTCTCTTTTTAATATTATAGTCCCGTAAGAGGCAATCTTCTCTTGCTTGTAATAGAAAATAGATGCCTCCACCCGACCCTGGGAATTCTCTAAAAGTTAAAAGTCCTCTGAAATATATAGATAAATATTCACTTATACCAGATGTATTTGTCCTTTCCTAAGATAGATAACAATACCATATATGTGCAAAACAATATGGATTTGTCAAAGCATTTTCTAATGATTAACTATCTAATTTCTTCCATGCTAGTCTCAAGACACTAAAAAGTTATTATTTTTTGTATTTGACAAAAGAGTAAAACTGAAGATTTTAGAGAATGGATTAATTTGCCCTAATTCATACAGTGCATAATAATAATAATAATAATAATAATACTCTCATATTCTGTTTCTTTTTAAAGTGTTTTCATCCATTATTTATTTTATTCTTGTGTTAATCCTTTTTTGGTAGTTACTTATGAAATATAATCTCTATTATATGATTCTGTGTTTAGGATCTAGACTCATCATTTTTCATCTGCCCTACACCCCCACCACCAGAACTCTCTGCTAATCCATACTGAATTATTGACACAGGTAGAAATATGCAATAATCAGAAGTCTTCATGCCTATGTTTTTGCACATTGTGTTTTCCTGGCTTGGGGAATCCTTCCATTGCTGAACAAAGTCACTTTTGTGACGTTTCCACTGAACACCTGGTTTAGAATTGTAAGTACCTCTTCCCCTAAGCACTTAAGTTATGTCAATTACTTGAGTTGTGGTCCAAAGTTCTAAGGTAACTTTACTCTGTTAACCATTATATTATACCTTTCTTATCAGTTAGATCTCGTCCTATTCTATACAATTTCAAACGATGTTTTAAGAACACGGAAATGAATGAAGTGGCCATATCCTGAAAACCAGCATTAAATAAGTAAGAATTGTATGTTTAATTTGCTGAGATGTGAGGAGAAATATTAGAAGACATTTTTCATTCTTGTTCTTCATGCTTATATGTGGTCTTGGGAAGGCCCAAATTCAGGGAGTTAATATGTAAGTTTTAAGCCATTGTGAATAAAGTCTAGTTCAGCCCCATGTAGTCCAGATCAGGGTACCTATCACTTTAACAATGACACTCTTAAGACCTGAACCTCAGAAAACCTCTTTGTGATGAATTGTTGCTCTCTGCTTCTTTATCATGTACCTAACTTTGGATTCAAGCTTTCCTTTTTAAAAATTTTTTTCAAGGTTTTGTGGTCAAACTTTCAATGTCTTTAGTGCTTCAAAATTCTTTCCCTTGTGGCATAAACTTTAATCATCTTTAGTGATGTTTCCTTCATCAGCCATGACACACTTAGCTCCCCATACTCGACAAGGGACTCTAAAATATTAATTTCAAACAACCAGAGAGAAGCACACCTAACTCTCACCTTGTATCCCTCTATCATTCTTTGCTAACTGTGACTAGTCTTTGGAGCTAATCATTTAGACCCCAACACTTCTGGGGATTAAAAGCCAATAGTCAGAATAAGGAAGCATCCTTATAATAACTGATATAGTATAATGCACAGTACTTCCACGTGCATTGGTTATGCCACTTTTATAACAACGCTAGCTAACTGATAAGTAAATAGTCTTGAGGGTAAAGTGATTTGCTGGCAGAGATTGCTATAGGTAAGACACTCTAGCCACAGCCCAAATGGTCCTTGTCCTCCACCCTTAGAGATAGTGTTTTCTTCCTATCAGAACCTGCTCTTAGGGTAGGTGATATTATTGTTTTGAATATCTGTGTGTTCCTCCTCTAAGAGATATTTGCAATTTAATCAGTTCATTTATTCATTTAACAAAATATTTGTTCATTATAGGCAAGCCATCATGATAGATGCAGGAATACAGCAGTAAACAAAACAGGCAGGTTTTTCCCATCTGAACCGTTGAAAATCCATGTCTGCAATTGCAGAAAAGACTACAAAGGGGGAAATGATTAGGATGACATAAAAGGGTACAATATGCGATTCTATTCTTGACTCAGTGGTCAGAGAATACCATTTCAAGGATGTAATATTTAGGTTGTGACTTAAAATAGATGTAAATATTTATTAAGCAAAGTAGGATGTGAAGGATAAAGAGATGTCCCATTAAGACATGGGAATGTTGGGATTAGAGCCCCTTGAAATATGTCTTATATATTAGTTTGCATTCACTTCACACGTGTGTGTCTTAGGCAATGTATCCTTTCCTTGGAGATAGCACTTCCTACTCACCTCAAAATTGCATGCCTGTCTCTTTCCAGAGCTTTGAGCAGAGGTAAAGGGTGACATTTTTGATACAATCTGTGCCAAAAATTGGAAATACACCATCTGCTCAGGAACATGAATCCAGATATAAGGAAGCAAAATGTCAAATGGAAGACAAATGCATAGGCAAGGCACATACGTAACGCATACTGGAATGTTAAGACTCAAACCTTGAGCCCAGCAGCTTCTAGGTATTACTCCATGGAACTCCAAGATGACCGTTATGACTCATTAATCAGTCAGACCTAGGGCCCACCCTAAGGCTGCTTGACTCATTGCTATGAACTAGCTATAGCAATGTCACATGAATATAGAACAAGGCTCATCTGAAGTCCCCAAATCTACCAAAAACTGCTGCCATGCTTGGGAAAATTTCTATCCAGACAAAGTACATGCAACAGCAAGAAAGCATTGGAATATTCCAGGAAAAGGAGACTGGAGCAGAGAAAGAGTATAATGAGTGAATTAAGAAATTATTCAAGGAATCCAAGAAGTAGTAAGTAGGTAAGGGAGGTAATTAATGGATAGTCATCTTTTCTGAAAGCTTTGGCATTTCATATCATAGGTTGTGGTCTTCTGTGACTGTGGGCAAGTCTGATTTGCTGCAGGAGGGCAATATACAGTTTCTGTGACTTTAATTTAAGAGCACATGTCACCAAATCATTTTTGCCTTCAAACAGACTTGAGGCCTCTGGAGTTTCAGATTTGTGGTCTAGAATCAATTTTGTTATATGCCTTAATCACTTTCTATTAGTGATGTGTTTTCCCCTTAAGTGAAGTAAAATCAAGCCCCAGTCTCTGAAAAGAAGTGTTTTGTTTTCTTTTCACTCTCAGATTCTCCTTACCACTTACCTGAAATATTGCATACTGCTGCCACCAAAGAATTTTTCATGCCTGACAATTCAGCAGATAATGGTATTTCTTTGTAACGAATGAAAGGTAGTTTGTTCTGGGCTCAGACCTCTAACACCAGCCAGTCATTTGCACATGAAATGGAATATTGTAAACTGGAAAGGCCAGGAAATCCCCAGGCCACTGCCTCGGATGGTCCAACAAGGGGATCTGTTGTTTGTACTCATTGTTGTGGGGCCATTTTACAGAGTGACAGATCTCTGATAAAGGTCAGAATCCAGTGACCTTCTTCTCTGATGCCATCAATCAAGTGCACTAGAGTTAGGTGGCAATTCCATTCCACAGGCATGGTGAGCAGACACTGCTAAAGGATTTTGGCCCTGTGCTGTAGCCACCAGAATCACTGAATATGACAGACATTTGAGCTGTGTGAGTTAAAGGGAAAAATCTACCCATGTGAATAACCCATGTTTTTCTCCTCTCTACTGTAGATAGTTTGCTAATTTCCTAAGCACAAAGCAGGTTTAATTAAAGCCAGTGGAGCAAGGGAATGCTACAGTCCAATGAGTTTTTATGTATCTCACATAGCCGGAGCCAGGCAAAATATGAAAATGTGATGATATAAGCTTTGTTTGGTAAACAGTCTCACTCACTCCAGGCACTTCCCTCAATCCCTGGGGCACTTAAAGTATTTACTGAGTAGTGCTCCAGCTCTTCCTCCTCTTTGTGACTGACTGCCAGTCTTTCTGATGTGTTAACAACCACACTCCTCTTCTGGGAAGCATAAGGCAGTAGCGAACCTCAACAGGGAAAATGGCTCTGCATTTGCCTTTGGCACAATTCTGAGCTTTGTCTGTTCCAGCAGCCCCTTCTTTCCCACTTGAGCAGACAGGTGATTTCAGAGACTCAGGTACGAGATTATCACACCTGTTTTGGAGCCTAGGAAAAAGCACTGGCTCATTTACAAAGAGGTCTTTTTTTTTTTTTCTCAGAAGTACCTATCCATCTGGAAAGAAAAGTGATTTTTTAAGGTTAGAAAATAGTAATGCAAGTTTGTGCTTAATCTTATAGAATACCATAGAATAGGATGGCTTGAAAAGAGAAAATGTAATGGAAGTTTTCCATTTATCACTATCTTTTTTTTCATATTCTATGCTATTTTTACCAGTAAATAAATTATCTAGTTATTAATAGCATTGTATTTTTACATGAATTCAGATGTTTTATTAATAACATTTTTAATTGGATTTGGGAATGAGCAGATTTTTGCACATCTACACCGTATTCAGAAACCAACTAATTCAGACACTGATGACTTCAATTTTCAGCAGATATTTACTGAATGTCAACTATGTGATAGGCACTACTCTGGACTCTGGAGATTCAGCAGTTAGTAAAGGTCCTCATGGAGTTTATATTCTAATTAGAAGAGAGAGATGATAAAATAATAAGTGCTATAGAGGGAATTGAATGTGGGGGGATGTGGGTTCAAGGACTGGGATTTTTAAAATGTTGGGCAGACAACTCCTTCTGGAGAAAATGGTATATTTGTAAAGCCTTAATAAGTTTTGAAATAGATAGAGATATCTAGAGGAAGAGTTTTTCAGGAAGATAGAAATGAGGCAGGAGACAGATGGGCTCCAGGCTAGGCGTTTACAACTGGCCTCCTGTTCACACCTCCTTGGGTGAGAAGAAGATCAGCTCTAGGCCAGACATTCATTACCAGCCTCCTGTTTACATTTCCAGAGGTGAGAGACAAATGGGCTCCAGGACTACATATTTATGAGTGGACTCCTGTCTATATTTCGAGATCTGCACCTTGATATAAAAACAGGAACAGGAATAGGGTAAATAACCACACTTTGGGCACTTCCATGACAGGGACAGGGAGGGACTAAACCCTGTTAAAAGATCAAGAGGTCATACATTTCCCATCATTGGGGCAAGGGAGACTACACATGCGCAAAAGCCTTCATGGGGTCAAAATGGCAGGGAAGTAACTCCTACTATCTCCCTCCCAGAGGCCTTTGCTATGAAATGCGTCTTGATTGAGGGGTATGTGCACACCCGGGGCGGGTCCAGAGGCAAATTAGCCATGGGATCAAAACAATATGATTGGCCAAGAAGAAGACAAAGACCCAGAAGACTACCCTCTTAAAAAGATTTAAACTTCCCAAAGGCGCAACTCTTGAGACTCTCTCACTGAGTTTGCTTGTGTGTCTTTCTGCATGTACTCTGCTTTTCTAATAAACATACCTTCTGTCACCTTGTCAGGTTCTTCCTTTCAAGGTAGACAAAGGACTGGGGAGTTGGTTTCTGGCCACTGGCCCTGTGGTCTAACGGTTAAGATCCTGGTTTCCATCCAGGTTACCTGGGTTTGATTCCCAGTCAGGGAGCTAAGATTTTGCTTCCAGCTACTGCTTGCTGCTGCTTGCGGCTTACTGTTGCCTGCATCCCAAACCAGAAACATCCAGTTCTGGGCCTGAGGCAGGAACACTCCAGACATAAGCTATGGGACTTGCATGAAGGTTAGTGGGTCTGTGCAGAGTGAGTATTATGGGCTGAATTGTGTTCCCCCCAAAAATCATATGTTGAAGTTCTAATCTCTACTACCCCAGAAGGTAATTTTGTTTGGAGATACAGTCTTTAAAGAGGTAATTAAGTTAAAATCAAGTCATTAGGGTGGGCCCTGATCCAGTGTGACTGGTATTCTTATATGAAGAGTAGATTAGGACACAGACACACACACACAGAAGGCTATGAGAAGACACTGGAAGAAGACAGCCATCTCCAAGTCAAGGAGAGAGGCCTCAATAGACATCATCCTTGTTGACTTCTGTCAACCTCTTGATCTCAGACTTTTAGCCTCAAGAGCTGTGAGAAAATAAATTTCTGTTGTGTAAGCCACCCAGTCTCTGGTGCTTTGTTATGACAGCCATAGTAAACTAATACAATGAACAAAGGGTTATGTAGTAAGAAATGAGATCCAAGAGCTCAGAGGGATGTGGATCAGGTCAGGCTTTATGGACCATTGCCTACCAGGAATTTGTGCCGCATGCTGCAGATATAACAACATAGAGCTTATGAGAGATGGTCTTAGAGGCAGAGAATTAGCAAAGCCCTCATACTGCCTTGAACTCTCATTATTTCACAACATGGGCCTAGTATAGATGTTCTGTATGCAACAAGGTCCCAGCAGAAAGGGCCTGCCTTAGCAAACAGGCTAGATGTGAATCTGAGAGTTTTGAAAGTGAGAAGGGACCTCAATCCCACAGCTTGTTACATATTTATAGATTAGCTTAAGAGAGGCTAGGGAATATTTATTTTCTCTAGGTAATGAGGAGCTTCCTGGCCAGGAACAATTCTAGGGATTGTGTATGCAAAGTGCCAAGGTCTGCACATTAAGGACCTTGGAATAGCCTTAGGTGCCAGGAATAACATCAGATGGTTTCAGTCCCAGTGAGTCAGTTGTTTGCTGAACTAATACCAAAAGTTAGAAGGAAATGAGCTTCTAGAACCATTTGGGTTTGTCTCTTACTAGAGTCAAGGATGAACCAAGGGTTTTCTAATGAACCACTAGAAATATAAATTTGGTATTAGATCAAGATTTGTTTTGGATGTGGTAGATGTAAAATATTTGGTTAAGCATCCAAGTGGAGATAGGAGTTAAATATAACAGTATAGATTTGGGGGAGAGGTTTGGGTTGGAGATTAAATGGGGAGTCATCAGCTAAGAGATGATATTTAAGTCATAAGATGGTAGAAAAATCATCACAAAAATGTGTGCAGATAAAGGAGACAAGAGGTTCAAGGGCTGAGCTTTGGGCCACTCCATCACTAGGAGGTCAGAGAGATGAGGGGAAATCAGCAATGGAGACTGGGAAGGAATGGCCTGTGAGTAGGAGGCAAAGGAGAATATGAGGTCCTGAGAGCCAAGTGAGTAAGATGTTTTAAGAAAGAAATGTTGTCTAGGATTAAAGATCTGAAATTTACTATTGACATTCCATGAGTATGTCATAGGTGGCATTGACAGGGGTGGGTTCACAAAAGAGGTGAAAGGGACCTTATTATAGAAAATTTAAGAAATATGGGAGGGAAGTACCTTGAGACAGAGAGTACAAAGTACTCTTTCTAGGAGTTTTGCTATATGAAGAGGAGCAGAGCAATGGAGTGGTAGTTGGTGGGAAAGTGAGTCAAGAGATGTTTTATATGTCTTTGCATGTTTATGACCATGATCCAGGAGGGGAAGGGAAAAATGATGATGAAGAAGAGAGAGAGAAATGCTGGAGTGATGTCCTTAATAGATGAAAAGGGCTGTGATTTGGTGCACAATTGGAGAAACATGGATATTTCATTCATGGCCAGTGGTGTATCTCTAGAAAAAAGATCTAATGATCAATCTATTTTAGATGTGGAGGGAAGAAAAACAACTTTTAGTCCACTTAAAATAAACAATATTAGCCTTTAAAAATAGATATCAGAAGTATTGCTTTTTAAAATATGAGATAAGTTAGCATTTATTGAAGCAGGTACAACATAATATTTAACAGCACAGTTCAGCAATCAACAGCTGTATGATTTTTGGCAATATTGTATAAGACTTTAAGCATAGTGGTTTGAATATATGAGATGATTATTTGTTTTGTGCAACAAAAAATATGGGAGTAGGCAGTCTCGTTTTATCAAGAAATGAGGCTTCTTTCACTTCGCTGCTCCTCCATCCTTTTTATGTAACTGTTATGATTACAATATAGCTGCTAGGCCTCCAGACATTGCCTCCATATCCCAGATAGGACAAAAAGGAATGTTGAAGAGTTAAGGGCAAAGGACTGAGGGGAATATTCTTGCCCAATCTTTTCTTTTTTTCCAAAGCTTTCCCAGAAGCACCTCTGAGTAACCTCTACTTACACCTTACTGAGTAGAACTGAGTAACATGGTCAATTTTACCTGCAAGGAAAACAGGGAAGGTAATTTTTTTCTGTGTAAATTGCCTTCTTTAAAAATTGGAGTTCTGATTATAAGGGAAAAAGGGAGAATGGCTGTTAGCAGAGTCTACCATGCTCTTTCCTTCTCAAAGATGATAATGCTAAAAAGCGTTCTCAGAATTCAATGAGATGATGCAGATAAAATATGTCATGAATTGTCTAGTACACAGTAAGTACTCAGTAAATGCTAGTTGTTAATGTTATTTGCATTTCAAAGTCAGAGCATACTCATTACTGAAGTGAGACAAATTTTGTATTATCAAGGAGTATCCTAGACACCCTGTGTTTATATGGACACCTTACTCTGTGAGCCTAGCCTTGGAAAGTGGACTTTTTCATATCCAGTCTGAAATCTGACCCCAATGGCTGCTTCCTCTTTACTGCCAAATAACAAAAGTTTTTTGTGTAAACTCTACTGCATAGAAAGACCCCCAAATAGCATGTTTTAGTTATATTTATTAAACATTTATATGTAGCTGTAGGATAAAAACCTAACAACTAGCATAATGGGTCTCTTTTTTTTTTTTTTTTTTATTTATTTTTGGCTACACTGGGTCTTCGCTGCTGCGCGCGGGCACGGGATTTCTCTAGTTGTGGCAAGCGGGGGCTACTCTGCTGCAGAGCACAGGCTCTAGGCTTGAGGGCTTCAGTTGTGGCACGCGGGCTCAATAGTTGTGGCTCGCAGGCTCAGTAGCTGTGGCACACAGGCTTAGTTGCTCTGCGGCATGTGGGATCTTCCCGGACCAGGGCTCGAACCCGCATCACCTGCATTGGCAGGCAGATTCTTAACCACTGCGCCACCAGAGAAGCCCCAAATGGCTTTCTTAATAAAGCATGTATGAAATCATTTTCCAAAGTCTTCTCTTTCCCTCAAAGGACACTTTGAAAGACAAAGTTATATGCTTGATTACTCAAGTAGTTTTTTTTTTTTCTATTTAAAAAGGTTAATAATAAGTAATTGATCTTTTTTTCAGGTTAGTTTAGAAACAGTTTGTTAGTCCCCTGAGTGTAGGGAGTGTGTCTTTTTAATCCTTTATGTTCCCTTACTAGTGTGATTCTATGTGGAAGCTCAAGAGTTTCTTGATAGTAAGGGTGATATCTTCTTCATCTTGGTTTTATAAGCACCAGCATCCAGACTGATAAGTGTCTCATAAATATTTCCATATCAAATTGAGAAAGTAGAAAGAAGGAGGGAAACTACCACTTATTGAGGATCTGTTACGTTCCTAACAAGGCTCTGAACATTTAACATTCTCTTTTGTTTAATTAACAGAAGGCCACCAGCAGAAAAATAAATGGCAAATGCTTACTCAGGAAATGATGGATGATGCACTGGTCACCAGAGACAATACTACTTTCTCCACTAAAATCTTTATGCCATACACCTCTGTCTTCCTTTACATAGGTTCTGAGGATTAAACTTCTTTACCCTCTTTATGATTTAAAGTAATTATCATTTTCCCATTTCCTGATTTCTACATTTCCTAAAATCTGCCCTTCACTGACACCCAAACAACCATATGTCCATAAGTTCTATGTGTATAAGGGGTTTTATTACTGAACCCTAATACCAGTAAGTATTATGGTAATAGTCCTAGCAATAATGACAATAGCTAAAATTCATTTACTGTTTTTTATGTGTCAGGTACAGTGTTGGTTGCTTTAAAGGTATCATTTCATTGCATCTTTACAACAGCCTTATGAGTTAAGTACTATTATTATCTCCCTTTGACAAATTAGAGATCTGAGTCTTAAAGGCATTAGTCACATGTGCATGGTTACACAACCAGTCATTAGTCTAATGCGAGGGTCCATGTTCTTAAATGTGGGAAAAGTTCTAGGGCATAATAAAAATAGTTCTTAACTTGGGAAAAAATTCTAAGGCATAATAAAAACAACCAACATGGAAAATGGCCACAGATTCAAATCTCCAACAGGTTTACACTGCATTATGCCTGGAAAAACGATATAGCTTGCTTTTTATTTAAAAGAATTAAATAATTTTAGATTTAAGGTAGATGGCACAGAAAATTGTCATATATTCTTCCCCAGCTTCTCCTGGTATATTGTTATTAATTAAATTATAGACTTTATTTGGATTTTATCAGTATTCCCAAGAGTGCCCTTTTCTGTTCCAGCCTCCAATCTAGAGTATCATGCTGCATTTAGTCATCATATCCCTCTGTTTCCTCCAACTTGTGACAATTTCTGTTTTTTCATGACATATTTGAAAAGTACTGATCATATATTTTATATAATGACCCACAATTTGGGTTTATCTAATTGGGTTTTCTCATGATTAAACTGAAATTATGGATTTTGAGAGAAATACCACAGAGGTGAAATGTCCTTCCATATCATTCTATTAGGGGGTACATGATATCAACACAACTAATTACAGGTGATATTAAACTTGATTACTTGGCTAAAATAGTGGCTGCCAGATTTTTCCATTGTAAAGTCACTCTTGTCCTCTTTCCATACTCTATTTGTCATTAAGTCTAGTTCACTCTTAAGAGAATGACAATTACAGTCCAAATCCTGGAGGAAGAAATTGAAGAACTTGTGGACTTATGTTAACACCACCATAGTCATCAATAACTATTTTGTGAGAGATGCTTAGAGGTTATGTAATAGTCCTAGTTTCCTTCAAGTGTTACCCATTAATTTTAGCATTTATTGATGGAATTTGTTTGGAGCAGTTACTACTGTAGCATTCTAATGGTGATTTTCTGTTTCTCTTATTCTTGTTATATTATTTGGAATTCTTCTTTATGGGAGATTTGTGCACTCCCTCCCATTTCTTTCTTTAGTTATTTATTTATATGTTTATGGACTCGTTAAATTGGTTTTATTCTTTGGATTATAATCTAGGATTACCATTATGTATTTTGCCATTCAAATTGTTCCAGCTTTGGCCATTGGGAGCTCATTCAGGTTAGGTTCTGTATCATTATGACATGACCCCATACATATTTTTTTTCATTAGCTTATCTTTTGGCACTATATGATACTCTATGTTTGTCTTGTATTTTCCCTGCCCCAACTCTAGAAATAGCCATTTCCCTAAGGAGTCTCAGTTCCCTTTTTTGGAAAATAGTATTTAGAAGTTAAGATCAAGGTGTTGGGTATACTCATTACTATTGTGGTATCATCATTTCTAGGCCCTTTCAGTGAATAGAACCAGGAAATACATGCACGCTTACTAACTTATGTATATGTGAATATCTATATTTATTTCTTTATATATCTGTTCATAACTATTATCTCCAACTCTATTTCAGCCCTCAAAATTTCATTCCAGTTTCTCCCCTTGCTCACTTTGTAACTTCTTTGTTTTATAGCAAGAAAGATATCTTTCATTATCTATAACTTATTTACTTATTTTTGTAAACTTATATACATTTAAAGTAGTTTCACAATTGCTAACCCTGTGAGAAACAAACTTTCCAACTGGAGTATGGTGTTTATATATTTTTATAGTTAGCCTAAAAGTATCCAGTCAAACACTGTTTTCCAAAGTTATTTAGACCAGCTTTTTCCCCTACCTCCTTCAACCAAAAAAAATCTCCTTTTCCTTTTTTCCCCTACCTCCTTTTTTTTTCCCTCCTATTTTAAACACCATGGGGTGGGGGTGCCTGCTGACCTGGATCAGGGTCTGGTCCAGGTTGGTGGAGCACTCTCAATGAGATCTTCAAACCCACTGACTACTCCTTTTCATTATCCATCATTCTCATGTCCAGTTTCCTTCCTTAACCCAGCCAAGAGTCAATAGTCTGATTTTCCTCCTATTCCAATGGATTAATTATAACTGCTCCTGTTATAGGTAAACTTAGGCTCTGAATTTTAATCCCTCTCCCTTTCTGAAGGATTTCTCATTTATAATACTTTTTTTTCCCTATTGTATCATCAATTCCTCCCTTTTTCTTGGATTACTCCTATAAACATTAAAACATGCCTCAGAAATTTTCGTTTAGGAAATAATAAACGCTTTCATTAGCCTCATATTGCCCCTGTAACTACAATATGACTTTTCCACTTGGGTTCACAGCAACTTTTCCTAGAATTGTTTATAGTCACTTTCTCTACTTTGTCACAACCCACATTCATTCCCCAGTATATTCAGTTTGAGTTTTTGTTCATATAATCTTTTGATAGTTGCTCTCATTAAGGTCACTAATGAACTCCATAATGCCAAATCCCACAGTCATTTCTCTTTCTTCTTATATAATCTCTCGGTAACAAATGATACAATTAATCTAGAACACACTTTCCCCCTATCTTTCAACATATATATTCACCTGGTTTTCCTCTGTCCTCATTGTTGCTCCTTTTCAATATTCTGAACACAGGTGGGTCATAGAGCTCAATGAAAGATTATTTCTTCTGGTCTGCATACTTTCTCACTCAGGACACACTCATTCCCTAGATAGTGTCATTTGACCCCATACTTTTACACATATTTTCGTAGTCCCTTCATTTTTTTCTCGAATCATAATTTCTTCCCTTCATTTTCAGATGGTCACTATCTAATTGCCAGCTTGTTATCTTTTCTCAAATGTCAAATTGGTATTTCAAATTTAACATATTTGAAACAAAACTTTATCTTCACAGCATCTATTTTCTCAACCCAAAATTTCATCTCCCTCAGTTATCTCCATATCAGTAAATGAGTAACCACTATTCTGTTGCTTAAGCCAACAATCAATGAATCATCCTTGAGTTCTCCCTCAACCACTAGCTCCAGATTTTTATCGAATCCTGTTGAATTTATTTCCAAAATGGGTCATCTCTCTCCATCTCTATCCCTACTACTCTATCTGTTGGACTATTGCAATAACCCCTTTAATTGGTCTGTAGCCTTCCTTTCTTAACACCTTTTGTTATTCTGTGCAGAATTAACAGTAGGTTAAAAATAAAATTAATTCCAATCAAGTGACAACACCCCTTAAAATCTCTCAGTGACTTCTCACTGCACAGAAAATGAAATTGCAACTTTACATTGAAGTGCTGAGTAATGAGGTGTGGATAATAATGAGGAAGAATTAGTCAAAATCATCCAGAGAAAAAGAACCACTAGGATATGTATAGATATATAAGAGGAGATCTATTAAGAGAATTGGCTCATGCAATTATGGAGGCTGTGAAGACTCAATCTTCCATCTGTAAGCTGGAGAACCAGGGAAGCTGGTGGTATAATTCAGTCCAAGTCTGAAAATCTAAGAACCAAGAACTCTGATGTGCAAGGGCAGTAGAAATGAAAGTCTCAGCTCAAGAAGAAAGAGTGGGAATTTGTCCTTCCTCTAAATGTTTGTTCTGTTTGGGTCCAGAAATTTTAACTTGTCTTCACTATGTTCTTAACTATGCTATGCTCTTTCCTGTTTAAGGCCTTTGTAATTATGATTCTCTTTGCTTGAAAACAAGCTTCCCCAAGATCTTTGCAAGGGTGTCATTAATGTATTTGCTTAAAAAGAGTCTGAAAAGAACTTCATGACCAAAAGAAACAACTAGACCCTAGACGTTCAATATGCTATCTCCCTTTTTATTTTCTTTTTAGCACTCAACACTACATGATATTTTCTTTTTTAAATTTTATTTATTTATTTATTTTTATTTACCATCTTTATTGGAGTATAATTGCCTTACAATGTTGTGCTAGTTTCTGCTTTATAACAAAGTGAATCAGCTATACATATACATATATCCCCATATCTCCTTTCTTTTGTGTCTCACTCCCACCCTCCCTATCCCACCCCTCAAGGTGGTTACAAAGCACCAAGCTGATATCCCTATGCTATGCAGCTGCTTCCCACTAGCTACCTATTTTATTTTATTTTTTAACATCTTTATTGGAGTATAATTGCTTCACAATGGTATGTTAGTTTCTGCTTTATAACAAAGTAATTCAGCTATACATATACATATATTGCCATATCTCCTCCCTCTGGCATCTCCCTCCCACCCTCCCTAACCAAACCCTCTAGGTGGACACAAAGCACCGAGCTGATCTCCCTGTGCTATGTGACTGCTTCCCACTAGCTATCTATTTTACATTTGGTAGTGTTATATGCCCATGCCACTCTCTCACTTCATCCCAGCTTACCCTTCCCACTCCACATGTCCTCCATTTTCTACGTCTGAATCTTTATTCCTGTCCTGCCCATAGGTTCTTCAGAAAAAAAAAATTTCTTTTTGATTCAATATATACATGTTAGCATACAGTATTTGTTTTACTGTTTCTGACTTACTTCACTCTGTATGACGTTCTCTAGGTCTATCAACCTCACTACAAATAACTCAATTTTGTTTCTTTTTATGGCTGAGTAATATTCCATTGTATATAAGTGCCACATCTTATTTATCCATTCATCTGTCGATGGACACTTAGGTTGCTTCCTGGCTATTGCTGTCTGGCTATTGTAAACAGAGCTGCAATGAACATTGTGGTACATGACTATTTTTGAATTATGGTTTTCTCAGGGTATATGCCAAGTAGTGGGATTGATGGGTCGTATGGTAGTTCTATTTTTACTTTTTTAAGGAATCTCTCTTCTGTTCTCCAGAGTACCTGTATCAATTTACATTCCCACCAACAGTGCAAGAGGGTTCTCTTTCTCCACACACTCTCCAGTATTTATTCTTTGTAGATTTTTGATGATGGCCATTCTGACCGGTGTGAGGTGATATCTCATTGTAGTTTTCATTTTCATTTCTCTAATGATTAGTGATGTTGAGCCTCCTTTCTTGAGTTTGTTAGCAATCTGTATATCTTCTTTGGAGAAATGTCTATTTAGGTCTTCAACTATGTTGAATAGTAGTGGTGAGAGTGGATAACCTTCTCTTTTCCTGATCTTAGAGGAAACGGTTTCAGTTTTTCACCACTGAGAATGATGTTGGCTGTGAGCTTGTCATATATGGCCTTTATTATATTGAGGTAAGTTCCCTCATGCCTACTTTCTGGAGAGTTTTTTATCATAAACGGGTGTTGAATTTTGTCAAAAGCTCTGATTCAATTAAGATGATCATATGGTTTTTCTACTTCAATTTGCTAAAATTGTGTATCACATTGGTTGATTTGTGTATATTGAAGAATCCTTGCATTCCTCAAATAAACCCCACTTGATCATGGTGTATGATCCATTTAATGTGATCTTGGATTCTGTTTGCTAGTATTTTGTTGAGGATTTTTGCATCTATGTTCATCAGTGATATTCATCTGTAGTTTTCTTTTTTTGTGACATCTTTGTCTGGTTTTGGTATCAAGGTGATGGTGGCCTCGTAGAATGAGTTTGGGAGTGTTCCTCCCTCTGCTATATTATGGAAGAGTTTGAGAAGGATAGGTGTTACCTCGTCTCTAAATGTTTGATAGAATTCACGTGTGAAGCCATCTGGTCCTGAACTTTTGTTTGTTGGAAGATTTTTAATCACAGTCTCCATTTCAATACTTGTGACTGGTCTGTTTATATTTTCTATTTCTTCCTGGTTCATTCTTGGAAGGTTGTGCTTTTCTAAGAATTTGTCCGTTTCTTCCAGGTTGTCCATTTTATTGGCGTAGAGTTGCTTGGTAATTTATCATGATCCTTTGTATTTCTGCAGTTTCATTCATTAATTCTCCTTTTGCATTTCTAATTCTGTTAATTTGAGTCTTCTTCCTTTTTTTCTTGATGAGTCTGCTAATGGTTTATCAATTTTGTTTACCTTCTCAAAGAACCTTCTTTTAGTTTTATAGATTTTTGCTATCGTTTCCTTCATTTCTTTTTCATTTATTTCTGATCTTATATTTATGATTACTTTCCTTTTGCTATCTTTGGGGTCTTTTGTTCTTCTTTCTCTAATTGCTTTAGGTGTAAGGTTAGATTGTTTATTTGAGATTTTTCTTGTTTCTTGAGGTAGGATTGTATTGCTACAAACTTCCCTCTTAGACCTGCTTTGGCTGCAGCCCATAGGTTTTGGGTTGCAGTGTTTTCATTGCCATGTGTTTCTAGGTATTTTTTGATTTCCTCTTTGATTCCATCAACGATCTCTTGGTTATTTTGTAAGGTATTGTTTAGCCTCAATGTGTTTGTATTTTTACAGTTTTTCTCCTGTAATTTATATCTAGTCTCATAGCATTGTAGTCGGAAGATACTTAATATGATTTCAATTTTCTTAAATTTACCAAGACTTGATTTGTGACCCAAGATATGATCTTTCCTGGAGAATGTTCCATGAACACTGAGAAGAAAGTGCCGTCTGTTGTTTTTGGATGGAATGTCCTATAAATATCAATTAAGTCTATCTTGTTTAATATGTCACTTAAAGCTTGTGTTTCCTTATTTATTTTCATTTTGGATGATCTGTCCATTGGTGGAAGTGGGGTGTTAAAGTCCCCTACTATGATTGTGTTTACTGTTGATTTCCCCTCTTATGGTTGTTAACATTTGTCTTATGTATTGAGGTGTTCCTATGTTGGGTGCATAAATATTTACATTTGTTATATCTTCTTCTTGGATTGGTCCCTTGATCATTATGCAGTGTTCTTCTTTGTCTTTTGTAATAGTCTTTATTTTAAAGTCTCTTTTATCTGATATGAGAACTGCTACTCCTGCTTTCTTTTGATTCCATTTGCATGGAATATCTTTTTCCATCCCCTCACTTTCAGTCTGTATGTGTCCCTAGGTCTAAGTGGACCTCTTGTAGACAGCATATATACAGGTCTTCTTTTTGTATCCATTCAGCCAGTGTGCATCTTTTGGTTGGAGCATTAATCCATTTACATTTAAGGTAATTATCAATATGTGTGTTCCTATTACCATTTTCTTAATTGTTTTGGGTTTATTATTGTAGGTCTTTTCCTTCTCTTGTGTTTCCTGTCTAGAGAATCTCCTTTAGCATTTGTTGTAAAGCTGGTTTGGTGGTGCTGAATTCTCTCACTTTTTGCTTGTCTGTAAGGTTTTTAATTTCTCTCTCGAATCTCAATGAGATCCTTGCTGGGTAGAGTATTCTTCATTGTAGGTTTTTTTCCCTTTCATCACTTTAAATATGTCCTGCCACTCCCTTCTGGATTGCAGAGTTTCTGCTGAAAGATCAGCTGTTATCCTTATGAGGATTACCTTTTATGTTATTTGTTGCTTTTCCCTTGCTGCTTTTAATATTTTTCTTTGTATTTAATTTTTGATAGTTTGATTAATATGTGTCTTGGCATGTTTCTCCTTGGATTTATCCTGTATGGGACTCTCTGTGCTTCCTGGACTTGAGTGGCTATTTCCTTTCCCATGTTAGGGAAGTTTTCAACTATAATCTCTTCAAATATTTTGTCAGACTCTTTCTTTTTCTCTTCTTCTTCTGGGAGCCCTATAATTTGAATGTTCATGTATTTAATGTTATCCCGGAGGTCTCTGAGACTGCCCTCAATTATTTTCATTCTTTATTCTGCTATGCAGTAGTTATTTCCACTATGTTATCTTCCAAGTCACTTAATCATCTTCTGCCTCAGTTATTCTGCTATTAATTCCTTCTAGAGAATTTTTAATTTCATTTATTGTGTTGTTCATCATTGTTTGTTTGCACTTTAATTCTTTTAGGTCCTTATTAAACCTTTCTTTTGTTTTCTCCGTTCTGTTTTCAAAATTTTAGATCATCTTTACTGTCATTACTCTGAATTCTTTTCCAGGTAGACTTCCTATTTCCTTTTCATTTTTTGGTCTGTTGGGTTTTTACCTTGATCCTTCATCTGCTGCATATTTCTCTGTCTTCTCATTTTGCTTAGCTTACTGTGTTTGGAGTCTCCTTTTCACAGGTTATAAGTTCATATTTCCAATTGTTTTTGGTGTCTGCCCCACTGGGTAAGGTTGGTTCAGTGTGTTGTGTAGACCTCCTTGTGGAGGGGACTGGTACCTTTGTTTTGGTGGATGAGGCTGAATTTTGTCTTTCTGGTGGGCAGGACTCTGTCTGCTGGTGTGTTTTGTGGTGTCTGTGAACTTAGTATGCTTTTAGGCAGCCTTTCTGCAAATTGGTGGGGTTGTGTTCCTGTCTTGCTAGTTGTTTGCATGGGGTGTCCAGCACTGGAGCTTGCTGGCCATTGGCTGGAGCTGGGTCTTAGAGTTGAGACAGAGATCTCTGGGAGAGTTCTCACTGATTGATGTAAGGTGGGGCTGGGAGGTGTCTCATGGACCAATGTCCTGAACTCAACTTTCCCACCTCTGAGGCTCAGGCCTGACACCTGGCTGGGGCACCATGGCCCTGTTAGCCATATGGCTCAGAAGAAAAAGGAGAAAAAAGAAAGAAGGAAAATAAATAAATAAGTAAACAAATAAATAAATAAAAATCAAATTATTAAAATAAAAATACTTCTAAGTATTAAAATAAAAAGTAATAATAATTAAAAAAGAAAAGAGCAACCAAACCAATAAACAATCATAACAAGCACTAAAAACTATACTAAGATACTCATAAAAATCAGAAACAAGTCAGTCACAGACAGCAAACCCCAAGTCTACATTTGCTCCCAAAATACACCGCCTCAGTTTTGGGGTTATTCATTGTCTCTTCAGGTATTCCACAGATGCCGGGTACGTTAAGTTGATTGTGGTGATTTAATCCACTGTTCCTGAGGCTGCACAGAGAAATTTCCCTTTCTCTTCTTTGTTCACACAGTTCCTGGGGTTCAGCTTTGGTTTTGGTCCCACCTCTGCCTGTAGGTCACCCTCAGGCATCTTTTCCCCACTCAGACAGGAGGGGGTTAATGTAGAGGCTGATTAGGGGGCTCTGGCACACTCTTGCCAGGGGACGGAGAGGTATAATAGTTATAATTGGAATGCAGGGCAAGCCTGTAGCAGCAGAGGCCAGCATGATGCTGCAACAGCTTGAGTCGTGCCATGTGTTCTCCCGGGAAAGTTGTCCCTGGATCACGGGACCCTGGCAGTGGAGGGCTGCACTGCATCCCTGGGAGTGTGGATAGTGACCTGTGCTTTCACTCAGGACTCTTGGTGGCTGCAGCATTAGCATTTCATGCGCATCTCTGGGTTCTGAGCTGATAGTCACAGCTTGCGTCCCTCTCTGGAGCTCGTTTAGTCGGTGCTCTGCCTTCTGTGGGCAGACGGGGAAGGAATCCTGTCTCCTTGTGAACCCCAAAACAATGGTCTCTTACCTCTTAGGTAGGTCCAGACTTTTTCGCGGACTCCCTACCAGCTAGCTGTGGCACTCTAGCCCCTTCAGGCTGTATTCACACAGCCAAACCCAGTTCTATACCTGGAATCTGATCTCCAAAGCCTGAGCCTCAGGTCCCAGTCCCCAACTGCCCCAGCGGGTGAGTAGACAAGTGTCTCAGGCTGATGAGTGCTGGTCAGCACCCATCCTCTGTGTGGGAATCTCTCCGCTTTGCCCTCTGCACCCCTGTTGCTGTGCTGTCCTCCATGGCTCCGAACCCTCCCGCCCTACACAACCCCCGTCTCTGCCAGTGAAGGGGCTTCCTAGTGTGTGAAAACTTTTCCTCCTTCACAGCTCCCTGCCAGAGGTGCAGGTCCTATCCTTATTCTTTTATCTCTGTTTTTCCTTTTTTTCTTTCGCCCTACCCAGATACGTAGGGAGTTTCTTGTTGTTTTGGAAGTCGGAGGTCTTCTGCCAGCATTCTGTAGGTGTTCTGCAGGAGTTGTTCCACATGTAGATGTATTTCTGATGTATTTGTGGGGAGGAAGGTGATCTCTATGTCTTACACCTCTGCCATCTTGAAGGTTCCCCAATATTTTCTTTTTAATTTATTAGTTGTATTCTGTCTCCCTCCTGTTAGAAGGTTTGCTTTATGATAGCATGAACCATGTCTGTCTTGGTCTCATAAATTCTCAGACCTTCCAGTGCTATCTGACATATTGTAATCACTCAATATATATTTACTGAATGAATAATTGAATAAATTAATAAATGAATGAATTCTCAGAGCCAAAAGAACTAGGCACTAACTACTAGCTGCTAAATTACTGTTACACAGGGAATCTATTTTTTTCCACTGCCGAGGCAAAACCCAATTTTTGTAATGTATATTACTTGTCTTCTTATGTGTTGTACAGTTTGCATTCTTAAATATATCTTTATTGGAGTATAATTGCTTTACAATGTTGTGTTAGTTTCTGCTGTACAGCAAAGTGAATCAGTTACATGTATACATATATCCCCATATCCCCTCCCTCTTGAGCAGCCTCCCTCCTGCCTCCCCTATCCCACCCCTCTAGGTGGTCACAAAGCACCAAGCTGATCTCCCTGTGCTATGCAGCAGCTTCTCACTAGCCATCCATTTTACATTTAGTAGTATATATATGTCAATGCTGCTCTCTCACTTCATCCCAGCTTTCCCTTCACACCCTGTGTTCTCAAGTCTGTTCTCTATGTCTGCATCTTTATTTCTTCCCTGCCCCTAGGTTCATCAGTACCATTTTTTTAGATTCCTTATGTGTGCATTAGCATCCAGTATTTGTTTTTCTCTTTCTGACTTCCATCACTCTGTATGACAGACACTAGGTACATCCACCTCAATACAAACAACTCAATTTCATTCCTTTTTAAGTTTGCATGTTTTAATTTTTTTCCTGTACGCGGGCCTCTCACTGTTGTGGCCTCTCCCGTTGTGGAGCACAGGCTCCAGATGCACAGGCTCAGCGGCCATGGCTCACGGGCCCAGCCACTCTGTGGCATGTGGGATCTTCCTGGACCAGGGCAAGAACCCGTGTCTCCTAGCATTGGCAGGTGGACTCTCAACCACTGCGCCACCAGGGAAGCCCAGTTTGCATGTATTTTTAAAATTTTATTTCCAGGCTTTGGAGCAAAACAAAAAATTTCTTTTCCTATATAAGGTAGAGATCTGAGCCTACCCACCTAAAGCTCATTTCATTATAGAGTTGATAAATTATGTTGAAATTTTCCTGGTGGATCTAAAGAAAATTAACTTAGTTTTATATCACATACAAACACACACATGGACAACACAATTTTTTTTTTTTTCTCGTGGTACACGGGCCTCTCAGTGTTGTGGCCTCTCCCTTTGCAGAGCACAGGCTCCGGACGCACAGTCCCAGTGGCCATGGCTCACAGGCCCAGCCGCTCTGTGGCATGTGGGATCTTCCCGGACCGGGGCACAAACCCGTGTCCCCTGTATTGGCAGGCAGACTCTCAACCACTGCACCACCAGGAAAGCCTGACAACACAAAATTTTGTACTTGCACATTTCATATGAATGAAATCAAATCAAACAAAAACACTCTACAAGATTTAGTTTATCTATATTCTTTTGAACTTAGAGATTTCTTTTTTCTTAGAGTTTTAAGAATAATTGTATTCTAAGTAATTTTCAAATATGTTTCTTATTTGGCAAACAAACTGAGGTGTGGTTAGAGATGCTCTTCTGTAAAGCAACGAGGAATTTCTATAATTCCATTTATTGGCTTCAAGAATGCAAAAAAAAAAATCCCTATTATTTATCTTCCTTCACAGATGCTCTTTTCACGGCACCTGATACCTACCTTCAAGAAATATGTGACTCCAGATACCCATGTGTTATGTGTCCTTAAGCCCCCTTGTAATGGTTGGGGCATGGTAGCTTATACTGCAGAAAGTTCACTACCATCTCAAAGCTTAACATAACAAAATGTGTTTCTTTTCCATTCAGAGTTCACTGCATATCAGGGTGAGTGCCCAGGAAAACCTCTGTCCATGTAGCAACTCAACAGTCCAGGCTACTTCAAACTTATCGTTCTACCATCTCATCAATAGTTCTCTTAAGTTGCTCAGGCAGGAAAGAGGTCATCACAGAGTTAAGCCCTGGCTATTCTGTAATTTGGCTTGGAAATCACACATACAGTTTCTGCCTACAGCCCACTGACCTTAACCAAGCACATCTCCCTGCCTAGCTGCAAGGAGATCGGGGAAAGTGGTCTTGCCCTGTGCCCAAGAAAAGAGGAAAACTAAATAGGGTTCAGAACAAGAATTTCCCACTGCATCTTCCCAATTTCCTCTTCTCTTCCTGCCACTAGCCTCTTATACTTGCCTGTTCTGGTTCAGATCTAGGTGGGCCTTAAAGATTCACCCTGCTTCCTCTCTTCGCTACTCCCAAGACCTGTGTACACATTGACTACTAGGCTGAAAGACTTACAAGGGCAGAGATATTGTCTGTTCTATTCACCAGTGTGTTCCCAGCACCTAGCACCATGTCTGAAGTTTGAGTCTCTCAATAAAATTTGCTTAAATTAAGAAATATGCTTTCTTTTATGACATTGTCTAATAATATAACAACATAAGCATCTGTTAAATTGTTCAACACTTCCAACTTCTGCTGAAGCATTCACCTGATGCTCCAGTGTAGGAGAAAGAAGCACAAATTGTAATAAAAAGAGCCTATTTTTGTGTGCAGTGTTAAGGAGTGTTCTAATTTCATTCTTTTACATGTAGCTGTCCAGTTTTCCCAGCACCATTTATTGAAGAGACTGTCTTCTCCATTTTATATTCTTGCCTCCTTTGTCATAGCTTTGTAGAGACGTGGATGGACATAGAGACTGTCATAAAGAGTGAAGTAAGTCAGAAAGAGAAAAAAAATATCGTATATTAACACATATCTATCTAGAAAAATGGTACAGATGAACCTATTTGCAGGGCAGGAATAGAGACGCAGACATAGAGAAGGAATGCATGGACACAGGGGAGGGAAGGGGGAGTGGGATGAATTGGGAGATTGGGATTGCCATATATGCACTACCATGTGTAAAACAAGTAGCTAGTGGAAACCTGCTATATAGCACAGGGAGCTCTGTTCAGTGCTCTGTGTTAACCTACATGGGTGGGATGGTAGGGGGGAGTCCAAAAGGGAGGGGATATATGTATACATAAAGCTGATTCACTTGGTTGTGCAGAGAAATTAACACAACATTGTAAAACATCTATAACCAAATTAAAAAAAAAAATAGAAAGAGCCATGATCTAATATTTTGTTCTTATGTGTTTTTTCTTTGAGTAAAGGATGGTATACATAGTGGTCTGCATCTCTGATGCTACTTATCAAGCTACTTTGCAAGCTCTACTTTTATTACTCCCAAGCATCTGAAAAGTGTATCTATTTGATGTGCAGAAGGCCCAGTTTTGTCCACCCCAGGAAGGAATTTGTATACTTGAGAAAGAAGTCTAATGCTGTGCATTCCACTCCTGGTTGTGAACTTACCTTCTCCTTGCCTGTTTTCTACCTCCCACCTCTGACCCCTTTGTCATAGCTTTGTAGAGCATCTCCAGTTACCTCAAGGTGTTTTGAATTTCCAAAACAATTTTCAACATGAAATTAAATTTTAATTCATTTTAACTAGCCAAAAATAAATAAAACACCAGCAGTGTTGCAAAATTGAACAAGAGGCTATCACACCACTCAAAGGGCAAAGGGGGAAGAGTCTAAGTCTTGATGGTATTTCTCCAGTTGATTACACTGTCCCTGTATTTGGAAGGCAGCCTTTTGATTAAGCATCTTGGTATTCCTGGGTCACCATTTGTAGACATTCAGAGGCAAAACTTTACATGAAGTTACAAGATATCTTTTCAAAATTTTCTTACACAGATGTATATATACATATGTGTGTGTGGATGTGTGTGTGTAAAACATCAACAGAAATCTGTCTTATTAGATTCAACTTACACTTAAAGCATGTTTAATTTTAAATTCGGTTTTAAAAACTTCATATTTGCCATTGTCTTAGCAACTCTCCCTGACATAACATAAACAAAGTAAGCAGAAAGCAACTTAATACAGCCTCCTAATGTGAATTTCATCTCTTATTTACATTTTTGCTTTGGCCTGCTTCGACCTCCCCTGTGCCTTAATATAAGTAAGAATAGCTATGTCAGAGTAAGCCTTCAGTAACCAGCCATTTATTATCCTTAAGTTCAAGCCACTAAAGTGTTTCTGAAGCAGAAGGTTCACTACACTGGAAAAAAATCAATAAGACTCTCCCACTTTGTATGGAAGATTCATATCCTTTTACTTCAAGTGAGAACTTCATAAAGTCTGAGACCCTAGCCTGTCACCCCACCTCTGTAAGGGCTGAATAAATTTACCATCCCCATTACTACATATACATTTTTTTGGAGGGGGGAGAGGGTGAGTGCCCAAGATTTACTGATTCTGAGTTTCTATTCCACTCTTAACTCAAGAATCAATATTTAAATAAAGGTGTGGGGCTTTTTCTTTCTTTTTCCTTTCTCAATTGGAATATTAAATTTCTGAGATGTCAGTAATGCCTTGATGGGCTAAGGACTTGAATCACCTGGAAAGTTTAAATTGTAACTTAGCTCCAGGCTCTCAGTGGGAAAAGTGGCCCAAGATATTGGGTTATGCTGAGATAGGTGGGAATATTGACCCCAGAGAAGCAGAGAACTCAGGAAAAGGCTAAGGAATGAGACAAAGGGCTCTAAGAAAGAAGACTGGGAAGGGGCTGATTGTTATCAAAAAATGTGAAGGGCCTGATGTTTGTACCTTACTTGCAAACTAAGAAGGAGTAAGCTCTGCTCTGAAGGGAGACATTATCTTGATTACACTGAACAATATACAAAACGCTCTCTGCTCCAGAGGGAGAAATGATCTCCATCTTCCAAAACTTTTTTCTATACAAGCGTCCTTGGAAAGAGAGTTCAGAAACAAAGAAGGAGAAGAGCCTCTGCTCCCAAGACCTGATGGAACATGAGAGACTAGTGAAGAATTGTCTCCCAAAGGTGTGTGTGCAGCATCTGAGAGAGATCACACTGGACACAATCTTATTTCAGTATTTCTCCCATATTTTCATTACATTTTCAGAAATGTAGATGTTTTATACATCTGCATATGGTAGATGTTTCCATCCTGTGTTAATGATAATATCATAAGAATACATGCACACACATATACACTCCTGTGCACACACTTGTATACACATGCACAGATTTCTTTCTTTATGATATCCTTGCATTCAACTCACTGTAGTTCAAAATCAGGATTGATTAAGAAAACTTATCCCCTCTTTCAATAATTGTTAAAGTTCAACACAGGCTCAGCTAGTCCAGTTAAAGTACCTTATTCAGTTCCCTCTGATAAAGTTTTTTTTTCTTTTCCCCCAAAACCATTTATTAAGGCATGGTTCACTTAAAAAAGCTGTACATATTTAATGAATACAACTCGAAGAGTTTAGAGATACGTATACAGCCATGAAACCTTCACCACCATCAGGGCCATAAACATATTTGTCACCTCCTAAAGTTTCCTTTTGGCTCTTTATTTTTATTATCATTATTTGTGTGGGTGTGTGGTAAGAACAGTTAGCATAAGATCTACCCTCTAATAAATCTTAAATATGTAATATATTATTGTTAGTTATAGAGACTATGTTGTGAAGCAGATCTCTGCAATTTACTTATCTTGCATAACTGAAACTCTGCACCCTTTGACCATCACCTCCATATCCCACCCTCCCACCAGCCCCTGGTAACCACTATTCTAGTCTCTGCTTCTATGAATTTGACTATTTTAGGTTCCACACTTAAGATCATTTAGTATTTGTTTTTCTGTGTCTGACTTATTTAGCTTAGCATAACATCCTCCAGGTTCATCCATTGTTGTCACAAATGGCAGTATTTCCTTATTTTTTAAGGCTGTATAATATTTCACTATATGCATATACAATATTTTCTTTATTCTTTCATCTGTCAATAGACATTTAGTTTTTTTTTTTTTTTTTTTGCAGTACGCAGGCCTCTCACTGCTGTGGCCTCTCCTGCTGCAGAGCACAGGCTCCAGACGTGCAGGCCCAGTGACCATGGCTCATGGGCCCAGCCGCTCCGCAGCATACGGGATCCTCCCGGACCAGAGCATGAACCCATGTCCCCTGCATCGGCAGGCAGACTCCCAACCACTGCGCCACCAGGGAAGCCCAAGACATTTAGATTTTGTTCATATTTTGGCTACTGTGAATATTGCTGCAATAAATATGGGAGTGTAGGTATCTCTATGAGATCCTGATTAAAATTCCTCTGGGTGGATACCCAGAAGTGGGATTGCTGGATCTCATGGTAGTTTTATTTTAATTTTTTGAGGAACCACCGTACTGTTTCCCATAATGGCTGCACCAAATTACTTTCCCACCAGTAATATAAAAGGATTATTTTTTCTCTACATCCTTGTCAACATGTTATCTTTTGTTTGTTTGTTTGTTTGTTCTTTGATTATAACCATCCTAAAAGGTGTGAGGCGATATCTCATTGTGGTTTTGATTTGCATTTCTCTGATTATTAGTGATGTTGAGCAACTTTTCATATTAACTTTTGGTGTCACCAACCTATATATGAATTTATGTAAAGCTAAGGAGTCTCTTTTTGGACAAAGGCAAACACACAGATTATGTTACATACAGTGTCAGAGATTACAGACTCCAAGAGTCATATTCACAGGTGCCTTCATCTCAACATCATTGGTTTTGTAAGAAGAAAAAATACATGTCAAGTGTAGGAAAAATTAGATTAATTGGCATTTTCTGAAAGTATTATTCAAATTTAGGAATTTTCTATATAATAGGAAGATAGCAACATTTGTTGCACCCTTATATGCAGAATTTTTTTCTAAATAATAATAATTCACTTTTCTGCCTTTGGTCATAATATTTTATTGGAGCTTCAGATTCTGTCCCTGGTGTTATAACTAGGAAATAGATTTACTTTGTATTAATATCAAGTTAGCTATGCATATTTTAGGACAGGGATCACAGACTATCTCTACAATGATCAGGCAGATGAAGTAAATAATAAAGCAGAGTACCTGACATACAAAGAATACTGTGGTGTAAGAAGAAAATAGTGTGTGACGATAAAGATAAGTGATACTCAGCTTCAGTGTGAGGTGGTAATAAGGAGTAGTGGGGACTGTGGCAAACCAGAGAGTGCATGAAAGTAGGTACTGCTATCAGCTATGGCAAATCACTGGCCACATTAAATGCTGTCTCTGTATTATAAGATATTCCTTTTATTTTTCAAGATAAAATGCAAATACATGTTTTTGCATGAAATCTCCAATTTTAAACATATTTTTAAAACACTTTAAACATATTTTTAAAACAGTATATGGATTAAATTATGTCCATCCATTCAACATATTTGGTCCATACCATGAGACATGTCTGTTTAGGAGATTAAGATGAACATGTTTTGTCCCAGAATCTACTTTAATGGCATTTTAAAAATGAAATATATATAGACTACATTTTAAAATTTCAGTTATTCAAGGATAGTGATAAAAATAAGATTTTACTGACACTTTACATTTAGGGTTTCCTAATTTGAATAGTGTTTTCCTACACCTTAGCTCACTTGGACCTTTGAACATCCAGTTAAATATTCAGAGCAGTAAAAGAATATCCCTGTTTATACATAAGAAATTTGAAGTTCAAAGGAAAGTTGGAGTTCAAGCATCGCATGGCTAGGGAAGTACAGAGAGAGAATAAGAAATGGAGTCTTAAGACTTCTTCTCAAGCATCATTTCTTCTGTTTCACTCTGTCTCATATAGTAGATGTTTCCACTCTCTGTTCACTATTCAAGGGGATATAACATTTATTGAACACCTACTGCACGTTAGACACTGTGCTAGGCATAACAAATCTATGTGCTAGTTGATATGTTCCCATTTAACGTGCAAAGAAACTGAGGCATAGATATAAGAAATTCAACCAAAGCACACATAGAAGAAGTGGCAGAGTCATTCTTGGAACACAGATCTGTCTGAATTTAGAGTCTTTTCTCTGGCTGGAGAGTTCAGCAAACTCATAGTAATGGTTGATGGCAGAAACTCCAGAAGAGGGAATGTGTACAGGAGTGATGTAACTTACCACCTCCTCTGTCTCTGTTAAGTTTTGGTAAATGGAACCATGCGCTTGACTAGAGCTGTAAGCTATAACTTGATTATGACCAGTCATGGGGCTTTTGATCCCATCCTATGCACTAGGAGCATAAAAGGAGAAGATAGCAATCTGAGCTCAGGTTTTACATTTGACCCTTTCTAGCCTTCATCTATTCCCTCTACACCAGAAACAGCAATCATTCGCACCCTATCTAACATCCCCAGCGTTAGACAGTCTGCATGTCCCAAACTCCAATGGGGCAGTGTTAGTACTTCCTGATCCTGATCCCTGGCCAAGGATGATTGTCCTGGGGGAAGGAATCTAAAAAAGTGGGCCAACTGAGTTCTTTTTTTGTGGAATTGGGAGAAGAAAAGCAAAACAAAACATTACGGAAGCAGAGTTGATCAGTGTAGGGTGTGCTTGAGCTGAAAGGTCATGTGGACTCTGGGCTTGAGACCACCAATTAGATCAGTCTTAATGCACCTTGTGAAAATGGGAGTGAGAAAGAGAGTTTGCAAAAAGAGAAAGGAGATAGTGAACGTGTTTATATTGTTTACTACTTTCCAGTTGTTGTTCAAATTATTTTACATGTCTACTCCCAACAACAATTTGATTTTATTAATAAGATAATAGAGGACCAGAGAGGGTAAGTGACTTGCCTGAGACCACACAGCTAGTAAGTAGTAGAGCAAGGGTACAGACCCAAAATATGTACACATAATCACTATGCTCTCTTCTCTGTCTAATCAGACACTCTAGTCCTTTCTACGTCCTCATCCTCTTTGACCCTTGCAGCATCAGAGATTATGGCCTCTTCTCCTTTGACTTTCTTAATTATTCATTAACATGGCTGTCCTCTTGTTTTCCTCCTCCAGCTTCCAAAGGCTGTGTGTACCTAAGGTCTTGACTTATTTCTCTTCTCACAACTCTCTACATGATCTACATCTACTTTCTCCTAAAGCATTATTACTTTATGAGGTCATAAAGCACTGGTTTTCTGTCCTCTCAAAGTGTTAGTTCTTATCTCTGGATTTGAACATTTTGAGTGTATGGCTCCAATCTTTATCCTCTAATTTGGTTATTAATTTCCATGTCTGATCTAAAAATCAATATATAAATATATAGAATATTCATCTTTCTAGCCCCAAATCATCTATCATGTGCTTATTTTCCTGTGTTGTTTGTTTTGGTTTTACTGCTAATTATATTACCAACCTCTAGTCACTATTCCTTAAAAAAACATTTAAGAACTCAGTGGTTCATCCCCTGATCCCCCAGTTTCCTTGTTTGTTTATCTACACTATTTCATTTGTCTTGAATTTTTATTCTCAGGTTATTTCCATCTGCAAAACCTTATTCATTCTTCCATTCAAGTGCCATTTTTGTCTATGTAAATTTCTCTCTGCAAGAATGGAGTAAACTTTTTTCCATCTAAGCACCCACAGTGTCCCTTAGTATGCATTGCCATCATTGTTTTGCTGTATACATTTGTTTGCATATGTGCACTATGAACTTGGGTAAGTTCCTTGAGGATAAGGAATAAGGACTTTGTTAAGGCTGTAGCTACATCCCTTGCTGTGCTTAGCATAATGCCTTATACAAGTTGGTACTTTTTACTATCATCATCTACTTGGCTTAAAGCATTCACAACCTTTAGGTAAATAAAGTGAAAAAGAAAATAAAATGGGGGAAACGAAGGAAGGAAGGGAAGAAGGAAGGAAGGAAGGAAGGAAGCAGGGGAAAAAAGAAAGGATGGAGGGAGGAAAGACAGGAGGGAGGGAAGGAAGAAAGAAAAGAAAAAACTGAATAAAGCAAAAAACTAGCAAAGATTTAGTACTCATTGAATTTAACTTGTCTTGGTGAATAAATCCCATGTTTTAAAAAGTGAACATTTAAACACTATGGGATTATGATTTTCCTGCTCAGGACCCAGATGATAATCATAAGCAGTGCACCAATGATTGCATGATCATTGTGAGATCCATGGCTTCCATAAACGCTGCTTATGAAACATCCACTGGGAATCACTGTACTTTCAGTATATATCAGGATGAAGTAACACTGTGAACCCTTCACATGAGAGTTGTTAAAGTACATCTGGGAGTGGGTTGGACAGTGGTGTCTTGACTGAAGCCAAAATGCCCATGAGGAGCCAAAGGAGTCCCATGCACACCTAAGTCACTTGCTTACAGTGCCATGGTCTGACTGTAAAGATCTGTGGCAGATGTCAACCAGTGTTAACGATGTAGAGAAGCAATCCATAGCGCCTTCTTCTGTAGTGCCACCAGGTGATTTTGCCCCAGAAAATTCATTCACAAATAAACAGTTTTGCCTTCATTTCAGATCTGCAAAAAATACATAGACCAAGTCCCCTCTCAGAGGTATTTCTCTACAAAAAAGAGGTGCCATCAAGGGGTAAGAGAGATGAACATTTCAATCAAATGGTCCCAGTTACCTGTTTGTTTAACATAGTAGCATTGCCTCAGCAACAGCCAATGTGACTCATTGAACGTAGTTCCCTGGTGAAGACCTGCACTGGGCCCGGGCATGCTTGCCTTGTAGGGGGAGGCTTCATCACTTTTTAGATAATCACACTCCACTCCCAAGGCCCCAGGAAGAAATTAGAAGTGAGACCAATTCAGGGAATCTCTGTAAACCCTTTGGGGATTGATCATGCCCTGCTCTTGTTAATGTTTAAGTTTCTGTTGCCTAAAAAACTTAACTATGAGAATTTACTGCTCCTTGGCTAAGAATTTTACAATAGTCTCCAGTTCTTTAGCCAAGAGGAATTTCACTGATTAGGTTAGATTTTAGCCTCTGATCCTTTATCATTTTCCTTTTTGGCTTAAGCAATGAGAATGAAAATTACATAAAACTCCCTAGTAATTTTTTTTCTCTTATATCAAATGATCTGAAAATGGGTTGATTTGTTACCCTTTCTGAAGTGTGAATTGTAATTGATACTCAGTAGAAAGTCTCTAAATTGGGAGTTCTCTAGTGGCACAGTGGTTAAGAATCCACCTGCCAATGCAGGGGACACAGGTTTGAGCCCTGGTCTGGAAAGATCTCACATGCCACAGAGCAACTAAGCCCATGAACCACAACGGCTGAGCCCACGTGCCACAACTACTGAGGCCTGCATGCCTAGAGCCCATGCTTCACAACAAGAGAAGCCACTGCAATGAGAAGCCCACGTACTGCAACAGAGTGGCCCTCACTCGACACAGTTAGAGATAGAACGCACGCAGCAATGAAGACCCAACACAGCCAACGATAATTAAATAAATTTATTTTTTAAAAAATGTTTCTCCTTTAAAAAAAAAAAGGAAAGTCTCTAAATTGAGAACATGACTGAATGACATTAACTTCACACAATCTGCTTTCTCAAATTATTTTAGTATTAGCTGTGGTGCTTCAGACATTGTCAGGGTAAAAATGGCTCAGTATTTTCTCCCCACTTATAAAGCTGGAATTAATGGATGCTGTGCTGGTTTACAAAACCTCTCTTGCACTCAACTATCTCAAGGGGAAACTGAGAATTTCAAAGACGGGTAATACGAATCTCAAGTGCTGACTATAAACACTTGACTGAAATATCAAAAAACCTTCATGAAACGTATATTTTAAAAAGGAAGCCAGTGGCAAGTAGAACTGATGGGAACTGGTCTAAAGGAAAGGATGGAATGAAAGAAAAAGCAAGTATTTATTCATCACTTACAGTATACCTGGCATTGTGCTTTGTACTAAACACATCATTGCATTAATCTTCTCAACATCAATATAAAATAATTATTGTCACATTCCTCTTCAATAAGGAAATATCAGGTCCAGAAAGGTAAAATAAGTTGCTTAAGATCACACAATAACTCAGTGTAAGGGCAGGAAACAGAGTTCTAATGGCCTAGGTTCCAAATCCCAAGCAGTTTTATTTTCTCCTTCTCCCTCAGTTATCAATAATTATATATTTTCTTAAGATATATATTTTATCTCCATAGTTTTACTGGGAAGAAAAGATAGCAAAACAAAGTAATAATGTAGGTAAAATAAAGTTATTGATCTGGCAAGTCACTGTCACATGGCTCTTCTTTACACCTAATAGCTCCCTCCGACACCAGTTTTTTTGACATTTGTTGAAGCAGACTTAGCCATTTATCTTGTGTCTCTCTTCTCCATTCCTCTCTGCCCCAGGATAGCTTCCCTCTACTTCCCTTTAACTTTAAAATGTACTTGAGCCTTATAAACAATACATTTTCAATCTAGTCCCTCAATAGAGAAATAATTTGACATAGATTGAAAAATAACAGAAGTTTTGTTTTTAACTGTACTTTTTTTTTTTTTTTTTTTTTGTGGTACGCGGGCCTGTCACTGTTGCAGCCTCTCCCGTTGCGGAGCACAGGCTCCGGACACGCAGGCTCAGTGGCCATGGCTCACGGGCCCAGCCGCTCCGCGGCATGTGGGATCTTCCCGGACCGGGGCACAAACTCGTGTCCCCTGCATCGGCAGGCGGACTCTCAACCACTGCACCACCAGGGAAGCCCAGAAGTTTTGTTTTTATTACATAAAGTAAAATGAGACTGATATTTAATAGACTATTTGAGCAAAAATTAGTTTGTCTTATGTTTTTTCACCAGCATGCCTTGACTCTCTTCAATTGCTAACATATCTAGTCACTTTATGGGTTATTTTACATTTATTTTTCACCTGAAACAGGGATAACTTGTGTCCCTCTATCACAGCCTTCTATGCCTCCTTGGTCTCAGACACAGGAATTGGCTTGAAAAGCACAGTTCTGAAATAAATCAGGCCTATCCATAATGCCCATTAATGCAGTGTCCTCAGCCAGACAGCATCGTTTATAACCCTGAGAGTGAGGCTGGAACAGCTCCATATCTGCAGCTTCAGCTCACCAATTTATGCAGCCAGAGCCAATGACTCAGGCAGTCAGAAATCTCACAAAGAGCAGTAAATACGTACTCACACACACAGAAAAAAGAGATGTAGATAGAGGTATTCATATAATGAGAATCAGATCAATGAGGGTATAATCAACTTGAGAAATAAAAATCCAGGAAAACAATTAGATCAGGTCATGATTTAGTGTTTGAAGGACAAGAGAGAAATAAAATGTTTCATAAGATTTTGGTGGCAAATTCTTTTTTCTTTATTTAATTAATTTATTTATTTTGGCTGTGTTGGGTCTTTGTTGCTATGCATGGGCTTCCACTAGTTGCGGCAAGCAGGGGTTACTCTTCATTGCAGTGTGTGGGCTTCTCATTGCAGTGGCTGCTCTTGCTGTGGAGCATGGGCTGTAGGTACACAGGCTTCAATAGTTGTGGTGCATGGGCTCAGTAGTTGTGGACTTCCCAGACCAGGGATCGAACCCGTGTCCCCTGCATTGGCAGACAGATTCTTATCCACTGTGCCACGAGGGAAGTCCGGTGGCAAATTCTTAAAGAGGCCTTTGCTTCCTTATACCATTTGGACTCAACATGTACATTTACACCAAATTCTTACCCAACTAGGAGTTGGTACAAAATGAATCTTTGATAAAATTGTGTCAAATTAATAAAGGGGAGTGATATGTCACTAGGTGTTCATTGGCTAGTTAGCCCTTGAGCGATTTAACACAGAGGGAGTGTTGAGAGAGAGAAGCCTTAACTTATCCCTTAAGGAAAGTATCTGATGGAAATTAATGGCTATAAATAATTATGCACAATGAATGATTAAGAAGGATTTGTTAAGGCATGAAAGTGGGGGCAAAGCTGTGGAAGTTTTAATTACATCTGACTAGACATCTACAACCATCTTCAGAGAAAACTCTTTCTCAACAGACTCTACTGATTTTTGATGTTCTGATTTCTTGGTAAAGACTTAAGCCTTCAGATGAAAGGGGTCTGGCAGAAGCTGAGCTAAAGTAAAAGAGACACTCACATCTAAATTTATTCTGGTGAAACTTTTGAATCTCAACTATGATGCAAATAAAATCTTTAAAGTTTCCAGAAAGAAAAGATAAAACCTACAGCAAAAACTACTTACTTACAATAGACTGAGACTCAGACCATCTTAGATTTGCAACAGAATGAAGAAAAACAGCAAAGCAATGTCTGCAAAGATAGGAAGAGAAATGAGTTTAATACCTAAATATAATAGCATTCAATTAGGGGGAGGAAATGAATGCCTTTTTCAGATATTTAATGGCCAATAAAATGTATCTGGGGAAAAAATGGAGCATGCACTCCAAAAGAACAAAAAGTAAATTCCAAAAAGAGAAGGAAATGATGTATAGGGAATAGTGGGACTCAAATTTAAGAATCATGGAAGGAAAAGGTGGAGACAGTAAGAGGAAAAGGTCTAAGGGTTTTGTTTTTTTTCAGGGTTGTGAGTAGATAGAAAAACATACCAGTTAATAGATGTTTATTAAAAATTTAAGAGAAACCAATAGAAGAATTTTGAAGAAAGTATAATTTCCAAACCACTAAGTAGTAGAAAGGAATTAATTAAAGGTTTTTGATCCAGCAAAACTCTGAAATAGGAAAAAGAAAAGTAATTGTAAAAATGAATGGTAAATAATAAAAAATAAATTTATTTAGATTAAATTTCCCCATGAAACTCCTCCATGGTTATAAAGAAATTTAGCTACCTGCTGTTTTCTCAAGACACGCTACCAATAAAATGATACAAAAATAAATAAATAAATACATACATTTTTAAAAAGATGGGCAAAATCACAACAGGAAAATGCTACCAAAATAAATCAATGGTATATTAATGAGATAATTTAGAATTATAGAAGGAAGCAATAAATAGGGTAAGGGAGACTATTTTATATCAATTAGAGCTAGTATTAGCTAAGCAATTTAATGATAGTTCCATTTAGCCCTGATGAACAATCCTGTAAGATTGGTATTATTATAATTTCATTTTTGCAGACTCATCTGTGAAAATTGGAGGCTCAGAGAGTTTAAGAAATTTATCCAAGATCACAAAACTGCTGAATGGTAGAGCCAAAGCTCTGTGACTCCAAAGTTTATATAATCAATCATTGGATTATGTCTTATTTAAAGGGAAAATTTGGAATCCTCTAAGAATATTTTACTGTGAGTTATTGCTCATTCTGGTGGTGACTAGGCAGAGAAGAGACTGTCACCCATCCTTTCTCCAGGTACCGATAACATCTGAGCATGGAGATTTGATCCCTTCGAGAGCATTGGTCTACCATGTGTTATGTGCCAGGTCCAAGGAAAGGGGCTATTGCCTTCCCAGACCCTGCTAGGACATGGCACATAGGTCTGGCAAGTGGTAGGAGGTAGAAGGGGAACCCAGATGGTGGTGGGCCATGAAAATGCTGCATACAGAATCATGGAGCTGGCCCTGGATGCCTCTGAATTTCTTTACTTACCCTGCAAACATCCCGTCGCTGGAGGGAGTGTGACATTAAATAGCAAATAAAAACTACCATGAAGGAGGGAGAGAAAAGAAAGAAACAGAGAGACTGTGGAAAATTTTATATATTTAGTTCCTTTCACAGCACTTTTTGCCAGGTTTTGAGCAAGGGTCCTCTCACTTTAATTTTGCACACGTCCTCACAAATTATGTAGCCGACCCTACTTCAAACATATATTATATATGTTAATATATATGTTATTATATTATGGGTGTGTGTTACAGTTTTAAGGATAACAAATGGAAAAGTGTCAAAGATTTTGCAATATTTTCTTTGAGAAAAATGTACATGTGAGCAAGGAAAGGAAATGGGAAGTGTAAAGGAACAAGAAAAGTGATGAACTGGAGAGACGTTGGAGCTGAAATCCAGTGACTTCATGACCTACTAGCAATTAGGAGAGAGTAAGGAATCTGAGAGGGCTCCCAGGTTTCCAAATTTGATAAGCCAGGACAAAAAGTATTAGAGGAAGAGTGAAGATGGTGATCTTCCTTTTGGGTACAATGGGTTGGAGGTGCCCGAAGGCAATATTGGATTCAATTGATCAGTTGTTTATATCTGGAACTCAGTTGAGAGATTTGGGTTAAAGATGTAGGTTTGGGAATTATCACCATAGAGGAAGCAACTGGAACTATAAGAGGTGATCACTTATCTCTAGTTTAAGAGAACAAAATTTGAATATTGTAACAATATGAGTTATCATTATTTTAACTAACATATATGGAGCTATGTGTCAGCAACTATACTAATTGCATTTCTACATTTAACCTATTTGCCTTATCTCTTTTCCACTGGTCACTATTAATATTTTTACCATGATAATAGAACCTGGGCATTACTTATTTGCTTTATTGGAAGGCTCTCAAATAAATAATATTAATAATATAGTGACAATTATATTGTTTGGTATATTGAAAAAACGGCACTCTTTGAATGCAGAAAGTGTATTCCAACTCAAGCTGATGCTGATACCTCCAAAGTGATGCATTCCCTGTGTCTGCTTAGACCTGATGAAAAGGCTATGCCAGTTAAACTTGATAGCTGGAAAAATAACCAGGCCTATTTTACCCTGTGTTCTTAACTGAAATCCATATAGACATGAAGCCAAAAGCAGTCATGAAAACATTGCACAGAAATAATTAATAGAGACTTTCTTTCTTTCTTTTTTTTTTCTCTTTTAATATGGCCATCTTCCCTTCCTCCCTTCCCCAAACTTGACAGTTTATGAGGAAACATGCAGCAAACAGAGCTTGTTTCTGAGCCATAGCAATAAAACATTGTTTGTGAGTATAAGCTATTGATCTCTGTGTGTAATAAAAAGATCTCTTGTCAGGAAAAATCTGAGGACACTTTGCAAGGTAAAATAGCAATCCAAACCCATGTCTCTCTACATTTATAGGCATGGTACCAAGCCTGCTGGGCACAAATATCACTGTCTTTCTTCTGCAGCCTCACACAGCTCTTCGTATAATAGCTGAGCATCATGAGAAGCCAGGAGACTTCCACTCCTTGTGGATGAGCCATAAACATGCCAGGCAGGCCTAGGTCAGTGAGCTCTGAATAGTAAAAACCTTACATAACAAATGCTTTCTCTGGTTGCTGTAAGGAACATTCCTAATTATGTGCAGTTTGCACTATAGGGAGGAGAGGAGATTTAATATTTGCTCTCTATAACTAAAGGCAGAGGACTTTAATCAGTATGCACTCATCACCTTGGCTCACTCTCTCAAACACCCTAATTACTTCTATGGGAAAAAAAATCCATCCACATATTAAAATTTTCCACTGGAATAAAACAGCACATGAAAGGGCATGAGATTAGAGAGACCTTCAAGATGGCAGAGGAGTAAAATGTGGAGATCACCTTTCTCCCCACAAGTACATTAGAAATACATCTACATGTGGAACAACTCCTACAGAACACCTACTGAACACTGGCAGAAGACCTCAGACTACCCAAAAGGCAAGAAACTCCCCACATGACTGGGTAGGCCAAAAGAAAAAAAAAAAAAAAACAGAGACAAAAGAATAGGGACAGGACCTGAACTTCTGGGAGGGAGGTGTGAAGGAGGAAAAGTTTCCACACACTAGGAAGCCCCTTCACTGGCAGAGATGGGGGAGGATAGTGGGGAGGAAGCTTTGGAGCAATGGAAGAGAGCACAGTAAAATGGGTGCAGAGTGCAAAGTGGGAAGATTCCTGCACAAAGGATCAGGGCTAACCAGCACTCACCAGCCTGAGGAGGCTTGTCTGCTCACCCGCCGGGACAGGTGGAGACTGGGAGCTGAGGCTCTGGCTTCAGATTCAGAGGTCAGACCCCAGGGAGAGGACAGGGGTTGGCTGTGTGAACACAGACTGAGGGGACTAGTGTTCCACAGCTAGCTGGAAGGGAGTCTGGGAAAAAGTCTGGAATTGCCTAAGAGACAAGAGACCATTCTTTTGAGATGTGTGAGGAGAGGGGATCCAGAGCACCACCTAAATGAGCTCCAGAGAAGGGTGCGAGCTGCGGCTATCAGTGCAGACCCAGAGACGGGCATGAGACACAAAGGCTGCTGCTGCAGCCACCAAGAAGCCTGTGTGCAATCACAGGTCACTATCCACACCTCCCCTCCTGGGAGCCTGTGCAGCCTGCCACTGCCAGAGTCCCGTGATCCAGGGACAACTTCCTCGGGAGAACACATGGCATGCCTCAGGCTGTTTGCAACATCACGTTGGCCTCTGCTGCTGAAGGCTCGCCCCACATTTCGTACACCTCCTTCCCCCCAGCCTGAGTGATCCAGAGCCCCTTAATCAGCTGCTACTATAAACCTGTCCTGTCTGGGCAGGGAACAGATGTACTCAGGTGACCTACTCACAGAGGCAGGGCCAAATCCAAAGCTGAACCCCAGGAGCTGGGTGAACAAAGAAGAGAAAGGGAAATTTCTCCCAGCGGCCTCAGGAGCAGTGTATTAAATCTCTGCAATCAACTTGATATACCCTGCATCTCTGGAATACCTGAATGGACAATGAAGCATCCCAAAATTGAGGTGGTGGACTTTGACAGCAACTGTTGACTTGGGATTGCTTTTGCATCTAATTTGTTTCTGGTTTTATGTTTATCTTAGTTTAGTATTTAGAGTTTATTATCATTGGTATTACTTTATTGATTTGGCTGTTCTCTTACTTTATATATATATATATATAGATAGATAGATAGATAGATAGATAGATAGATAGATAGATAGATAGATTTTTTCCTATTTCTCTTTTTCTGAGTGTGCATGTGTATGCTTCTTTGTGTGATTTTGTCTGTATTGCTTTACTTTTACCATTTGTCCTAGGGTTCTGTTGGTCTGTTTTTTTTGTTTGGTTTGGTTTGGATTTTTACTATAGTTTCTACCACTTGTTATCATTGGTGGACTTGTTTTTTGGTTTGGTTGCTTTCTTCTTTCTTTCTTTCTTTTTTTAATTACATGTTAAAATTTATAATTACTTTTTTATTTTTAATAATTTTTTATTTTAATAACTATTTTATTTTATTTTTCCCCCTTTCCTTCTGAGCTGTGTGGCTGACAGGGTTTTGGTGTTCCGTCCAGGTGTCAGGCCTGTGCCTCTGTGGTGGGACAGCTGAGTCCAGGACATTAGTCCACCAGAGACCTCCAAGCTCCACATAATATCAAATAGTGAAAGCTCTCCCAGAGATCTCCATCTCAACGCTAAGGCCCAGCTCCATTCAACAGCCAGCAAGCTACAGTGCTGGATACCCTATGCCAAACAACTAGCAAGACAGGAACACAACACCATCTATTACAGAGACGCTGCCTAAAATCATAATAAGGACACAGACACCCAAAACACACCAACAGAAGTGGTCTTGCCCACCAGAAAGAAAAGATCCAGCTTCATCCACCAGAACACAGGCACTAGTCCCCTCCACCAAGAAGTCTACATAACCCATTGAACCAGCTTTAGCCACAGGGGTCAGACACCAAAAACAATGGGAACTACGAACCTGCAGACTGCAAAAAGGAGACCCCAAACACAGTAAGTTAAGCAAAATGAGAAGACAGAGAAACACACAAACATGAAGGAGCAAGGTAAAAACACACCAGACCAAACAAAAGATGAGGAAATAGGGAGTCTACCTGAAAAAGACTTCAGAGTAATGATAGTAAAGATGATCCAAAATTTGGAAATACAATGGAGAAAATACAAGAAATGTTTAAGAAGGACTTAGAAGAACTAAAGAGCAAGCAAGCAATCATGAACAACACAATAAATGAAATGTAAAATTCTCTAGAATGAATCAGTAGCAGAATAAATGAGGCAGAAGAACAGATAAGTGGCCTGGAAGATAAAATAGTGGAAATGATTACCGCAGAGCAGAGTAAAGAACAGAGAATGAAAAGAATTGAGGACAGTCTCAGAGAACACTGGGAAAACATTAAAAGTACCAACATTTGAATTATAGGGCTCCCAGAAGAAGAAGAGAAAGAGAAAGGGATTGAGAAAATATTTGAAGAGATTATAGTCAAAAACTTCCCTAATATGGGAAATGAAATAGTCAATAAACTCCAAGAAGTGCAGAGAGTCCCATACAGGATAAACCCAAGGAGAAACATGCCAAGACACATATTAATCAAACTATCAAAATAAAATACAAAGAAAAAATATTAAAAACAGCAAGGTAAAAACAACAAATAACATACAGCTGAACTTTCAGCAGAAACTCGGCAAGCCAGAAAGGAGTGACAGGACATATTTAAAGTGATGAAAGGGAAAAAGCTACAACCAAGATTACTCTACCCAGCAAGGATCTCATTCAGATTCAATGGAGAAATTAAAAACTTTAGGACAAGCAAAAGCTAAAAGAATTCAGCACCACCAAACCAGCTTTACAAAAAATGCTAAAGGAACTTCTCTAGACAGGAAACACAAGAGAAGGAAAAGACCTACAATAACATACCCAAAACAATTAAGAAAATGGTCATAGGAACATACATATCAATAACTACCTTAAATGTAAATGGATTAAATGCTCCAACCAAAAGACATAAACTGGCTGAATGGATAAAAAAACAAGGCCCGCATATATGTTGTCTACAAGAGACTCACTTCAGACCTAGGGACACATACAGACTGAAAGTGAGGGGTTGGAAAATGACATTCCATGCAAATGGAAACCAAAAGAAAGCTGGAGTAGCAATTCTCATTTCAGGCCAAATAGACTTTAAAATAAAGACTGTTACAAGAAACAAAGAAGGACACTATATGACGATCAAGGGATCAATCCAAAAGAAGATATAAAAATTGTAAATATTTATTCACCCAACATAGGAGCACCTCAATACATAGACAAATGCTAACAGCCGTAAAAGGGGAAATCGACAGTAACACAATCATAGTAGGGGACTTTAACACTCCATTTTCACCAATGGACAGATCATCCAAAATGAAAATAAATAAGGAAACACAAGCTTTAAGTGACATATTAAACAAGATAGACTTAATTGATATTTATAGGACATTCCATCTGAAAACAACAGAAGGCACTTTCTTCTCAGTGCTCATGGAACATTCTCCAGGAAAGATCATATCTTGGGTCACAAATCAAGCCTTGGTAAATTTAAGAAAATTGAAATTGTATCAAGTGTTTTTTCTGACCACAACACTATGAGACTAGATATCAATTACAGGAAAAAATCTGTAAAAAATACAAACACATAGAGGCTAAACAATTCACTACTAAATAACCAAGAGATCACTGAAGAAATCAAAGAGGAAATCATAAAATACCTAGAAACAAATAACAATGAAATCATGATGATCCAAAACCTATGGGATGCAGCCAAAGCAGTTCTAAGAGGGAAATTTAGATCAATACAATCCTACATCAAGGAACAAGAAACATCTCACATAAAGAACCTAACATTACACCTAAAGCAATTAGAGACAGAAGAACGAAAACTCCCAAAGTTAGCAGAAGGACAGAAATCATAAAGGATAGATCAGAAATAAATGGAAAAGCAATGAAGGAAACAATAGAAAAGATCAATAAAACTAATAGCTGGTCCTCTGAGAAAATAAACACAATTGATAAACGATTAGACAGACTCATCAAAAGAAAAAAGAGAGAAGACTCAGATCCCTAAAATTAGAAATGAAAAAGGAGAAGTAACAACTGACAGTGCAGAAATACAAAGGATCATGAGTGATTACCACAAGCAACTCTATGCCAATAAAATGGACAACCTGAAAGAAATGGACGGATTCTTAGGCAAGCACAACTATTTGAGACCGAACCAGGAAGTAATAGAAAATATAAACAGACCAATCACAAGCACTAAAATTGAAACTGTGATTAAAAACCTTCCAACAAACAAAAGCCCAGGACCAGATGGCTTCACAGGTGAATTCTATCAAACATTTAGAGAAGAGGTAACACCTATCCTACTCAAACTCTTCCAAAGTATAACAGAGGGAGGAACACTCCCAAACTCATTCTACAAGGCCACCATCACTTTGATACCAAAACAAGACAAAGATGTCACCAAAAAAGAAAACTACTGGCCAATATCACTGATGAACACAGATGCAAAATCCTCAACAAAATACTAGCAAACAGAATCCAAGAGCTCATTAAAAAGATCATACACCATGATCAATTGGGGTTTATCCCAGGAATGCCAGGATTCTTCAACATATTCAAATCAATCAACACGATACACCATATTAACCAATTGAAGAAGAAAAAACATATGATCATCTCAATAGATGCAGAAAAAGCTTTTGACAAAATTCAATACCCATTTATGATAAAAACCTTCCAGAAAGTAGGCATAGAGTGAACTTACCTCAACATAATAAAGGACATATATGATAAACCCACAGCCAACATCATTCTTAATGGTAAAAAAAACTGAAACCTTTCCTCTAAGATGAGGAAAATTACAAGGTTTCCCAGTCTCACTAGTATTATACAAAATAGTTTTGGAAGTTTTAGCCATAGCAATCAGAGAAGAAAAAGTAATAAAAGGAATCCAAATCAGAAAGAAGAATTAAAGCTGTCAGTGTTTGCAGATGACATGATACAATACCTAGAGAATCCTAGTGATGCTACCAGATAAGTACTAGAGCTAATCAGTGAATTTGGTAAAGTAGCACTATACAAAATTAATGCACAGAAATCTCTTGCATTCCTATACACTAATGATGGAAAATCTGAAAGAGTAATTATGGCAACACTCCCATTTACCATTGCAACAAAAAGAATAAAATAACTAAGAATAAACCTACCTAAGGAGACAAAATACCTGTATGAAGACAACTATAAGACACTGAAGAAAGCAACTAAACACAATACAAACAGATGGAGGGATATAACATGTTCTTGGATTGGAAGAATCAACATTGCGAAAATGGCTCTACTACCCAAAGCAATCTACAGATTCAATACAATCCTTATCAAACTACAAATGACATTTTTCAGAAAACTAGAAAAAAATTTTCACAATTTGTGTGGAAATACAAAAGACCCCCAATAGCAAAAGCAACCTTGAGAAAAAAGACCAGAGCTGTAGGAATCAGGCTCCTTGACTTCAGACTATACTACAAAGCTACAGTAATCAAGACATCATTGTACTGGCACAAAAACTGAAACATAGATCAATGGAACAGGATAGAAAGCCCAGAGTTAAACCCATGCATATATGGTCACCTTATTTTTGATAAAGGAGGCAAGACTATACAATGGAGAAAAGACAGCCTCTTCAATAAGTGGTGCTGGGAAAACTGGACAGCTACATGTAAAATAATGAAATTAGAACACTCGCTAACACCATACACAAAAATAAACTCCAAATTGATTAAAGACTTAAATATACAGCCACACTCTATAAAACTCCTAGAGGAAAACATAAGCAAAGCACTTTATGACATAAATCACAGCAAGATCCTTTTTGACCCACCTCCTAGACAAATGGAAATAAAAACAAAAATAAGCAAATGGGACTTAATGAAACTTAAAAGCTTTTGCACAGCAAAGGAAACTATAAACAAGACGAAAAGACAACCCTCAGAATAGGAGAACATATTTGCAAATGAAGCAATTGACAAAGGATTAATCTCCAAAATATACAAGCAACTCATGCAGCTCAATATCAAAAAACAAACAACCCAATCCACAAATGGGTGGAAGACCTAAATAGATATTTCTCCAAAGAAGATATACAGATTGCCAACAAACACATGAAAGGGTGCTCAACATCACTAATCATTAGAGTAAAGTAAATCAAAACTACGATGAAGTATCACCTCATACCAGTGAGAATTGACATCATCAGAAAATCTACCAACAATAAATGCTGGCAAGGGTGTGGAGAAAAGGAATCCTCTTGCACTGTTGGTGGGAATGTAAATTGATACAGCCACTATGGAGAACAGTATGGAGGTTCCTTAAGAAACTAAAAATAGAACTACCATACAACCCAGCAATCCAACTACTGAGCATGTACCCTGAGAAAACCATAATTCAAATAGTGTCATGTACTGTGATGTTCATTGCAGCTCTATTTACAATAGTCAGGACATGGAAGCAACCTAAGTGTCCATCGACAGATGAATGGATAAAGAAGATGTGGTACATATATACAATGGAATATTACTCAGCCATTAAAAGAATTGAAATTGAGTTATTTATAGTGAGGTGGATGGACCTAGAGTCTGTCATACAGAGTGAAATAAGTCAGAAAGAGAAAAACAAATACCATATGCTAACACATATATATGGAGTCTAAAAAAACAAAGAAAATGGTCTGAAGAACCTAGGGGCAGGGCAGGAATAAAGATGCAGGTGTAGAGAATGGACTTGAGGACTCAGGGAGGGGGAAGTGTAAGCTGGGATGAAGTGAGAGTGTGGCATGGACATATATACACTACCAAAGGTAAAACAAGTAGCTAGTGGGAAGAAGCCGCATAGCATAGGGAGATCAACTTGGTGCTTTGTGACCACCTAAAGGGGTGGGATAGGGAGAGTGGGAGGGAGATGCAAGAAGGAGGAGATATGGGTATGTATGTATATGTATAGCTGATTCACTTTGTTATAGAGCAGAAACTAACACACCATTGTATAGAAATTATACTCCAATAAAGATGTTAACAAAATGACATGGGATTAAAGGGCAAAAATGTGTAAAGTAGGTGAAATAATATATTGTTTCTTTTTTAGACTGAGTTCACATTTTTCACTTTTACTTGGCGATTTACTACTTAGGGACAAGGGATTATCAGAAAAGATTGATTGATTGATTAATCAAGTTATATAAATTCTATCATATATTCAGCAACTCATCACATACTTTGCTTTCTTTGGTTCCTGCCTAGGATAGTTGCTAAATTGGGGAAAATATATTCTTTCTCTAATTTCTATGCAGTTTGAGATAGAAATTTGTGACTGATAATTCACTGTTGAAGAAGTCCACTAATACTGAACAATTTGATGTCCTGGAGAATTTTATTTGAATGAATACTATAGGGATTTTGAAATAAGGAAAACCACTAAAGATAATTGGTGAGTGAGAGTCAGCATTAAGAAGCAAGGCTTAGTGTATAGGAATGCCAGAGATTTCTGTGCATTAATTTTGTATCCTGCTACTTTACCAAACTCATTGATTAGCTCTAGTAGTTTTCTGGTAGCATCTTTAGGATTCTCTATGTATAGTATCATGTCATCTGCAAACAGTGACAGCTTTACTTCTTCTTTTCCGATTTGGATTCCTTTTATTTTCTTTTCTTCTCTGATTGCTGTGGCTAAAACTTCCAAAACTATGTTGAATAAGAGTGGTGAGAGTGGGCAACCTTGTCTTGTTCCTGATCTTAGTGGAAATGCTTTCAGTTTTTCACCATTGAGGACGATGTTGGCTGTGGGTTTGTCATATATGGCCTTTATTATGTTGAGGAAAGTTCCCTCTATGCCTACTTTCTGCAGGGTTTTTATCATAAATGGGTGTTGAATTTTGTCATCTGAAAGTGAAATCAAGAAAACACTCCCATTTACCATTGCAACAAAAAGAATAAAATATCTAGGAATAAACCTACCTAAGGAGACAAAAGACCTGTATGCAGAAAATTATAAGACACTGATGAAAGAAATTAAAGATGATACAAATAGATGGAGAGATATACCATGTTCTTGGATTAGAAGAATCAACATTGTGAAAATGACTCTACTACCCAAAGCAATCTACAGATTCAATGCAATCCCTATGAAACTACCACTGGCATTTTTCACAGAACTAGAACAAAAAATTTCACAATTTGTATGGAAACACAAAAGACCCCGAATAGCCAAAGCAATCTTGAGAACGAAAAATGGAGCTGGAGGAATCAGGCTTCCTGACTTCAGACTATACTACAAAGCTACAGTAATCAAGACAGTATGGTACTGGCACAAATACAGAAATATAGATCAATGGAACAGGATAGAAAGCCCAGAGATAAACCCACGCACATATGGTCACCTTATCTTTGATAAAGGAGGCAGAAATGTACAGTGGAGAAAGGACAGCCTATTCAATAAGTGGTGCTGGGAAAACTGGACAGCTACATGTAAAAGTATGAGATTAGATCACTCCTTAACACCATACACAAAAATAAGCTCAAAATGGATTAAAGACCTAAATGTAAGGCCAGAAACTATCAAACTCTTAGAGGAAAACATAGGCAGAACACTCTATGACACAAATCACCTAGAGAAATGGAAATAAAAACAAAAGTAAACAAATGGGACCTAATGAAATTTAAAAGCTTTTGCGCAGCAAAGGAAACCATAAAGAAGACCAAAAGACAACCCTCAGAATGGGAGAAAATATTTGCAAATGAAGCAACTGACAAAGGATTAATCTCCAAAATTTATAAGCAGCTCATGCAGCTTAATAACAAAAAAACAAACAACCCAATCCAAAAATGGGCAGAAGACCTAAATAGACATTTCTCCAAAGAAGATATACAGAGTGCCAACAAACACATGAAAGAATGCTCAACATCACTAATCATTAGAGAAATGCAAATCAAAACTACAATGAGATATCATCTCACACCAGTCAGAATGGCCATCATCACAAAATCTAGAAACAATAAATGCTGGAGAGGGTATGGAGAAAAGGGAACCCTCTTACACTGTTGGTGGGAATGTAAATTGATACAGCCACTGTGGAGAACAGTATGGAGGTTCCTTAAAAAGCTACAAATAGAACTACCATATGACCCAGCAATCCCACTACTGGGCATATACCCTGAGAAAACCATAATTCAAAAAGAGTCATGTACCAAAATGTTCATTGCAGCTCTATTTACAATAGCCCAGAGATGGAAACAACCTAAGTGTCCATCATCGGATGAATGGATAAAGAAGATGTGGCACATATATACAATGGAATATTACTCAGCCATAAAGAGAGACGAAATTGAGCTATTTGTAATGAGGTGGATAGACCTAGAGTCTGTCATACAGAGTGAAGTAAGTCAGAAAGAGAGAGACAAATACCGTATGCTAACACATATATATGGAATTTAAGAAAAAAAAAATGTCATGAAGAACCTAGGGGTGAAACAGGAATAAAGACACAGACTTACTAGAGAATGGACTTGAGGCTATGGGGAGGGGGAAGGGTAAACGGTGACAAAGTGATAAAGAGGCATGGACATATATACACTACCAAACGTAAGGTAGATAGCTAGTGGGAAGCAGCCGCATAGCACAGGGAGATCAGCTCGGTGCTTTGTGACTGCCTGGAGGGGTGGGATAGGGAGGTGGGAGGGAAGGAGACGCAAGCGGGAAGAGATATGGGAACATATGTATATATATAACTGATTCATTTTGTTGTGAAGCTGAAACTAACATACCATTGTAAAGCAATTATACTCCAATAAAGATGTTTAAAAAAAAAAAAAAAGAAAATGGGAAAGAAAAAAAAAAAAAAGAAACAAGGCTTAGAAGCAGGTACTGCAAACTAATTCCATTTATTTCTAAACCAAGGTCAGGTTTTATGCTTGGAAATTGATTTTAAAGGTGGTTGCTGGGTATGTGAGAAGAAGCCCCTGCACTTTTATCCTTTCATTCTCTTAGCTTTTGTAAGAATGCCTGATGGCCACAGGACAGGCATCTATGTTTTTGTAATGTTTTTGTGGCTTGTGATTGTGCACTCTTTATGGCAGTAACAACAATAATGCTAATAAAATAACTAACCATGTGCTAAGCACTTAACTTATAATAACCTGTTTAATTTTTTCAACAACGTTCTAATGCAGGTACTATTATCATCCCCAGAAAGAATGTAATTTCCTCAAACTTACAAAGCTGTTTAGTAAATATTATCAGCTAGTTTCTGGTATGCTAGTGATTGAAAATAAGACAAGTCTTGATAAATTAAATAAAAGGTTACATATTGGAAGGATAATTGGACTCAGAGAGTGGATAGGAGTGCTTCTAGGGAGCCTAGAAGCAGGAAACAGAGCAGTAAGCATCTGGTCAGGGTCATTCTAAAAAAAAGAAGTTTCCAGTTATCATACGTCTGCCCCATAGTTGTACTCGGATAGGGAGAGAAGAGATTTGGAGTCAAACACTCCTGGAGCTGGAACTAAGTGTCTGGATTTACCATCCTGCCAAAAGAGGTAAATACACAAAGAAGACATATTTATTAAAAGGTGATCAGGCTGTTTTTAAGAAAAGGGGGAATGAACACTCTGTGGCCACATCAGATAATGTTTCACACAATAGTGGGCCACATTTGGTCCCTTTGCTTAAGCACTTCCAGAATTTATATGAACATACTGTTTATAGCTCAATAGTAAATGCTACTGTCATTATATCACTAAAAATTATATCATTTGCCATAAAAAATTAGAAAGGTTTTCATCTCAGAATAGAAGGTTTGGGACTTCCCTTGTGGTGCAGTGGTTAAGAATCTGCCTGCCAATGCAGGGGACATGGGTATGAGTCCTGGTCTGGGAAGATCCCACATGTCACGGAGCAACTAAGCCTGTGTGCCACAACTACTGAACCTATGCTCTAGAGCCCGCGAGCCACAACTAATGAGTCTGCGTGCCATGACTACTGAAGCCTGTGCACCTAGAGCCCGTGCTCTGCAGCAAGAGAAGCCACCGCAAAGAGAAGCCTGCACACTGCAACAAAGAGTAGCCACTACTCGACGCAAATAAAGAGAGCCCGCACACAGCAACAAAGACCAATACAGCCAAAAATAAATAAATTAACTAACTAATTAAAAAAGAAAAGGGCTTCCCTGGGGGCGCAGTGGTTGAGAGTCCGCCTGCTGATGCAGGGGACACAGGTTTGTGCCCCGGTCCGGGAAGATCCCACATGCCGCAGAGCGGCTGGGCCCGTGAGCCATGGCCGCTAAGCCTGTGTGTCCGGAGCCTGTGCTCAGCAATGGGAGAGGCCATGACAGTGAGAGGCCCACGTACCGCAAAAGAAAAAAAAAAAGAAAGAAAGAAAAAAAGAAGAAGTTGAGGATAGAAAACAGTTCTGGTTATATATACAGATAAACTGAAAACATGGTCTTGAAGAGGTATCTGTACATCCATGTTCACAGCAGCCCTAATCACAATAACCAAGAGATGGATACAACACAAATGTCCATTAGTGAATGAATGGACAAACAAATGTGTTATATAATAAGAATGTTATTCAACCTAAACAAAAAGAAAGGAAATTTTGTCACATGCTACACATGGATAAACCTTGAGAACATTATTCTAAGTGAAATAAGCCAGTCAAAAAAAGACACATACTGTATGGTTCTATTTATTTGAGGTATCTAAAGTAGAATGGTGGTTACTAGAGGCTGGAGGGAGGAAGGAGAAGGGGAGTTGTCGTTTAATGGGTATAGAGTTTCAAATCTGCAAGATGAAACAGTTCTAGAGATCTGTTTCTCAACAATGTGAATATAGTTAACACTATTGAACAGTATACTTAAAAATAGTTAAGATGGTTAAGTTTTATGTTATTTGATTTTTACAATTGGGAAGAAAAATATTCATTCAGATCTTTCCTTTAGGAAGAAGGCTATATTTCATTATAAATGCCTATATCCTTGATGACTCAGTTAAGATGAAGGTCCAATCCAATGTATGCCTAAAATTGAATGATGTACCATTAACATACAGGTAAAGGTGCTTTGAAATTTCAGGTAAGTGCATTAAAAAATACCAAGGTGATACAAAACAGCATGCTTTATCTGTTACACTCCATTTTTCAATTATTTCCTCAAAATCATATTAAACATGATATACTAAACATGACATAACCTAGAGCATTATGTCTTCCCTTTTAATGTTTTCAAAGTTGACTTTAATTCCCTCTTCAATGCCCAGTGTAGAACTTATTGCTAAAGTAGGAAATCAGGAAAATTCTTTTGTTAAAATCTGTTTGGTTTTTTTTAATTCATTTTTGTTTTCTTATTTGAGCAGAGAGGAGTCTCAAACATTCCATAGGCTGTAATTTGAGAGCCTACCAGAAGCATTATTCTTCTACCCAAGCCTTTGATAGTCTGGGCTGATTCTGCCTCTCTTAAACAGAGCTTCACTCTACAATACTGTGTATATACGGCACTGTAACGCTCCTCCGCCAGCCATTCATTCCCGATTTCAAAGCATATGTAATGCTTAGTAGCCAAATTACATTTCCATTTGTAATTTAAACAGGAGCAAACTGGATATTTACTTGATCATTCCAAATCAGCAGAGACCACCAAATAGTGATGGATTTTAAGAAGCATCTTCTTGAATATAAAGAATTTGATTTTTATTGATTGAAACATAGGGAAAAGTGAAACCAATATTTGTTATCCTGTCCAGTCAAAGCAGCAGTTCTTATAAGAATATGAGATTTTTGTATCCCAGCAAGAGACTAAAATAAGAGTAAGACTGTGAAACTAATCATAATGATATATTAATAAATACCAAATTGTCATTAGGAAAGAGATATGGTTCCTTTAGGAGGAGGCTTGTTGCTTATTTGAGCAAATAAAACAATACTATGAGTTTAAATATATTTCTTCCTTACAAAATAAAGTAGGCAGCAGGGCAGGTCTCAGGAAGGAAGCCTTCAAATTTACTAGGTTCTGCTGATGCTCCTCGCCATCCTTCTGTCAAAGGCTTGCACCACACAGACAGGTATTTAAAGTTATGGTCAAATTGCTGCTGTCTTTTTGCACAATCTCAGGTGAGGAAACAAAGACTTTGTGTAACTCTTTGCCATTAGGATCTTGCCAACTAGAAAAGAAAACTAATTCAGGGGATACAACCTAGTATCCAGACGTTTATTAAGCAGAATTTAATTGGACTGACAGAACTGTTGGTTTTTTTTCTCCCCGGAATATTGCTTTCTCTTGGCTTCCAATAGCCTCAAGCATTACTTAGCTTGTAAACAGCCATCTTCTCACTTCCTCTCTATATCACTTTCCCTTTGTGTGTATCTGTGTCCAAATTTCCCCTTTTTTATAAGAACACTAGCTGTGTTAGTTTAGGGCTCACCCTAATGACCTCATTTAACTTGATTATCTCTGTAAAGACTCTATTTACAAATAAGGTCACATACTGAGGTACTGAGGGTTAGGACTTAAACATATCTGTTTTGGAGGGACACAATTCAACCTTAAACTTCAAGTCACTAGAATTTGAGGAGATAATACACAATTGTTTTAGCAAAGTACATTCTAGGTGGTCAGTGTGTAAATTTAGAATTGATATACAATATATACAATCTTAATTCTGATTTTGCATCATGTAAATCAGGGGTCTGGGCAAACTATGGCCTGCAGGGCAAATATGGACTGCAACTTGCTTTTGTAAAAAAAGTTTTATTGTAATACAAGCATGCTCATTCGTTCATATTTTGTCTATGGCTGCTTTCGCATTGCAATAGTAGAGCTGAGTAGTTGCAGCAGAAACTTGATGATCTGTAAAGCATAAAATAGCTGTTCCTTTAAAGAAGTTTGCAGACCCTTGATTCAAATAATAATTCTCTCTTATTGAATGTTTGTTTTGCCATGCACCAGCTCTGTGCTCTATGTTTTACATACCATAAGTCATTTATGGACTTCCCTGGTGACGCAGTGGTTAAGAATCCTCCTGCCAATTCTGAGAACACAGGTTCAAGCTCCAGTCCAGGAAGATCCCACATGCCGTGGAACAACTAAGCCCGTACGCCACAGCTACTGAGCCTGCTCTCTATAGCCCAGGTGCCACAACTACTGAGCTCGCATGCCACAACTACTGAAGCCTGTGCTCCTAGCGCCCATGCTCCACAACAAGAGAAGCCATCACAATGAAAGGACCGTGCACTGCAACAAAAAGCAGCTCCTGCTCACAACAACTAGAGAAAGCCCACGTGTAGCAACAAGGACCCGACACAGCCAAAAATAAATAAATAAATATATAATTTTTTTTTAAAGTCATTTATCTCTGCTTACTCCCTTTTAAAAAAGTGGATACCAAGCACTAAACAGTTTAAAATTTTTGCCCAAGATCATATAGCTAGTAAGGAATGAGACTGGAACTTAAATTCTTATGGATTCCAACCACTCACTTTTTTTTTATTAAATTATATTTTCACAGTAATAAGTTCCTTGTCATTGTGGTACAATAAGAAAGATAGTTGGTCTCTATCCTCAGTTCCTAGAACTTTTAGAGCTCCTAAAACCCTTGGAATTCCCTGAGTGATCAGATGATCAAAGTATCTTTTGTTCTAATAAGGTGACTCTTGGTGGATTCTCAGATAGCTTCAGGCTCAGGGCTGGCCACCAGAAAGAACAAGCTTTGATTAGAAGTTTGAACTTTCAGCCCCAGCCCTTAACCTCTGGGAGGGGAGAGAAACTAGAGATTGAGTTAATCACCAATGATCACAATCATGCCTATGTAATAAAACCTCCATTAAAGACACTCAAATGACAAGGTTTAACGTGCTTATGAATTGGCAAACACATCCACATTCCTGGAGGGTGGCACACCCCAACTGCAGGAGACAGATGTTCCTGTGCTCAGGACACTCTGGACCTCTTCCTATATACGTCTTAACCTGGCTGTTCATTTGTATCAACTATAATAAGCTATAACAGCTAAGTATAACATTTTCCTGAGTTCTATGAATAATTCTAACAAATTATTGAACCTGTGGGTGGTACCTCCAGCTTTGTAGCCAAGTAGGACAGAAGTGTTGGTAACCTGAAGACCTGATATTTGCAACTGGTGTCTGAAGTGAGGACAGTTGTTTTGGGACTGGACTCTTAAACCTGTGGGATCTCATGGTAAATCTGTGTAGTTAGTGTCAGAATTAAATTGAATTGTATGACACCCTATTGATATTGAAGAACTGGAAAGTTGGTTGGTGTGAGGGAAAAAAAAAACCAAACAACAAAAAAACCTCTCTTCATCTGAAATAAAATGGCACACTTAACCTACTTATTTGCCCTTTATACTCTGCAACTGTTTTAAATATCTTGAGATACACTCAACTGTGTCATTTCCATTTTTTCCTTTTTATTAGAAATACTGATAAAATGTTCTGAACATCTCACCTCCCAAACATATGAAAATGAGGCCTTCTATGTGTGAGTACATGAAACCCAAACATGTAGCTTAGACAAAAAACAAAAAACAAAAACATACCTCAGTGGACAATTATTCAATCAATAACTTGTCTGTCATGCTATTGTAAGGATAATCAGTTATGATAACATAAGTAATATCTTATTCACAAATGCAAACTGTTGTTCTTTAAAATGTTTACTCTTTATTTAACAAAGATTGAGGGACCAAAATATGCTGGATATATTTTCTAGGTCCTGAGTACCCAAAGACAAATGCAACTTTGTCCTCCCAGAATTCAGAGTCCATTTGGAGATACAGAAGTAGAGAAGCATCTCTACATATTAGCCAGTACTTATGTTCATTTGATCTTAATTTGGCCCACTTTGTCTATTAGATTCTGAACCTGGATACAAGCTATGAATAGGTGGCTTCTTGGCTAGCCACCAGCTTATTCTTGACTCTCTGATGGCAAAATGTGGTTCTCCATTCTTATCTTCCTTTTTCCACTAGTATAGTGCTGTATTAGTAAAACTATCAAGACAAGGGAATTCCCTGGCAATCCAGTTGGTAGGACTTTGCACTTCCACTGCAGGGGACACATGTTTGATCTCTGGTTGGGGAACTAAGATCCCACAAGCCATGTGGCATGGCCAAAAGGAAAAAAAACAAGTCTATTAAGACAAAATAATGAGATAATAGCTCATATATGAAAAGAATATTAATGATGTTATTTGCATCATTTATAAATTTATATTCTGTACGTATAATTCTCTTGTTCTTCCTCATGTAGGGTAGCAAAATTTGTCACCCCAAAATGTCTCTCTGTCATGAAGATTATTTCAAGCTGAAAACAATCCAGGCCTTTAAGATTCAGGAAGAAACTTTGATCTTCCCCTTAACTGCCTGAAGAACTTAGACAGAGGGTTTGTTACAGGAATAGAGCTATCACCAGAGATACCTGCAAAAAATACAGGCTGGGTGTAGTGGGGGAAACTCTTGGAGATCAGAGTCCACTCTTCGACCTGGCCCAACAAACATTTATTTACCAAACATTTGCTTTATGAATTGTCTTCCTCCCCTTTGAAGTCCGAAATCACTACCCTCAACATCCCCTTTTGTCTTTAGCTAAAGATGGTATTTAAGGTGAGGATTTTCAGCCTTTTGGGTGAGTTACTTAGTTTTCCTGGGTCTCCCCCATGTATAAATGTTGTTAAAGTTTGTTTGATTTTCTCCTGTCAACCTGCCTTATGTCATTTTAATTGCGAGGCAAAAGAACCGAGAGGGAAAAGAGGGGAAATTTCCCCTCCCCCACACTAAGTATATAAACGTTTGAATTTAGTTTTTTTTTTGTTTTATTTCATTATTATTGCCTTCCAGTAAATGGCACTGTTTTTATTCTCAAGAAACATACTTGAATTTCATAACTTTCAATTTTTATGACACAGACTTAAGCAAGTTATCTTGTTAGCTATTTTAATTAAAGCAGAATTTAAAAAACAATGTGCCCTTTCCCCCAAAAAAATTGGTACACATTTTTGTTTTTATTATTTACATCTAGAGATTTAGAATCATATAATAAATTTACCTCATTTATTCATAAAAGTTATTTCTATACATGCCATACATTACAATAGCTCAACATAATTACCGAAGGAAGCTATCAACCTTACTACAGAAACTTTTAGAAACCGAATTATAACCGAAGGAAACTGATTTATTGATTATCTTTTCTTACATTATTTGTGGCTCTACTAAGGATTTTCTACAAAATGTGGGTGTTGTGCTTTTGCATAATTTCTCAGAATTCAATTGTATTATAAGATATTCCTTTTTTGCATGTTTATTCTTTTCATAGGCAAATGTTGAAATGTAGAGTTCAAGAAAGATTTCTAATTTAAACACTCCACAGAGGTACTAAATATCACTGAATATGACATATTTATGTGAATTTCTGTGCTAGGATTTGAGCATAAAGTCAGTATATATTTCAGTTATTAGCATCTCTTTATGGGAGTAAAGTGGTGGACCATCCAGTAGAGAGGGACTGACTGCAATTCTGACACATTTTCTCCATCTTTAATGCCCAATCTCTCACAATCTACTGTTTTAAAATGACAAAGTTTCCCTGAGGTAATGAAACCAAGTGGGGCCACATGGGGCTTGCAGCATGGAGGCCTTTTTGTCCCCCATTTCTTGTAGGCAAGACTCCAGCTTCCATGACTTTCCCTGAGTTCCAAAGGGCAGATACAAACAGTTGAAAATCAAGGGAGGAACAGCCAGGAAACCACCTGAGGCAAGATTAAAGTGACCAGAGAAGCTCATCAAGATTAGGAGACTGACCACCTGAGACTCTGCACAGGCCTTAATCTTGTCATCAACCCCACCCTTCTAAAACTCTGCAGAAGAAAGAAGAATGCAGGACTGTTACTACCTTGATCCTTATTGCATACCCTTGACCACAAGCCCTTACTATAGGACCTCTCCCTATTCCCCAGGGAGGGGGGCACAGTTCTTGAGGTGCTAGCCTGGCTATGTTCCCCTCTTTGCCTGGCAAAGAATAGCCACCCTTTCTTTCTCCTCCAAAACTCTGTCTCTGTATCTCATTTTGGCATCAGTGTACAGGGAGCCAAGATTTTGGCAACAGTAATGCCCCTTTCTAAATGTATATAGAGACAATTAGTAAATCCAACAGAGATATAAGAGGGAAAAATAAACACTATTTCACTTGGTGGATTTAGAGAGGGCAATCACACCAAATAATTACAATTTCACTGTGTTGTAATTTAAAATGAACAATGTGTGGAACTGAAGAACTTGAGTACATACGCCTGAAGATGTCAGATATTTTATAGAGGACATGACATTTTATATTTGGAATTTTCAATCACTTTTTTTTTTTTTTTTTTTTTTTTTGCTGTACATGGGCCTCTCGCTATTGTGGCCTCTCCTGTTACGGAGCACAGGCTCTGGACGCAGAGGCTCAGCAGCTATGGCTCACGGGCACAGCCTCTCCACGTCATGTGGGATCTTCCCGGACCGGAGCAGGAACCCATGTCCCCTGCATCGGCAGGCGGACTCTCAACCACTGCACCACCAGGGAAGCCCTCAATCACTTCTTATATGAAGTTTTTAAGTTATTGCATTTTACATTTACTGGAGAAAGCCAGTGAAAGGAAATGAGAGATATCAGGATGGGGCAGGGGACCTGTCAGCAAAGAAGATCCACCAAATCTCTGCCAGTCCATTGGGAGCTCTGGATCGCACATTGCCTGTGTTGACTGAAAAAAATGCACAACCTAAGGGTTGAGAATTATGTTTCATTTGGCAGACAAAACTGAGGACTCAGATAGCTCTGAGAGACTGCTCCATAGAGTTAAGGGAAGAGCCAGGATATATAAGAGCTTTTGCAACAAAGACCAGGTAGTCATAACATCAAAAGATTACTGTTAGTTAAAGAAAACCAGATATCTCAAGTTAAGGAATTTAGCACTTTTTTATATGTGGGAAGATACAAAAGTCTGGGCTCACTGAAATCATTCCTTTTGATGTCAAAAGCTCAGCCTATGTACACCAATGCCACATCAAATCTTGGACACAAAGTTTTGGGTAAAGTAGAAAAGAATAGCTTTAATTGCTTTGCCAGGAAGGCTCCTGCCCTCAAAAACTGTGTGTCCCAACCCAACAGAGTTTGGTGAGGAGGTTTTTTTTTTTTTACCGTTTTATATATATATTTTCCACATCTTTATATGGTGAGGAGTTTTATGGCAACAGTTCAAGGGTGGGGTGGCTGATAAGATTAGCCTGTGTGCAGGGCCTCCACTCCTCTAATCTGGTCTCAGGTAATCTTGATGAGCTCCTCCAGTTCCTTTAATGTAGCCTCAGGTGGTCTTTCTCTAGTATGAGGAATGCCAACCTCTTAAAAGAGCTTAAATACATTTGTTATGTGTATCCCTTAGGATGGAACAAGGACCCTGCTCCAAGGTTGCACTATTGTTTCCTGGCAGCCTCTCCCTTGTCTTTGCATCCCTTCCCTTCCTGGATTAGCAACTGTTTGAAGTTGACATTTGGAACTCAGGGAAGCTCATGGAGGCTGGTGTCAAGAAACAGGGGACAGAAAGTCTTCTGTGTCCAGAAGCCCCACATGGTCCTGCTCAGTTTCAATTTGATATGTTTTCCTCAGCTATCTGGAGCCAGTATCCTGTTCTTCTCCAAACCTGAGTCCCCCATAGGGTGCACAATTGGGGGTGGCTGCAGTGGCTAAGGGTTTGACAGTGGACAGCCCATTTGTCTCCATCCTGAATTCCCTCAGGGCTCATCATCCAGTATGGCTGCAGTGGCTTGATGGCTGCAACATCCTTTGTTTACTGATATGGCAGGCAACATTTTTCATTCACATCTGGTAGAAGAGTCTTGCACTGGGAGAAAATGTTGAGGCCCTTGTACCACAATTTTGCTCAGTCGTTCGTGCCTCCAAAACAGCATGCCCTAGGCTGCTACTTTTACTGAACACAAGTTTGTGTGTCCAAAGTACAGTGAGACCAAACAAACTGAAATCCCAGAGTTTGGAGCAGAGAAAATTCTATTGCAAGGCCAAACAAGGATAATGGATGGCTTGCACTCAAAAACCCCAAACTCCCTGATGGTTTTGGGGGAAAATTTTTATAGGCAAAATTTGGAGTGAGGGCAGCAGGGTGTGTGGCTTTCTTCTGATTGATTGCTGGTGAGGTAACAAGGAAGTGTCCTAGGAATATTTTCCTCAGCCTGAAGTTACCATCCTCCACCTGGGTGGGGACCTTAGTTCCTACAGAAGAGCTCAAAGATATTGTTATATATATTTCTTGAGAAGGAATCGGAACCTTGCCCCAAGGCTGCAGTATTGTTTCTTGACTGCTCCTCCTTTGTTTTTGCATTCCCTCCCTTCCTTGATTAACAACTGTTTGAACCTACCCTTTGGAACTCAGGGAAGATCAGGAGCCTGAATGAAGCCTATTTCCTACAAACAAGAAATGGGGGACACAGGAAGGCTTTTGTGACCAAGAGGACCCCAAATCATCCTGCTCGATTTCACCAGTACCTCTCTTAGTCATTGGCCAGAGGCCATCACTAAAATGTGACCTTATCTTGAAATCTGAGGCCAACAGCTACCAGCTGGAGGCTGCCAGTTAAACTCCTCTCCCCAGTTCTGGGAAGTGTGTCCTTTCTTAAAGAGGACTCTGAGTATCCTGACTGCATATCTGCCACAGCACCTAAAGGAGTAGTTAAATTTGTATAATGCAAAATCCATCAATCATTGCAGTCCATTTGGTTAATATGTTAATAATTATTGTATAGTGAAAGGGAGCAGAATTTGCCACCCCAAAATTTATCTCTTTGGCATTAGGATTATCTTGATCTGATTATTTTTAAGAAAAAAACAGACAGGAGATAACCAATAGAATTTATCCTTTTGTAAGAGACATTTACGTTTATATGGAAAATCTCCATTTGTGAGGGGTTCTTCCTATCTATACCAGGTAGAGGAGGTGACTAAAACTCTAGAAACTCTTATCACTGGAGAGGGCAATGACCAAATGTGCATAACAACCATACCCTTGTTAACTGTGCTTCCTCTTCAACCATACCCTTATTAACTGTGATAACTTCCCATAACTGGTTCCTCCTGCCCCACCAGCATCTTTTGCTTTTGGCTGGAGGTGGTATTTAAAATGTGGTGGGTTAGGCCATTTAAGAGAGTTACTCAGTTTTCCTGGGTATCTTCCAATTATACAAGAGGTATATATAGTATTATAATTATGTTTGTTTTTCTACTGTTAATCTATATTTTATTAGATGGGATGTCTCAGCCAAAATCTATATGGGTAAAGGGAAAATTATTTTTCCTCCCCTACAATAGTATAACATAAAACATCATCTACTTGACTATATTTTAACTATTTGGTTAGTGTCGGGTGTTATTGTTTTTTCATTACAAAACTGATTTTACTTTGGATTTATAAAATCATTTATGAACTCAACTTGGACCCAGATAAAGAAGGTAATGGGTTTGGGACAGGCCACTCCAAAATAATGCCATATTGGCATATTGATTATTTTGAATTAAACTTAAGAAACAGCAAATGCAAGAGGAACACATTTGTTCCCGTGAAGGCAGGAAATAAAGCTCCCATGTGAAAGGTACTTGCCTGTACTAACCAGGAGGTAGAGACATCCTCATAACCAGAGATAGAGAATTTAGGGCTGAAAAGGTTGTATAAACAAACCTTGTTATTTCTACACTAATTTACTAACCCAAGCCCAAACTTCTTTGTCTTGTCAATTGTTCACAAATATTTTGTTCCTTTGTCTAAACGATGTAAAATTGCCTGTGTTAGAGCAGGCAGATAGCTACATATGAGCAGAGAAAGGGAGGCATGGGTCAAATGACAGGAACCATACATCTTGTGAACATCTGGGGGTCCTTGGGCAGACAAACAAAAGCAGGAACCTCAGAATGACAGGAAACCACACATTTTAGGGTGATGAGGGTCCTGGATGCAGGCAAAGGAAGGTGGGAAAAGGGAATCTCTGGCATCAGAATGTAACCATTTGATCATTATGCCCTCATTACAATAAAATTAATCTTTCAGATAAGAAGTTCCATTCATGCACCAGTGCCATGACACTTTTAATCAAGACTAAATAAGTCCAACAAGAAGATATAAGAATTATAAATATATATGCACCCAACATAGGAGCACCTCAATACAAAAGACAAATGTTAACAGCTATAAAAGAGGAAATCAACAGTAACACAATAATAGTGGGGAACTTTAACACCTCATTTACACCAATGGACAGATCATCCAGAAAGAAAATTAATAAGGAAAAACAGCTTTAAATGACACAATAGACCAGACACATTTAATTAATATTTATAGGACATTCCATCCAAAAACAGCAGGATTACACTTTCTTGTCAAGTGTACATAGAATATTCCCCAGGATAGATCACAACTGGGGTCACAAATCAAATCTCGATAAATTTAAGAAAATAGACATCATATCAAGCATCTTTTCCAACCACAATGTTATAAGATTAGAAATAAATTACAGGGAAAAAATATTAAAAAAAACCCACATGGAGGCTAAACAATACATTACTAAATAACCAAGATATCACTGAATAAATCAAAGACAAAATCAAAAAATAATTAGAGACAAATGAAAATGAAAACATGACGATCCAAAACCTGAGATGCAGCCAAAGCAGTTCTAAGAGGGAAGTTTATAGCAATGCAATTCTTCCTCAAGAAACAAGAAAAATCTCAAATAAACAGTCTAACGTAACACTTAAAAAAGTAGAGCAAGAAGAATAAACAAAACCCAGACTTAGTAGAAGGAAAGAAATCATAAAGATCAGAGCAGAAATAAATGAAATAGAAACAAAGAAAATGATAGCAAAGGTCAATAAACTAAAAGGTAGTGCTTTGAGAAGATAAAAAAAATTGATAGACCTTTAGCCAGACTCATCAAGAAAAACAGGGAGAGGACTCAAATCAATAAAATTAGAAATTAAAAAGAAGTTACAGTGGTCACAGCAGAAATACAAAGCATCATAAGGATCATACAACATGATCAAGTAGGATTTATCCCAGGGATGCAAGGATTCTTCAATATACACAAATCAATCAATGTGATACACCATATTACTAAATTGAAGAATAAAAACCATATGATCATCTCAATAGACACAGAAAAAGCTTTCAACAAAATTCAACACCCATTTATAAGAACTCTCCAGAAAGTGGACATAGAGGGAACCTACTTCAAAATAATAAAGGCCATATATGACAAACCCACAGCAAACATCATTCTCAATGGTGAAAAACTGAAAGCTTTTCCTCTAAGATCAGGAACAAGACAAAGATGTCCACTCTGGCCCCTATTATTTGACATAGCTTTGGAAGTCCTAGCCATGGAAATCAGAGAAGGAAAATAAATAAAAGGAATACAAATTGGAAAAGAAGAAGTAAAACTGTCACTGTTTGCAGATGGCATGATACTATACCTAGAAAATCCCTAAGATGCCACCAGAAAACTATTAGAGTTAATCAATTAATTTGGTAAAGTTTCAGGATACAAAATTAATAAACATAAATCTCTTGCATTCCTATACACTAACAATGAAATATCAGAAAGAGAAGTTAAAGAAACAATATCATTCACCATCACAACAAACAGAATAAAATACCTAGGAATAAACCTACCTAAGGAGGTATAAGACCTATACTCAGAAAACTATAAGACACTGATGAAAGAAATCAAAGATGACACAAACAGATGGAGAGATATACCATGTTCTTGGATTGGAAGAGTCAACATTGTGAAAATGACTATACTCCCCAAAACAATCTTCAGATTCAGTGCAATTCCTGTCAAATTACCAATGATATTTTTTACAGAACTAGAACAAAAAATCTTAAAATTTGTATGGAGACACAAAAGACCCCAAATAGCCAAAGCAATCTTGAGGGAAAGAAGTGGACCTGGAGGAATCAGACTCCCTGACTTCAGACTATACTACAAACCTACGGCAATCAAGAAAATATTGTACTGGCACAACAACAGAAATATAGGTCAATGGAACAGGATAGAAAGCTCAGAGATAAACTCACACACCTCTGGTCAACTAATTTTTGACAAAGGAGGCAAGGATGTACAATGGAGAAAAGACAGTCTCTTCAATAAGTGGAGCTGGGAAAACCAGACAGCTACATGTAAAAGAATGAAATTAGAACACTCCCTAACACCATACACAAAAATAAACTCAAAATGGATTAAAGACCTAGATGTAAGAACAGACATTATAAAACTCTTAGAGGAAAACACTCTTTGGAATAAACCACAGCAAGATCTCTTTTGACCCTCCTCCTAGAGTAAAAGAAAGAAAAACAAAAATAAACAAATGGGACCTAATGAAACTTAAAAGATTTTGCACAGCAAAAGAAACTATAAACAAATGAAAAGACAACTCTCAGAATGGGAGAAAAGATTTGCAAATGAAGCAACTGACAAAGGATTAATCTCTAAAATTTACAAGCAGCCTATGCAGCTCAGTATCAAAAAAGAAACAGCCCAATCCACAAATGGGCAGAAGACCTAAATAGACCTTTCTCCAAAGAAGACATACAGATGGCCAAGAGGCACATGAAAAGCTGTTCAACATCACTAAGTATTAGAGAAATGCAAATCAAAACTACAGTGAGGTATCGCCTCACACCGGTGAGAATAGGCATCACCAGAAAATCTACAAACAACAAATGCTGGAGAGGGTGTGGAGAGAAGGGAACCCTCTTCCTCTGTTGGTGGGAATGTAAATTGATCCAGCCACTATGGAGAACAGTATGGAGGTTCCTTAAAAACTAAAAATAGAATTACCATATGACCCTGCAATCCCACTACTGGGCATATACCCAGAGAAAACCATAATTCAAGACACAGGAACTCCAATGTTCATTGCAGCACTATTTACAATAGCCAGGTCATGGAAGCAACCTAAATGCCCATCAACAGATGAATGGATAAAGAAGTTGTGGTACATATATACAATGGACTATTACTCAGCCATAAAAAGGAATGAAATTGGGTCATTTGTATAGATGTGGATGGACCTAGAGACTGTCATACAGAATGAAGTAAGTCAGAAAGAGAAAAATAAATACAGTATATTAACACATATATGTGGAATCTAGAAAAATGGTACAGGTGAACTGGTTTGCAATGCAGAAATAGAGACACAGTTGTAGAGAATAAAGGTATGGACACAAGCCGGGACAAGTGGGGGAGGTCTGTGGTGGTGGGGTGAATTGGGAGATTGGGATTGATATCTATACACTAATATGTATAAAATAGATAACTAATAAAAACCTGCTGTATTAAATAAATTAATTAAATAAAATTCAAAGAGAACAAAAAACAATAAATAAGGGCAAAAATTTTTCCTCCCCTCGGGAAGGTGGAACTGGGATGAAAATCAGGAAACATGACCCATACCCCTCCCTCCTCATTGAATATTCTACCCATTCATTTTCATGCCTTATATAACAAGTTTGTGAAAGAAGCTCATGGCAGCCACTCACCTGAGTCTGCCCATGCTCCCCTTGAGAGTGTATATAGCTTAATAAATCCTTGCTTTCTTTCCTTACTTCATTTCTTATCTCTGAATTCTTTCTGTGACAAGACAATAACCTACTCTCAGGTAACATCTGCTCTCGTCACTTCTTTGAGCCCCATATTACTATGAGCTCCTCTAGGTCCAAATTAAATTTGTTTTTCTCCTATTAATCTGTTTCATGTCAATTTAATTATTCGACCAGACAAAGAATCTAGAAGAGGAAAAAGGAAACTTTTTCCTCCCCTGCACAGGTGACTTGGTTTTCACTGAAAATAGAAACATTCTACTGTGGCCTTTGCTATCATAGAGCTATAATATCATTATCAGTAAGCTGTACTTATTTTTAACTTAGTGAAATCCTATCATATCCTTCCCTTACCCTTGACTAAATAGAGTTAGATGGTACAAATAAGAGCCATATAATACCTGTGGGACATTGGCGATATCTCAGCAACATTAATCCCGAGCTTTCTGCCAAGAGAAAAACCTGAGGACACATAAGTAGCCATGAGGGAAACAGATTTATGAGACAGTTGAACTAGAATTCCTTGCAGTTAAATCCAGATAAAGTTACAATCATCTCCTTGAGAAAAGGGAGTAGCAGTCTTTCCAAAATGCTCTTGCACCTTCTTCCAGAATTTTCCATTGGCCAAGAACTGTTTCAGCATCAGATTGGATAAGTCCTAGCTGTGATATGTTAGAAAAGCATAAGGCATGGAGTCATAAGACCTGCATTCAAACTCATCTTTGTGGCTAAATAGCTATATGACTGCGAATAAATCAGGTAAAATGTTTGAGCCTCAATTTTCTCGTAGATAAAATGTTAACAATATCTCACAGGGCAATTGTGTTAGTCAAAAGACCTAATATATGTGAAAGTGTCTTGGAAATACTCATTCTTGCTTAAAAGTATAAGATATTAATGAGAATACCTTGCTGAGAGGGATACTAAAGCCTTTGCTGCAGTATCCTTAGGGGAAAAATGATTAGAGATTTGCCCTCTACTCCCCTCTATGAAATAGAGTAGTAGAAATATTTTACTATCCAAGCTTGTTCCCTCCAGTAGAATTGTTCTCTCTGAAATTTACATTCTTTGAGAGTGCACAAATCCCTCTTCCTCTGTAAAACTTCTCCGATCATCTAAAACTCTGTCCCTGTATTAATTTCCTAAATCTTTATGTTAATTCATTACCTTATATTATTAGTTTATTTTTATCAACTGTAACTGACTGACACAAGGGGAAAATACAATAGTACTTTACTTGGAATCAGGAGAGAAGGGTTTTTGTCCCAGTTCATAATTTTTTTATGTTTTATTCTTTGTTATAAAAACAGAATAACTTCTAAGATACCTTTCTGCCAGTTAAAAAAAAATGCGTATGTATTATTCTACTGCTTAGTGTTTCCTTCTGGAGAAAAATTCTAAGTGTGTGTGTGTGTGTGTGTGTGTGTGTGTGTGTATGTGTGTGTGTGTTTCCCCTGAAATGCTCTTGGGGTCATATTTTCAGACTCACACTCTGTTTTTTAATCCCTGCAATCAAGCTAAAAAGTAAAAATAAATCTCTTTATTAGCAAAGTGTTACTGCTTGAAGGTAAATTCTGTGACTCCCCCTTAAAGACTCAAACCATTTCCCCATGCCTTATATGAGTCAGCTATTTAACTTTATTATATAGCTAATATTTTATTAAGTTCCACTCAAAATTATTGAAGCATATTGATTATAAAAATTTTAGGGCACTTCATTTTCTGTGACTCACAGAATGTGAACATAATAATCAAAATTGTAAGTCAAAATGAATAGATTATGTAATTCTTATAATGGGTTCCAAGCTACTATAATTTAAATTTTTAAAATCTAAGTTAAAGTAATTAAATATGGGTTGCAATTTTAACCTGCCTTAAGATTCATCAGGCAACTTAACACACATGCACTCCATCTCAGCAATGTTCACTAGAATGTCTCACCCCTTTAATATTTTTTGGACTTCATGGCCCAATCCCAAATTTTAGGGAAATCCCACTATATACATTCTCTGTCTTGTTTCACCCTTACTACAGTTAGAGATTCTGGTTTTGTTATAGCCATTGGAAATTTAAAGTCTCCCCTTAGAGTTGTTCTCTAATTTCTATATGTATAGAAACAAGAGTAAGCATAACACCTATCAACGTTTCCAACCACTTTGCTCTAACTTCATTCTTATGATTTTGCTAGTGAGGCATTTGACTATTAATATCTAACTCCAATAGGAAAACCTACATTCCCTGTGCTTCTTATCCTTTTGTCTATGAAATGCTATGTAGGCATTGTCTCCAATATATGTGTAGACATTAATAAGGTTTGTTTATGTTTATGAACATCATCTTCATTTTATCTTCTGTAATCATTATATACTAATTTCTTCCCATAGTTATGATCTCAAGCCTAAAAGTCAGCCAACTATTTATTTGCATTAGATGGGTACCTAAATTCATATTTGATTAAATTAGATCATTCTGCTTTATCATACTTGAACATTTACCTATACATTAGGCATTTTTCATTCCTTCTTTCCTTTTTCCTCTTTTTAATTTTTTTCTTTAAATTTCCATCTATACAAATTTATTAATTCATTTGAGAAGCAAAGAGGCATATAATCTCTTGGCATTCAATCTAAACTTAGAGCATTTTGACCTTGAATTCTGCTAAGACTTTCCCAAGTGCCTTGGGTCCAGGTGTGGTTGCTAAGATACATGTTATTAATCTTCCAGTAAAAAATATAGGGGTCAGGGTGTAAAGAAGTATGTTTACTAAGGAGTCTTGGTAATTAACTTTGCTTGGAATTTAGAACACTTCATATGATTAGAAAATATTTTAACTTTTTCAATTGTTTTCCTTTTTGTTTTATATATGATAAAAAAAAATCCTCAATTCAAGGAGGGAAACCTGCACATTTTTATAAATTGGAGTACACTATTTTTAAAATTATTTTATTCCATAGCTATTTATGTAATACAGCATATTCTTTCTAAAATTTTATATGACTTCTAATAAAAATTGAATTACCACAAAGAATACATTTTTAAAACACAAAAGATGAGTAAAAATAAGAACAAAGAAATGTTAGGCTAATATAAGCAATGTAATTGGTCATTAACTTTGACCCCCAGCTTCCTGAATCCTGAAACATAAAGGTAAACTTGTTAAATTATATCATTCCAGTGGTTTCATAAAATAAATCTTACTGTTTATCAAGAAATGCATACATTTTCATGAAAATTAATCTCTTAATTTTTGTTTGAGAGGGAAAATATTGAATGTCATAATGAACAATATATCCAATAATTTTTTGGCTAGTATAAGCAGTGGCCCACATTGAATTCTACCTGTCCACACAGGAGACACTCCTTAAATATTTGCTGAACTGATTTCAATTCCCAATCTCAATGCCTGCTCCTGGCTCAGCACAGTACCTTTGTACTCTCACCAACTCTTCTTTGTGTGTTTACAACTGTTTATTAATAGTCTCTAGTCTTACAGCATACTCCAGCCTACTACTACAATGGAGACAGCACACTTTTGAGTCCAATAAGACCTGGTTTTGAGTCCTAGAACCACCATTTATTAGTTCTCTACCTTGGGCAAGTTAGTTATCTTATTTATTCTTTATTAATCTATCAACAGGCCTAGTAATAGTCCCTATCTCATAGAACATGAACATTAAATTTAATTATATAATGTATATGAAATATACAGCACTGTGCCCAACTCACAATAAACACTAGATAAATGTTAAATCTCAGTATTTTAGTTTTTCTAAAATTCAAATCTGAACACATTGCTCCATTATTTAAATGCCAATAATTTTCAACTGCCCACGGAATGAAATATCAACTTCTAAGAATGACATGCAGAGTTCACCATGGGCAAGTTACTGCTTACTGCTCAGAGTACCTGCTCCCTGCATTCTCTTCATATTAATCATACAAACATTGTCGTTCATAATCCCTAATCCCATTCCATTTGGATGTGGCAGACTCAGCCTTAAATATCTGCAGATCTCATTCATCTCTTCCAATCTTTCAACCTGAAGGTGGACAATTCATTTTTCATAAAACACAAGTATGATCACCAGGAGATAGTGTTCCCTAAACATCCAGGCTTAAGAGATTTGTCTTCTTCTCTATCACTCTCTACTTTATGTATTTATGTAATCATAATTTTCATACTTAATTAGATTTCTTTATACTATGATCTCAGTTATATCATGTGCCTGCATCAGTATAATTTTTAAATTTTTCTAATATATGAACTTTTTTATTTCTGAAAAATATTCATGTACAACTCTCTATATATACACATTTGCACTATATAAAATATGCACAAAATAGACATTAAAAAGGATGAGATAAACATATAAAGAGAAGTGTGAATATTTTCTCAATGTCAAACCCTGTTCTGGAAATCATTGATTTATTTAAGTGTAAAGTCCTGGAGAACAGAGACTTTGTTTTTAACCTCAGTGCTCTGCACAGTGTTCAGCTTTGTTGTAAATATTGTTTGTAGAGTGACTGAATTAATGAATAATATTTATTTATATTAATCATGATAAAGAACAAAGTATTCCAGTGGGGATACCTAAAATGACCACTGGTTATTACTTTATGGCTCTCTAAGTTGTTCAAAGCTTAAAGCTCAGAGTATGTAGATAGGTGGATAATTAATAATAAAATGAATAATATGTGATATTTATTGAGGAATTCTTATAGAATGGTCTCATGGAATAGATAGGCAGCATATTTTTAATTCATCTCTTTTGATTAACAACATTTTTTTTCCACAGTGAATTTTTTTATAGAAAGTGAAGAAAAGGAATTTAAGTTAAAAACTCCTGGAATGCAGATATTCTTATAAGATATTCTTATTTCTTAATTGATAAGATATTCTTATTTCTTAATTGAAGGGTGATCCAAATACTATATGCACTGGGAATTCCCTGACAGTCCAGTGGTTAGGGCTTCACACTCTCATTGCCAAGGGCCTGGGTTCTATCCCTGGTCAGGGAACTAAGATCCCACAAGAAGCTCTGCATGGGCAAAAACAGACAAACAAACAGACAAAAACAAAAAATACCCCAAAATACTGTATGTGCAGATTTACAGATAATGGCATTAATACTACTACTACTACTAAAACTCTATCACCAAATGTTTACTGATTATTTCCTCTATACCAAGCACTGTTCTGAATCATTTTACATCCATTAATTACCGTAATCCTGACCCAAATTTATGGGTTAATATTACCTCCTTTTTACAGATAAAAAATCAAAACATAAAACGTCTTAATATATTGTTCAAGATTATAGAGGTAGAAAGTGATGTAGCTAAGATTTGAATCCAGATATTCTTGGCTATGGCACCTATCCTTTTAATGATTATTTCATACTGCCTTGAACATGTCTTATTCAAATACTTCTATATTCATTCCTCTGTCAATGGACATTTAAGGGAGGAATGGGGGCTTCCCTGGTGGCGCAGTGGGTGAGAGTCCGCCTGCCGATGCAGGGGACATGGGTTCGTGCCCCGGTCCGTGAGGATCCCACATGCCGCGGAGCGGCTGGGCCCGTGAGCCATGGCTGCTGGGCCTGCGCGTCCGGAGCCTGTGCTCCGCAACGGGAGAGGCCACAACAGTGAGAGGCCCATGTACCGCAAAAAAAAAAAAAAAAAAAGAAAAGAAAAAAAGAAAAAAAAAGGGAGGAATGGATAAAGAGGATGTGGAACATATATACAATAGAATATTACTCAGCCATAAAAAAGAATGAAATAATGCCATTTGCAGCAACATGGTTGGAACTAGAGATTGTCACACTGAGTGAAATAAGTCAGACAGAGAAAGACATATAACATATAATATCACTTGAATGTGAAATCTAAATACGTTGTGCAAATGAACATATTTACATAACAGAAACAGAGTTGCAGATGTAGAAAACAAACATGGTTACTGGGGTGGGAGGGAGGGATAAACTGGGAGACTGGGACTGACAAATACACAGTACTATATATAAAATAGATAACTAATAAGGACCTACTGTATAGCACAGGGAACTATTCTGAATACTCTGTAATGACCTATATGGGAAAATAATCTATAAAAGACTAGATATATGTATATGTATAACTGATACACTTTGCTATACATCAGAAACTAACACAACATTGTAAATCAATTATACTCTAATAAGAATAAAAAATACTTCTAGAATTAATTAATGGTATGGAAAAGCAAAATAAGGACAATCTGTTGTCAATTATAGAGATCTGAATTTTAAGTGACAGTATATTTGCTGAGTTCCATAATATTGTAGAGCCTTTTATAATCAAAACATACAATTAGTTTCTTGTGTTTTAAAGATTTAGATGAGAATATAAAGTGGGTAAAAACACATATGCATGTTCAAAGCACCTTTCTTTTTTGAGAGTTGATAGCTGATAGAATAGTTGAAATTACTGCTAAAGTCTCTATTAATGACTTTATCAAATGAGATATCCCTTTGTTGTGATAATTATTATTATGAGACCTTGAAACTTAATTAATTGGTGTTTTTTTTGCTATTTTATTGGCAGTCAGATAAAGTTCTCTATTACTGTGAATGGTAACACACTATGACATTACATTACAACTGAAAAGTAATTATCTTTATTGGACAGTATATCAAGTGAAAGGTGAATGGTATGTAAACTTCTTTATTGGAATGTAAAATGTCCCTTTTTATTGCACTATGTGTATTCAGCACCTTTAGCTGAGCTTTGCACTTTAGATAGAATATAAATTAATAAATAATTTGCTATTAAAAGTATAAGAAATATAATTGTAAAGATGTTAGATTCCTACCTAAGTTGAAATATATGTTGAATTTTTCTGTTAAATAGTTATAAAATATTTCATACCCTTAAAAATGCAGCAAACTTTACCAATGAGTAGTTTACTTATCTATTGACTCTTACAATTTACAAGACTTGAGCTCAAAACTCATATTGGCTTGACCTTTCAGGAGACTGTGTATCCATTGGCCTGGTAAGCTATGATGTCTCTCATCCAGGTAAAATATAAGTCAGGCTTCTCAATTTTAATAAGTGGCATGCTGAACTAAGTGAAAACAGATGCAAAGAAGCAGATGAGGCTGAAGGGAGAGTATAAGCTTTCCTTTTATAAATAACAAAATATGGTTCTGCTGGCATGCTATTTTATAATATGCACCTCAGAACTGTTTTGATTAAGAAAGTTATTCAAGAAATTATAACCTCTTCAGGAACTTCCCTGGTGGTCCAGTGGTAGAGAATCTGCTTTCCAATGCAGGGGACGTGGGTTCAATCCCTGGTAAGGGAACTAAGATCCCACATGCTGAGGGGTAACTAAGCCCAGGCCACAACTACTGAGCCTGCACACCTCAACTAGAGAGAGAAAACCCGCATGCCACAAATAGAGAGAAGCCTGTGCGCCACAACGAATAGCCTGCATGCTGCAACTAAGACCTGACACAGCCAAGAATAACATAAATAAATAAATAATAAAAAAGAAAGTACGACCTCTTCCAACCTCCAATGGATACAAAAACAGTATTCTAGACCTGCACTGTCTAATGAGTATCTCTGGGCACACATGTCTTATGAGCACTGAAAGTGTGGCTCGTCAGAACTGAGATGTGCTCTAAGTATTAAATAGGTGTTGGATTTCAAAGATTTAATAAAGAAAACAAAGATAAGATATTTTTTCAAAATTTTTATATTGATTACATGTAGAAATGATAATAGTTTGAATATATTAGGTTGAATAAACTATATTAACAAATTTAATGTCACCTAATCTTTTTATTTTTAATGCAGCTATTAGGAAATTTAAAATTACACATGTGGTTTCTATTCTATTCTATTCTATTCTATTCTATTCTATTGAAAAGCTCTGCTCTAGACCTTAGAAGAGTAGCACCTGGAGCCTCTGGGTCTGTAAACAAAATTCTCAGCACTTTGACTAACCTACTGCCTAGGGATCATAGCCTGTTTCAGAGTTTGTCAATACAAGAGCAAGTCAGAGAAGGTATCATGAGAAACAGTGAGACAGATAACATGCCCCTCTTGGGAAGGGATGTTTAACAGAGTAAGGAGAAAAGCAGCAAGTAAACTGCAGGCTCCCCTTGCTTCTTCATGTAAAACCTCCTTGTCTATTTACCGTATGAGAGAGAAGTGTATAAAACATGACATCATACTGGGCTAACGCAACCTTACACCTATTTTCAGTTAGGTGCTCCCCAAATAGCAAATGTGAAAATTGGTACATCTACCTAGGACCAGGGAATGGTGTCACACCCAAGGCACTGGTATGCATTACAATAGATCATTTAGTTTTGAATAACATGGAATTTCTTCTATTATTAAATTCCAGGGGAAAAATTAAAATGAAAAATAAAATTCCATTATTTTTCATAAATTTGAATCTGTAATAACTAAATTCAAAATTTTTCTAATCCCAGTTTTTGTTCTGAATTTTCTCATTCGGGTGGCCCTTAGACAGTTCAGACAGCTGATTAGATTTTAAATTTCTTCTGGAGCAAATGCCACCTGACAAATATTAAATTGGATGTTTTTCCTTCCCTGTACTAAGATTATGCTTCTCTGCTCACAGTCATGTGATTTGCATATATGTTCTGTAGGCAGATTATATAGCCCAGCTTCATTGACTTAGGGTTTTGCAATAACATGTGATGTGGTCAATTGAATATAAGGAAATAATGATGCTTTCCATTAACAAGTGGAAGTTTAAGGGTGATTATATGGTTAAGTTAAGCTGTTTTCCATTCTTCATAGCTGGCATGAGAATGGCATGTTCCAGTTAGGAACCAATCAGCTTGGCCTCAGAATGAAAATAAACATCTTGTTTTGAATGGGGCAGAGGCAAGTAGAGTCAAAGCTTATGTAACAGGAGAGAGGAACATTTATTGCTTTCAACCATTGATTACTTACATTATTTGTTACCACAGCAATTTTGTCTGAAGCAACAATTGTAAGCTGGTGTGTTGTTTATGTTATATAATTATGGATTTAATGATAATTAGGCAAAATTTTATTCTAAAACCCAGGGCACAGTACAAAGCAAACCCATATACTCTTACCAAACTAAGACCATATTAGAGGCTTGGTGACATGTGAGGAGGAGGAGGTTAAAGAAAAAAAAGGTAAATTGTCAGGAAACTCAAAAATATCTTTGTCTCATCCTCTCAGTTTGCCAATCACCTTGTATCAATTGTTCAGAGTTCTTCCATAGGAGGACTGGATATGTGAAATGAAGAGAAGAATCTGTAATATTTCCCTTCTGGTCCACTTTTCCTCCTGGATACTGGTACAGTATTGTTCCCTCTGAGGAAATATGTTGTAGGATAATAAGTATCACTCTATCAATCACCAAAAAGGTTAATTTGACTACATCATGAAAATCAAAGTCAAGATATACGCAACTCTTAATTAGATGGTTAGTGTTCATTGAAATATAACATGTCATCCCTGTTATATTTGATTGCCAAGTTTTCCATCATGTTTTCTATATTTTTTTATGAACAAATTTGTGTCATGACATTAAAGGAAAGCACAAAGTTATAAATAACATTAGTGTTATATGATATCTATATAGCACTTTATAATTACCAGATTATTTCCAAATACATGATTATGTTTCACACTATATCTGAAAAGTTACAGATGCCAATTATTATCATATAAATTTTAAGTGTGAGGAAAGGATATTCAGGGAGACTGGAGAATTCAGCCAGGATTATGTAACTAGAAAGTTTCTGAGTTATACCTGGATTCCATGGCTTCTGTCTTTTATTTGGTGCTTTCTATACTATGCTCTTTATAACAAAGGCTTTGTTGATGTCCCACAAAAATCTTCCCTGCTCCCCAGCCACTTACATAAACATGTAAAATCTGAGTTAAGTGCGTGCTGTTCTAGACTTCTTTTTATCATAACAATCATAGTACTTTTGGGGTTTTCCCCACTAGTTTGACAAATAAGCCCTAAATTCCATGACAGTAGGAACTATAACCTATTATTATTATTTTTTTAATTTACTCCAGCCCCATTTACTTTATTAAGTCCCATACATGCTGCCTTTTAAGTGAGCCACTAGAAAATTAACATTTTAATAATCTGAGAGCATCTCTCTTCTATAAAAGTAAGGATAGGTTTAATAATAATAATACATTATATTGATTGAATCAAATAAATAATTATTAACTTATCTCAGGCAAATAGATCCCTCTCAAGAAGAATATGACTGACCTTACACACTCCATAGCCTCAACTTTAGGTATAGCAACCTGTTTATCAGGCTGACACTCTTACTACACCCTTTCTAAGATAAACCCAGATGATGCGACTTAGTCATACAGTTGGTCAAGGGAAAATAAATGATACAGATATAGGCTCTAAAATAGTGATTCTTAATCTTTGCTACATATTAGAATCACCTGGGGGAATTCTTACAACAGCAATTCCATAGACATTCTATTTTAATTAGACTGGAGTGGGGCCTGCACATCAGTATTCAAAAACAAAAATTTCTGAAATCTAATGCATAACCAGCATTTAGAATCAGCTTCTTAAATTATGTCGTACCAGTCCCTAAAAATTATAGGGACAGCGTAAATGGACAAAGTAGGTATTTAAATTGTTAATCCAACTATAGGATTGTAAGTAAAGAAAAAATATGGGAGACCGCTGTAAGTTAATGTTCACTCAAGAAAGCAGGTTTACTTAACCACAAAACCAAGCAGGCTTGCCTAGCAACAAAACCAAGTGACAAAGGCATAAGACATGCCCCAAAACAATAAAACAATAGTAGCACGAGACCCACATCCTGCCCAGTGAGCTCAGTAAGTTAATGATCCCTAGGACATGCTCTCAGCACACATGAAAAACAATAGTTTATGAAAATGTTCTCATTGTACAGAGACCTGAAATAATTTTTACAGTCCTGGCTTGATCATGTAGAGACAAAAAAACTCCCCTCCCCAACCTGGAGGAGGAGCTGAGGATGGAAGAACGATGACTACTCAAACAAGACAAAGAAGGTCTTTTTCCCCTCCCCACTTTTCCTTTGATTATAAAACTGTAGACCACTAAGTTCTCAGGGCAGCACCCTCTCACCCACCCGCTTGTAAGCCTCACAAGCATTCTATTCTAATAAATCACTTCTTATCTATCACTTTGCCTCTTGATGAATTTTTTCTGTGCTGAGAAATAAAGGACTGGCTCCTAAGACCCCCCGAAGTGACACCTATCAGTTTCAATAAGTCTTACATTTACAGATTTCAGGAAATTCACTGGATGGCAGCATGCAGAACTCTGGCTGCAGTGCTCCCTTTCATTCAAGAATTGCCTAGGACAGTAGACTAAATAAAGAGGGATGTACTACATTACTGTCAGCTGGAGAGGGGAATCAGGCTCTTGTTAAATTTGATTGTTAATTAAAAATTAGTAATACAGCCATTTACCTATCACAAAATCTTCCTGTATTAGTTACTTCTATACAGGTAATTAGAATTCTACTTTGTTACACAGCCTGGCTTGGCCAGGATACCACACACTTTCAACTGTAACATCGACTGTTGGTTGGGTGATCATGAGGAAGTTGCTGGATGCTGCAGTCACACTCATCATACCCTGACTCAGAGAGTATTTTAAGCCAAAGAGCGCAAAACTCCAAATGAGAGCAGTTATGACATTTAGGCAAGGTATGGTTATATCCCAATTAATCACAGTCACACAAACAGAACAAGCATAAAAATAAACAAGAAAAGTCATTTCCTTTGACAGCAAAATTTTTACTCTAACTTCATCAGGTTGTAGCTTCCTTTATATCTCTTTCAAGCAAGTGAACTTCCTATACTGGCAAATGAAAAAAAAATGCCAATTTTCTTTGTACAGATTTTAATAATTTAAACAGATAATTATAAAAATATCTGACCCATCTTAGTTTTACATATACCACCTTTTGCAAATATATCATCAGACTAGGAACAAGAGGAATTTGTTAACTTCAGTAATTAAAGACAAGGGAAACAATATCCAGAACCAGTGTTCCCATTTGAAAGACACAAATGGTAATGAAACTGAGCAAGACGCTGTGGGGCCCTCCTGGGTACAATTCTTTCCATGTTCCCTCTTTCTTGTTAATAGGAAATAGACTTTAGTCAGCCTCGACATTCCCTGAGTTCCAAAGGGCAGATTCAAACAGTTGCTAATCAGGGGAGGAAAGGAATCAGAAACAAAGGAGAAGCAGTCAAGAAAAAATAGTGCAGGATGGGGTAGCATCGTGGTTCCTCCTCAGGTAATATGTATAAAAATATCTTTGAGTTCTTCTGCAGGAACTAAGGCTGTCACCCAGGTGGAGGATGGTAACTTCAGGCTTAGCACAAGATTCCTGGAACTCTGCCTTCCCTGTTACCTCACCAGCAAACAATCAGCAGAAAGTCTGCATACTGTGGAAGATAATGAACACTCTGATCCCCTCCTCGAATGATTCTCCCTTTAAAAACTTTCATGGTAGAGCAGAATCTTCAAAGTTGGTTCTTGGATACAAGTCTGCCTTCTCCCCATGTTGCCAACCTCCTGAATAAAGCAACTTTTCTTTTCCAACCAACACTTGTCTGTCAGATATTGACTATTGAGCAGCAAACAGCCAAATCTGAGTTCTGTAATAGTAAGAATGGGAAAAAATGTAATTTACAGAAAAATCAAACATATAATAAGATTCAGAATGCCTAACTATGAGCAATATCGAATAAGAAAGTTTTTTTTCAGTAGAATATAAAATGGTTGCAGATAAGTAACACATTGATTGCTGCAAAAACCAAAATATTAAAAAACAAATCAAGAAAGCTTTCTCACATTCAAAAGAAAAGGAAGAGATAAGAGACTAGAAGACAGCCAGAAGATGCAGAATTAGAGATGAGAGCAGACTAAAAGTGACACAATAAAGAAAAATAATCAGTGAACACAAACTTCGCTATACCTGTGGAGACAAAAGAAAGATATTCTAAGATATCCTAATGATTTACATTTTTCTTTGTCATCCTTACAGAATGTGGGGCCTGTTCAGCCTTGAGAGCTAATATAGTTCTGTCAGGTATTGCTCTTCTCTTTTCTGTTCTAATATATTTTTCTCAGATTTACATAATTTTGCCTGAGAAAGGTAGGAAGAGAAAAGTTTCAATAACCGGTACTGATACAGAGCAAGGCCTTATGGGGCTCCTGGGCACAAAATCTTTCTGTGTCCCCTATTTCTTTGATTACAGGAAATAGCCTTTATTCAGCCTCCATGACCTTCCCTGAGTTCCAAGTGGCAGATTCAAGCAGTTGTTAATTAGGGAAAGGAGGGAATGCGAGACAAGGGAGAAACAGTCAAGAGTAAAAAGAGTGCAGCCTTGGAGCAAGGTCCTGTTTCCCCATCAATGCACACAACAATATCTATGAGCTGTTTTGCAGATACTGAAACCTCCTCCACGTGGGAGAAGTTAATGATTAATGGTGGTATGCTGCCCACAAGCATGTAGACCCCAGACCAGTTGGAATCAGAAGGTTGATGATGCTGACTCCTACTTACCTCACCACCAACCAATCACAAGAATGTCCATGAGCTGATCATGCCATCTTTGAAACATTGCTATAAAATTTCTCACTACCCTCTCCAAGTTGGGACACACGATTTTGAGGGCATTAGCTGGCTGTGGCCCCCTTTGTCTGGCAAAGCAATAAAACTATTCTTTTCTACTTCACCCAAAACTCTGTCTCCAAGATTTAATTCAGTGTCAGGGTACGGAGGCCAGATTTGGCTTCAGTACTATGGATTAAAAGAGACTAGGTAAAGATAGATATATGCAGGTGAAACTTTTTTACTTTAAAGCAAAAACAAAAATTCTAAATCTTACATGCAGAAACAAACAAAAAGTCTTAAAGAAAAGAGAAAAAAAAGTATTGGCATCAGGTTCTCCATCTTCATAACTCTGAAAGCTAGACTATACAGGCACAATTTCTGGAGTATTGAGAGGGAAAGCCTATGAATGGAAAAAATCTTTATGCAAGATATATTTTGTAAAAGTGATGGTGATAGTAGAATATTTTTGGAATATTTCCAAATTTTCCCCATAAAAAGGCAGAATACCCAGATATACAGACTGTATCTTAAAAAAAAATTGACAAGTTTTGTTAGTGAACTAAACTTGGGTGCCCTCACTCATGCTCAGTAAAGCCAATCTACTGATATTAGGTTGTGGTGAAGGGAACTGCAGCATTTATTGCAGGATGCCAAGCAAGGAGTCCAGAACAGTATTAATGCTCAAAAGCCTGAACTCCCTGTTGGATTTCAGGGAGGCATTTTTAAAGGCAAGGTGAGGGAGGGGAGTTGCAGGGTATGTGATCAGCTCCTGTACAATTCTCTGATGCGTTGATGGTGAGGTTACAGGATGCTGTCACATTGGTTAACATTATCAATATTCAGGCTCCAGTAAGTCTGGGGGCTATGTGCTCATGGTCATTAAGTAGTTAACTTCTTCCATTTGATGGAGGTTTTAGCATCTGTAAAACAACTCAGGAATGTGCATCAGATACTGTTATCTAGGTATTTCAGAGAGGCATCAAAGGAGAGGACATTGGCAGAGGGTTCTGTCCTGGGAAGGTCCCCTAAGCCCTGCTCTGTTATAGTTTCCCCCCCTCAACCCCAAAGTGTGAGTGAGTGGGAACAAAGCACCAACATCCACAAGCCCTTTATATTCTCAGGGAATCAATGGGACATCTGAGGGATCACAGAAGGTGAGAACCCTCAAATAGCCAACAGACTTCTTGGGAAACACAGTAGGACAATTTGAGAAGAGCATTTAACACTGGGTTGTGTCTTACATATTTTAACATATGGGTTTATGCAAGTGGTCCAGAGTGAAATATATAAGGTCTGGAGTTGAGGGGGCTATGTTCTAGTTTGGTGAGAATAGGACTGAGTTGACGCCCTGCATTCAATTTGTGCTTTTCCTGGAATTTCTTTTCTGTTCTTTCCAGAGGGGAAGGGCCGAAAAAGGACCATTCCAGGGCGCGGCGCTGGGCTTGCCACATTTGGGAGCGCCGCCTGAAGTTGGGCGCACAGCCTCCCGACGCCCTGCCGTTGGGCTGGTGGAGGCCGCAGCACTGCTAGGGTTGTATCAGTCCTCCTGTTTGCACTATTTCTTTTTGCGACCATGGCCCCGCCTTAAGTATTTCTAATTAAGAAACAAAACCTCAGGAAACCGAAACTTAACCAGCCGCTCTCACTTCTGTAATTACGCCTGCTGACCCCCCCCCCGCAACCGTCCAACCAATCAGACGGCGACTAGTGTCTCTGTTTGAAAGTCAACCAATCGGCGACTAGTGTCTCTGTTTAAAAGTCAACCAATCGGCGACTATGTTTGTACCGGTCTATAAAAGAGCTGTACTAAACTCCGCCAGGACCTCTTAGCGTCACCGGCAACGAGTGCGCGGAGGTCCAGGTTCGAACCTGCAATAAATGACCCTTGCCGTTTGGCTTTGACTCTCGACTCTGGTGGTCTTGTGGAGGGGCCTCGCGACCTTGGGCATTTCAGAGTAACTGGAACACTATGAGCTCTCAAAACTAACCAGAAGGTTCTCTCTTCCACTGGAGAGAAATTGTTGGGAGTTGGATAAATTAAGGAGAATAGAGAAAATAGTAGAAAAGAAATGGAAAAAAATGCAGAAAATACAGAATACACAGAAAAGAGAAGGGGCACAGAGCCAGGAGATCAAAGAAACTGTAAGGTAATATTTCTAAACTCATCACAGAAACAAGAGAAGGACTACTAGAGCAGAAGAACTAGAAAATCTCTTCTTACCTCTCAAAGTCTTAGAAAGCTAATTTAATATATACATAAACAACATTGTTATTGTACCAAAAGAAAGGATGGGGGTGGAATATTTTCCCTATAGGCAATGAGATCACGCAACAAATATATGCATATAAAATAAAAAAAAGTTCTAACCTAATATTTCAAAACAAATGAAAACTGATCCAAAACATGAAATAATAATGTAAATCAGAATTAGAAAAACTCATTAAGTGATAGAATTCTAGAAAGACAAGAAATAAAAGAAAAATTCATTTCAGAAATAAACAATTAACTAAAAGAAAAACAAGAGTGAAGGTCTTAAGATAGAAAGAAAGACTATTTAAACATCAAGAAAAAATAAAATAAAATATTGAAATGAAGTGACAGATAAAGAACATAATTAAAGTGAATTGAGCATATATATGCGTCACCAAAGAAGAAAGTGAAATCGATGAAACAAGACAAATACTATAACATGAATTCAGAAAAATGTTACTAAAATTTTAAAAAGAAAAAAACCCTCAAAATTACATATTGAAAGGACAGTATCTCTTAGGGAAAATTATGCCAGAATGCTTCTTTTGAAATGAAACCCTGAAAGAAAAATAAACAACAAAAAAATTGGACAAAATATCAAAATAATTAAGTCATTTAAAGGACAAAGGAAATAAGATGGTGATCAGATTTTTATTGCTAATAACACAATGCCAGAGATAATGAATATTTTTGATATTCAGGGAGAGAAAATGTGAGTCAAATGTCATATGTCTATCTAAATGCATAGATAAGTTTCACACACAAACTGTCATAAACTTGCAAAATTGCTTTAGAAAGTACTCCTGAAATAATAGAGTAAGGACTTTCTAAAATCCATAAAAGCAAAAGGACCAAAAGCAGAAATTGTAAAAATCAATTTTTTCAGAAATCTGGAAATTAACCATAGGTTTACAGCAATGTAAAGAGTGTTTATTCAAGAAAACTGGCTGAATCTCATTAAGAACAGCAAGCTTTATGAAATCTTAATTGGCTCTATACCCATCATCCTCTCCCAAGATTTGCAAGTAGCTTTGAAAAACAAAAACTACACAATAAGTCATGATAGCTGTGAAAATCAGAAGGCCAGCAGCTGCTGGAGAAGACAACACAGGATAGACTCAGAGCTTGCTCTATGTAAACAGCTCTATCCTCAGGTCATTTGTGCAAAACCATTATAAGAATTATTTATAATCACAGCTGCCTGAGACAGCAATATCATTTGTGGCTAATAAGAGGCTAATCAAAATATTTAAAGGGAAAAACTAGGAAATAAGTTCCTTTAGGAAGTTCCAAAAAGCTCTAGAATATTCTCGGTGATCAAGAAGACCACAAACATGCACAAGACTGTGTGCATGCCCAGGAATGGCACAAGAACATTCTGATCTCACCTCTGCCTGACTTTGTAGCTGGTGCAAACAGGAAGTGAAGATTAAGGCAACATTTTTGGAGATTAGAGAGACATCCCAACACACATACAAGCCCTTCTGCAAGGACTGGGAGACTTACTGGTTCAGGGCATTTAAGGGAATCTCTGTCTGGTCCTCAGCTGATCACTAAGCTAACCATGCAGAGACTTCATGACCATACAAAACATGAATGTAGAATTTACCAAATTAGTGCAGAAAAGACACTTAGACAAACAGCAATAATAACAAAAACAACAGCAAACAAATGACAACAAACAGAACAACAACAACAAAACTCAGAAGAGGGGTAAATCTGACTTCCAGAGTTGCCACATTATAATATTCAAAATGTCCTGTTCTCAACAACAACAAAAAATTATGTTGAAAAACAATTTTCAACAAAAACAAAAAATAATAAACAAGAACATGACACCTACACGGAAAAGAAAAACAAAGAAATGAATAAAAACTGTCCCTGGAGAACCCCAGACATTGGGCTTATTAGCCAAAGACTTTAAACCAACTATTTTACATATATTGAAGGTTTTAAGGAAATCATGTGCAAAGAAACCATGAAAATGATGTCTCACCAAACAGAGGATGCCAATAAAGAGATAGGAACTGTGAAAAGGAAGAAAAAGGAATTCTGGAGTTGAAAATTTAACTAGAGGGGCTTAACATCAAATTTGAATGGGAAGAAGGAAGAATCAGTGCACTTGAAAATGGGGCAATTGAGATTATTCAGTTTGAGGTACAGAAAGAAAAAATAGTCAAGAAAAAACTCATACAGCCTTAGAGGCCTGTGAGATTCCATCTAGCAAACCAACATGCACATAGTGGGAATTCCAGAAAGAAAATAGACAGAGAAAAGAACAGGAAGACTATTTGAACAAATAATGGCCCAAAATCATGAAAACATTAATCTCACATCTGAGAAGCTCAGAAAACTCTAAGTAGAATAATTTCAAAGAGGTCCACACTGAGACACATCATGGTCAAGCTAACAAAAGCAAAAGGTAAAGAATCTTGAAAAAAGCAAGAGAAAATGACTCATCACATACAAGGGAGCTTCAATAGCTGACTAATAACTGCTTGATTATCATAAACCATGAATGCTAGAACATAGTGGGATGACATATATAAAGTGATGAAAGAAAAAGGCTGTCAACCAATAATTCTATATCAAGCAAAACTATCCTTCAAAATCAAGGAGAAATTAAGATAGTCCTAGATAAACAAAAACCAAGACTATTTGTTTCTAGCAAAATTTCCTTATAAAAACATGAAAGGGAATACTTCAGACTGAAATGAAACAAGTACAGAGCTCTAGTAAAATTAACTACATAAATAAATATAAAATACAGTACAGGCAGGTTTTTTATTTGTAACACTTTTTTTTCTACCTAATTTAAATGAGAATAACATAAAGCAATAATTATAAAGCTGTGGGGATGGACTTATAGTATACAAAGATATAATTTGTATGACAATTATAGCACAAGGGAGGAGGGAGGATGTGGTATTATAGAGGAGCAAATATTTTGTATACTTTTGAAATTAAGATGATTTTTACATGAACTAAATTGTAAATTAATATGCTAATTGTAACTCAGGGAAACTACTAAGGACACAACTCAAAAGCAAAATTTTAAAAAAAAGCAAAAGAATTAAAACAGTATACTAGAAACATTTATATATATATATATATATATATATATGTATATATAACACAAAAGGAGGAATAGAGGAACAAAAAAGTCATAATACATAAGGAAAACAAATAGCAAAATGAGGGTTACTGAGCTGAATGGACAACTACACTAACAACTGAACTGTTAACAGTTTTTTAAACACATATATGATTTTTATTAAGATTCTGAAAAAGTAGGAATTTGCATGGCCTTACCCCCAAAAAAGTAGCTTCTTTCCAATAATAAATCTGTTGATTATTAACAGGCCTTTACCAATTTATTTTCTTATCTTCAAAAAAAAAAAAAATCTCTGCTCACTGTTCCTATTAGAAATTCATGATTTGTCAGTATCAATAAAATATTTTCTATGTTTTCAGCATTAAGAAAAAAAGGATGCTCAGACCTCTTTGTATACAACCTGAATGTTTTCCATCTTACTTGTCCTGTATCTTGATAGAATATGAAGAAATATCACTAATTACCTCAAGAAGTTGCTTTTGGGTTTCATGTATGACTTAGTCAAACACCAGCAAACTCAACATCTTATCATTTTATCAAAAAAGTGCACTATTTCATTTTGCACACTTTCTAAAATGTGCAACTTTAAAACAGAATTCCAGACACAATCACCTTTAAAATACATCTTTATTTTATAACAAGATTGAAAACTCTGAGAATGCTTGGTCAATTTCTCTAGGAATCTTTGATATAATAGCACATAACCCTTTGGATAATACTCAGTTCCTTTAGTTACATCAGTAGGGAAAAGCTTCAGGTTAAAAAGATGGTAAAATTATTCTCAGAAAATAAAGTTTACAGTTTAAGTTACAATTACCTAAAGGTAAAATTTTTAGGAATATTCTCAAGAAATATTTTAATGCTGATTTGATCTTCTACTGGAACAAAAAATGGATGATTATATTACTAGACCACAAAATATGGAAATATAATTTATATTGTCTACAAATAATTCATATAAACTTAGTTGCAAACCTTAATTTTTTCTTTTTTTCTCCCCAAACAGATTTATCTCCAGCTACTTTAAGCATGTAAACAATTGTGAAAAAAAAAGAGAACAACATTAAAGAAAAGATAATTTGAATAATGACTAATACAATGACAGGCAACTTTCAGCTCTAAAGATACTATTTTCCAACTTAAATTTGGGCTCTTATTATTAAAAAAGAATAAAATTTCTATTATATAAAACATTTCCACCATAAGGAAACAAATTGAGAACCTGAAATCTGATATTTGTTGATTCATAATACAGGAAGTTTTAAAACTTTTAAGCTATTGGACCCAAGTATTAGTTCTTATGAATTTATCCTAAGGAAATTAGATGAACTGCTTAACTTTGCACACAAAGATATTCATCACAGAAAGTATGCCTAAAATAGAAGACTGAGCACATAAATTATAGGATACTATACATTGAAATGTTAATTTGGTGAGAAAGAATATTTATTGGGATGAGAAATGTTTATGCTGTACAATTAAGTGAAAAAAGTAGGTTGTAGCACATGTACAGTTTGTGTATCATTGTACAAAAATATGCACAATTATACCTAGAAATATGATAGAAAAGTATAAGCTAAAATGGTAGTTATGGTTATTTCTAATAAGGGTAATTACATGCACTTTTGTTTTCCTATTTTGTCAACTTGCCATATTGCTGTAATAAAAGTATATTCTTTTTATAATAAAAATAGTATTTACAAAATAACATGATGGCACTTTCTGTCATCTTTACCTCTGAAAGAAAAAAAAAACTTAAGAAAAGCTGAGACTTTGTAGTGGGTGCTTTGATCTTTCAGAAGATTTTCGTTTAAAACATTGGAAATACTGAGTCAAATTATACAACCATATTGTAAGCTATTAATTATATTCCTTCAAAACTTGTAGTTTGAGGTTAATTAATTTGTAACTGCTAACTTATCAAAATATATTTTTATTTTAAATATTTTGTGTGGATTTTTAAAAGATGTTATATATGTTTCAAATATATTTTCAATAGGCAAAGTGCAAGAGAAGAATTAGAAAGAATTAGAGAGTGGTTTTGTGGCATCCATTCAGAGAGCATAGCATGTGTCCTTTGCAACAAAAAGAAGAGAGCAAAATGATGTCTGTTTCCCCCTAGGAAATCCAAAGGGTTAGAAATGAGCTATCTAGATAGTTTGATGGCTGAGTTAAGGAAAGATGGTTAGCCTCCCAGAATGGATGGGAGCAAAGAATGTTTGAGTGCTTCCTATGATTCAGATACCAACTACTTACAACTTGTCTTAGGTCCTATCCAAAAAGACCACCTGGAGGGGCAAAGCAAAATCAGCAGAGATAAACTGAAGGTAGTTCTGTATTACTACAAGCCAAGGAAGGAGTAACTTCCAGCCAGAAGTGAGATGCATTCACCCATATCAAAGAAGCTGTAACAGAGATATCCCCAAAGATGGAAAGCAGATCTCTGATGAAACCACGAATGAAATTATTAGTCAGTTTTGAACATATTTTAAGAGGGATATTGTTAATAACCAACACAGTATCAGTCAAATCTGTCAAGTCTTCTTACCCATTCATCTTCCTCAAGCTGCAATCCTGGAGCAGTTAGAAACTATTGGTGTGGAGTAGGACCTGTTGGGAAAACAGCAGATTTAAAGGACAGTAAGAAACAAATATAAAGCTGTTTTATGATTACATTCATAGATTGTGCTTCTTCAGGTAAACATTATTCACTGGGAAAAGAGTAGGATTGTTAGAAAAATACATGAATCCTTATAAAATTTAGATTTCATATAAACAATGTATAATTTTTAACTAGTGTTAAAATGTTGCATGGAATATTAGTATAATAAAATATTCACTGTTTAAATTCAAATTTAACTGAGATTTCAGTATTTTCATTTGCTAACTCTGTCATTCTTACATTCTTTGTACTACTTAATGCTTTTTGGACTGAAGGTCTTGTTTAATATCAGAAGCATTTCCCTTGCTTTTTGTTTTTTTAAGGATTTTTAAAAAATTTATTTTGATTTATTTATTTATTTTTGGCTGCATTGGGTCTTCGTTGCTACATGCAGGCTTTCTCTAGTTGAAGTTAGCGGGGGATACTCTTCGTTGGGGTACGTGGGCTTCTCACAGCGGTGGCTTCTCTTGTTGCAGAGCAGCGGCTCTAAGCGTGCAGGATTCAGTAGTTGTGGCTCGCGGGCTGTAGAGCGCAGTCTCAGTAGGTATGGCACACGGGCTTAGTTGCTCTGTGGCATGTGGGATCTTCCTGGATCAGGACTTGAACCCGTGTCTCCTTGGCAGGCGGATTGTTAACTACTATGCCACCAAGGATGTCTTCCCTTGCTTTCTTTCTATCATTTTCCTGGTATATTTTCCCATCCATTTCTCTTTAGCCATCTGGATCGTTATATTTCATATACACAGTAAAGAACTGGGTTTTGATTTGTGTATTCCAATCAGACAAGTCTTTTCTTACTGAGTTAAACTCATTTAGATTTATTAATATGGTTACTATGCTTGGTCCCAATTCTGCCATATCATGTTATCATTATGTGTTAATATAAAGTTATTTCACACTGTTGGCTGTCCTTTTCCCTTTTTTTTTCGTATTTTCTCAGTAAATAGAGAGGATTATCTTTTTATTCTAAAAGACCATTATATTGATTATTCTTTGGTTTACTCCCTATGGGGTTGCCATGGACTTTCTGCTGCTCTTAACCATTAGCTAATACCAGGTGGCCCACTCCACATGGTTCTGGCTCCAGGTTTTGGTAACTGCTACTTCACTTCAGGTGGGGGAGAAGAATAGCAAATTGCTGTTATTAGTGCCAGAGAACCCACTTTTCCTTGTGCTTTACTTATACCCAGATCAAACGTGTGTCCCTTTTTAAAACTTTTCCTAAACATATCAGATTTGAGAATGCCATACATTTCCTGCCAACCCTGACTGATACACAAAGTAACTCATTAAAAACAAACAAAACAAAAGTCATCATAATGGGTGACTACAAAGAGAAAGAAGAAAGATCATTGAATATAGAAGATAATTCTGAAATACTTCTCAAAACTCAAAGGAGAAGTTAGAGATAAAAATAAGAAGATAAAATATAGGGTATGCAGATCATGGAGATGTGTTATGTAGAAAATCTGTATTTTCAAAGAAAAGAACAGAGATGGTAAAAAAAAAATCAATCATGAAAGAAATAATAGGAAAGCTGACTTGAAGAAAAAAGAAATTGCAAATTGAAATGGACACAAAGTTCTAGGAAAAATATTGAGGAAATCTTTCCTTAACTTGCACTGGAAAATACTCTGCAGCCCTGACACAGTATAGTGACTGAACATGGAACTCTTTCCCCAACAAATTCAAGGTCAATATCATAATTCTTCAACATACTCCAAGAGCCGGCCTATTAGAAATTAGAAGATTGGATGAAATTTTCTAGCCAACACCAAATTTAACATAAACTTTAAGGATTAGAAGACAAGGAAATATTATTTCTCCAAATATGTAGCCTGAATAAATGTAGCTGTCTATAAAATGTAGCCTTTATGTGACAAAAAAGTCTATAAGGGTAATAACCCTGCCACCTTGATTACTGTTTGCCAGCACCTAGCACCCTGTGAATGCTCAATAAATGTTCATTGGAGGGAGGGAAAAAACAGAAATGAGGCTGGCCTCAGAAATCTCAGTGACACTAAAATGTCAGAAGAAGATTGAGTAACATTCATGAAGAAAAACTAAACATGACCTAGTCACTCTGTAGACAAAACATTTCTCAGACATAGCAGGTTCAGAAAAGACCTTATCTAAATACGCTTCCTAAAGGAAAAAATCATAAAAATATGTTATGCAAAGAAAAATGTTTCAGATTAAAAATATATGTGTCAGCTCAGAGTATTATATATTATGATAGTAGTATAATTGTTGATCTCAGATTAATAAGCACAAAAAGTTTTATCCTAAGGAAATACTCACTGGTGAGCATGATGTTCAAGAAAGCACTAATTAGTATATAGAAAAAAATAAGAACAATGACTAGACACCCTATTAATAAATATGGCATACACATATAATAGATTAATATAAAGTCATTATAAATGTATTTTCAGAGACTATTTAGTTGCCTACAAAAAATATTATAGTTTGATGTTAAGTGAAATGAGGATACAAAAACAACTAGGTGAGTTTTGGTTTCAGACTCTTCAGCATACTATCCTTCATTAGTTCCAAGGTAGTTAGATTTTCACACTTTAAAATCCTGCAAGAGACATCCATTTCACAGTTGATGAGATCTTATAATGATTTAAATATAATAATTTATTTATGACAAATGGAAAATAATAGAATTTGTTTACTTAAAGTCATTGATCAGATCTCAGTGATCTTTGTAACATTTCCTCCACACACATGAAATCCCATTAAATTTATAGTACTCAGTATGTAATGTTATTGTTGAATGACTGAAATAATTTGTTAATGAACATTCATTCCATCACATTTTTATGCTTCAAGAAATAACAAGTTCTTCAGCATTCTAATGCATTTTTTTCACAATCACAAACTAGAATTTTAGTGATAAAAATTACTAAAATTTTGAGAAAAATATAAGCAAAGTACAAACAAAATAGAATGATTTCCTGGAGAGAATGCTGTAAGCTGTGCCTTTAAAAAATGTAAGTGAACTGAAGAAGACTGTATTCATCCATTTGTCTCCAAATTTCACTGATTTTTGTAATTAGTTGGCTATATGGACCCAAATCTTTCAGAGACCATCAATATTATTAATTCTCATGTTTTTTTTAATGCTGACTTTTCCTACACTATGTTAAGTTTACAGCTATTGATTAACAGAACTATAGGGAAGATTAAAAATAATTTTTAGAACCTAAATCTTGTGCTATTTTTGGAGAGAACTTGTGTCTCTGAAGTTTAAAAGAATACTAATGCAAAGTAATGTCTTTTTATACTAAATCACTTTGTTTTTTACTATGCTTTAAAATCTGGAAACAATGTTACAATCAAATATATTAGAATATATTACCTTCTTCCTATTTAATTGAGGGGAAAAAGCCATAAATGTCCTCAGCCTCAAAGTCACATATAGTTTTGATCAGTATTTTGAGTGGAAACCTGTGAACCTAATTAGTTTGCCCTAAATGCATATAAAATAAAAATCAATATTAGCATCTTGACATCTAACCATCAGGTCAGGTTTATTTTGAATTTACATTAGAAACATGTTGACAAGAATGATTTGTTTAGTTTCAGGTAAAAGAATATCATCTTCACCAACCTGCTCAAAAAATACATGATGGCATACAACGTTTGATATGGAGTGGGTAGTAACTTCTCTATACTGTGTATACTACCTCATTTAAAATAAGACTGCAATATTAAAGCTAATTCTAGCACATATGACTGTTTTCATGTTTAAGATACATAGCATTCTTCAAATGGAGGAATTAACTTCTTAAGAACCAGACATGTCAACATGCTTTGATTACAGAAGACATCTTGATGGAAGAGAAATCACAAGAGTTTCAGAGTTGATCAGACATGAGTTATGTACCCTGGGGAAAATTATGCAGTCACTTTTAGTCTTGATTTCTTTATTTACCATCTAGAGATTATTATACTTGCTCATTAATTAGGGGTTGAAAGTTATATAAAGCCACATAGGTAAAATGCCTTATAACATGCTAGGCCTATAGTACATGATTAAGCACGTTTTTTTTTAACATCTTTATTGAGGTATAATTGCTTTACAATGTTGTGTTAGTTTCTGCTGTATAACAAAGTCTATTTGCTATATGTATACTTATATTCCCATATCCCGTCCCTCTTGCGTTTCCCTCCCACCCTCCCTATTCCACCTCTCTAGGTGGTCACAAAGCACTGAGCTGATCTCCCTGTGCTATGCAGCTTCTTCCCACTAGCTATCTATTTTACATTTGGTAGTGTATATATGTCAATGCTACTCTCTCACTTCAACCCAGCTTACACTACCCCCTCCCCATGTCCTCAAGTCTAAACGCCACATATGCGTCTTTATTCCTGTCCTGCACCTGGCTTCATCAGAACCACTTTTTTTTTCAGATTCCTTATATATGTTTTAGCATATGGTATTCGTTTTTCTCTTTCAGACTTACTTCACTCTGTATGAAAGACTCTAGGTTCACCCACCTCACTATAAATAACTTGATTTCAATTCTTTTAATGGCTGAGTAATATTCCATTATATATAAGTGCCACATCTTCTTTATCCATTCATCTGTCAGTAGAAACTTAGGTTGCTTCCATGTTCTGCCTATTTTAAATAGTGCTGCAATGAATATTGGGGTATATATCTCTTTTTGAATTACGGTTTTCTCAGGGTATATGCCCAGTAGTGGGATTGCTGGGTCATATGGTAGTTCTATTTTTAGTTTTTTTTAGGAACCTCCATACTATTCTCTATAGTGACTGTATTAATTTACATTCTCACCAAGAGTGCAAGAGGGTTCCCTTTTATCCACACCCTCTCCAGCATTTATTGTTGGTAGATTTTTTGATGATGTCAATTATGACTGGTATGAGGTGATACTTCATTGTAGTTTTGATTTGCATTTCTCTAACGATTAGTGATGTTGAGCATCCTTTCATGTGTTTGTTGGCAATCTGTATATCTTCTTTGGAGAAATGTCTATTTAGGTCATCCACCCATTTGTTGATTGGGTTGTTTGTTTTTTTGATATTGAGCTGTATGAGTTGCTTGTATATTTGGGAGATTAATCCTTTGTCAGCTGCTTCATTTGCAAAATTTTCTCTCATTCTGAGGGTTGCCTTTTCATCTTATCTATAGTTTCCTTTGCTGTGCAAAAGCTTTTAAGTTTCATTAGGTCTCATTTGTTTATTTTTGTTTTTATTTCCATTTCTCTATTAGGTGGGTCAAAAAGGATCTTGCTGTGATTTATGTCATAAAGTGTTCTGCCTATGTTTTCCGCTAAGAGTTTTATAGTGTCTGACCTTACATTTGTGTATAGTGTTAAGAAGTGTTCTAATTTCATTCTTTTACATGTAGCTGTCTGGTTTTCCCAGCACCACTTATAGAAGAGGCTATTTTCTCCACTGAATATTCTTGCCTCCTATAGCAAAGATAAGGTGACCATGTGTGCGTGGGTTTATCTCTGGGCTTTCTACCCTGTTCCGTTGATCTATATTTCTGTTTTTGTGCCAGTACCATAATGTGTTGATTACTGTATCTTTGTAGTATAGTCGGAAGTCAGGGAGCCTGATTCCTCCAGCTCTGTTTTTCTTTCTCAAGGTTGCTTTTGCTATTCAGGGTCTTTTGTGTTTCCATACAAATTGTAAACTTTTTGTTCTAGTTGTGTGAAAAATGTCATTGGTAGTTTGATAGGGATTACCCTGAATCTTTAGATTGCTTTGAGTAGTATAATCGTTTTCACAATGTTGATTCTTCCAATCCAAGAACATGGTATATTTCTCCATCAGTTTGTATCATCTTTAATTTCTTTCATCAGTGCCTTATAGTTTAAAACCAGGCAAAGATGTCACAGAAAAGGAAATGTACAGGCCAATATCACTGATGAACATAGATACAAATATGCTCAACAAAATACTAGCCAACAGAATCCAACAGCACATTAAAAGGATCATACACCATGATCAATTGGGGTTTATCCCCAGAATGCAAGGATTCTTCAATATATGCAAATCAATCAATGTGATACACTATATTAACAAACTGAAGAATTAAAACCATATGATAGAGGGGGGGACCTTGAAGATGGCGGAAGAGTAAGACACGGAAATCACTTTCTTCCCCACAGATACATCAGAAATACATCTACACGTGGAACAACTCCTACAGAACACCTACTGAAGGCTGGCAGAAGACCTCAGACCTCCCAAAAGGCAAGAAACGCCCCACGTACCTGTGTAGGGCAAAAGAAAAAACAGAGACAAAAGAATAGGGACGGCACCTGCACCAGTGGGAGGGAGCTGTGAAGGAGGAAACGTTTCCATACACTAGGAAGCCCCTTCGCGGGCGGAGACTGCGGGAGGCGGAGGGGAGAGCTTCGGAGCCGCGGAAGAGTGCACAGCAACAGGGGTGCGGAGGGCAAAGCAGGGAGATTCCCGAACAGAGAGGATCGGTGCCGACCCGCACTCACCAGCCCGAGAGGCTGGTCTGCTCACCCGCCGGGGCGGGCGGGGCTGCGAGCTGAGGCTCCGGTTTCAGTTTCGGACGGAGCGCAGGGAGAGGACTGGGGTTGGCGGCTTGAACATAGCCTGAAGGGGTTAGTGCACCACGGCTAGCCGGGAGGGAGTCCGGGGAAAAGTCTGCACCTGCCGAAGAGGCAAGAGACTTTTTCTTCCCTCTTTGTTTCCTGGTGCGCGAGGAGAGGGGTTTAAGAGCGCTGCTAAAAGGAACGCCAGAGACGGGCACGAGCCACGGCTAAAAGCGCGAACCCCAGAGACGGGCGCGAGCCGTGGCTAAAAGCACGGACCCCAGGGACGGGCAGGAGATGCTAAGGCTGCTGCTGCCACCACCAAGGAGCCTGTGTGCGAGCACAGGTCACTATCCACACCCCTCTTCCACGGAGCCTGTGCAGCCCGCCACTGCCAGGTTCCCAGGATCCAGGGACAACTTCCCCGGGAGAACGCACGGCAGGCCTCAGGCTGGTGCAAAGTCACGCTGGTCTCTGCCGCCGCAGGCCCGCCCCGCACACAGTGCCCCTCCCTCCCCCCCCAGCTTGAGTGTGCCAGAGCCCCCGAATCAGCGGCTCCTTTAACCCCGTCCTGTCTGAGCAAAAAACAGACGCCCTCCAGCGACCTACACGCAGAGGCAGGGCCAAATCCAAAGCTGAGCCCCTGTGAGCTGTGAGAACAAAAAAGAGAAAGGGAAATCTCTCCCAGCAGCCTCAGAAACAGCGGATTAAAGCTCCACAATCAACTTGAAGTACCCTGCATCTGTGGAATACATGAATAGACAACAAGTCATCCCAAATTGAGGAGGTGGGCTTCGAGAGCAAGATCTATGATTTTTTCCCCTTTTCCGCTTTTTGTGAGTGTGTATGTGTATGCTTCTGTGTGAGATCTTGTCTGTATAGTTTTGTTTCCACCATATGTCCTAGGGTTCTATCCGTTCATGGTTTTTAAAAAATTTTTTTCTTAATAATTAATTTTAATAAATTTATTATACTTTACCTTCTTTCTTTCTTTCTTTCTTTCTTTCTTTCTTTCTTTCTTTCTTTCTTTCTTTCTTTCTTTCTTTCTTTCTTTCTTTCTTCTTCTTTCTTTCCTTCCTTCCCTCCTTTAGACAACAAATCATCCCAAATTGAGGAGGTGGTCTCTGAGAGCAAGATTTATGATTTTTTCCCCTTTACCTCTTTTTGTGAGGATGTATGTGTATGCTTCTGTGTAAGATTTTGTCTGTATAGCTTTGCTTCCAACATTTGTCCTAAGGTTCTATCTGTCCCTTTTTTTTTTCCTAAATAAGTATTTTTTAATTCAATAACTTTATTATACTTTATTTTATTTTTACTGTATCTTCTTTCTTTCTGTCTTTTTTCCTTCCTTCCCTCTTTCTTTCCTTCCTCCCTCCCTCCTTTCTTTCCTTCTTACCTTCTTTTCTTCTTTGCTTCTTTCTTTCTTTCTTTCCTTCTTTCTTCCATCCTTCTTTCCTTCATTCCTTCCCTCCTTTCTTTCTTCATACTTCTACTAATTCCCTCTACTTTTTCTCCCTTTTATTCTGAGCCATATGCATGAAGGTCTCTTGGTGCTCCAGCCAGGAGTCAGGGCTCTGCCTCTGAGGTATGAGAGCCAACTTCAGGACACTAGTCAACAAGAGACCTCCCAGCTCCACATAATATCAAACGGCAAAAATCTCCCAGAGACCCCCATCTTAACACCAGCAACCAGCTTCACTCAATGACCAGCAAGCTTCAGTGCTGGACAACCTATGCCAAACAACTAGCAAAACAGGAACACAACCCCACCCATTAGCAGAGAGGCTGCCTAAAATCATAATAAGGCCACAGACACCCCAAAACACACCACCAGACGTGAACCTGCCCACTAGAGAGACAAGGTCCAGCCTCACCCACCAGAACACAGGCACTAGTCTCCTCCACCAGGAAGCCTACACAACCCATTGAACCAACCTTAGCCACTGGGGACAGACATCAAAAACAGGAGGAACTACGAACCTGCAGCCTGCAAAAAGGAGACCCCAAACACAGTAAGATAAGCAAAATGAGAAGACAGAAAAACACACAGCAGTTAAAGGAGCAAGATAAAAATGCACCAGACCTAACAAATGAAGAGGAAATAGGCAGTCTACCTGAAAAAGAATTCAGAATAATGATAGTAAGGATGATCCGCAATCTTGGAAATAGAAAGGACAAAATGCAAGAAACAGTTAACAAGGACCTAGAAGAAATAAAGATGAAACAAGCAACGATGAACAATACAATAAATGAAATTAAAAGTACTCTAGATGGGATCAATAGCAGAATAACTGAGGCAGAAGAACGGATAAGTGACCTGGAAGATAAAAGAGTGGAAATAACTACTGCAGAGCAGAATAAAGAAAAAAGAATGAAAAGAACTGAGGACAGTCTCAGAGACCTCTGGGACAACATTAAATGCACCAACATTCGAATTATAGGGGTTCCAGAAGAAGATGAGAAAAAGAAAGGGACTGAGAAAATATTTGAAGAGATTATAGTTGAAAACTTCCCTAATATGGGAAAGGAAATAGTTAATCAAGTCCAGGAAACACAGAGAGTCCAATACAGGATAAATCCAAGGAGAAATATGCCAAGACACATATTAATCAAACTGTCAAAAATTAAGTACAAAGAAAGCATATTAAAAGCAGCAAGGGAAAAATAACACACAAGGGAATCTCCATAAGGTTAACAACTGATCTCTCAGCAGAAACCCTACAAGCCAGAAGGGAGTGGCAGGACATACTGAAAGTGATGAAGGAGAAAAACCTGCAACCAAGACTACTCTACCCAGCAAGGATCTCATTCAGATTTGATGGAGAAATTAAAACCTTTACAGACAAGCAAAAGCTGAGAGAGTTCAGCACCAACAAACCAGCTTTACAACAAATGCTAAAGGAACTTCTCTAGACAAGAAACACAAAAGAAGGAAAAGACTTATAATAACGAACCCAAAACAATTTAGAAAATGGGAATAGGAACATACATATTGATAATTACCTTAAATGTAAATGGACTAAATGCTCCCACCAAAAGACACAGATTGGCTGAATGGATACAAAAACAAGACCCTTATATAAGCTGTCTACAAGAGACCCACTTCAGACCTAGAGACACATACAGACTGCAAGTAAGGGGATGGAAAAAGATATTCCATGCAAATGGAAACCAAAAGAAAGCTGGAGTAGCAATTCTCATATCAGACAAAATAGACTTTAAAATAAGGACTATTAAAAGAGACAAAGAAGGACACTACATAATGATCAAGGGATCGATCCAAGAAGAAGATATAACAATTGTAAATTTTTATGCACCCAACATAGGAGCACCTCAATACATAAGGCAAATACTAACAGCCATAAAAGGGGAAATCAACAGTAACACATTCATAGTAGGGGACTTTAACACCCCAATTTCACCCATGGACAGATCATCCAAAATGAAAATAAATAAGGAAGCACAAGCTTTAAATGATACATTAAACAAGATGGACTTAATTGATATTTTTAGGACACTCCATCCAAAAACAACAGAATACACATTTTTCTCAAGTGCTCATGGAACATTCTCTAGGTTAGATCATATCTTGGGCCACAAATCAAGCCTTGGTAAATTTAAGAAAATTGAAATTGTATCAAGTATCTTTTCCAACCACCACGCCATGAGACTAGATATCAATTATAGGAAAAGATCTGTAAAAAATACAAACACATGGAGGCTAAACAATACACTACATAATAATGAAGTGATCAGGGAAGAAATCAAAGAGGAAATAAAAAAATACCTAGAAACAAATGACAATGGAGACACAATGACCCAAAACCTATGGGATGCAGCAAAAGCACTTCTAAGGGGGAAGTTTATAGCAATACAAGCCCACCTTAAGAAGCAGGAAACATCTCGAATAAACAACCTAACCTTGCACCTCAAGCAATTAGAGAAAGAAGAACAAAAATACCCCAAAGCTAGCAGAAGAAAAGAAATCATAAAAATCAGATCAGAAATAAATGAAAAAGAAATGAAGGAAACAGTAGCAAAGATCAATAAAACTAAAAGCTGGTTCTTTGAGAAGATAAACAAAATTGAGAAGCCATTAGCCAGACTCATCAAGAAAAAAAGGGAGATGACTCAAATCAATAGAATTAGAAATGAAAAAGGAGAAGTAACAAATGACACTGCAGAAATACAAAAGATCATGAGAGATTACTACAAGCAACTCTATGAGAATAAAATGGACAATCTGGAAGAAATGGACAAATTCTTAGAAATACACAACCTGCCAAGACTGAATCAGGAAGAAATAGAATATATGAACAGACCAATCACAAGCACTGAAATTGAAACTGTGATTAAAACTCTTCCAACCAACAAAAGCCCAGGACCAGATGGCTTCACAGGCGAATTCTATCAAACATTTGGAGAAGAGTTAACACCTATCCTTCTCAAACTCTTCCAAAATATAGCAGAGGGAGGAACACTCCCAAATTCCTTCTACGAGGCCACCATCACCTTGATACCAAAACCAGACAAGGATGTCAAAAAGAAAGAAAACTACAGGTCAATATCACTGATGAACATAGATGCAAAAGTCCTCAACAAAATACTAGAAAACAGAATGCAACAGCACATTAAAAGGATCATATACCATGATCAAGTGGGGTTTATTCCAGGAATGCAAGGATTCTTCAATATACGCAAATCTATCAATGTGATAAACCATATTAACAAATTGAAGGAGAAAAACCATATGATCATCTCAATAGATGCAGAGAAAGGTTTTGACAAAATTCAACACCCATTTATGATAAAAACCCTGCAGATAGTAGGCATAGAGAGAACTTTCCTCCACATAATAAAGGCCATATATGACAAGCCCACAGCCAACATCATCCTCAATGGTGAAAAACTGGAAGCATTTCCACTAAGATCAGGAACAAGACAAGGTTGCCCACTCTCACCACTCTTATTCAACATAGTTTTGGAAGTTTTAGCCACAGCAATTAGAGAAGAAAAGGAAATAAAAGGAATCCAAATCAGAAAAGAAGAAGTAAAGATGTCACTGTTTGCAGATGAGATGATACTATACATAGAGAATCCTAAAGATGCTACCAGAAATCTACTAGAGCTAATCAATGAATTTGGTAAAATAGCAACATACAAAATTAATGCACAGAAATCTCTGGCATTCCTATATACTAATGATGAAAAATCTGAAATTGAAATCAAGAAAACACTCCCATTTACCATTGCAACAAAAAGAATAAAATATCTAGGAATAAACCTACCTAAGGAGACAAAAGACCTGTATGCAGAAAATTATAAGACACTGATGAAAGAAATTAAAGATGATACAAATAGATGGAGAGATATACCATGTTCTTGGATTGGAAGAATCAACATTGTGAAAATGACTCTACTACCCAAAGCAATCTACAGATTCAATGCAATCCCTATCAAACTACCACTGGCATTTTTCACAAAACTAGAACAAAAAATTTTGCAATTTGTATGGAAACACAAAAGACCCCGAATAGACAAAGCAATCTTGAGAACTAAAAAAAGAGCTGGAGGAATCAGGCTCCCTGACTTCAGACTATACTACAAAGCTACAATAATAAAAACAGTATGGTACTGGCACAAAAACAGAAAGATAGATCAATGGAACAGGTTAGAAAGCCCAGAGATAAACCCACACACATATGGACACCTTATCTTTGATAAAGGTGGCAGGAATGTACAGTGGAGAAAGGACAGCCTCTTCAATAAGTGATGCTGGGGAAACTGGACAGGTACATGTAAAAATATGAGATTAGATCACTCCCTAACACCATACAGAAAAATAAGCTCAAAATGGATTAAAGACCTAAATGTAATATCAAACTCTTAGAGGAAAACATAGGCAGAACACTCTATGACATAAATCACAGCAAGATCCTTTCTGACCCACCTCCTAGAGTAATGGAAATAAAATAAACAAATGGGACCTATTGAAACTTAAAAGCTTTTGCACAGCAAAGGAAACCATAAACAAGACAAAAGACAACCCTCAGAATGGGAGAAAATATTTGCAAATGAAGTAACTGACAAAGGATTAATCTCCAGAATTTACAAGCAGCTCATGCAGCTCAATAACAAAAAAACAAACAACCCAATCCAAAAATGGGCAGAAGACCTAAATAGTCATTTCTCCAAAGAAGATATACAGACTGCCAACAAACACATGAAAGAATGCTCAACATCATTAATGATTAGAGAAATGCAAATCAAAACTTCAATGAGATATCATCTCACACTGGTCACAATGGCCATCATCAAAAAATTTAGAAACTATAAATGCTAGAGAGGGTGTGGAGAAAAGGGAACCCTCTTGCACTGCTGGTGGGAATGTAAATTGGTACAGCCACTATGGAGAACAGTATGGAGGTTATTTAAAAATCTACAAATAGAACTACCATACGACCCAGCAATCCCATCACTGGGCATATACCCTGAGAAAACCAAAATTCTAAAAGAGTCATGTACCAAAATGTTCATTGCAGCTCTATTTACAATAGCCCGGAGATGGAAACAACCTAAGTGCCCATCATCGGATGAATCGATAAATAAGATGTGGCACATATACACAATGGAATATTACTCAGGCATAAAAAGAAATGAAATTGAGCTATTTGTAATGAGGTGGATAGGCCTAGAGTCTGTCATACAGAGTGAAGTAAGTCAGAAAGAGAGAGACAAATACCATGTGCTAACACATATATATGGAATTTAAGAAGAAAAAAAAATGTCATGAAGAACCTAGGGGTAAGACAGGAATAAAGACACAGACGTACTGGAGAACGGACTTGAGGATATGGGGAGGGGGAAGGGTGAGCTATGACAGGGTGAGAGAGAGTCATGGACATATACACACTAACAAACGTAAGGTAGATAGCTAGTGGGAAGCAGCCGCATGGCACAGGGATATCGGGTCGGTGCTTTGTGACCGCCTGGAGGGGTGGGACAAGGAGGGTGGGAGGGAGGGAAACGCAAGAGGGAAGAGATATGGGAACATATGTATATGTATAAGTGATTCACTTTGTTATAAAGCAGAAACTAACACACCATTGTAAAGCAATTATACCCCAATAAAGATGTTAAACAAAAAACAACAACAACAACAACAAAAATATGATAATCTGAATAGATGCAGAAAAAGCTTTGGACAAAAATCAACACCATTTATGGTAAAAACTCTCCAGAAAGTAGGCATAGAGGGAACCTACCTCAACATATTAAAGGTTATATATGACAAACCCACAGCCAACATCATTCTCAAGGATGAAATACTGAAAAGGTTTCCTCTAAGATCAGGAACAAGACAAGGTTGCCCACTCTCACCACTATTATTCAACACAGTTTTGGAAGTTTTATTAATGACAATCAGAGAAGTAAAAGAAATTAAAGGAATCCAAATTGGAAAAGAAGAAGTAAAACTGTCACTGTTTGCAGATGACATGATACTATACATACAGAATCCTAAAGATGTTACCAGAAAACTACTAGAGCTAATCAATGAATTTGGTAAAGTAGCAGGATACAAATTAATGCCCAGAAATCTCTTGCATTCCTGTACACTATTGACAAAAATTCTGAAAGAGAAATTAAGGAAACACTCCCATTTACCACTGCAACAAAAAGAATAAAATACCTAGGAATAAACCTACTTACGGAGACAAAAGACCTGTATGCAGAGTGATATATGACACTGATAAAAGAAATTAAGCACCTTTAGATTTCATTTTTTTGTGCGTGAATACAGAGACATTCAATTTGGAATAAAATTTCCTTAATTTGTGGCCTTTCCTTCAGAAACAAATTGTTTGTATTTTATCTAGATATTTAAGAGAAAGCTACAAATTCAAGCACAGTCCATTCAATGAACATAAACAGCCTAGAAAGCTCAGTTTTAATCTGACAGTTCTTCCTGCCATCACAAAGTTGTTGCACCACAAATGAATATCTTAGTGCTCCACAAAATGAACATTTAAATTAGAAAAATGTGCTTTGACAAAACTGTAAAGCTAAGGTTTGTCTTAATTCTCCAGCGTTGGAGTTCTATGTGGTCACCTTTTTGTTTCCTTAGAAATTCTGCAGGTGCAGGTCCAAAATATGCCACCACTGTGAACAGCAACTTTGGTCTATGCTCTTAGTTTGACAAATGGGCTTTGCATGGATCTCTATTTCTGAGAACTGGTCTGATAGCTTTCCTAGTTTTTCAGGCCCCTCTGAGAAATGGAGCTCTGCCTGGCTTTTGCCAGTCTTGTCTCTGAATCCCAATTTGATGGATACTGGAGTCCTGATACCTTCTGACAGAATTCACCAATCTTGGTTAACAAATTACCTGCTTAGTTTTTCTACTATCAAACTCCCCAGATTACCTGTCACAGTGTAATGCAACATTGGGAAGACAGCTGATCATCTTGGGCCTGGAGTCTTGACTTTGGCTGCAAACTGAAATTGGTAGTGTTGTATTGGCATAGTTGATATCCTGTCAGTTGGTTGTCAGGCTACTATAATTCCCAAGTTAATACAAAAGCTTTCTTGATAGCTTCATACAAACACTATAAAAATATTATTTAACAAATCTCACCACATGATTTATAAAAATGTATAGTCAGAGAGGAAAATTACAAATTAAGGGAATACATAGGTTCCAGGGAAGAATGGAAGGTCCTAAAAATTGACAAACTATCTTAGGAAATCAAATTGATTAGTGAGTATCAAAATATATTTAGTTTATTTTTACATTAAAAAAAGAAGAAAGTCTTTAACTAAAATTTGATTGTGAAATAGTGAATGAGTTGTTGAAGTATGTTAAAGCTCTTCATGTGTTTGAATGAGAAATAGAAATGTTGACTCTTTTAAACATTTCTATGGGGAAAATATATACATATATATATATATATATATACTAATTTTAAAAATAGGCATGTTTAATACAAAACCACTCAGAAAGTTTTGAAGTAAAGAGATAGAATACACTGAATTGGTAATCAAAAGTTTCATTACCTGAGACATCCCAGGTCCAGCTGATTTCAAGGGCAGTTTAAATCAAATGAATTCAAACATTATAGAACTGATAATTTTTACTCATAAAAGTATTTCAGAGAAATAACCTATCTTAGTTTTTTGTATAATAAGTACAACAAATACCATATTAATCATGAGACTTTTGAAGTTTCTTTAGTCACTACATGATAAAGTTACTGTCTTCACTCACTGCTGTTCAGCATTGTCCTAGAAGAACAAGAGATAAAGAAGAGAAAGAAGGAAAGATGGGAAGGAAGGAAGGAAAGAAGGAAGGAAGGAAAGAAGGAAGGAAGGAAGGAAGGAAATGTGAAATGAGAAAAATAAAAAATGAAAAGGCAAGATGAAATTTTTTTTTAGGTATACATAGTATTGTTATCTATATAGAAAATACAAGACCATTAATGGTCAGACCATCAGTCAGGCAAAATTAATAGGAATTCAGCAAATTTACTAGGTAGAAAATAAGAATCCTCACATAAACATTGGTAAATAAAAATGAAAGTCCAGGGGCTTCCCTGGTGGCGCAGTGGTTGAGAGTCCGCCTGCCAATGCAGGGGACACAGGTTCGTGCCATGGTCCAGGAGGATCCCACATGCCACGGAGCGGCTGGGCCTGTGAGCCATGGTTGCTGATCTTGCGCGTCTGGAGCCTGTGCTCCACAACGGGAGAGGCCACAACAGTCAGAGGACCGCATACCGAAAAAAAAAAAAAAAAAGAAAGTCCATAAAATATATCAAAAATAAACAGTTAGAAAATAAAAAAAAAAATCTATTCATATCAGCAATAAAATCTATATGAAAACTAGAAATAAATTTAACAAAATGATATCTAAGGAGTAAAAAACATATATCAATATACATAGAAATAGACATAAATCAAAACAGAGCTATACCATATCCATGGTTAGAAGATGCCAAACTATAAAAGAAACACCAAAAAGCCCCCCAAAATCAAGTATTAAACTAAGGAAACTGGACATAGGAATAAACAAAAATGAAGGAGAAAGAGACTTAAACAGATAAAAGCTGATATTATTCGATTAAGGTATAATCCCTCCACATCATAAACAAAAATAAATTTTACAGTACAATGGCCAGCATTTTAGAAAAAAAGTTATCTTTGAAAATTGACTAAAGGAGGGATAGAAAACTTGAATAGAATATAACTAGAATAACTTGAAAATTTAGTGAATGATTTATTCTCTTCAAAAGTCATCAAATAAAGATGATTTCATCAGAAAATTGCAACAAATAGATCATTTCTGTCATCAAAATTCTTTGGAGTCCTGAAAAAGAAAAAAAAAACTTCTTAACAAATTAGCACAAGTTTAGGGTACTTTGATACACAATCCTCACAAGAATAACACAAAAAATAAAATTACAGGGTTTTTGCTGGTGGTCTGGTGGTAAAGAATCTGCCTTCCAATTCAGGTGACTCAAGTTTGATCCCTGGTCAAGGAACTAAGATCCCACATTCCACAGGGCAACTAAGCCCGAGCGCCACAACTACTGAGCTCATCATGTACATTACTAGAGAGGGTGCATGCCACGAGCTACAGAGCCCATGTGCTCTGGAAACCGCGCCACAACTACAGAGCCCATGCACCCTGGAACCTTCACACCATAACTAGAGAAGAGAAAACCCGCACATCACAACTAGAGAGAAGCTCACGTACTGCAGTGAAGAGTCTGTGCACTGCAATGAAATATCCTGCCTGCCTCAAAAAAGATCCTGCATGTTGCAACTAAGACCCGACACGGCCAAAAATAAATAAATAAATAATAAATAAATAAATCTTAGAAAAAGAAAATTACAGACCTGTGTTTTTCAATTATACAATCTACTCACCTCAGAACCATCTGAAGGTTTATTTTTTAAATTCTTATTTCTAGACTCTAACTCACTTCTGCAGAATCAGAGTCTTTGAGATGAGTGAGAGTGAGTATGTGAGCATGTAAGAGGCTAGGTAAGTTTTGCCCTTAATAGGCTCGCTAAGTGATTCTGATGCATGCATATAGAATTTTAGAACCATGCTATAAACCAATTTAAGTAATGATTAGAGCAATACATATTCTATAAAATGTAAGAAAACCAAATACAGAATAGAAACAGCTCTGAAAGAACACATAAAAACATAAACAATGATTATCTCCGGACAGTACTTTGAGAGATTCCCAAAAAACTCTAAGAAATCATCCATGTTTTGCATGGAGTACAATATTAATATAATTCATAATTTTATTATTAGCCAGTCATAAGTTAAGACCTAGAAAATACATTTTTACATTGTTTTCTTGCACTTCAACAAACTGAAGTTATATAGGGGAGAAAAAATATTGGCATTGTGGACCTTAAAATATGCCACATATGATTTTATTCATTCCTATTTTGTAGAACTAGAATCAATAATGATTTACGTAAACTGAATTAAGTCAATTCTGTAGCAGGGGAATAACCAAAATGACTTTTAAATGCCTCTTCCAGTTCCAATTTTAAAATTTTCCCATTATGTTTAAAATCAAATGAGAAATCTGTATATATTATTGTTCGGATTGATTTTTTTTGTAATGAAGTGAAACATTTTACATTCTCAAATGCTATGAAGTACTGTGAAATAACTATGCTGAACATTTCCCTGATCAATAATTTCAAATTCTGCTTTATGTGTCTCCAATGTAGATTTTATGTGTGAATATGCTTATAGAGTTTGATGATTCAGACAATAGCTGAAGCTGTTATAAGAATTGTTAATGTTCTCTAAAGTATCTGAAACATGTCATTTTACATCAACTGGGTATAAGTTAGACAAAATTGTATTCACTTTTCTTATTACCCCATTATTCTTTGTTAAATGAGTAGCATATTTTATTGAAACATTTGCACACTTTGCTAATAGACTTGCATATAAACTTCCCCTTTCTAGCAGATTATAATCACCTGTTGTGATTAACCTAGTTTGTGAATTGTCATCTTTACAATAAGGACTAAAAAAGCTTGTAATTGGGGTGGGGTCAGTGGAGCATGCAGGATTGGGGGATAAAGGATATATTTGTTCTAAAATCACAAAGATGTTTGGAATATTATAAAGGGTAGAAAAAATTATCAGGGCTTCCCTGGTGGCGCAGTGGTTGAGAATCTGCCTACCAATGTAGGGGACACAGGTTCGAGCCCTGGTCTGGGAGGATCCCACATGCCACGGAGCAACTGGGCCCGTGAGCCACAGCTACTGAGCCTGCGCATCTGGAGCTTGTGTTCCACAACACGAGAGGCCGCGACAATGAGAGGCCCACGCACTGCGATGAAGAGTGGCCCCCGCTCGCCGCAACTAGAGAAAGCCCTCACACAGAAATGAAGACCCAACACAGCCTAAATAAATAAATTAATTTAAAAAAATTATCAATATCACTTTGACTAGAAAAATGGCTTGTTGGTATTACAATTCCTTATAAGAATGATTATGTTGGCAATTGTAAATAAGAAAATGAGGACATGAAGGGTTGTGAAAAAAAAGGATTTGTATTGCCTTAGGAAATAGGAAGAGACATTATTTTAGGAAGAGGCTGTGGGTGTAAGAGAGATGAAAATGACAATGCTAAGTAAGATTGCTCTAAAGGGCATGACTTGGTATTATCTTTATGAGCAGAGACAAGGTTACATAACTCTGTATATTGGTGAAAGATCTGCAGAAAATGTCTCTAGAGTATACATGGGCTTCCTCCCTATTACACTGGGCTGAGTGTGTTTATACGTGTAATTCTCTCCTTTCCTTCTCTCAAATATCCAACACAGTCTTCATCTAAAGTGCCGTGAAGCCACTGAGGAGAGGCAAATATCAACACAGCCAGTGAGGATTGACTAATAATATGCTCATCTAATGAGATGGTAGATGCCAGTGTATTAGAGTTACATGTATGGCATCATTTAAATTAATAGATTAGCAGTAGTCAGGAAGGTGTAAATTACTATAAACCAGGCATTTTACATAAATTTTCTCTGATTCTTATAACAATGCTAAAATGTAAGAATTATTTTCCAAATTTTATAGACATGATCAGGGAGGCTAAGTAACCTGCTTAAGGTCACACAGACAATAAGTGGTAGGATTCAAATCCATATCTGTATTTTATCAACATCTACATGTGTTCCATTTCTCCACACTGGCTCACCACATTAAGTAAATTATTCCACCAATCACATATTTAGTATTTAAGCTTCTTGGTATTTAATAAACTTATCAAGTGACTATAATATCATTCAATTCTAATATAACAGCTGTTATATATTTCAGCATCTGAAATGAACTGCCACAGAATTATTAGCAGTCATTTAAAGCAATGCATTTCAAAATATATAATAGATTGCTCATAATTCAAAATAATGCTTTCCATTAAAAGACTATTATAGGCAATGAAAATAATCAACATTGGTCTTTTGAAGCTAACATGCATAAATATAAAATAAACATCATAAGACCACTGTCAGATGGAGAATACAATTTTAGTGAATATAATTGAAAAACAGAGCAATGTCCAAGCCACATATGATCTTGTAAATCAATGAATTTCATGATTTTCCTAATTTTTTAACCACATGCATATAGTCAATCACACATGTCACAATCCTGATTTTCAAAGGTAACCCATTTCCATCTATACTATCAAGCCCAAATCTTGAAAATTAGGATTAGGCCTTCATTAATCCTCAATTCACATGTGAGAATGTAAATACTTTGTTTTTCTCGTGTTACCATATATGTCTAGGCATTAAACCAGTTGAGCTGGGGGTATGTGTGAAATTGGTTAAGTTATGAAAAGGAATGATACCCCAGATATCTGGCTTCAAGAAAAGTTTTGAATTTGTTTTAATCATCTGTTTTCCTGATTATAATTATTATATTATTTATAAAAAATAAGAAAAAAACAAAACAGAAAATAAAAATAATCTATAATCCTATTCCCAAAGATAGTTTTCCATGTGATGTTTTTCATTTATGCATCTCAATGCACAACGCTGCTTTTATAGATAATATGCAATAACATTGTTCTAAAATCATTGTCTCAAAATTACAAAAGATTAAATGATGGAATTGGATCTCAGAGTCGGTGGAGGTGGAAACAACTGGATAGATGTAGGTTTATTGTGGGAGTAGAAAGGCAAAATTTACTAGTGACTTGGAGGATAAGGGAAAAAAAAATCAATCTAGTATAAACCTCAGGTTTCTGCTTTAACCAAAGTATGTTTATGGTACTATCACTTACCAGGAAGGGGAAGTCTGAATTAAGTGGTAAAAAGTAGGTGCTAGAATAGAAATTTAGAAATCAGATCTAAAAGGTGAAAGGTAGAAAGTAGGAAATAAGAGTTTAGGACTCAGAGAAGAGAAATAGGTTCAAGATGTAAATTTGGTAGTCATCTGTATTTGGATGGCATGAAATTGTGAAAAATAAATGGTATTAACTTGGGTAAGAATGTAGAGAAAAGAAGAAGTGAAATTTGCAAAAAAAAAAAAATTGAGAAAGATGGGCTGGTGAAAAAGAATAAAAGTTGGAAGCAAGTATTTTCATTGAAGCAAGGAAAGGAATGTTTCAAGAAGGAACAAAAGAAGACCAAAGCCTTTGAATATTGTCCATTACTCATGTGAAGGAGAACAGAGTAGTCCTGATCAGACTTAACAACACAGTGCTTGTAATTAACGTTCCAGTACAAGCAGTCTCAGTGTGGTGGACACTATATTGGTGTGACTGAAGAATGAATGAGCAATTTGAATTTTAGCCATATTGTAAACTAAATAACCCAAAAATATTCCTTCTTCTGAGGGCTATGAAGGAAAGCCTTCAGCTACAGGTGGGTGTGAGGGTCCTGCTACACGGGGTGCTCTGGTCCTGGCTTGGGGTGTGTACAGCAGCTTAGTCTCCATGCAGCTCCATCAGCTAAGGTCAGTAATGGTGAAGATTGCAGGGATCTTCAGTCAAGGCTGTGGAAAAGGACTGTTGGGCTTGTTAGTGGCAAAGCTGCTGGGGTCCTCCTGATCTCTTTTTCTCCCATGGGAAAATTCATAGCTGAGGGACTCCCTCTGTACACCTGGACTGGTTCACAGACACACTAGTGGTGGTTGTGGCATGAGTGTCTGATGCACAGACATCCATGGAGTGGCCACGGAGTCAGGGTTTAGAGTGAGGATGGATACCTGTGGAGCAGTTGCAGAGTCGCAGTCTGGATCTCAGGTGTACATGGAGCTACAGTGGCTCTGGGGGCTAGGGTGTGGCTGCTGTCACTACAGTGGCGACTCCACTGACCTACAGAGGCACTCGGGAGCTGCTGTGGAGCCTGAGTCTGCAGAGCATGTGTGCCCATCTTAAGATTTTTAAAATCATATCTGTAAAATTTCTGTTATGTAATATACCAATTTTGAGGACTAAGAATGATATGGACATTAATCTGTCTTCCAAGCTATTTGATTTAGTTTCATATTCATGAATTATCTGTGATTTTTTAAATTCTTACTGTTCTGGTCTGATTTTGGTTTCAAGTTTACAGTGGCCTCATGTTAGACAATCATCTCATTTTCTATTACATAGATGATGTATACATTGAAATGATCTGTCTCTTTAACGTTTCTTAAAAATAGAAACTACTTGTAAAATTCTCAGTGAGATGTTACTTTTGTAAAAGTATTTTTGACTTTTTATTACTTCAGGCTTTATATTTATTCTGCCTCTATATTTCTTCTTGAATTAGTTACAGGAAGTAAAATTTTCTAGGAATTCATACATTTTTATCTAATTTTTAGAACTTAAGTGTAAAAGTTGTTTTTTGTGGTAACATATTATCTTTCTAATCATCGGCATGTTTCTAGTTATGTCCTCTTTCTCATTATTTATGTACTTATTATACTCCACTTTTATTCTTAATAAATTTTACCACTGTTTCACTTATTTTGTTAGTCTTTCAAATAACCACTTTTTAACTTTGTTCATTCTATTACATACTCTTTTTGTTTTCTTCAGTTTTGCTCAAAATTTTAATATCATTACTTTTTTTTTTGCAGTAGTTTGTTACCCAGCATTATTACAGCAAAAGATGACAATACCAAGGTGAAAGATATTAACTTTATATATTCTTTTTAAATTATTTATTTATTTATTTATTTTTGGCTGCGTTGGGTCTTCATTGCTGCGTGTGGACTTTCTCTAGTTGCAACGAGTGAGGGCTACTCTTGGTTGCGGTGCGTGGGCTTCTCATTGCAGTAGCTTCTCTTGTTGTGAAGCACGGGCTCTAGAGCACTGGCTCAGTAGTTGTGGCGCACGGGCTTAGTTGCTCCGCGACATGTGGGATCATCCTGGACCAGGGATTGAACCCATGTCCTCCACACTGGCAGGCAGATTCTTTTGTTTGTTTGTTTGTTTTTTAACATCTTTATTGGAGTATAATTGCTTTACAGTGGTATGTTAGTTTCAGCTTCACAACAAAATGAATCAGTTATATGTATACATATGTTCCCATATCTCTTCCCGCTTGCGTCTCCCTCCCTCCCACCCTCCCTGTCCCACCGCTCCAGGCGGTCACAAAGCACCGACCCGATATCCCTGTGCTATGCGGCTGCTTCCCACTAGCTATCTACCTTACGTTTGGTAGTGTATATATGCCCATGCCTCTCTCTCGCGTTCTCACAGTTTACCCTTCCCCCTCCCCATATCCTCAAGTCTATTCTCTAGTAAGTCTGTGTCTTTATTCTTGTTTCGCCCCTAGGTTCTTCATGACATTTTTTTTCTTAAATTCCATATATATGTGTTAGCACACGGTATTTGTCTCTCTCTTTCTGACTTACTTCACTCTGTATGACAGACTCTAGGTCTATCCACCTCATTACAAATAGCTCAATTTCGTTTCTTTTTATGGTTGAGTAATATTCCATTGTATATATGTGCCACATCTTCTTTATCCATTCATCCGATGATGGACACTTAGGTTGTTTCCATCTCCGGGCTATTGTAAATAGAGCTGCAATGAACATTTTGGTACATGACTCTTTTTGATTTATGGTTTTCTCAGGGTATATGCCTAGTAGTGGGATTGCTGGGTTATATGGTAGTTCTATTTGTAGTTTTTTAAGGAAACTCCATACTGTTCTCCACAGTGGCTGTATCAATTTACATTCCCACCAACGGTGTAAGAGGGTTCCTTTTTCTCCACACCCTCTCCAGCATTTATTGTTTCTAGATTTTTTGATGATGGCCATTCTGACTGATGTGAGATGATATCTCATTGTAGTTTTGATTTGCATTTCTCTAATGATTAGTGATGTTGAGCATTCTTTCATGTGTTTGTTGGCAGTCTGTATATCTTCTTTGGAGAAATGTCTATTTAGGTCTTCTGCCCAATTTTGGATTGGGTTGATTTTTTTTTTGTAATTAAGCTGCATGAGCTACTTATAAATATTGGAGATTAATCCTTTGTCAGTTTCTTCATTTGCAAATATTTTCTCCCATTCTGAGGGTTGTCTTTTGGTCTTGTTTATGGTTTCCTTTGCTGTGCAAAAGTTTTAAGTTTCATTAGGTCCCATTTGTTTATTTTTGTTTTTATTTCCATTTCTCTAGGAGGTGGGTCAAAAACGACCTTGCTGTGATTTATGTCATAGAGTGTTCTTCCTATGTTTTCTTCTAAGAGTTTGATAGTTTCTGGCCTTACATTTCGGTCTTTAATCCATTTTGAGCTTAGTTTTGTGTATGTGCATGTTAGAGTGATCTAATCTCATACTTTTACATGTACCTGTCCAGTTTCCCCAGCATCACTTATTGAAGAGGCTGTCCTTTCTCCACTGTACATTCCTGCCTCCTTTATCAAAGATAAGGTGACCATATGTGGGTGGGTTTATCTCTGGGCTTTCTATCCTGTTCCATTGATCTATATTTCTGTTTTTGTGCCAGTACCATACTGTCTTGATTATTGTAGCTTTGTAGTATAGTCTGAAGTCAGGAAGCCTGATTCCTCCAGCTCCATTTTTCGTTCTCAACATTGCTTTGGCTATTCATGGTCTTTCGTGTTTCCATACAAATTGTGAAATTTTTTGTTCTAGTTCTGTGAAAAATGCCAGTGGTAGTTTGATAGGGATTGCATTGAATCTGTAGATTGCTTTGGGTAGTAGAGTCATTTCACAATGTTGATTCTTCCAATCCAAGAACATGGTATATCTCTCCATCTATTTGTATCATCTTTAATTTCTTTCATCACTGTCTTATAATTTTTTGCATACAGGTCTTTTGTCCCCATAGGTAGGTTTAGTCCTAGATATTTTATTCTTTTTGTTGCAATGATAAATGGGACAGTTTTCTTGATTTCACTTTCATATTTTTCATCCTTAGTGTATAGGAATGCCAGATATTTCTGTGCATTAATTTTGTATTCTGCTACTTTACCAAATTCATTGATTAACTCTAGTAGATTTCTGGTAGCATCTTTAGGATTCTCTATGTATAGTATCAGGTCATCTGCAAATAGTGACAGCTTTACTTCTTCTGTTCCAATTTGGATTCCTTTTATTTCCTTTTCTTCTCTGATTGCTGTGGCTAAAACTTCCAAAACTATGTTGAATAAGAGTGGTGAGAGTGGACAACCTTGTCTTGCTCCTGATCTTAGTGGAAATGCTTTCAGTTTTTCATCATCGAGGACAATGTTGGCTGTGGTTTTTTCATATATGGCCTTTATTATGTTGAGGAAAGTTCTTTCTATGCCTACTTTCTACAGGGTTTTTATCATAAATGGGTGTTGAATTTTGTCAAAACCTTTCTCTGCATCTATTGAGATGATCATATGGTTTTTCTCCTTCAATTTGTTAATATGGTGTATCACGTTGATTGATTTGCGTATATTGAAGAATCCTTGCATTCCTGGAATAAACCCCACTTGATCATGGTGTATGATCCGTTTAATGTGCTGTTGGATTCTGTTTTCTAGTATTTTGTTGAGGATTTTTGCATCTATGTTCATCAGTGATATTGGCCTGTAGTTTTCTTTCTTTGTGACATCCTTGTCTGGTTTTGGTATCAGGGTGATGGTGGCCTCGTAGAAGGAATTTGGGAGTGTTCCTCCCTCTGCTATATTTTGGAAGAGTTTGAGAAGGAAAGGTGTTAGCTCTTCTCTAAATGTTTGATAGAATTCGCCTGTGAAGCCATCTGGTCCTGGGCGTTTGTTTGTTGGAAGATTTTTAATCACAGTTTCAATTTCAGTGCTTTTGATTGGTCTGTTCATATTTTCTATTTCTTCCTGATTCAGTCTTGGCAGGTTGTGCCTTTCTAAGAATTTGTCCATTTCTTCCAGGTTGTCCATTTTATTGGCATAGAGTTGCTTGTAGTAATCTCTCATGATCTTTTGTATTTCTGCAGTGTCAGTTGTTACTTCTCCTTTTTCATTTCTAATTCTATTGATTTCAGTCTTCTCCCTTTTTTTCTTCATGAGTCTGGCTAATGGTTTATCAATTTTGTTTATCTTCTCAAAGAACCAGCTTTTAGCTTTATCGATCTTTGCTATTGTTTCCTTCATTTCTTTTTCATTCATTTTTGATCTGATTTGTATGATTTCTTTCCTTCTGCTAACTTTGGGGTGATTTTGTTCTTCTTTCTCTAATTGCTTTGGGTGCAAGGTTAGGTTGTTTATTCGAGATGTTTCCTGTTTCTTAAGGTAGCATTGTATTGCTATAAACTTCCCTCTTAGGAATGCTTTTGCTACATACCATAGATTTTGAGTCGTCATGTCTCCATTGTCATTAATATCATTACTTTTGATTTCTGTAGGTTTATTCTGTATTTTTCCTAAAATGTCAGTCCAGACATTTAGCTTATTCGTTTTCTGTGTTCTTTTTAAATATGAACATTTCATGCTATGAATTTCCTTCTAAGCTACACTTCATTACATATCATGATTAGTTCATTTACCTAGAAATGATAAGTAGTATTTTTAAAATATAGCTTTGCTAGTAAATAATTCCAGGTTGATAGTGACTTTCACTCATAAATTTGAAGATTGGTTTCTATTGCCTATTTGTTTCTTTTTGCTATTAAGAAGTCAGTTGACAGTCTAATTGTCATTGCTTTGTAGGTGATCTGATTTTTTTGTTATTTGTCCCTCTTTCTCTCTGGCTTCAAGTTTAGATTTTTCCATTCATCTCTGATGCTTTGCATTTTTAATGGCATATTTTTTGAAATGATATTTTTCTATGTATTTTGTTTATCTTATATTAGGGTCTTATTATATATATATATTATATATACATAATATATATATTATATATGTATATTTTTTTCTTGTTGTTGTTAAAGTACTTCACTAGTTTTAAACAAATAAAGTAAAACTCAACATCTCTTTGTATATTCTAAGACTGCATGATGATTAGAACTTTTGTTCTGCATCTTTTACATTTATTTTTATATTTTACATCTTCTTGACTAATGTATTCCTAGTAGTAATTCTCTGTAGTCTAGTTCACTGATTCTCTGTTTAGCTTAACTTATCTGTTGTTAACCCATCCATTTATTGTTTCATATTAATAATCATATTTTCTTCCAAAAGTTGTATTTGATAATTTTTCAAATATCTTTGTTCATTAATTGTAGACTCTTGCTGCTTCATCAATTTTGGTATTTCTCTTATCATATTGCAAAGAACTCTGAAACCATTTATTTTATATTTTAATCTGAAATCTGTTGTATTTTAAATGAGTTTGTATCCTGAGTCTCAGTATACTTATTTTCCTGCTGAACCTCACTCACTCTTTTCCTTATTTTTTCCTAATTTTTTTTTTTCATTTTTTTGAGATAGGCAGGCCTCTCACTGTTGTGGCCTTTCCCGTTGCGGAGCACAGGCTCCAGACGCACAGGCTCAGCAGCCATGGCTCACGGACCCAGCCACTCCACAGCACACGGGATCCTCCCGGACTGGGGCACAATCCCGTGTCCCCTACATTGGCAGGCAGACTCTCAACCACTGCACCACCAGGGAAGCCCCCTATATTTTTTTAAATTTGTTAGTGCAAATTTAGTTCATTAAAACTCATGGGAATCCTTGCGGCCTAAATGATGTTCTTAACCCTTTGCTTCTTCTAGGATTCATGGTGCTGCTACTAAAGTGGGGGCTATTTTAGTGCCCATTTAGTTTCCCCAGTTTAGTGGAAGAAGAGAAGTTTTAAGTACAGTTGTCCCATTTTGCCACTGACTTACAGCTCAGTCTTTGAATAACAGTAGGTATTATATAAATATTTTCCCTCAAGATTACCTAACTGTGTGTTTTTACTGCTCCCTGCTCAGATACCATTCCCCAGCCCTTTGGGGAAGGAAGGTTGATAATTTACTTCCTGCAAGCTGTAATATGTAATAAAACTATGCTTCATATAGGGTCTAATTCCACATTTGAAGTGAAAAAGACATTAAGAGTGCCATATAATCAGAAATACCAAAACTTTTTTTTAAATTATTCACTTTCTAGAAAATCCATTCTCTTTTATTAATATACCTTAATTAATATGACTATTTAGATTACACCATTCTTTTCCAAATCTTAAATAAGTCACAAGATGTCTTAAGTTTTAGATGTAGAATTTGTTTCAAAGATGTTTTAGTTGGTATTTCAGCTATGAGACCATAGAAATCTTTTCTTTTAAACCTTGTTTACTGATACCAAAAGTTTTTTTTAATCATATTTCAATTAATTAGTTTTATATTGTCTTTGACTAAGGCAAATTGATTTTTATTAAGGCAATATAAATAGTTGTAACTTTTTGTTCTTTACCATGTTAAAATTATTGAAACAGTAGAAAATTAGACTTTATGGTTGGGTGTTATGTGTTAAAGGGCAATGGAGGACTTAAATTAAATATCATATAAAATATAGACTGTCATGTCTTCAGTTCAGTGACCATGGATTTGCTGGTATAAAATTTCATGGAGATATATATTTTGTAGATTTTATATTTCCTTTTAAAGTCCTCTTGATAAATTTGAAAGCATGCATTAGCTCCTATAGAGAACAAAATCAATGTAGACAACATGTTTATAACATCTGATAATAGACTGATATGCTGGTACTCCATCATTCTTTTATCTCATTCTACCTTTGAGGAAAATAAACTGTCTTGGGTGCTGAAATACTTGATCATGGCTAAATTTGCTTTTCTGGTTCTGTAAAATATGCAGCACTTATACTGTGCCTATGACTAAGTATTTGTGCACTGAAGATAAAAAGAACATGCCCAAAATACTTGAATTGAGTAAAGTACACAGATTTTTAGAGATTTTAGGCTCATTAAACTTCCAAGATTTGTGGGGTTTTTTTCTTTCTTTTTGAGCACTTTCCCATTGTTAACCCCATCATTTAATACAATTTGAGACTGTAAGAGAAGAATTTGACTGACATCAAGATGACTTCCATTTTTCTCTCACTGATATTAAGATTTTGAGTCATGACATAAAATGTAGCTGCTTTTAGAATTTTCCTTTAGATAAAAATACCAGGGAAGAATGTCTCAATCACACAGAAACCATTCATTATTCTGTAAAGCAAGCATAACCAGCAACTGTTTCTAATGTGACTTCATAGACAGCATTTTGTTTTTCCATATCCAGGATATCATGAAAAAGAAAAAAAAATGCCTTAAGTATTTAACACTTAAACAATATTTAAATTGAAAGCTCTAATGTGTTTCTAAATTATTATTCATCCTAAGAAAATTAAGAAGGAGTTTGGAATCATAAGAAGCCCTTAAAAATCCATGAAAACTGAGGGAATGAATTTTAAGAGATTACTCAAGACAGTTGATTTATATTTTCAAGATACATAGTTGCTTAAAACACTTACCAGTTATTAAGTAGAGGTCTTTCCTTAGATATAATAGATTTTCATGTGGAATATTTCTTTGAATACAAATAATTTGTATGCTGAAATTCTAAAAGGCAGTATACACGAAATGGTCATTTCTTCCATAAATTAGTTTACCCTATTAATTTGCTTAGAATAATTCTTATTCCTAAGATAAGGGTGAAAGCATGTGTGTGTGTGTGTGTGTGTGTGTGTGTGTGTGTGTAAGAGCATGTGTGTTTGTTTAAATTTTAGTTCAGTTGTGGTCAAACAATTATAGATGCTGGAGTTCGAATCAATATATTATAGGTCATTTTTTTAACATGACATATAATAATATTGTGTATTTTAATAATAACCTACCCCAGAGGCTGCAGATTGACAGGAGGCATTTCTGAAACTATTGCAGTGGTATTTATTATACCAAAGTTAACATAAAAGTTGTATTGAATTATATATGTTTATTGCCCTTTGAAAATTGAAACCCTGCAACTTCATCACAGAACTTATAGCTAAAAATTAAACTAGCTGACTCTCAGGATTTTTACAAAAAAGTATATCTTTTAAATTCAATATAAAAATAGAAAATTTTGTTCTGAATGAAAGTCCTTATATTTTGCAACAAAACAAGAAAATAATTATTTGGCTATTCTTTATTTCCAAATTTTTTTTTTTAGTTTCTTATTAGCATAGAGAACTTATGTCTACATAAATACTATGGCAAACATACACTGGCATGTATAGCTATTTCATGTTCTTTACTCATGGGGTTAAAGGGGAAAAAAAAAAGAGGAACTTTGTTCTTTAATGTATTTTGTTTCTAGTTTAGTAATTAACAGTGTGTAGAATTTTGGAATTCTGATTTCCTGAGTCCTCTAACTGATTGTAGACTCAGGAATTCTATACATTTTAATTCCTGCTCAGACAGAACTGACATTCAAATTCAGAGGCTCTGAGCTTGTCTCCTATTTTATCTGTGGGCTGGAGAGAGAAAAAAATAATGCCTAGAATGAGAATTTGCATTCTTGTGCTCTATTACTCCTTATACTGATTCAGATTTTCTGGAAAATTTCCCAACATCTTTAATTAAGACCTCTTATGATTTTTGGCCTTAACTTTCTTAACATAATATTCTTTTTCTTTAGTTTTTCAGGTCCTTCTAAGTTTATCAAAGTCCTGGTTTTGATGCTACCCACCTTGCTCTTGCATTACACTGCGTCTTTGTGTCTTCTTTCATACTCCTCTTCCTCACTTCTGTATTTTTAAAAGAAAAATACCTTGATTGATTTTGTCTTAGCATAATATCGGGGAGCTTAGGGTTATATTCTGGCTTGCTGTGACTTAGGACAACTGGTTTTACATCTAAGAGATTTAACCTCTTTATGAATAAAGTGAAAGAATTGGACTAGTTTCTACAGTGTTCCATAGGTTCTTCAAACAACTTTGTCTGATGATTTCCACTTCTTTTTACAAATATGTTTTATTTAATAGTTTGCAAAATATGAACACATATGTTATATTTACATTTTTGCACCTATCAGATCAATTTCTTTGCAGTATGGAATTAATTTAAATAAACATATTAGTGATCATTTTGCTTAAGCCTAGCATAACTAGATTTCAAAATAGGTCTCTGTACTTTTATAGTTTGTACTTTAGAGAAGTTTTTCATTGACCTATACATTCTATTATGTTTGATTAACTTATCTGAGCCATTGCTCAAATATATCTCGCCTTTCTCTCTTCAAGATCTTTCATAAGAGCCACTACATTTAGAGGATTGAGTCCCATACTCACCTCTGAGCTTTTCAAGATTTTTTCCTACTCTCATTTCTGGAGAAAGAGTAATAAGGAAGGGTCAGTGAATTGAGAGGAACTTGATTTCTAGGTCTGGGAGTATTAGCATGCCTGAGTATCACTCAGGTGAGAAGTAAAGACCACCTGGCTTCTAAGACCCCTGTTAGCATGAAAAGTCTATGATGGCAAAATAAAACTGATGCCATTATGAGTGTATAGGCCTTAATCTTACATCAAACACAGGAAGAACAAACTACTTGTATATGAATGAATTATCCAAAAAAAGGAAAAGTGAGGTCTTCTATAATCAGTATTTTAGAGCTCCTGGGGCCCCAGTTCTCTTCTAGACCCCATGTCAGACTTTCTATTCTAATAGGAGGATAATGACTTGGGCCTTAAGTGTAGCATTAATGAGCAACACTTCTTAACAATTAGAGAGAGCAGCAAGTGTCAGAGAATAAATGTCTCATTTAGGGATACATTTTTTCAAAAATTATTGAGAGTATGGATTATTTTTGCATGAAGCATTCCCTAGTCCACTAGGTCAGAGAAATCTGTGTACTACTTACTTCTCTGCTTACAGAGAATCTTACGCTTTTGACCTTGATTCCTCAGGAGAGGATATGACATCCCAGAAGGAGCCAAACATTATTTCTGCTGATCTCAGCATTTCTTTCTCTCTGACCCATCCCCACTAGCTTATACCATCCATCTTCATGCACAACTGATCTTCTGCATTACCTAAATTTAGCTACTCTCTTTCCCTTATCATATGGTCCAACAGTTCCAGGTCTAGAGGTCATTCACTTGAATAGGCTCACAATGATCCTAAAAAGACCAGAACAAGACTTTCCAAGTATTTAGCAGTCAATGCTTTGTGGAAGGTCTTTCACATAATTAAATAATACTTTTTCTTTACAAACTCTTTTTTTCTGTCATTATAATTCAAACAGTTTCCCCAAAGGTCATGTGTTAGAAGTTTGCTTTAACAGCTATCTTACAACTATGTCACTAGTGAGAAGTTAAAAAAAAATCAGTTTAACATAAATGACGTGCAATAATTCTACTTCTTATAATGCCAATACCATAATTTTGAGCACATCTGCATTATTAAAAATTGCTTACTTTAGAATATTGCTTACTTAAATACAGTATATTCATTAGCATTGCACAAAAGCTCCTAATAGCACTTAATATGTTTTCCAAGTAAACTTTAATTACAAATTCTCACAGTGTGTGAGATAGTCTAGTTTTGCCAAAGCAGAGGAGATTTAAAATATTTAGCATGATGAAAAGGAGGAATTTTTAAAAGCTTGCAAGACAGTTGATAAGCTCAGTTCTATAATAGCTGGTGAGTTCAGCACTATCTCTCTATGTATAGAACTGTTTACAAAAATATCATCATTTTTATATTTTACTAAAATACATTACAATGAATATTTGAAACTTTTACACAGGATTACAATACATCAAGTTTATTTTAAGATTAATCTAGCAAGGAATATTGTCATTGTGAAAGATGTGTGGAACTAAGACCTATTCTAATATTTTATGAAAACATTATTAAAAAATCCATCATTAGTTGCATTCTCCCTCAGGTCTCCAAGCTCAGTTAAAGTACATTAAACTTATTTTAAAATCAATACGGAATTTTTAAAGTGTTTCCCCCCCCCCGGCACAAAGTGAAAGTGGGATATGTTTATTTTAATCTCCCTAAACACCAATACCTAATATACATTTCAGGACCATGTACTTCCCCCAAAATATTATTTTATTAAATAAATAAGCATTTCAAATTTTATGTTTCAATTATTTCCTTGACTTAATAGGAAAATCTTGCTACTTGGATACTACTTGTGTTTATTTGGTATTGTTTTGTATCTCAAGGGTGTATATTTATTTTCATACCTGTTCTAAGGATGCATATGTACCCAAATTTTATCAGTCACTGGAAAAACACACAACTCAAAAAATCTATAGAGACATAAAAGGACAAATGTTGTATAATTCCACTCCTATGAAGTATGTAAAGTAGTCAAAATCATGGAAACAGAAAGTAGAAATGTAGTTGCAAAGGTCTTGGCAGGAGGAGGGGTAAATAGTGTTTAATGAGTATAGAGCTTCAGTTTTGCAAGGTGAAAAAGTTCTAGAGTTATGTTGCAAACAATGTAAAATACTTAACACTACCGAACTGTATACTTAAAAATGGTTAAGATGGAAAATTTAATGTTGTGTGGGGTTTTTTTCCTCAATTAGAAAAGGAAGGAAGAATGGACAGGGACAAGGGAGGGTGGAAAGAAAGGAAGGACAGAAGGAAAGGAGAAGGAAAGAAAAAGAAAGAAAGGAAGAAAGGAAGGAAGAAAGAAAGAGAAAGAAAGAAAGAAAGAGAGAGAGAAAGGAAGAAAGAAAGAAAGAAAGAAAGAAAGAAAGAAAGAAAGAAAGAAAGAAAGAAAGAAAGAAAGAAAGAAAGAAAGAAAGAAAGAAAGAAAAAGAAAGGAAGGAAGGAAGGAAGAAAGAAAGAAAAAGAAAGAAGGGAGGAAGGAAGGAAGGAAGGTAGGAAGGAAGGGAGGAAATTTCTGCTTGTTGATTTTATTTTCTTCTCATTGTCTACTGACTTTTTTCTCTTCTACTCTTCATTTCAAGTACCACTCCATAGTGTCTGTTTCCTCATTGCTTTGGTGTATCACAATTATTAATAGCCCCAATTCAATTCACTGTCCTCGCTCTGGAATTTTTAGTTTATGTTGTTAATTTCTTAAAATTTTCTGATTTACCTAATATAATTCCAAGGAGAGAATATGGTTGTCTCGGCTCATTCTTTTTCATTGTTCACATCATATTTAGTTGGCTCTCTTATTAACTACATTGGCTCAGGTGGCAAACTCTGATTTAATAAACAGTATTCAGGTGAAATGATTTGAATAATCATTGTAGGGTTTTACCTTAAGCAGTAAGTAGCAATGTTTCTCTTAGAATATGTTGTAGTTGCAGTGGCTGTATAATTGACAGATTGAGTTCATCTGCTCTTTTCTCTTTGATCCTCTTAGTCAGCTTCATTTGTTTTCATCTCATTCCCACAATTTTTTTTATAACACAGTTCTTCCCATTATTCCTCAATTATCCATTTTCTTCTCCCTTTCATATATTATTTACAAATATTCACATAAATATGTAAGTTTAAGGTTAAAAACTGTGCACTTTTCACTCAGTATTTATGGTGCCTAACCCAACACTGAAAATGTTTGATAAATATTTGTTGAATATCTGTCCATTGCAAAGTCATTGAATGAAAATATAATTGGTAAGGAGAGCCTATATATGGGAGAACCATGATTTTTCTTTAGTCTCTAACAATCATTGTGGTGATTTCTGGAATTTTACCAGTTGTATTGGGTCACAATAATTCACAAAACAATGTCTTTAGGAAGGGGTCTGTGGGTAACTCTTTTGTTTATTTCTCATGCCATAAGTGATAGCTCTGAGTTCATCATCATGAATATATTAATTAGTTTACCTTTCAAATGTGTCTTCTATTTGCCAGTATTGCATATTTTCTCCAACCATTTTTTAAATAAATTTATATATTTATTTATGTATTTATTTTTGGCTGTGTTGAGTCTTCATTGCTGCATATGGGCTTTCTCTAGTTGTGGCGAGTGGGGGCTACTTTTCATTGCAATTCATAGGCTTCTTATTGCAGTGGTTTCTCTTGCTGTGGAGCATGGGCTCTAGGCATGCCGGGCTCAGCAGTTGTGGCTTACGGGCTTAGTTGTTCCATGGCATGTGGGATCCTCATGGACCAAGGCTCAAACCCATGTCTCCTGCAATGGCAGGTGGATTCTTAACCACTGTACCACCAGGGAAGTCCCTCTCCAACCATTTTTTTATATCTTCATGGAGAATCATGAAATCCTTCTGACTTTTATCTGACTTTGGATTTTATTTTACTCTCTGTCATAACTAAGAGCCACCTTAGTGGCTTAGTGAAGAGAGTTTGTTATTTCTTTATTAACATAATAAATATGTCTGCTTGTAGTTTGAAAGTCCACTGTTGCCAGTCCAGAGAAATGAGGCGTTCTTCTTATTTTTATCATAAAGCCAGTTACCAGTCAATGACAATCCCTGTTCATCCCCCACAGCAAAATGCAGCCAATCTTTTCTGAAGCTAAGTCCCACATAAATGTACTTTTTTAAAATTCATACAAGAGTTTTCAAAGTTTAATTAATTTAGAGAAGAAGTTGTAAGTTTCTAGTCCTCATACCATAATTAGACATGTAAACTTGAACAAGCTATTTCACCACTATGTTCTCATTTATGTATTTGTAAAATTAACCCCCAGAAGAATTTCGCTGTTGACCTTTCCAACAAGTGAAAATACAAAATTCTCTGGTATTGACAGCCCAACACTACTTTTGATTGCAAATTATAGAATCCTCATCTACTTCATAAAATCATCAATTTTCTGGGCCAAAAGTCTGGGCAAAAGGACTGGACACAATTTTCACTCTAGACCAAAAGAGATTTGCAATTGAAAAGTATCTAATAGGAAATTAAACTAAATTATTTCTCCTCTTGGATTTGTACACTTTAATAGCTATTGTATAAAATTGCCCAAGAGATACCAGTTGTCATTGGAATTCAATCTAAAAACCCCTGTACCCAGAGGTGGGAGCTCATTCTGTATTGATACAATTTGTGCTTTGACAGGATGTAGAGCTGGTTTTCTATCCATCCAATGAAGTATCTGTTTTTTTGAGCTCAATATCCCATTAGATATTAATACTGACTTTCACCTGGCAGAGATGAAACTTAACCTGGTTTATTTTTATGTGTTTAACACACTTTCTCTTTCAAGAGAAAATTTCTACTTGATCCCCTAGACAAATAATGAAACCACCAAAAAGCATAATATAATATGTGCTTTGTTTACTAACAGTTGCTCAAAATAGAGTATATGCAGCACACCTGGATAAGCTAAATACATTTTTCAACTTCTATGGTGACCTGTCACTCTAAATACTGTATTTCAGTTGCTTTTATCCATAGTATCCCCCACAATTAGTCTTTTTAAATGAGATTCATATTTCCATGTGGTCTCTGAAGCAATTTCCCATGGTTTCGCACAGACCCCCAAGCTCCAAACATTATGAATATTTTTCCATATACATTATAAACCTCTCTGCAGCATGGCTGTGAATCATTATAATTTTGTTATGTCAAATCCGCAGGTGATAGAAACAATAAAAAAGAAACCAAGGAAAGGCTCACACTACATTTTAGCAAATTATTTCTGACCAGTTTGACATCTCTGTATAGTTTTAAGGAATGTGTTCATTCTCTTCTTCTCACACCCTTTTGCCATTGCCCTTTATCTCACATAGTAAGTGAATATAGTGAAAAAAACACCTGGAACCTCTGCTCTCTTCTTGTGTCTATGTCACCCTTATCAGATTTATATAACAATATTAGGGAGAACTTGGCAAATGAGAGGAGCCCACATGACACCCCAATCCTAACACAATCATTGTTTTTATTTTTGTATCAGTTGTCTTCTAGACTTTATATGAATAACTATTTTGGCATAGTCAAAAATAGAATATTCATATGCTTACTTTTGGCATCTTTGTTGGACATTACATTGTATGCATGTTTTAAATTGTATTATATTCATAATTATCTTTTACAATAACTTAACTTCTTTGATTATTAATTTAATTCAATGCCAATAAACTTCTTAGGCAAAATATATGACTTGTTTCATGGATTTTGAAATACATGGCAAATTTCTTTCCAAAAATGTCACAAAATTTTTTATTGCCACGTGCTGAGCTACATATGACAATAGCAAGTTCATGTATCCTCACCGGCACTAAGAATTGGATTTTCCATATTTAGTGACAATAAATTATATCTTATTTAAATGTACAATTTATTTCATTAAAATAGGGTTAATAGTTTATAGAAATCTTCAAATTTATTATATATTCTCATCATTTTTTCTTGCTTATTTAAACATTAATTTCTTAATATTATTGTGTAAAACTTTTATGTATCTTTTATATAATCATTATGTTAAACTTTTGCCACATTTCTTGAAATAATTTTCCTTGACTGTTTTTGAACAGGACAATTATCTTAGAACAATTTTATATTTTAGGTAGTTGATCAGGATTTTCTCTTTTAATCTTTCAGTGCCTCTTACAAACATAGTTTAAGTTTATTTTGTCAACAAATTTTGCTAAATCTAAGATACTGTAAGACAAATTGTTGATTGGAGGGAACTTGGAGTTTCTATAACAAAATATCTTAATATTTAAGAAATATGCTGGAGCTAATGATACAACTGATTCCTTTACTTTTTTCTCTATTTTGAATTGCTACCTAAAGATGTCTTTTCAGATATTGGTAACCGAGAACATTATTACTTCTTATTGGAATTCAAGAAGTCATTTATATAAACTGATATTTGCATAAGCTTGTGCTAATTAAAATTATTGCTTTAAACCAAAGAATTTCTGTCTAATGAGTGCCACTGTTTGGCAGAACACTAACATTTCTCTCTTTGCAGTAGCCTATACAAAAATACTATGCCCATACAGAAGGTTAAAGAACCCTACCCTGTAGAATTTCAGCCCCCTCAAATGCCAGGTTATGTATCTTAAATATATCCTCTGGCCAATAACATCCATTTCAGAATGAAAACACCATCTCCTGACCCAAATCTTCTTGGCGAGAATCTTAAGTAATGGTGAATGGTATGTGACAGGAATTTTTATTTAAGTTTTAAAATAAATAATAAAGAAAGACAATATCATAATAAATTAGAATCTTCACTGGTGAGATCTTATATCTGTGTGTTTTTCACAAAAAGCTCTTTAGATGAGACTGATGGGAAGTTCTAGTAACGAATGATGACTACAAAAAGAATCGATACATGTATATGTATAACTGAATCACTTTGCTGTCTACCTGAAACAAATACAATGTTGTTAATCAACAATGTTCCAATATAAAATAAAAAATTTAAAATAAAGAATGATGGCTATAGCATATAGTGAAATAGAGCCGTATGTATAAAAAAAATCTTTTAGACTCCTAAGTTATTTCTAAAAATATTCTGATTATTGAATGTCTTGCTTCATTCAAACTCCTGCTCCCCTTGACCCAGGCTCCAAATTTCTCCTGGATTTCATCTTTAATCCCACCTCCATGATTTGGGGGACCATTTCACTTTTACCAGTTAATGTGGGTTGTGATTAAGTTAAATGAAAATAGAATGATTATTTGTAAGCAAACCTTACAATATATTTAAACTTAAAATTCCATTTTACTTAAGAGGAAACTGGACCCCAGAATGTAAAACTGTGTGTCCAAAGTCACCATTGATGACCACCTAAGGTGGGACATATACCCATAATATTCATATCACAAAAACAGTGATAAGCTACTTCTCTATATACTCACAGATATGCCCCTAAGGAAAGATATACCATGCAGGTTTGCCAGGAAATGTTTATAGGGTAACTTATAATTTGAGTAAGAGTTTATACAGGAAATATGAGGGGTAGATTTGGCAACGTTTAAGAAAATCTATTTATCATGTATTTCCTGGATAGTAGTGCAAATTTCCTTCATTTTGTTATGAACAGAGTTCTTGGCCTTCCTTAATTAATAGAAATTGATACGTGGCCAGACAAGAAATTCAGGCAAGGGATCCCTGCTGCAGCAGGGGGGAGCAAAAACAAGTAACACGTTCCCTTGCTTGCTCCCCGAGGGGGGCGAGCTGGTTCCTTACATGAGGTGAGGTAGGGGTGTGTCCAGGGGGTGGGCCAGAGGGGTGGCTTAGGTGGTCTGCCCACCCCTTTGGTGGTGTTGAGTTCAGAGGGCATGCACAGTACCCTGCTTTTACTCTCAACACCCTGTTTTTTCAGAAGTGGCAGTTGGGCTTTTGGTCTTTTTGTATATAGTTGTCCATAATTTGCCCCAACTCTGCATGTATGTAGTCATTTTTAGTCCCTCATAGTTTCTTTGTATTTTGTTACTCAAGGAGACATTGGTTTATGTGCAAGCACTGCAGCAAATAGTCCCAGGTCCCAGGCCCAAGCTTCTCATTTTGATTCACTTAATACCATAAGTCCCCTACATAAAAACCTTCAAGTTGTGAGCTTTCAAAGATGTGAACGTGCATTTTCATGTCCAATAACGTAAGTTAGTTCACGTTTCTAGCATACATTTTATTCTGTCATGTGCTTGCATCCTCTACAAAGTGGTTTTCCTTCTGTGTACTTCACTGTACAGTACTGTATGGAGTACAGTAGTACAGTATCTTTATTTCAAGCCCAGGATGTCCAGAAGAAAGCATAAAAGCAATGGTGATGTAGCTGGTACTGCTAAGAAGCACCAACTGATAATGATGGAAACAAAAGTGAAAATAATTGAAAGAATGGAGTAAGGCAAAAAGATTATAGGCACAAATTGCAAACTCTGTGAAACAGGAGTTTAAAGGCACTAACTATCCAAGTTGGGAGATTGTTAGTAAAGCGGGTGGAATGGCAATCGAGCAGCAGGAGATGATAAATGAGGAGTTGCCTGTCCGCCACCTGCTAAAGATGAGGATGTATCACCCATACCTGCTGCTGGAATTTCTCCCCAGGAAGAGATACACCAGAAATACATCTACACGTGGAACAACTCCTACAGAACACTTACTGAACGCTGGCAGAAGACCTCAGACCTCCCAAAAGGCAAGAAATTCCCCACGTACCTGGGTAGGGCAAAAGAAAAAAGAATAAACAGAGACAAAAGGATAGGGACGGGACCTGCACCAGTGGGAGGGAACTGTGAAGGAGGAAAGGTTTTCACACACTAGGAAGCCCCTTCGCGGGCAGAGACTGCTGGTGGTGGAGGGGGGAAGCTTCGGAGCCGCGGAGGAGAGCACAGTTACAGGGGTGCGGAGGGGAAAGCAGAGAGATTCCCGCACAGAGGATCGGTGCCAACTGACACTCACCAGCCCGAGAGGCTTGTCTGCTCACCCACTGGGACAGGAGGGGCTGGGAGCTGAGTCTCGGGCTTCGGTCGGAGCCCAGGGAGAGGACTGGGGTTGGGGGCGTGAACACAGCCTGCAGGGGGTTAGTGCACCACGACTAGCCGGCAGGGAGTCCAGGTAAAAGTCTGGACCTTCCAAAGAGGCAAAAGACTTTTTCTTCCCTCTGTTTCCTGGTGCACGAGGAGAGGGGATTAAGAGCGCAGCTTAAAGGAGCTCCAGAGATGGGCACGAGCTGCTGCTAAAAGCACAGAACCCAGAGACGGGCACGAGACGCTAAGGCTGCTGCTGCCGCCACCAAGAACCCTGTGTGCGAGCACAGGTCACTATCCACACCCCGCTTCCGGGGACCCTGTGCAGCCCGACACTGCCAGTGTTCCGGGATCCAGGGACAACTTCCCCAGGAGAACGCACAGCACGCCTCAGGCTGGTGCAACGTCACGCTGGCCTCTGCCACCGCAGGCTTGCCCCACATCCCATGCCCCTCCCTCCCCCAGGCCTCAGTGAGCCAGAGACTCCGAAGCAGCTGCTCCTTTAACCCCGTACTGTCTGAGCAAAGAACAGGCGCCCTCCGGCGACCTACATGCAGAGGCGGGGCCAAATCCAAAGCTGAGCCCCTGGAAGCTGTGAGAACAAAGAAGAGGAAGGGAAATCTCTCCCAGCAGCCTCAGAAGCAGTGGATTAAAGCTCCACAATCAACTTGATGTACCCTACATCTGTGGAATACATGAATAGACAACAAATCATCCAAATTGAGGAGGTGGACTTTGAGAGCAAGATTTTTTCCTCTTTTTGTGAGTGTGTATGTGTATGCTTCTGTGTGAGATTATGTCTGTGTAGCTTTGCTTCCACAAATTGTCCTAGGGTTCTACCCATCCTTTTTTTTTTCCTTAATAATTATTTTTTTTATTTTAATAACTTTATTTTATTTTATCTTCTTTCTCTCTCTCTCTCCCTCCCTCTCTCTCTCTCTCTCTCTCTCCCTCCCTCTCCCTCTCTCTCTTGCTTTCTTGCTTTCTTTCCTTCCCTCCTTCCTTTAGACAACAAATCATCCCAAAATGAGGAGGTGGACTTTGAGAACAAGATTTATGATTTTTTCCCCTTTTCCTATTTTTGTGAGTGTGTATGTGTATGCGTCTGTGTGAGATTCTTGTCTGTATAGCTTTACTTCTACAATTTGTCCTAGGGTTCTATCCGTCCTTTTTTTTTTTAATTTTTTCTTTCTTTTTCTTAATAATTACTTTTTTTACTTTAATAACTTTATTATATTTTATCTTACTTAATTTTATTTTACTTTATTCCCTTTTTTCCTTCCTTCCCTACTTCCTTCCTTCTTTATTCCCTCCCTCCCTCATTTCTTTCTTTCTTTCTTTCCTTCTTTCTTTCTTTCTTTCGTCTTCTACTAATGCTTTCTTTCTACTTTTTCTTCACTTTATTCTGAGCTGTGTGGATGAAAGGCTCTTGGTGCTACAACCAGAATCTGTGCTGTGTCTCTCAGGTGGGAGAGCAAACTTCAAGACACTGGTCCACAAGAGACCTCCCAGCTCCACATAATATCAAATGGCGAAAATCTCCCAGAGATCTCCATCTCAACATCAGCACCCAGCTTCACTCAATGGCCAGCAAGCTACAGTGCTGGACACCATATGCCAAACAACTAGCAAGGCAGGAACACAACCCAACCCATTAGCAGAAAGGCTGCCTAAAATCATAATAAGTCCACAGACACCCCAAAACACACCACCAGATGTGGACTTTCCCACCAGAAAGACAAGATCCAGCCTCATCCACCAGAACACAGGCACTAGTCCCCTCCACCAGTAAGCCTACATAACTCTCTGAACCAACATTAGCCACTGGAGACAGACACCAAAAACAACGGGAACTATGAACCTGCAGCCTGCAAAAAGGAGACCCCAAACACAGTAAGATAAGCAAAATGAGAAGACAGAAAAACACACAGCAGATGAAGGAGCAAGATAAAAACCCACCAGACCTAAAAAATGAAGGGGAAATAGGCAGCATACATGAAAAAGAATTCAGAATAATGATAGTGAAGTTGATCCAAAATCTTGGAAATAGAACAGACAAAATGCAAGAAACATTTAACAAGGACCTAGAAGAACTAAAGATGAAACAAACAATGATGACCAACACAATAAATTACATTAAAAACACTCTAGATGGGACCAATAGCAGAATAACTGAGGCAGAAGAACGGATAAGTGACCTGGAAGATAAAATAGTGGAAATAATTACAGCAGAGCAGAATAAAGAAAAAAGAATGAAAAGACCTGAGGACAGTTTCAGAGACTTCTGGGACAACACTAAATGAACCAAAATTCAAATTATAGGGGTTCCAGAAGAAAAAGAGAAAAAGAAAGGGACTGAGAAAATATTTGAGAGATTATAGTTGAAAACTTCCCTAATATGGGAAAGGAAATAGTTAATCAAGTCCAGGAAGCACAGAGAGTCCCATACAGGATAAATCCAGGGAGAAATACGCCAAGACACATATTAATCAAACTGTCAAAAATTAAATACAAAGAAAACATATTAAAAGCAGCAAGGGAAAAACAACAAATAACACCAAGGGAATCCCCATAGGGTTAACAGCTGATCTTTCAGCAGACACTCTGCAAGCCAGAAGGCATGGCAGGACATATTTAAAGTGAAGAAGGAGAAAAATCTACAACCAAAATTACTCTAACCAGCAAGGAACTCATGCATATTTGATGGAAAAATTAAAACCTTTACAGACAAGCAAAAGCTGAGAGAGTTCAGCACCACTAAACCAGCTTTACACCAAATGCTAAAGGAACTTCTGTAGGCAAAAAACACAAGAGAAGGAAAAGACCTACCATAACAAACCCAAAACAATTAAGAAAATGGGAATAGGAACACACATATCGAAAATAACCTTAAATGTAAATGGACTAAATGCTCCCACCAAAAGACACAGATTGGCTGAATGGATACAAAAACAATACCCATATATATGCTATCTACAAGAGACCCACCTCAGACCTAGAGACACATACAGACTGAAAGTAAGGGGATGGAAAAAGATATTCCATGCAAATGGAAACCAAAAGAAAGCTGGAGTAGCAATTCACATATCAGACAAAATAAACTTAAAATAAAGACTATTAGAAGAGACAAAGAAGGACACAACCTAATTATCAAGGGATCGATCCAAGAAGAAGATATAACAATTGCAAATATTTTTGCACCCAACATAAGAGCACCTCAATACATAAGGCAAATGCTAACAGCCATAAAAGGGGAAATTGAGAGTAACACATTCATAGTAGAGGACTTTAACACCCCACTTTCACCAATGGACAGATCATCCAAAATGAAAATCAATCAGGAAACACAAGCTTTAAATGATACTTTAAACAAGATGAACTTAATTGATATTTATAGGACATTGTATCCAAAAACAACAGAATACACATTTTTCTCAAGTGCTCATGGAACATTCTCCAGGATAGACCATATCTTGGGTCAAAAATCAAGCCTTGGTAAATTTAAGAAAATTGAAATTTTATCAAGTATCTTTTCCGACAACAATGCTATGAGACTATATATCAATTACAGGAAAAGATCTGTAAAAAATACAAACACATGGAGGTTAAATAATACACTACTTAATAACGAAGTGATCACTGATGATATCAAAGAGGAAATAAAAAAAATACCTAGAAACAAATGACAATGGAGACATGACGACCCAAAACCTATGGGATGCAGAAAAAGCAGTTCTAACAGGGAAGTTTATAGCAATATTATCCTACCTTAAGAAACAGGAAACATCTCAAATAAACAAACTAACCATGCACCTAAAGCAATTAGAGAAAGAAGAACAAAAAAAACCCAAAGTTAGCAGAAGGAAAGAAATCATAAAAATCAGACCAGAAATAAATGAAAAAGAAATGAAGGAAGCAATAGCAAAAATCAGTAACACTAAAAGCTGGTTCTTTGAGAAGATAAACAAAATAGATAAACCACTAGCCAGACACATCAAGAAAAAAAGGAAGAAGACTCAACTCAATAGAATTAGAAATGAAAAAGGAGAAGTATTAACTGACACTGCAGAAATATAAAAGATCATAAGAGATTACTACAAGCAACTCTATCCCAGTAAAATGGACAACCTGGAAGAAATGGACAAATTCTTAGAAATGCACAACCTGCCAAGATTGAATCAGGAAGAAATAGAAAATATGAACAGACCAATCACAAGCACTAAAATTGAAACTGTGATTAAAAATCTTCCAACAAACAAAAGCCCAGGACCAGATGGCTTCACAGGCGAATTCTATAACACATTCCAAGAAGACATAACACCTATCTTTCTCAAACTCTTCCAAAATATAGCAGAAGGGGAATCACTCTGAAACCCATTCTATGAGGCCACCATCACCCTGATACCAAAACCAGACAAAGATGTCACAAAGAAAGAAAATGACAGGTCAGTATCACTGATGAACATAGATGCAAAAATCCTCAACAAAATACTAGCAGACAGAATCCAAGAGCACATTAAAAGGATCATACACCGTGATCAAGTGGAGTTTATTCCAGGAATGCAAGAATTGTTCAATATATGCAAATAAATCAATGTCATAATCCATATTAACAAACTGAAGGAGAAAAACAATATGGTCATCTCAATAGATACAGAGAAAGCTTTCGACAAAATTTATTTAACACCCATTTATTATAAAAGGCCTGCAGAAAGTAGGCAGAGAGGGAAATTTCCTCAACATAATAAAGACCATATATGACTAATCAACAGCCAACATAGTCCTCAATGGTGAAATACTGAAAGCATTTCCACTAAGATCAGGAACAAGACAAGGTTGCCCACTCTCACCACTCTTATTCAACATAGTTTTGGAAGTTTTAGCCACAGCAATCAGAGAAGAAAAGGAAATAAAAGGAATCCAAATTGGAAAAGAAGAAATAAAGATGTCATTGTTTGCAGATGACATGATTTTATACATAGAGAATCCTAAAGATGCTACCAGAAAACTACTAGAGCTAATCAATGAATTTGTTAAAGTAGCAGAATACAAAATTAATGCACAGAAATCTCTGGCATTCCTATACAATAATGATGAAAAATCTGAAAGTGAAATCAAGAAAACACTCCCATTTACTATTGCAACAAAAAGAATAAAATATCTAGGAATAAACCTAAGGAGACAAAAGACCTGTATGCAGAAAATTATGACACTGAAAGAAATTAAAGATGATACAAATAGATGGAGAGATATACCATGTTCTTGGATTGGAAGAATCAACATTGTGAAAATGACTCTGCTACCGAAAGCAATCTATAGATTCAATGCAATCCCTATCAAACTACCAATGGCATTTTTCACAGACTAGAACAAAAAATTTCACAATTTTTATGGAAACACAAAAGACCCCAAATAGCCAAAGCAATCTTGAGAATGAAAAATTGATCTGGAGCAATCAGATTCCCTGACTTCAGGCTATACTACAAAGGTATAGTAATCAAGACAGTATGATACTGGCACCAAAGCAGAAAGATAGATCAATGGAACAGGATAGAAATCCCAGAGATAAACCCATGCACATATGGTCACGTTATCTTTGATAAAGGAGGCAGGAATGTACAGTGGAGAAAAGACAGCCTCTTCAATAAGTGGTGCTGGGAAAACTGGACAGGCACATGTAAAATTATGAGATTAGATCACTCCCTGATGCCATACACAAAAGTAAGCTCAAAATGGATTAAAGACCTAAATGTAAGGTCAGACACTATCAAACTCTTAGAAGAAAACATAGGAAGAACACTCTATGACATAAATCACAGCAAGATCCTTTTTGACTCACCGCCTAGAAAAATGGAAATAAAAACAGAAATAAACAAATGGGACCTAATGAAACTTCAAAGCTTTTGCACAGCAAAGGAAACCATAAACAAGACCAAAAGACAACCCTCAGAATGGGAGAAAATGTTTGCAAAGGAAGCAACTGACAAAGGATTAACCTCCAAAATTTATATGCCACCCATGCAGCTCAATAACAAAAAAACAAACAACCCAATCCAAAAATGGGCAGAAGACGTAAATAGACATTTCTCCAAAGAAGATGTACAGACTGCCAACAAACACATGAAAGAATGCTTAACATCATTAATCATTAGAGAAATGCAAATCAAAACTACAATGAGATATCATCTCACACCAGTCAGAATGGCCATCATCAAAAAATCTAGAAACAATAAATGCTGGAGAGGGTGTGGAGAAAAGGGAGCACTCTTTCACTGCTGGTGGGAATGTGAATTGGTCCAGCCACTCTGGAGAACAGTATGGAGGTTCCTTAAAAATCTACAAATAGAACTACCATATGACCCAGCATTCCACTACTGGGCATATACCCTGAGAAAACCATAATTCAAAAAAAGTCATGTACCAAAATGTTCATTGCAGCTCTATTTACAATAGCCCACAGATGGAAACAACCTAAGTATCCATCATTGGATGAATGGACAAAGAAGATGTGGCACATATATACAATGGAATATTACTCAGCCATAAAAAGAAATGAAATCGAGCTATTTGTAATGAGGTGGATAGACCAAGAGTCTGCCATACAGAGTGAAGTAACTCATAAAGAGAAAGTCAAATACCATATGCTAACATATATATATGGAATTTAAGATAAAAATATGTCATGAAGAACCTAGGGGTAAGACAGGAATAAAGACACAGACCTACTAGAGAATGGACTTAAGGATATGGGGAGGGGGAAGCGTAAGCTGTGACAAAGCGAGAGAGAGGCATGGACATATATACACTACCAAACGTAAGGTAGATAGCTAGTGGGAAGCAGCCGCAAAACACAGGGAGATCAGCTCGGTGCTTTGTGACCACCTGGAGGGGTGGGATATGTAGGGTTGGTTTGAGGGAGACGCAATAGGGAAGAGATACGGGAACATATGTATGTGTGTGGCTGATTCATTTTGTTATAAAGCAGAAACTAACACACCATTGTAAAGCAATTATACTGCAATAAAGATGTAAAAATAAATAAAAACAGTAAAAAAGAGATTGTAGATTTTACTTGTTCTTAAAATTTTGAGCTCTTTGCTGTGCAACATGAGGAGCTTACCAAAAAAGGCCTGATGGAATTGGAGGCCCAGAGAAAGGATGAAGAGAGACAAGAGGAAGAAGAAGTAACTGAAAAACAGAAGAGATTCATGATGCAGGAAATGGCAAGGGGATTGTCTTTATTTGAGGAGGCACATGACCTGAAAGTAGAATGGTACACAAAGGTTGCAGCAGCCATTCAGAGTGCAATCCAGTGCTACCGTGTCATCCATGATGAGAAGAAAAGAGCTACTACCCAGACATCACTGGATAGTTTTTTTCAAGAGTGTAGATAGAATTGAACACAGCAAGGAACCAGAATCTGTGGCATCAACATCAAGCATGAGTGAAATTGCAGCTTGCCCTCCATCTCCTGTTGCTGATGCTCCTTCAGCTGTACCATCTCCCACCTCCTCTCCCTCCTCCAGTCTGTAACTCTTCTTGCCTATTCACTTGATGCCAGCCCTTGTATGCCAGCTGTTGAATTGTACTACTGTACTTTTCAAGGTACTGTACTGTAAGACTAAAAATGTTTTCTTTATTTTTTGTGTTTGTTTTCTATATATTATTTGTGTGAAAAGTATTATAAACCTATTACAGTACAGTACTATACAGCTGATTATGGGTACCTAGGCTAAATTTGTTGGACTTACAAACAAATTGTACTGATGAACATGCTCTTGGAATGGAACTCGTTCGTATGTAGGGGACTTAATGTATCAATTTGTCAAACAAATTTCTTTTCTGGTTACTCTTCAGAATGGTATTAATTTGTTGCTTCTGGTGACCTGAAAATTTCTCCTTTAACTAACATGTATATTTCTCCCCACCCACAGACATACACACCCTCCAGTGATTTTTTTATCTCTATTTCTTCCCTTTTCCATATCCTGACTCCTCATCCTCAACTAAACCCACTCTCACCATCACAAAGCATCCCCAGCCTCTGCATCTACCTGGTCTTTATCTAACTTTCTTTCCTAAGAAAGTCTGGATTAGGAAATTCATATTAATTTGTGATCACGATAAATGCATGGAAGCCTCTGTGTCTTAGTGTGGGCTGCTATAACAGAATGTCATAGACCGGGCATCTTAAACAACAAGTACTTATTTCTCATAGTGCTAGAGGCTAGAAGTCTGAGATCAGGATGCCAGCATGGTTGGGTTCTAGTGAAAGCCCTCTTCCTGGTTCACAGATGGCCACATTTTTTCTATGCCCTCACATGGCAGAGAAGGACATCATGGCAGAGAAGGACATCATATTTCTTGTGTCACTTCTTATAGAAGGGCACGGATCCCATTCATGACATGATCGTCTCCATCGCCAAATACCATGACATTGGGATTCTACAAAGGAATTTTAGGAGTACCCAAACATTCAACAGCACTATGACTCATCTCGGATGAGTTCGGTCTGACTTGATAATAAGCAAGCAATTAGGAAGTTGTACTAACCTCAAACTCAAAAGACAAATACAGCTTTATGGTGTTATTCTTGCTATGTCTTCTATTGCTGAATGAGTTTTAATTTTTTTTTCTACTAATAAATAGCACTGGACAAAAATCAAAGGCCTATAACATAAAACAAACAGAAATTTAATCCAGGCTTTGGCACTTAGTAGCTTATGACCTTGAGTAAGTTCATCTCTTTTGGACTCTTTTTGCTTAACTTATAAAATGGACAAAACTATTGCCTTCATAAAGTTATGAAGATGAAAATTATAGTGTATTCATAATTTCCTAGTGCAAAGTCTGGCACATTTTATAAATATAAAATGTCCAATACCTGAATCTCTCTTTGATGCTCTAGAATCATTTGTTTTTATTAAATACATTTATTTGATGTGTTATATATGACAGACACTGTGCATGATCTTGGGGGATATGTGTTTTAAAATAACCAAAAGGAGATATGGTTGATGTTTCCTTGTATCTTATAGTTCAATTCAGACATACACTAAATAAATAACCACCTGAGTCTGTTCTGATTAAAACCTCATAATCTCTAACATGAGAACATAGTAAAGGGACATTTCCATTCCTTTTTCTAATTTCTATTGTTTTAGTGATATTCTCTATCTCATAAGACATTGTCATCATGCTTTTTTTTTTACTTCATTAAGCATGGTTTTCTTTAGTTCCTTGGATGTTTACTGACTTGAAGTCTTTGTCTTATTAGTCCAGAGAGGTCTGGACTCTCTCACAGGCAGTATCTGTCATTTGTTTTGTTTCCCCTGTTGACGGATAACACTTCCCTTTTCTTTGCATTTCTCATGTTTCTGTTGTTGTTGTAAACTTATTATTTCAAGGAGTATATTGTAACAACTCTGGATACTGATCCTCCCAGACTCTGGGATTTGGTTTTGTTGTTGTTTGCTCATTTACTTGTTTAGTAACATGGCTGGACTATTTCATTGAAATTTATTGTCTGTATCCTCATTGTTAAGCATCTGACATCATTCCACAAAGGACACACTTGGGCATGCACGCAGTCACGCTGGGATGGCAGTGGTTTTAGTAGGATTCTCTTTGGTTCTCTTTTTCCCTGATATCTCTATTAAACCAATTTCCTTTTCTGGTATCACCCCAGCTTTTAGGCTGTATTAATTGCCTCGTGAAAGCTCAATAAAACTGGGGTCCATATAGAGAGGTATTTCTTTAGGTAAGTCATTGCAACTTGTTCTGAATGCAGGAGGGCTATTCTTAGCTGTCTCTTTCCTTTATTCTCGCTGGTAAATTAGTTGACCTTTGGTTTAGCTTGTTGCTTTTAATTGCATACTACCAAAATGTCTATTGTTTCTGAATGTACCCTTAGACTTGAAATACTCCACACTGTTTCAAATAATGCTGGGTCTTTTAGGGAGAGCTTCAAACACTTTTTTTGGTAGTATATTTTCTCCTATCAAAATCTGTTAACCCCTACTCTAGAGCTGAGTATGGGGACTGTGGCCTGCTTCTAGGGTTGTATTCTGCCCTATAAATTGGGGATGGGTAGAAGAAGAGAGACCTCAATATCTTGGCCACACCTGCCAAGAATTTAACCTCTGTAACTTGGAGCTAGGAGATGGAAGATGAGAAACCCTGGCAGCCTGCCCTTCCAAGTAAGATAGTGAGTTAGCCTATAACTTTCCTGGGGGCTGAGGAAAAGAGGTACACTTTTTCTTGATTATACTTGGCTAAATTAGAGCTTCTGTTATCCTGGCCAGTTGGAGAGGGATTAGGAAGGGAGCCGTTGCCACAGACTCACAGTCTTCTGAGATTTAGTAGATTTTCTTGAATACATGTTTCTTCATTTGACTTATGTGCTCAGGAAAATTTCCAGAGACTTAATTTTTTTCCCACAAGTTACAGCTGTTTTCTGGGCAGTGGTTCATGGAGCTCCTCATGCTGCCTTTCTGAAAGTTATCTCTTTTCTTCCCCAGCAGTCACCAATATCATGAATTTGTGTGGCCATTAAGTCTCTACAGATATGTAATTTTTTTTTTAGTTGAGTAACAATTTAAGTGTATAAAATTATTTGTGCAACATTTCTTTTGGGGTCACATTGTGGTTTTTGGAGTTATATATAGCTTTAATTAATTTTAACATAGTTCTGTTATGGTTTTCCATTATGTTGATTTCCCACAATCTATTCATCTATTTTTATTTTTAATGTTATTTAATTTCTTTCTGAGCTTTTGCTACAATGAAACAATGCTACCATAAACAGTTTTATATATATATATATATATATATATATATATATATATATATATATATACCCCTTTGTGCACCTATGCTAGAATTTCTCTAGAATATATGCCTTAGATAATCTTAGATTATGTCCATCTTTAACTTTACTATAATTTGTCAAAATACGCTCTAAAATACAATTTATAACCCCATTAGCAGTATGCAAGAGTTCCCGATTCCCTCCGTCATCTCTTGTACTCGGTAATCATTAGGTATTGATATTTTTCCCCAATCTGAATGTAATGGTTATTTAAATGTACATCAAATATATATTTTCCTGTTTACTGACCAGATTAAGCCATTTCCATGTGTTTAATGGTTATTCTTATTTTCACTTTCCTTACTTACCTATACCCCTTGCTCAGTTGCCTATGTTGCCTATTTGGTTTTATTTTTCTTACAGATTATCAGGACTTCTTAAATTTGGATGCAAGTCTTACATCAGTAAAATGGATTGCAATAAAATAATCATCATCACCACCACCTGAGTAATATCTTATAAATATGTTTATGATTAACTCACAAAAGTGTTAAATTCTGATATAGTCAATGTTTTAATATTTGACACATAGATTGGCTCAGTGCCCATGAGGGGTGTAGGAATTTATAGTTTTCTACATGATACTCAGTGAACCCAGTCTGAATAATACTAATTATGTTTTATTTGTTGAGATTTGCTTTCTGGCCTGGTTAATACTTTTAAATGTTTCAAGTGTGTTTGATTAGTATGTGACTCTCTAACTGTTGTGTGGAAGGTCTTATTCATGACAATTTGATTAAGGTCAGTTAATTCAAATGTTCAAATAATTCATTTCATTAGTAAACATTCTCTCTCATTTACTAAAAGTATTATATATTCAATTTTATGTTATTACTTTATTTATATTATGAACAAAAAGGACAGTGTATCACTCATTCCTTCTTACAATGAGTTAAGTCCTAACTCACTGCAGTCTCCTGCTGACGGTACACCCCAAGGGGAATTCAGGAGGGAGTAAATAAGATAAGGCATTCTGTGCCTTGGATATAAGCACTGGGCTAGATGGTTAAGATGAATATTTCAAGAATTTCAGTCACCCAAGGTTCTTGCATCTTCCCATACATAGAAAAGCACTAAAATCTTTAACTTTGAGATCTGTTCTTTGTGATTGGTAATAATCTTTTACCAAGATGTGTGTTTGACTACATGTATTTCCTAGCCAAAAAATTCATGTACTTGTACTGGCTCCTTCCCTACCTTTTCGAAGCAGTTCTTCAGAGGTATCTGAGAAACTATTTCCTGGGCTATAGTCCTCAGTAATGTTGGTGAATAAAACTGAAACTCACTGATCTTAAGTTGTGCATTTTTCCTTCAGTTGACAGTTTTACAGACTTAGTGATTAATATTAATTCTTCTAATCCATGAACATGGTGTATATTTTCATCTTTTTGTGTTGTCTTCAACTTCTTTCATCAGTGTCTTACACTTTTCTGAGTACAGGTCTTTTTCCTCCTTACAAAGGTTTATTCCTAAGTATTTTATTCTTTTTGATGCAATTGTAAATGGGATTGTTTCCTTAATTTCTCTTTCTGATAGTTTGTTTTTAGTGTATATAAATGTGACAGATTTCTGTATATTAATTTTGTATCCTGCAACTTTACTAAATTCACTAATGAGCTCATAGTTTATTGGTGGCATCTTTAGGATTTTCTATGTATATTATCATGTCATCTGCAAACAGTGACAGTTTTACTTATTTCTTTCCAATTTGGATCCAATTTTTTTTTTTCTTGTATGACTGCTGTGGCTAGTACTTCCAATACTATGCTTAATAAAAGTGGTGAGAGTGGGCATCCTTATCTTATTCATTTAGAGGAAATGTTTTAAGATTTTTACCATTGAGTACACTGTTAACTGTTGACTCATCATATATAGTCTTTATTATGTTGAAGTATGTTTCCTCTACATCCATTTTCTGAAGAGTTTTTTTTATCATAAATAGTCATTGAATTTTGTCAAAAACTTTTTCTGCATCTATTGAGATGATCATATGGTTTCTATTTTTCAGCTTGTTAATGTGATGTATTACACTGATTGATTTGTGGATTTGAACCATCCTTGTATCTCTGGGATAAAGCCCACTTTTAATATATTGTTGAATTCACTTTGCTAATATTTTGTTGAGGATTTTTGCATCTATGTTCATTAAAGATAGTGGCCTGTAACTTTCTTTTTGCATGATATCTTTTTGTCTGATTTTGGTATCAGTGTGATGCTGGCCTCATAGAATGAGCTTGGAATTGTTATTTCCTCTGAAATTTTTTGGAGTAGTTTGAGAACTACTCTGTGTTAACTCTTCTCTAAATATTCAGTAGAATTCACCTGTGAAGCCATTTGGTCCTGGACTTTAGTTTAATTACTGATATAGTTTCAATACTAGTAATTTGTATGTACATATTTTTTATTTTGTCCTGCTTTAGTCTTGAGAGACTGTACATTTCTAGAAAGTTGTCTATTTCTTCTTGATTGTCCATATTATTGACATAGAGTTGTTCATAGTAATCTCTTTATGATCTTTTGAATTTCTGTGGTGGTGTTTGTAACATCTCTTTTTTCACTTCTGATTTTATCGATTTGGGCCTTCTCTCTTTTATTCTTGATGTATCTAGCTAAAAGTTTATCAATTTTTTTTATCTTTTCAGAGAACCAGTTCTCAGTTTCATTGATCTTTTCTATTGTTATTTTAGTCTCTATTTTATTTATTTCTGCTCTGATCTTTATGATTTATTTCCTTCTATTAACTTTGAGTTGTTTTTGATTTCCTGTTTCCAGTTCATTCAAGAGTACAGTTAGGTTGTTTATTTGAGATTTTTCTTGTTTCCTGTGGTATTGCTAAAACCTACTTTTGCTGTGGCCCATGGATTTTGAATCATTGTGTTTTCATTTTCATTTGTCTCCAGGTATTTTTCTATTTCCTCTTAAATTTCTTCAGTGATCCATTGGTTGTTTAGTAGCATATTGTTAAGCCACCATGAGTTTGTATTTTTTGCAGTTTTTTTCTTGTAGTTGGTTTCTAGTAGCTTAGCATTGTGGTTATAAAAGATGCTTGATATGATTTTAGTTTTCTTAAACTTACTGTGGCTTGTTTTGCAGCCTAACATTTGATCTATACTGGAAAACGTTCTATGTGTACTTGAAAAAAATGTATATCTGCTGCTTTTGGAAGTCCATCTGTTTTAAGATGTCATTTAAGGCCAGTGTTTCCTTACTGATTTTCTGCTTGTATGATTTGTCCATTGATGTTAATGGAGTGTTAAAGTCTCCTACTATTATTGTGTTACTGTCAGTTTCTCCTTTTATGTCCATATCCTTGTATATTTAGGTGGTGTTAAGTTGGGTGCATAAATATTTACAATTGTTGTATCTTCTTCTTGGATTGATCCCTTGATGTCCTTCTTTGTCTCTTGTAACAGTCTTTATTTTAAAGTCTCTTTCATCTGATAAAAGTATTGCTACTCCAGCTTTCTTTTAATTTCCATTTGCATAGAATAACTTTTCCCATTCGCTCACTTTCAGTGTGTGTTTCTCTAGATCTGAAGTGAGTCTCTTATAGGCAGCAAATATATGTGTCTTGCTTTTATATCCATTCAGCCACTCTATGTCTTTTGATTGCAGCATTTAGTCCATTTACATTTAAGGTAATTATTGATATGTATGGTCTTATTGCCATTTTGTTCATTGTTTTGTTTCTGTAGGCCTTTTCTTCTTCTTCTTCTTCTTATGTTCTCTTCTCTTGTGATTTGATTACCACTTCTAGTGTCATTTTTAGATTCATTTTCCTTTTCTTGTGTGTACATCTGTTGTAGATTTTTGGTTTGTGATTACCGTGAAACTTTTATATATAAGTGTAAGGTCGGATCTTAACAAATGGCACCGCAAAACAGAGGAAAGCTTCAAGTGAGCTTTATTAGGGAGAGCTCCCAGGCGAGGTTCACTGGTCCGAGAGAAAGGGGCCAGAGAAGTCGCACCCAGGCGAGGGTTGGGCAAGATTTTATAGGGGAAGAAGGGAAAGGGGTATGGTGAATCTTGGAGGGCACAGGGTATTCCTTATTTGGTGGTCTTTTCGGGTATCCTGGGGGACAATTAGTCCCGCCCCTCGAAAGGCGGGAAGGCTGGGCCGGGTTCAAAGTCCCCAGGTCAGTTCCTGGTACTGGGTAGTCTGGAAAGTCTCCAGGTCAGTTTCTGGAACTGGGTGGTCCAGAGAGTTTCGATCTGATGCAACCTGTGAATCTGATTGTGTTCCCCTACCTCGGGCCAGTTGGCCTTACATCCCGACATCTTTGGTGTAATGGGGTGGCTTTCTGGTCTCTGGCTACTTCATGCTGAATGGGAGCATCAAAAGGAGAGTCAGGCGACCAGAGGTCCAAGGCTTAGGGGAGACCAGTGAGGGTTTCTGTAGGAAGCAAGGTGTAAGGACCGAGGAGAATTTGGTTTGTGGCCACCTGAGAGACTTCCTCCATGCACCTGCGAAGGAACCTAAGAAAACAGGGAGCAAGCATGCTATGAATAGGGTGCGGTCCAGTTTTGAAAGAGGGGTGTCAAAGAGTCCCTCTCTCAGCGGGCTGAGGGCCTCTACGACTTGGGGACAGGAGTGGGAAGGGGAGGTCCCGGTATCGGAGATAGGCAAGAGGGAGGCTGGGTTTAAGTGGGGGAAGAGGTCGAGGGAGATAGCAGGGTTTTCAATGAACAGTAGGTGGAACTCCTGGATGCAGGAGGGGCCCAGGAGGGAGAGAGACTTGTGGCCTAGAAGGCCGACCAGCCGGTGGGAGGAAAACATGGTTAGTGGGTGGGTCAGAGTCAGCTTGAGTGTTTGTTTGGTCAGTTCGGCTGCCGCTGCTAGGGCCCGAAGACATGGTTGCTATCCCTGAATGGTTGGGTCTAGCCATTTGGAGAGGTAGGCCACAGGGCGGTAGGAAGGGCCTACAGACTGGGCAAGGAGTCCAGTGGCTATTCCGGCCCGTTCATCCACAAAAAGGTGAAAAGGTCGGTTTGGGTTGGGGAGAAAGGGGAGGAGAAGATATCAGAGCGTTACGGAGGGTGAGAAAGGCCTGTCGAACGGCAGAAGGAGAGATGAGGGGTCCTTGAGGGGTTTCTTTAGCAGCTAGATATAAGGGTTTAGTGAGGAGAGCAAAGTTAGGGATCCAGACTACTGGGTGGAGAGGAATTATGGCCTCATTGATTAGTCGGAGGTCCTGGACCAGGAGATAATCCCCAGAGGCCTTGCGGACAGGCAGGATGGGAGTGTTGCAGGGAGAGACTGTGGGGATGAGGTGTCCCTGGTTTAGGAGTCTGGTGATAATAGGTTGTAGGCCCCTAAGATGAGTCTCAGAGATGGGAAATTGGGGCCTTGATGGAAATTTGGAGGGGTCCTTTAGGCAGATGAGGATGGGGGAATGGTGTGTTACTATTATGGGCTTAGAAGTATCCCAGACTTGGGGATTGATTGGGTTCGGTATGATTGGAAGAGGGGGCTAGGAGGGGGAGGGTTCTAGAGACAGGCCGAGAAGAGGAAGCAGGAGTTGGGAGGAGGGGACCTTAGGGTCAAGTCTAACCAGCTGGAAGGAGGCCCCTAAGTGGGAAAGGACATCTCAGACTAGCAAGGGAACTGGGCAGGATGGTATGACTAAGAAAGAATGAGTAAAAGGGAGTCCTTTGATATGACATGGGAGTGGACCGGTCTGGAGTGGGAAGGATGGTTTGCCATCAATACCCATGACCGAGATCTGGGAAGGAGAAACTGGCCCGGAATAAGTAGGCAGGACCAAATAGGTAGCCCCTGTGTCCACCAGAAATGAGATGGACTTACCCGCTACCTGTAGCATTACCCTGGGCTCGGCGAGGGTGATGGGGGTCTTTGAGTCCGGGCACTGTCAGTCGTCAGCCAATCCCAGCAGTTCGAGTGGTAATGCCGTTGGGTCGGCCTGCCCCCCGTGTGGAGATGCTGAGGAAGGGCCAGTCGTAGGGCAGTCACTCTTCCAGTGGCCCGTTAGCCCACAGGTGGGACAGGGCTTAGAAGGAGGTTGGGGATTGGGACATTGGCGAGCCCAGTGGCCTTCTTTTCTGCATTTGAAGCAGGCCCCCAGCGGGGTTGCCTTTTGTGGACCCTGTGGATGCTGTGATCCATGGGAGATGGCCGGCCTTAGGGCGGCTACAAGAGCTTGGGTTTGGAGGGCCACCTTTTGGTGCATCCGAGCCTGTCGGCTGGATTCTGCTAAATCCTCACGGCCATTATAGACTTTAAAGGCCATTTTTACCAGATCTCGAATAGGGGTTTGAGGGCCGTCTTCTGCCCGTTTTAATTTCTTTCAGATGTCCGGGGCTGATTGGGTGATAAAATGGGTGGCTAGGACTGCTGCTCCTGCCAGGGTGTCGGGATCCAGCGGGGTGTAGAGAGTTAAGGCCTCTGTAAGGCGATTGAGAAAGATAGCTGGATTTTCGTTAGGTTCTTGGGTTATCTCTTTTAGTTTTTTCAAAATTGACTACCTTATGAGCAGCAGCCTGCATGCCAGCCAGGAGACATTGGATCATGAGGTCACGTTTATGGTGGCCATCTTGGCCATCCTGATAAGTCCAGCCTGGATCAGTGCCAGGTACAGCAGTTGCTCCGACAGGCATGGAGTTGTTGGTAAGGTGAACCTGATCTGCATGGTTTCGGGCAGCAGTTTGAATTCTTTCCCTTTCATCAGGGGTTAAGGTAGAGGACAGAACCACAGAGATATCGTGCCGGTTAGATCGTAAACTTGAGATAGGTAGCGAAATTCTTTGATGTAGTGGGAGGAGTCGGCAGAGAAGGAGCCTAATCGTTTTTCAATTTGAGAGAGGTCCTAGAGAGAGAAAGGGACATGGACTCTGACCAGTCCTTCCGCTCCTGCTACCTCCCTCAGAGGGCACAGGAGATTTGAATCTTGGGAGTCATGAGAGCGTGTATGTGCACTAATTGGCGAAGCAAGGGGCGTGGGAGGAGAAACCGTTGAGGGAGGCAGGGGAGCGGTTGGAGGGGCCTGAGCGGGTTTGGGAGGAGGAGGGACGGCTTCAGGGTAGGGTGGAGGTTGGAGAGGAGTTCTGGAGGGGGGAGAGGCGAGAGATTCGAGAGGGTTGGTTAGTGGGGAGGAATCCAAGGGGATTGAGGTTTTGGATGGAGGAGATGTTTGTTTGGCAAGGAGGATTTGAGAGGTAGAACAATTGACGCAAAGGGAGGGTCGAGAGTGCAAATACCAAAAAACCTGGACATAGGGGACTTCAGACCATTTGCCCGTCCTGTGGCAGTAATTATCTAGATCACGAAAGTCCCTTCAGGAAAATAGCGAGGGCTGTAAAATTGGCTAGGAGACACCCCAGGGGCGTCTTAGGATCTGGATTCGATTGTGAGGTTCCCATAACCCCCAGTCTGTCCCTGAGTGAATGGAGAGGGAGAAAGGTGTCCCTGGTCTCAGTCTCCAATTCACGGCAGGTCGGAGAGCAGTCAGGCAATTGGGACGTCTCCACAGTTGCCCGAGGCCCGGAGAGAGGACGGAGGAGTCCCTGACATGGCCGCGATTAGGGACAGGGAGTCCAGTGGGCAGGGACTCTGGGGGTCAGAGGGAACAAGGGAGGGGGACTTACCCCATTTTCTGCCGGATTGGGTGGATGAGTAGAGGTTCCCTTGTTGTCTCCTGGGGGAGGGGAGGAGCGGCCCGCGCGGTAACCCGCGGGGCTTGGTACCCCTCCCGGGTTTCGGCACCAAATGTAAGGTCGGATCTTAACAAATGGCACCGCGAAACAGAGGAAAGCTTCAAGTGAGCTTTATTAGGGAGCGCCCCCGGGCGAGGTTCACTGGTCCGAGAGAAAGGGGCCAGAGAAGTTGCACCCGCGTGAGGGTTGGGCAAGATTTTATAGGGGAAGAAGGGAGTGGTGGTGTGGTGAATGGTGAAGTGGTGGTGTGGTGAATCTGGGAGGGCACAGGGTATTCCTTATTTGGTGGTCTTTTCAGGTATCCTGGGGGACAGTTTGTCCTGCCTCTCGAAAGGCGGGAAGGCTGGGCCGGGTTCAAAATCCCCAGGTCAGTTCCTGGTACTGGATAGTCTGGAAAGTCTCCAGGTCAGTTTCTGGAACTGGGTGGTCCGGAGAGTTTCGATCTGATGCAACCTGTGAATCTGATTGTGTTCCCCTGCCTTGGGCCAGTTGGCCTTACATCAAGCAGACAGGTCCTGGGGCTAGTGTTGGTCCACTGGTGGGCAGAGCCAGTTCCTGGCTACTAGCTGCAGGGCCCAGGGGCACAAAAGCTGATGCCATACTGCTGCTGAGTGGGGCCAGTTCCTGACACAGATGGCTGTGTTGTTCATGATGTCTCAAAGCTTGTGTTGGCCTATTAGTTAGCAGGGCCATGATCCAGCTGGTCCCAGGGTACTGGCCTGCTCATGGGTGGCCTACAGCTCTAGGCTGCAAGGCTGCAGTTGGCCTGTGGCTTGTGTCTACCACTGGTGGGTGAGGCTGGGCCTGAGGCTGGGGAAGGCTCACTGGTGAGCAGAGTCAGAGCCCAGCTGGTCCCAGGGCAGATGCTGGCCTGCTTGTGCATGGCCTGTGTCCACAGGCTGCAGGATTACAGTTGGCCTGAAGCATTTTTCTGCCTCATGGTGGGTGAGGCTGGACCTGAAGCTAGAGAAGGCTCACTGGTGGGTGGGCCATGGATTCTAGGTCTGCTGCCAACCCACTGGTATGTGGAGCTAAATCCTAAGTTCTCTGGCTGTAGGACCTTGGGGGTCCTCTGTCTAGTGCCTGTGCACTAATGTGTGGTACCAGGTCTTGGGTGCTCTTGTGGTCAGGACTATGTCCAGGAGAGACTGTGGACACAGAGGATCTCAAGGCAGCCTATCTGCAGGTGGGTGGGACTGTGTCCCTGCCAAGTTAGTTGCTTGGCCTGAGGCATTTCAGTATTTGTGCCTACAGGCTGTTTGGCAAGGGCAGGGCTGAGTCTGGAGGCTAATAAGCTACAAGGAGGATTCCAAAATGGCACCTGTCAGCACCAGTGTCAATGTGGTAAAATGGTCTTCCAAAAATAGCTGTCACTAAAGTCTATGTTCCCAGGGTGAGCTACAGTTGCCTCCTGTCTCTCTGGGAGATTTTTCAAGATCAGAAGGTTTGTCTGACTCAGGTGCCTTTCAAATTACTGCTTCTTCCCTGGGTCCTGGAACTTATGAGATCTTGTGTGTACCTTTTAAGAGTGGAGTCTCTATTTCCCACAGCTCTCTGGGGCTCCTCAAAGTAAGCCCTGCTGGCTTTCAAAGTCAAATGTACTGGGGCTTGTCTTCTTGGTGCAGGATCCCCAGGCTGGAAGCCTGGGTGTGGAGCTCAAACCTCCTTGCTCCTTGGGGAAGACCTCTGCAATTTTAATTAATTTCCCATTTGTGGATTGACCACTCATGGGTATGGGACTTGACTATATTGTAACTCTGCCCCTCTTACCAGTCTTTTTATGGTTCCTTCTTTATATCTTTAGTTGTAGAAGATATTTCCTAGTAGGTTCCTGTCTTTTTCATTGATGGTTGTTCTATAATTAGTTGTAATTTGGCATGCCCATGAAAGAAGGTGATCTCTGGGTCTTTCTATTCTGCCATCTTGGCTGATCAACAATTCATAAGTTTTAAACCGCATGCTTTTGTGAGTATAATGAAAAAATCTTATGTTGTCCTGATCCTTCATGCCTGAATCCTCAACCACAGACATTGTCTGCTCCTGACTTCCAACTATGGACATCATAATGGATTGATGATCCAGGATCACCTGAAGCAGATGATTTTCCTTCTGACTTATTATCATAAAGTTAATAGTAGCCTAATGCTATGTCACAATGCTTAAGTCATTCACATAATTTCATGTCAACATATAGGCATTGGATCATCACACATCATCACAAGAGAAGAAGGGTGAGTACGGTAAAATAAGATGTTTTGAGAGACAGAGAAAGAGACCACATTCACATTCACATAACTTTTACTACAGTATATTGTTATAATTGTTCTATTTTATTAGTAGCATTTCTTACTATACCTAATTTATAAATTAAGCTTTATCATAGGTATGTATATATAGGAAAAAACAAAATAGTATATATAGGGTTTGGTACTACCCATGGTATCAGGCATCAACTGGGAATATTAGAACATATCCCCCATGCATAAAGGGAGACTACTATGCCACAAAAATATGCCTACCCTGTAATAGAGACATAATAAGTGTTTATTGTAACAATGTATTAATACAGCTTGACACTAGAAAGCACACAGATGAACTCCAGCAGACAATCTCAGAGATTATTAGCTATGAAATATTAGAACTGAAAGGGCTTTTAGAGACCTACACATGAACCTGAAAGTTTAGGCACATGCCCAAGGTCACACATGCAGAGTCAGAAAATCCACATATCTTTCATGTAAATCCTCTTCCCTGCTCATCCTTCCAAGACTAGGAAACTACTGAATTCATTTTTTTTTTTTTTGCAGTACACGGGCCTCTCACTGTTTTGGCCTCGCCCTTTGTGGATCACAGGCTCCAGACTCGCAGGCTCAGCGGCCATGGCTCACAGGCCTAGCCGCTCAGCGGCATGTGGGATCTTCTCGGACCGGGGCACAAACCCGTCTCCCCTGCATCAGCAGGTGGACTCTCAACCACTGCACCACCAGGGAAGCCCTTTTTTTTTTTTTTTTTTTTGCGCTGAATTCTTGCTTGGTACAAATACTATACCTAATTTCATTGGCTGGAAGAGTAGACAAGGACTTAGAAGCTAACTGAACTGCTTCTTTTGTTTTGCAAATATTCTCTTTTATTATGAGGAGAGTAAGTATTTAAAAATTAATACAGGGGAAATATTAATGTTTGTTGTGGTGGTGCACTGAAAAATAAGAGGTAAGATATGATTGGGTCCCTGAATATGAGGTAGAATAAATTATTTGGAACTTGTGGAAGACAACAATCAAAGTATAGGAAGCTGTGTTAACAAAAGTTGACATAGGGATTTTGGATAAAAGATGAATTTGGACAGGTTTTTTGGATCAGATAATGGGAAATTTGAGAGGGGCTAAGATACTTGGCATATATTCAGATGATAGCTTAATGGAAAAAAATAATTTAAAAAGAAAAAAGGGAGCACACTTCTTTTACCTTCTCCTTCTCAAGGTTGTTGTGGGGCAGTGCAGCATAGCTGTGGATATTGTGCAAATAAATGCTCACTTCTGCCACTGGTGGGTGTGGGAATAATTTTTTTTAAGTTCTCCAGGTGGCTTCTGATAACCTCTTGCCTTTTTCCTCCATAATGAAAAAATCTTCTCTTTCAAATGTGTTTTCCTTAGAGCAAATGACATAACATTTTATGAATTGGGTTTACATTTAGAGAAAATGACCATCATGCTAAAGCTAGGTGATTATTAAATAGGGTAGTATATTAAAAATAAAATATTTAAATAACAAATTTACCCAAAGACATACATTAGTTAAATCTTCCTGATTAAAAACAAACAAAAAAAAAACAGAATTATTAATCTTAATGTCTAAAAAATTTATATGTAACTTTAAAGATGCTAAAAATAATTTACCAGTTGTCCACCTATGTGGGAAAAGGTTGGCTTTGTAATTGCATTTCTGAGTTGTAATGAAAAATAATTAAAAGTATTGGAGCATGGCAAATGGCATTCATCAGACAAAAATTTCTACTTTTTGTTTTTATTCTTTCCATTGGTCTTGTAGTTTTTAATTTTTTTTCTAGGCATATATATTGCTAATTATCTTTTCCTTGAATACATAAAGATATTGTTCACAGATATTGTGATTTATTCACATATCTCATGAAAATCTGCAGGTTACAAGGGGTTTTTTCATGAACATCAAAGACTTGCTGCTTGTGAGTTTCTTATATGGATGCTGTATTATGGTATCTTTATGGTCTGCTTCAGAGATTATAGGAGGAAATTTGCAGCACAAAAATTTGTTCAAAGGAAAGCATAACGATCTTTTGATCTTCTGGAAATCATCCTAGCCCAGTTACTGCCATGTTTTCCTCTGTTTATACCTCTATTATCTTGCTTCAGAAGGAAACAAGAAAGGAAGAAAAGAAGGGATGAAGGTAGGAAAGAAAAAGAAGGAAAGAAAGAAACAAACAAACAAAGAAACAAAGAAGAAAGAAAGAAAGAAACAAAGAAGAAAGAAAAGAAACAAAGAAAGAAAGAAAGGAAGGAAAGAAAGAAAGAAAGAAAGAAAGAAAGAAAGAAAGAAAGAAAGAAAGAAAGAAAGAAAGAAAGAAAGAAAGAAAGAAAGAAAGAAAAGAGGGAGGGAGGGAAGGCCTTTTGGTTATCGGTTGCTGCATACAAAAAGTCTATTCCAAAAATGAATAGCTTAAAACACAATAATATATTTGCTTATGAATCAGCAATGTGGGCAAGACTCAGACTGGATGGAATGTCTGTATTCCATGTGATGTTGACTGGGGACATCTGACTTGGGATATCCAGGAAGGTTTCATTCACCTGTTTTCTGTCTCTGTTGGAGTGGCTGGAATGGCTAGGAGCAGGCTTCTCTCTCTGTTTCTGTCTCTGCCTCTCTCCTCACATCATTAAGATTCTCTAAGCCTTCTCTTCTAGCACTATAGTTGGACAAGTTTACATGATAGCTCCAAGGCTCAATAGAGCAAAAGTGGAAGCAGTGGAGCTCATAAATGTATTATCATTTCTGCCATATTCTATAGCTCAAAGCAAGTCATGAGGCAAGCTCAGGTCAAGGGAGGAATGAACATATTCTGTTTCTCACTAGAGAAGCAATATGTATATTCACAGATGTAGGTCACCATTAGCACCTCTTTGCACACCATCAACTACAGAAGGAAAGGAGAAATAAAATAAAGACAAACAAAACAAAGTAAAAACCTTGCAAAAATATTGCTTCTTCTGCAATGTTATCCTGCTTCATTCTTCCTCTATTCATTAAGTCATTCAGTACAGGAGTCAAACTACTCCTGCCTCTCCATCTTTCCTTTATACCAAACCTTATTTGTACCTCCCTAATTCTGTATGCATGTTTCCCGTATCTGTCTTCTTCTCTACTCCAAGCATGGTGCAGCCATCATGATTCTTCTGGATTAAAGAACTAGTTTTTATCTGTTCTTCCTCCTCCCTTCATTACACATTTTACACTATTACAGAATAATCATTTAAAACACAAAACTTCATGGCACTTCTGTTTTTTAAAGTCTTGAATAGCTTCATATTGCATAAACCATGAATTCTAAATTTCCTATCATTTTATATAGGCAATCTTTAACCTGTCTCTTGGATGCTATCAATTTTTGGTTCTAGCTATTTCCTTACAAATATACAAGTCACACTCTTATCATTCTTATCAATTCACAGTCCCCAAATGCACCATACTCATATCTGATCTATTTTAACACATAATTCCCTCTCCTTGAAAAGCTATCCCCCTTCATTTATTTGAAAATACCTCACTCTGTAAGACTCAGCCCAAGGATATCCTGTTCTCTAGAGCTTTACTTGCCATACTCAAGCAGAGTTGATAAGCTCTGGGTCTTAACTATTTCTGTACCAGATATTTCTAGAACTTAGTCTATTGATTTACACATAGTAAGACTCAGCTAATATTCAACAAATTAATAAATGTGAACAGAGAAATCCAACATTGTATAAAATGAGAGGTGATACATAATATTCTTTCCAGGAAGAACTCATGCACATTCTAAAGAAACTAAGATCTGAGACAATATTGTTCAACATATGGAGGTTAACAAAACTGGGCAGGAACCATGAGTACAGAGTGCACAATATACTCATGTAGTTCTTTTATGATAAAGAGTCATAAAATGGTGCTATAGTAGAATGCCTTTTACCACACATTCAGAATTCACAAAGATGGCTGCAGAAACTGATTACTGCAGAAGCTAATAACAAATCAAGAGTACAGGGTTTAATCGTTGTCATGATTCCAACCACTTTTGGCAGATTTGTAGAACCCTTTACATCTATAAAGTGTTATTGAGGTTAATGATGGGATACTTATTACAGTGTTATACCAATTCAAAATGCATATATTTAAAAAAGATGATTATGCTAAGTAGCAATGAAGTATTATATTATAAAAATGTGTTTAATAAAAACAGGAAGTTTTAGATTGGTTCAAGATGGTGGAGTGAAGGACGTGTTCTCACTCTCTCTTGTGACAGCACTGGAATCACAGCTAACTTCTGAGCAATCATCAACAGGAAGACACTGGAACTCACCAAAAATTATACCCCACTTCCAAAAACAAAGGAGAAGTCAAAGTAAGACGGTAGGAGGGGCCCAATCACAATAAAATCAAATCCCATAACTGCTGGGTGGCTGACTCACAAACTGCAGAACACTTATGCCACAGATGTTCATGCAGTGGAATGAAGGTTCTGAGCCACACATCAGGCTTCCCAACCTGGAGGCTGGTAATGCGAGGAGGAATTCCTAGAGAATCAGACTTTGAAGTCTAGCGGGATTTGATGGCAGAACTTTGACAGGACGGGGAGAAAGAGAGACTCCACTCTTGAAGGGGAGAAAGAGAGGCTCCACTCTTGGAGGGCACACACAAAGTAGTGTGCACATCGGACCCAGGGGAAGGAGCAGTGACCCCATAGGAGACTGAACCAGACCAAACTGCTAGTGTTGGAGGGTCTCCTTCAGAGGTGGGGGGTGACTGTGTCTCACCATGAGGACAAGGACACCAACAGCAGAAATTCTGGGAAGTACTCCTTAGTGTGAACCCTCCCAGAGTCTGCTTTTAGCCCCAACAAACAGCCCAGGTAGGCTCCAGGGTTGGGTCACCTCAGGCCAAACAACCAACAGGGAGGGAACCCAGCCCTCCCCCTCAGCAGACAAGTGGATCAAAGTTTTACAGAGTTCTGCCCACCAGAGCAACAGCCAGATCTACCCACCACCAGTCCCTCCCATTAGGAGCCTCATCCTCCCACAAGCCTCTTAGATAGCCTCATCCACCAGAGGGCAGACAGCAGAAGCAAGAAGAACTACAATCCTGAAGCCTGTGGAACAAAAACCACATTCACAGGAAGATAGACAAGATGAAAGGTAGAGGGCTATGTACCAGATGAAGGAACAAGACAAAACCCCAGGAAAACAAATAAATGAAGTAGAGATAGGCAACCTTCCAGAAAAAGAATTCACAATAATGATAGTGAAGATGATCCAGGACCTCAGAAAAAGAATGGAGGCAAAGATTGAGGAGATGCAAATAATGTTTAACAAAGGCCAGAAGAATTAAAGAACAAACAAACAGAGATGCGCAATAAAATAACTGAAATGAAAACTACACTAGAAGGAATCAATAGCAGAATAACTGAGGCAGAAGAACGGATAAGTGACCTGGAAGACAGAATGGTGGAATTCACTGCTGTGGAACAGAATAAAGAAAAAAAGAATGAAAAGAAATGAAGACAGCCTAAGAGACCTGTGGGACAACATTAAACATAACTACATTCTTATTATAAGGTTTCCAGAAGGAGAAGAGAGAGAGAAAGCTCCCAAGAAAACATTTGAAGAGATTATAGTTGAAAACTTCCCTAACAGGAGAAAGGAAAGAGCCATCCAAGTCCAGGAAGCACAGCGAGTCCCATACAGGATAAGCCCAAGGAGAAACATGCTGAGACACATAGTAATCAAATTGGCAAAAATTAAAGACAAAGAAAAATTATTGAAAGCAACAAGGGAAAAATGACAAATAACATACAAGGGAACTCCCATAAGGTAAACAACTGATTTCTCAGCAGAAACTCTACAAGCCAGAAGGAGTAATAACATATTTAAAGTAATGAAAGGGAAGAACCTACAACCAAGATTACTCTACTAAGCAAGGATCTCATTCAGATTTGATGGAGAAATCAAAAGCTTTACAGACAAGCAAAAGCTAAGAGAATTCAGCACCACCAAACCAGCTCTACAACAAATGCTAAAGGAACTCCTTTAAGTGGGAAACACAAGAGAAGAAAAGGACCTACAAAAACAAACTCAAAACAATTAAGAAAATGGTAATAGGAACATACATATGGAAAATTACCTTAAACATGAATTGATTAAATGCTCCAACCAAAAGACACAGGCTTGCTGAATGGATACAAAAACATAACCCACATATATGCTGTCTACAAGAGACCCACTTCAGACCTAGGGACACATACAGATTGAAAGTGAGCAGGTGGAAAAATATATTCCATGCAAATGGAAATCTAAAGAAATCTGGAGTAGCAATTCTCATATCAGATAAAACAGACTTTAAAATAAAGAATGTTACTAGAGACAAGGAAGAACACTACATAATGATCAAGGGATCAATCCAAGAAGATATAACAATTATAAATATATATGCACCCAACATAGGAGCACCACAATACATAAGGCAACTGCTAACAGCTATAAAAGAGGAAATCGACAGTAACACAATAATAGCAGGGGACATTAACACCTCACTTACACCAATGGACAGATCATCTAAACAGAAAATTACTAAGGAAACAAAAACTTTAAATGACACAATAGACCAGAGAGATTTAATTAATAGTTAAAGAACATTCCATCCAAAACCAGCGGATTACACTGTCTTCTCAAGTGTGCACAGAAAATTCTCCAGGATAGATCACATCTTGCATCACAAATCAAGCCTCAGTAAATTTAAGAATATTGAAGTTATATCAAGCAGCTTTTCTGACCAAAACGCTATGAGATTAGAAATGAATTACAAGGGAAAAAATGTACAAAACACAAACATGTGGAGGCTAAAAAATATGTTACTTAATAACAAAGAGATCACTGAAGAAAGCAAAGAGGGAATCAAGAAATACCTAGAGACAAATGACAGTGAAAACACGATGATTCAAAACCTATGGGATGCAGCAAAATCAGTTCTACAAGGGAAGTTTATAGCAATACAAGCCTACGTCAAGTAACAAGAAAAATCACAAATAAACAATCTGACCTTACAACTAAAAGAACTAGAGAAAGAAGAACAAAGAAAACACAAAGTTAGTAGAAGGAAATAAATCATAAAGATCAGAGCAGAAATAAATGAAATAGAAAAAAAAAAAAACAATAGCAAAGATCAGTAAAACTAAAACCTGGTTCCTTGAGAAGATAAACAAAATTGATAAACCTTTAGCCAGACTCATCAAGAAAAAGACAGAGAGGACTCAAATCAATAAAATTAGAAATGAAAAAGGAGAAGTTACAACAGACACCACAGAAATACAAAGAATCGTAAGAGACTACTACAAGCAAATCTATGACAATAAAATCAACTACCTGGAAGAAATGGACAAATTCTTAGAAAGGTATAACCTTCCAAGAATGAACCAGGAAGAAATAGAAAATATGAACAGACAATTCACAAGTAATGAAACTGAAACTGTGATTAAAAATTTACCAACAAACAAAAGTCCAGGACCAGATGACTTCACAGGTGAATTCTATCAAACACTTAGAGAAGAGCTAACACCCATCCTTCTCAAACTCTTCCACAAAATTGCAGAGGAAGGAACACTCCTAAACTCATTCTATGAGGCCACCATCACCCCAATACCAAAACCAGACAAACATTCTACAAATAAAGAAAATTACAGACCAATATCACTGATGAATATAGATGAAAAACCCTCAACAAAATACTAGCAAAAACAATCCAACAAAATATTAAAAGGATCATACAACATGATCAAGTGGGATTTATCCCAGGGATGCAAGGATTCTTTAATATATGCAAATCAATAAATGTGATACACCATGTTAACAAATTGAAGAATAAAAAACATATGATCATCTCAATAGATGCAGAAAAAGCTTTCGACAAAATTCAACAATGATTTATAATAAAAACTCTCCAGAAAGTGGGCATAGAGCAAAATTACCTCAACATAATAAAGACAATATGCAACAAACACACAACAAACACCATTCTCAATGATGAAATCCTGAAAGGATTTCCTCTAAGACCAGGAACAACACAAGGATGTCCACTTTCACCACTATTATTCAACATAGTTTTGGAACTCCTAGCCATGGCAATCAGAGAAGAAAAAGAAATAAAAGGAATACAAATTGGAAAACAAGAAATGAAACTGTCACTGTTTGCAGGTGACATGATACTACATAGAGAATCCTATAGATGCCAGCAGAAGACTACTAGAGCTAATCAATGAATTTGGTAAAGTTGCAGGATACAAAAGTAATACACAGAAATCTCTTGCATTCCAATACATTAATGATGAAAAATCAGAAAAAAAGTTAAGGAAACACTCCATTTACCACTGCAACACAAAGAATAAAATACCTTGGAATAAACCTACCTAGGGAGATAAAAGTCCTGCATGCACAAAAGTATAAGACACTGCTGAAATAAATTAAAGATGATACAAGCAAATGGAGAGATATACCATGTTCTTGGATTGTAAGAATCGATATTGTGAAAATGACTATACTACCCAAAGCATTCTACAGATTCAATGCAATCCCTATCAAATTACGAATGGCATTTTTTACACAACTAGATCAAAAAATCTTAAAATTTGTATGGAGACACAAAAGACCCCAAATAGCCAAAGCAGTTTGAGGAAAAAAAAAAAAACAACGGAGCTGGAGGTATCACACTCCCTGTCTTCAGACTATACTACAGATCTACAGTAATGAAGACAATATGGTACTGGTACAAAAACAGAGATATAGATAATTGGAACAGGATAGAAAGCCCAGAGATAAACCCACACACCTACAGTCAACTAATCTATGACAAAGGAAGCAAGGATATACAATAGATCTCTTCAATACATTGTGCTGGGAAAACAGGACAGCTACATATAAAAGAATGAAATTAGAACACTCCCTAACACCATACAAAAAACTAAGCTCAAAATAGATTAGAGACTTAAATGTAAGATGGGACACTATAAAACTCTTAAAGGAAAACATAGGAAGAACACTTTTTTACATAAATCACAACAAGATCTTTTTTGATCCACCTCCTAGAGTAATGGAAATAAAAACAAAAATAAACAAATGGGACCTAATGAAACATCAAAACTTTTGCACAGCAAAGGAAACCATAAACAAGATGAAAAGACAACCCTCAGAATGGGAGAAAATATTTGCAAACAATCAACAGACAAAGAATTAATCTCCAAAATATATAAACAGCTCATGCAGCTCAATATTAAAAAAACAAACAACCTAATCCAAAAATGGGCAGAAGACCTAAGCAGACATTTCTCCAAAGAAGACATACAGATGTCCAAGAAGCACATAAAAAGCTGCTCAGCATCACTAATTATTAGAGAAATGCAAATCAAAAACTACGATGAGATATCACCTCACACCAGTTATAATGGGCATCATCAGAAAATCTACAAACAACAAATGCTCAGAGGGTGTGGAGAAAAGGGAACCTGCTTGCACTGTTGGTGAGAATGTAAATTGATACAGCCACTATGGAGAACACTATGGAAGTTCCTTAAAAAACTAAAAATAAAATTACCATATGATCCAGCAATCCCACTACTTGACAGATAGCCAGAGAAAACCATAATTCAAAAAAGACACTGCACCCCAATGTTCATTACAGCACTATTTACAGTAGCCAGGTCATGGAAACAACCTAAATGCCCATCGACAGACAGATGGATAAAGAAGATGTGGTACATATATACAATGGAATATTACTCAGCCCTAAAAATGAACGAAACTGGGTCCTTTGTAGAGACGTGGATTGATCTAGAATCTGTCATACAGAGTGAAGTATGTCAGAAAGAGAAAAACAAACATCGTATATTAACGCATATATGTGGAACCTAAAAAATGGTACAGATGAACCAGTTTGCAGTGTAGAAATTGAGACACATATGTAGAGAACAAACGTATGGACAGCAATGGGGGAAAGCGGTGAGGGGGTGGTGGTGCTGTGATTAATTGAGATATTGGGATTGAGATATATACACTAATATGTATAAAATGGATAACTAATAAGAACCTACTGTTTAAAAAGTAAATAAAATAAAAAAAAAGTTTTCCCACATCAAACTCATAAACCTCAACAAATCTTGAAATGTTAGTGGAGAATATGAACATACATATTCAAAAGTAAGTTCAAACTACCAAGAAATATGTTGGCATAAATTAGTGGAATCTGCCTCTTCTGGAGGTCACAGTGGCTTCATTTCTATCTTAGGATGAACTTCTTATGCTACCTGGGGTCAGGTGAGTCTAAGCATGTTCTGGATATGAAGAAACCTTGTGGGTCCTGAAAATTTGATGTTTTTGCTGAAATACACAGTCTGTGTAAAACATTCTCTCACAGTGCTCCAGGAACTGCATTAAAGTACACACCTAAAGAGGATGGATTAATATTGTGGAATCGGAGTGAAGAACTACTTCTTAAGTGAATATAGTCTGCCAAGAACTATGGTTGGCATTTCTTCACACACCATTTTTTAAGAACTTGCAATAACTGCAAGAGGTTAGTAATACTAAATCCAGTTTATAGACATGGAAATGAAAGTCCAGAAAAGTTAAAAAACAAAAATCATGTGTCAGATCGCATGTTATTTATATGCAGACAGGTGGGAATTAAAGCCATCTCTTTATGCTCCTTTTTGTTGTGTCATAAGAAATCCATTTAAGATACAGACATACCACTGCAGCTTTTGTAAACTAGTGACCTGGACTTGGGAAGTTCAGAAAGTGAAAATTGGAGGTAGTTTCTTAATAGTCATGTGAAGAAAATATTTCAAAGAGATAATGACCAATTATTAAGACACAATTATCAGTTTCACTTGCTTGGTACCAAAAACCTTAATGGACAAAATATTATTCTTTTCTTATGTATAAGTAAAATAAGGCTATGGAGATTAAATTTTGGATCAACCTGACAGGCAAACAAATAATTTCTCACTTATTCTTTTCTTCTGCTTTGCATCATCTTCATTCCAGGAACTCGGCTGAAACAGGAACCACTATCTGAGGGAAAGAACACTGGGAGGTTTAAGTGGTCAAGTAGGGCATTTGCCCCAAAATGATGCATGTGATTCACGTTTTATTGCTAAAATCTAATTGGCCAAACCCAGTCTCATTGGGGAAGGGAAATATAACCCTCTTTGTCTATCCAAGGAGAGAAGTGGAAATGAGTGGACAGTAACATAATCTTCGATAAGTATCTTATCTAATTTCACATCATGTCAATGAGTGAACTGGATTTAAATGGAGGCAGTTTAACTCTATAAAGTCAATGCATTTTAACATCTATATTTTCTTTCATATAATAATAGCTGGCAGCTTATTTGTCAAGCACTCTGTTAAACATTTTGCATGGATTTTCTCACTGAACTTCATATCAATCCAATGAAGACAGCACTTTTAGCATCATCGTTTTTTCAAATGAAAATTTGTTTTCAAGGTTTGAAGGGATAAATTATCTTACCCAAGTCACATTGTTTATGCATCTTGTCTCACAGCAGAACCACTTTCTTAATGAATACCAAAGGGAAAAGCAGTGGGGTATTAAACATACATCAGATATAGATTAATTCCTGGATCTTACAGTTAAATTTGAACATCTGTTTTAAAAGCAACATGGCATAATCTTGTGTCAATGCATATGTATGGCTAACATACTCAGAAGGTTAACATAAAGAAATCTTAAGGGAACTCACTGTCTTTAAAATCTGTCTGCTTGTGGTTGTGTGTAGTCCCATTGCCTTACCTAAGGTCCCACTCTAAGCCCCTGTCTCCAATACATTTTTGTAATACTAACTCATTCCCTAGCTCTAATTTATTACCCCCAAACTTGACTACCATGCCCTGGTATTTCTTTCATGTAGTTAAGAATTGACTTTTTATCCTAGGTTTTTTCTGGTTTTGAGTTTGTTCATTTACATTTTGCTAAATTACTTTAATACAGGATACTCAGCTCCAAGAGCCCCTCTTACAGCTTTATCCTTTTTTGCGAGTACCTAGTGCCTGCTATAATCATTTTATTTAAAAAAAATAATAATTTATAAAGAATTATTAATAAATTTATAAGTAATTATAATAATTTATAAAATTATGATTTTGTTTTAAAAGCCACCATTATTAAATATTACATTATATATAATAATACAGCACCACAACAAAAATAGTGAATGATTTTATATTGTTTTATGTGTATCAAGTGTATTATGTGTATTTAAACACAACATACAACTCATTTAATTCTCCCAATGACCTTGTAAGGTATGTATTATTATAGCCCTCATTTCATAGATGAGGAAGTAGAGGTACAGGGTCACAAGGCTGGTAAGTGATGGGGCCTAGAATTAGAAGCAGTCTTTTTGAAGTCTGTAAGCTTAACCTCGATGCCAAACTGCTTGGAAAATTTGGTAAATCCTCTTTGGATCAATTTTCCCACATTATGGAGACAATGAAGAAGAAAATGAAAAAAATCCATATGCATTCTGGTGTTGATTAACATATTAATTAATTATGTAATATTTGAAAGCACTGTCAAATAAATGGAAAGGTTAGAATAATTAATAAAATATCCAATCTATGTAATATTGCACTATCTTCAAGAATCTTAAGTATAAAAACTGTATTCACTAAAATTATTTATGCTTTATTATCCATTGTATATTTTAGTAATAGCCAAATTGTTCTAAGCATTAGTAATAAATAGAATGAGATGGACAAGAAAGTGCCATGAACTCTTGTACTTACATTCGAGTTAGAAACACAGAAAATAGAAGCAACAGGGAAATAATTAATCAAACTAAGTAATTACAGATTATTATTATTAGAGAAAAGAACAGGGTCTAAAATTGTATTACCATATTAAATAAATACTTAAAAAAATACACATATATACATTGAATGGAAAACAATTCATAATAAAAAATTTAGCCCTAACTTTTGGATTATGGCATTGTGCTGGATTTATTTTTCTTTTAAGTTTTCTTTAATGTGGCCAATTAGAAAAAGACAAACACCCCAACTGAAAAAATAGGCAAAGGAAACAAAAAACTAGTTCCCAAATAATAAGTTTAAATAACCAATTAACAAGAATAAATATTATTTCAGGGAAAATTGCCTATACAATTTCCTAACACTGTGCAGCATGTATTGTTTTTTGTATTTACAAAACCATTTTTTGTGTCATCTTAATTTTTTTTTGCTATCCTAGATTTAGGTTTCTGGTGAGTAGGAACTATCATCTGTTTTATCCCGCATTGAACCTTGAGTTCCTGCAGAGTAACAAGAACATAATAGATATTTGTAAATATTTATGGAATAAATCAATAAAACTGTTAACATTTAAATTAAGTAAATGAACTAAAGTTAGTACAAGATATCACTTTTTCTCATCAGTTAGCCAAGAGGAGTTAAAATTGTAATAATCAATATTGGTTTATCAATGTTCGGATGGAAATAAAGTGATAAAAATATTTTCTGCAGATCAATTTGCAAAATGTTGCAATAGCCCTCAAAAAAGTTATCTTCCAATTTTGTACTCTCCTCAATATGACATCTGGCTGAAGAAAATAATGCAATTTGTGCACAAAGTTCAAATATAAGACTGCTTAATACAGAATGCTTATAATGAATAGACTTCTCTCTTTGTGATGAGATTGCATATGACATTTGTTTTTTCTTCATACCTGTTATGGACTAAGATGTGTCTCTTCGAAATTCATATATTGAATTCCTAACCCCCAGTATACCTCAGAAAGTGACTGTTTGGAGACAGGTCCTTTAAAGAGGTAATTGATTCTAAATGAAGTCATAAGAGTGGGGTTTCAATCCAATAGGATTGGTGCCTTTATAAGACCAGGAAGAGACACCAGGGATGGGTGCACAGAGAAAAGGCCATGTGAGGGCACAGCAAGAAGATGGTCATCTGCAAAACAAGGACTGAGGTCTCAGAGAAACTAAATCTGCCAGAACCTTGATTTGTACTTCCAAATTCCAGAGCAGTGAGAAAATAAATTTCTATTATTTAAGCCACCCAGTCTGTGGCATTTTGTTATGACAGCCCCAGTAAATGAATACAATGGCTTTTCTGAAACTTCCATAATTTCTTTATGTTCGTTTTTAAGTCAGTGAAATGTTTTTAAATATATTTATTTAATATTTTTATGATTTTATTATTTTATCATTGTATGTTTAAGGTCTAGTATAGAAAATAAGATACAAAGTTAATATCAGGTAGCCAGTATAAGTCCTCTCAGAGAAGTATGGATACATTACTATAGTAAATTTAAACTGTAGGGATTCAGAGGGGTTAATTCAAGAAGACTACATAGAGAAGAATTCAAGTGGGATATTGAAGACTGGGTAGAATAAGGATCTGTGACTGATGGGAAGATAGATAAGGAGGTACTGGGAATACTTTTTCAAGTAGCAAGGTCAAACGATTTTCTGTACTGTGGTCAGAAAGCGTGGAACTCCGAGTAGAAACACTGAAATTTCAAATGGCTGGAACATAAGATGAGGGAATAGGAACACTGAGATAAACATTTCAGAAAGGAAATTTTGAGGATGTAATTTGGACTTGAGCCAAAGTAGCCAAGACCAGCAGAGAGAAATGATCTTTTCATGATCAAATTTGATATTCAGATATATAATTTGGTAGAACATTACAATTTTGGAGGTGAGAAGAGAGATTAAGGTTAAAAGACAAGTTGATAGCTAGTAAAATACTTCAGCCCAAGTACTAATGAAAAACTAAATTAGTATTGTGTCAGACTCAGAGCTATTAAGAACTAGAGGGATAGCTCTTGCCTATAATTTAATACAGGCAAATAGAGAAGACAGAAACAAAAGATGAAGCCTGGATATCCAACCTATGCTTTGGAGAGGTGAGTTCAGATCAGAAAAAGTGTTGTTGTTGCTGTTACTTTTATTATTGTTAAAGTTTGGGGAATCTACAAGTTTGGAAATAAAGGTGATATGTAATTTATGTAATATGACTAATACAGAGTTTAAGGAAATGTAAGGATGTTTGGGTAAAATTAACCAGCACACAGAATGTAAGCCTGGAGCTCAGGAACAAGTCAGATTTAAAGAAAACACACAAAAATAGTGAAAACAATTTGTAAAATATTTAGATCTCTAAATCAAGGAAGGGAAGAATGTATCCTTTACATCCATCTGAAACCTGGTATTGTATGTCCCAGAACATTTATATGGCTTTCATAATGTTAAGAATGGAACAGAATCCTCAAAGTAGAGGTTTCTTCCAGTCCAGACAGAAGGAAATAGGAGTTTATAAGTCAAAGTAGTTGTATTAAGTTGATTCATATTAACACAGAGAAATGTTTCTGCTTAGCTAAGGATTGAAAGTAAAGACCAACACAAGATAAAAAGACAATAAGTTTAAAAAAGTAAAATGAACAACTATAAGTTTTAAACAATAAGTTTAAAAAAGTAAAAAAATGTAAAAAGTTTAAAAAAGTAAAATGAATAACTACTTAATTAACTCTCACTGAAATAAATACTAAATGTTTTCATGAATTTAAAATCAAATGCTACAAATAGATCCTCAAGAAAAGATAGATCCCTTTAAAAAATCCCCAGAAAATTTTGGCACTTCTGATTAGTGTGTACTAGTGATAAGCTGATGATCCCACTGAAACATAGAAAGAGTCTTGTTCATTAAAAGAAAAATCGTATTGTCATTCATCAAGGAACTGTGGAAGCAATGAGTAATAGATGAATGAAATCTCCAGGAGGAAAGATGTGCTTACCATCTTCCAGGAGCTTTTGCCAATATTGGACATGGACTAAGGGGTGGTCTTGATTAGACAAAGATCCTCTGCTTGGAAGAAAGAGAAATCAATAGCACTTTTAGAGGTTGCTGGTGGTTAATGCAACTAATTTAAAATGAGGAAACGTGAACATACAATCTGTTTTCCCTAGAAGATATTTACTGAAATCTAGATTCCTGTGGGATACTGAAAGCTTCTAAAAATCAGAGTGAATCTCCCTCTGTCTTCCAGTGCTTAGGAAAAAAAAAATCTACTTCAAGCACACGGCTGGCCTTCTTCTCTGGACAACTGCAAGATCTTGAAGCTGTTTGGAGCAGGACACTTCATAAATACAGTAAACACATTCAGAAGGCAGAGTGAGGTGCCCTACAAACTTGTGGTACTTAATTAATTTAGAACTTTCTCATTAAAATGCTGTACCTTTTGTCAAAATACTTGCTGAATTCTGAAGTTACGTGGCAAGAAAATCGAGAATGCTGGATGGGGATCTCTGAAAGTAAAAGCTAGATGTCCCACAATCTTTTAGACTCAGAAGATAGAGATTGCTGGGGTCTCAATGAGATATTGATACGGAAACCTCTGAGAAAAAGAACTAGAACTCCCATAATTATTTTAGTGTCAACAAGATAGAGAGTGCTGGGCTCTCATTCTAGAAGCAAACCAGGCATAAACTGAGCCCTTTACTGAAACCTTGTCCCATTCCTGACTCAGATGAGCTATTTGAGTAGTAGAGGAAAAGGGGAAGCCAGTACAGTTTTGGTTTACATACAACATCTATCACACACATAAAAAAATCACTAGACATGGGAAAGACAAGAATACATAACCAATAACTGAGAGGAAAGAAAAATAGATACAGATCAACAAATGGTTCAAACATTTGAGTGAGTAGGCAAAAATTTAAAATAACTATAATTGTTTTTTTACATCTTTATTGGAGTATAATTGCTTCACAGTCGTGTTAGTTTCTGCTTTATAACAAAGTAAATCAGCCACACACATACATGTTCCCATATCTCTTCCTCTTGCATCTCCCTCCCTCCTACCCTCCCTATCCCACTCCTCCAGGTGGTCACAAAGCACTGAGCTGATCTCCCTGTGCTATGTGGCTGCTTCCAACTAGCTATCGAGTTTACACTTGATAGTATATATATGTCCATGCCACTCTCTCACTTTGTCAAAGCTTACCCTTCCCCCTCCGCATATCCTAAAGTCCATTCTCTAGTAGGTCTATGTCTTTATTCCTGTCTTACCCCTAGGTTCTTCATGACATATTTTTTTCTTAAATTCCATATATATGTGTTAGCATACGGTATTTGTCTCTCTCTTTCTGACTTACTTCACTCTGTATGACAGACTCTAAGTCCATCCACCTCATTACAAATAGCTCAATTTCGTTTCTTTTTATGGTTGAGTAATATTCCACGTATATATGTACCATATATTCTTTATCCGTTCATCCAATGATGGACACTTAGGTTGTTTCCATCTCCTGACTATTGTAAATAGAGCTGCGATGAATATTTTGGTACATTACTCTTTTTGAATTATGGTTTTCTTGGGGTATATGCCCAGTAGTTGGATTGCTAGGGTCATATGGTCTTTCTATTTGTAGGTTTTTAAGGAACCTCCATACTGTTCGCCATAGTGGCTGTACCAACTAACATTCCCACCAGCAGTGAAAGAACGTTCCCTTTTCTCCACACCCTCTCCAGCATTTATTGTTTCTAGATTTTTTGATGATGACCATTCTGACTGATGTGACTTGATACCTCACTGTAGTTTTGATTTGCATTTCTCTAATGATTAATGATGTTGAGCATTATTTCATGTGTTTGTTGGCAGTCTGTATATCTTCTTTGGAGAAATGTCTATTTAGGTCTTCTGCCCATTTTTGGATTGGGTTGTTTGTTTTTTTGTTATTGAGCTGCATGAGCTACTTGTAAATTTTAGAGATTAATCCTTTGTCAGTTGCTTCATTTGCAAATATTTTCTCCCATTCTGAGGGTTGTCTTTTGGTCTTCTTTATGGTTTCCTTTGCTGTGCAAAAGCTTTGAAGTTTCATTAGGTCCCATTGTTTATTTCTGTTTTTATTTCCATTTCTCTAGGAGGTGGGTCAAAAAGGATCTTGCTGTGATTTATGGCATAGAGTGTTCTGCCTATGTTTTCCTCAAAGAGTTTGATAGTTTCTGGCCTTACATTTAGGTCTTTAATCCATTTTGAGCTTAGTTTTGTGTATGTGTATGTTAGAGTGATCTAATCTCATACTTTTACATGTACCTGTCCAGTTTCCCCAGCACCCCTTATTGAAGAGATTGTCCTTTCTGCACTGTACATTCCTGCCACCTTTATCAAAGATAAGGTGACCATATGTGTGTGGGTTTATCTCTGGGCTTTCTATCCTGTTCCATTGATCTATATTTCTGTTTTTGTGCCAGTACCATACTCTCTTGAATACTGTAGCTTTGTAGTATAGTCTGAAGTCAGGGAGCCTTATTCCTCCAGCTCCGTTTTTCATTCTCAAGATTGCTTTGGCTATTCGGGGTCTTTTGTGTTTCCATAAAATGAAATGTTTTGTTCTAGTCTGTGAAAAATGCCATTGGTAGTTTGATAGGGATTGCATTGAATCTGTAGATTGCTTTCAGTAGCAGATTCATTTTCACAATGTTGATTCTTCCAATCTAAGAACATTGTATATCTCTCCATCTATTGGCATCATCTTTAATTTCTTTCATCACTGTCTTATAATTTTCTGCATACAGGTCTTTTATCTCCTTAGGTAGATTTATTCCTAGATATTTTATTCTTTTTGTTGCAATAGTAAATGGGAGTGTTTTCTTGATTTCACTTTCAGTTTTTCATCATTAGTGTATAGGAATGCCAGAGATTTCTGGGTATTAATTTTGTAACCTGCTACTTTACCAAATTCATTGATTAGCTCTAGCAGTTTTCTGGTAGAACCTTTAGGATTCTATATGTATAGTATCATGTCATCTGCAAACAGTAACAGCGTTACTTCTTCTTTTCCGACTTGGATTCCTTTTATTTCCATTTATTCTCTGATTGCTGTGGCTAAAACTTCCAAAACTATTTTTGAATAATAGTGGTGAGAGTGGGCAACTTGGTCTTTTTCCTGATCTTAGTGGAAATGCTTTCAGTTTTTCACCATTGAGGACAATGTTAGCTGTGTGTTTGTCATATAAGGCCTTTATTATGTTGAGGAAAGTTCCCTCTATGCCTACTTTCTGCAGGCTTTTTATCATAAATTGGTGTTGAATTTTGAAGAAATTTTCTCTGCATCTATTGAGATGATCATATGGTTTTTCTCCTTCAATTAGTTAATATGGTGTATCACATTGATTGATTACGTATACTGAAGAATCCTTGCATTCCCGGAATATACCCCACTTGATCATGGTGTATGATCCTTTTAATGTGCTGTTGGATTCTGTTTGCTAGTATTTTGTTGAGGATTTTTGCATCTATGTTCATCAGTGATATTGGCCTGTAGTTTTCTTTCTTTGTGACATCCTTGACTGGTTTTGGTATCAGGGTGATTGTGGCCTCGTAGAATGAGTTTGGGAGTGTTCCTCTCTCTGCTATATTTTAGAAGAGTTTGAGAAGGATAGGTGTTAACTCTTCTCTAAATGTTTGATAGAATTCACCTGTGAAGCCCTCCAGTCCTGGGCTTTTGTTTGTTGGAAGAATTTTAATCACAGTTTCAATTTCAGTGCTTGTAATTGGTCTGCTCATATTTTCTGTTTCTTCCTGATTCAGTCTTGGCAGGTTGTGCATTTCTAAGAATTTGTCCATTTCTTCCAGGTTGTCCATTTTATTGGAATAGAGTTGCTCGTAGTAATCTCTCATGATCTTTTGTATTTCTGCAGTGTCAGTTGTTACTTCTCCTTTTTCATTTCTAATTCTATTGATTTGAGTCGTCTCCCTTTTTTTCTTGATGAGTCTGGCTAATGGTTTATCAATTTTGTTTATCTTCTCAAAGAACCAGCTTTTAGTTTTATTGATATTTGCTATTGTTTCCTTAGTTTCCTTTTCATTTATTTCTGATCTGATTTTTATGATTTCTTTCCTTCTGCTTGTTTTTTTTTTTTTTTGTTGTTCTTCTTTCTCTAATTGCTATAGGTGCAAGGTTAGGTTCTTTATTCGAGATGTTTCCTGTTTCTTAAGGTAGGATTGTATTGCTATAAACTTCCCTCTTAGAACTGCTTTTGCTGCATCCCATAGGTTTTGGGTTGTCATTCCATTGTCATTTCTTTCTAGGTATTTTTTGCTTTCTTCAGTGGCCACTTCGTTATTAAGTAGTGTATTGTTTATCCTCCATGTGTTTGTATTTTTACAGATCTTTTCCTGTAATTGATATCTAGTTTCATAGCCTTGTGGTCAGAGAAGATACTTGATATGATTTCAATTTTCTTAAATTTACCAAGGCTTGATTTGTGACCCAAGATATGATCTATCCGGGAGAATGTTCCATGAGCACTTGGGAAAAATGTGTATTCTGTTGTTTTTCGATGGAAAGTCCTATAAATATCAATTATGTCCGTCTTGTTTAAAGTATCATTTAAAGCTTGGGTTTCCTTATTTATTTTCATTTTGGATGATCTGTCCATTGGTGAAAGTGGGGTGTTAAAGTCCCCTACTATGAGTGTGTTACTTTTGATTTCCCCTTTTATGGCTGTTAGCATTTGCCTTATGTATTGATGTGCTCCTATGTTGGGTGCATAAATATTTACAATTGTTATATCTTCTTCTTGGATTGATCCCCTGATAATTATGTAGTGTCCTTCTTTGTCTCTGCTAATAGTCTTTATTTTAAAGTCTATTTTGTCTGATATGAGAATTGCTACTCCAGCTTTTTTTGGTGTCCATTATCATGGAATATCATTTTCCATCCCCTCACTTTCAGTCTTTATGTGTCTCTATGTCTGAAGTGGGACTCTTGTAGACACTATATAGATGGGTCTTGTTTTTGTATCCATTCAGCCAGTCTGTGTCTTTTGGTGGGAACATTTAATCCATTTACATTTAAGGTAATTATCGATATGTGTGTTCCTATTCCCATTTTCTTAATTGTTTTGGGTTTGTTATTGTATGTCTGTTCCTTCTATTGTGTTTCTTGCCTAGAGAAGATCCTTTAGCATTTTTTGTAAAGCTGGTTTTGTGGTGCTGAACTCTCTCAGCTTTTGCCTCTCTGGAAAGGTTTTAATTTCTCCATCAAATCTGAATGAGATACTTGCTGGGTAGAGTAATCTTGGTTGTAGGTTTTTCTCCTTCCTCTCTTTAAATATGCCCTGCCAGTCCCTTCTGGCTTGCAGAGTTTCTGCTGAAAGATCAGCTGTTAACCTTATTGGGATTCCCTTGTGTGTTATTTGTTGTTTTTCCCTTGCTGCTTTTAATATGTTTCCTTTGTATTTAATTTTTGACAGTTTGATTAATGTGTCTTGGCATTTTTCTCCTTGAATTTATCCTGTATGGGTTCTCTGTGCTTCCTGGACTTGATTAACTATTTCCTTTCCCATATTAGGGAAGTTTTCAACTATAATGTCTTCAAATATTTTCTCAGTCTCTTTCTTTTCCTCTTCTTCTTCTGGAACCCCTATAATTCGAATGTTGGTGCTTTTAATATTGTCCCAGATGTCTCTGAGACTGTCCTCAGTTCTTTTCATTCTTTTTTCTTTATTCTGCTCTGCAGTAGTTATTTCCAATTTTTTATCCTCCAGGTCACTTATCCATTCTTCTGCCTCAGTTATTCTGCTATTGATCCATTCTAGAGTATTTTTAATTTCATTCATTTTGTTGTTCATCGTTGCTTGTCTCATCTTTGGTTCTTCTAGGACCTTGTTAAATGTTTCTTGCATTTTCTCTATTCTATTTCCAAGATTTTGGATCATCTTTACTATCATTATTCTGAATTCTTTTTCAGGTAGACAGGCTATTTCCTCTTCATTTGTTAGGTCTGGTGGGTTTTTATCTTGCTCCTTCATCTGCTCTGTGATTTTCTGTCTTCTCATTTTGCTTATCTTATTGTGTTTGGGGCCTGCTTTTTGCAGGCTGCAGGTCCATAGTTCCCGTTGTTTTTGGTGTCTGTCCCCAGTGGCTAAAATTGGTTCAGTGGGCTATATAGGCTTACTGGTGGAGGGGACTAGTGCCTGTGTTCTGGTGGATGAGGCTGGATCTTGTCTTTCTGGTGGGCAAGTCCACATCTGGTGGTGTGTTTTGGGGTGTCTGTGGCCTTATTATGATTTTAGGCAGCCTCTCTGCTAATGGGTGGTTTTGTGTTCCTGTCTTGCTGGTTGTTTGGCATAGGGTGTCCAGCACCTTAGCTTGCTGGTCGTTGAGTGAAGCTGGGTGTTGCTGTTGAGATGGAGCTCTCTGGGACATTTTTGCCATTTGATATTATGTGGAGCTGGGAGGTCTCTTGTGGACCAGTGTCTTGAATTTGGCTCTCCCAACTCAGAGGCACAGCAGTGACTCCTTGCTGCAGCACCAAAAGCCTTTCATCCACATGGCTCATTATAAAAGGGAGAAAAAGTAGAAAGGAAGAAAGAAAGAAAGAGGATAAAATAAAATAAGGTAAAATAAAATAAAGTTATTAAAATGAAAAAATAATTTTTAAGAAAAAATTTTTTAAAGTAAAAGAAAACAACAAAAAAATGGATGGATGGAACCCTAGGACAAATGGTGAAAGCAAAGCTATACCAACAAAATCTCACACAGAAGCATTCACATATACACTCACAAAAAGAGGAAAAGGGGAAAAATAATAAATCTTGCTCTCAAAGTCCACCTCTTCAATTTAGGATGATTCATTATCTATTCAGGTATTCCACAGATGCAGGGTACATCATGTTGATTGTGGAGATTTAATCCACTGCTTCAGAGGCTGCTAGGAGAGATTTCCCTTTCTCTTCTTTGTTCGCACAGCTCCTGGGGTTTAGCTTTGCATTTGGCCCTGCCTCTGCATGTAGGTTGCAGGAGGGCGTCTGTTCTTTGCTCAGACAGGACGGGGTTAAAGGAGCCATTGATTCGGGGGCTCTGGCTCACTCTGGCAGGGCTGAGGGAGTGGTACGGAATGCAGGGCGAGCCTGCAGTGCTAGAGGTCAGTGTGATGTAGCACCAGCCTGAGGCCTGCCATGTGTTCTCCCGGGGAAGTTGTCCCTGGATCCCAGGACCCTGGCAGTGGTGGGCTGCACAGCCTCCCCAGAAGAGCGGTGTGGATAGTGACCTGTGATCACACACAGGCTTCTTGGTGGTGGCAGCAGCAGCTTTAGTGTCTCATGACCATCTCTGGGGTCTGCGCTGTTAGCTGCGGCTCTCACCCGTCTTTGGAGCTCCTTTAAGTAGTGCTCTTAATCCACTCTCCTCACGCACCAGGAATCAAAGAGGGAAGAAAATGTCTCTTGCCTCTTTGGCAGGTCCAGACTTTTTCCTGGACTCCTTCTTGGCTAGCTGGGGTGCACTAACCCCTTCAGGCTGTGTTCACGCCACCAGTCCTCTCCCCGTGCTCCGACCGAAGCCCAACCCTCAGCTCCCAGCTCCGCCTGGGTGAGCAAACAAACCTCTTGGGATGGTGAGTGTTGGTTGGCACCGATCCTCTGTGTGGAAATCTCTCTGCTTTGCCCTCTGAACCCCTGTTGCTGCACTCTCCTCCGTGGCTCCAAAGCATCCCCCCTCTGCCACCCACAGTCTCTGCCTACGTAGGGGCTTCTAGTGTGTGGAAACCTTTCCTCCTTCTCGGCTCCCTCCCACTTGTGCAGGTCCCGTCCCTATTCTTTTGTCTCTGTTCTTTTTTCTTTTGCCCCACCCAGGTACGAAGGGAGTTTCTTGCCTTTTGGGAGGTCTGAGGTCTTCGGCCAGCATTTGGTAAGTGTTCTGTAGGAGTTGTTCCACATGTAGATGTATCTCTGGTGTATCTGTGGGGAGGAAGGTGATCTCCACATCTTACCCTCCACCATCTTCCTCAACTTCCCATCTGCCACCTCTTCTCCCTCCTCCAGTTAGTAACTCTCCTTGCCTGTTCACTGTATGCCAGCTGTTGTACTGTACTACTGTACTTTTCAATGTACTGTACTGTAACGTTAAAAATGTTTTCTGTATTTTTTTTGTTTGTTTCTTATGTATTATCTGTGTGAAAAGTATAAACCTATTTCAATACAGTACTATATAGCCAGTTGTATTGGTTGGGTACCTGGACTAACTTTGTTGGACTTAAAAACAAATTGGACCTACGAATGTACTCCCGGATAGAACTCATTCCTGTGTAAGGGACTCACTGTAGTTCTTAAATTTAGAACCTTGAAAACATCTCAGGCAGTCTAGGATATGTAGCAATTGTGAAAAGACTGAAAAAAGTGAGAAGATCATTAGTACATTCATATGTCAAAGATAAATGAACTAGGGATCATATTGTTCTTCTAAATGACTTTTACATGAGCTTACATCACCACTCCATTTCTGTGATAACATTTATCTACATGCTTTAGAGGGCTGGATTTTTATTTTCTTAGCTTATGTTTATGTTATATGCACCAGATAGCAAACTTATTATTGAAGAATAAGAAAATAGTGTGGCTACAATTTGAGGAAACTCTCAGGACATTTTCCTAAAAACCAATGTAGCATTGACTTCACAAAACAGCCTTTTGAGACATTAGGATTTAAAAATTTTTAATAGGTGATGAACATAAAAGCTTGGGAAAAGCAACAAAATTTTGTCAAAATTAAGGGTCTTCACACAAATAAGACAAACAAGACATTGTAGACATTTTGATGGTGAATAATTCTTAATAAGACCCATAATTACCTGGTTCAGATCCAAAATTCTTTAGAGAGCAGATATATGTGTTTTTCCCCCAAATATGATCACTTGTATATTCTTTTCCAACTTTTGTAAAAATATAAAATAATAGTCCAAGTTCTTAAAAGCATTAAGGCTGAAATAACAAGACTATAAAATTGAAAGTTCAACCATTTTTTCCTAAAATAACCCCCTTTAGTACCCTGACTTAAAGCAGTCACACTTTCTTCCATTATAGCCCTCTCTTTCCCTCCCTCTCTTTCTCTATATGTGCCTGTTTTTTTTCCCCCCTGTATATAGCCAATTATAAATTGAAAAATCCTTTTTGGAATAATCTATGAGATTTATCATGTGTCAAATTACAGAATTGCAGTAATTGAATTTATATTTATCTGAGAAAGCCTCTACTTTATGAAGACTTACAAATCATTGTATAAATAAGCAGAAATTTAAATATTTGATCAAAACACTCTTTTCTATGAGATGTCAATATATTGATTGGTATCTAATTTGAAAATTATTTGTGGGGTCACAGAAGAGTAATGTAAAATAAGGATACAACAATTATGAATTCAGTGTTTACAATTCTGTAATTAGATATAAATTTTATGGATTAAAGATAAAATTAATCAAATAAGTGATTTTCTTAATTTTTTAAAGCAAAATAACCTTTTTTACAAATGAAATTTTATGCACAACCTGATATATAATACAAGACAAATAAAGTGAGACTGTTCTGGTTAAAACACAATGAGGTTCACAGAACCTTACACCAGCTGTCAACCCCAACAAACCTGGAGAACCATAGCATTCTACACTACATAGTGTGAAAGCACCAATCTAATCTACTCTAATCCCATTCTCCAGGTGGAAAATATTATATACAACATTAAACAAAGTCAGTATTTCTCTGGCTGATTCTTTTTATTATCAGTGGCCAAAACTTTGTAGGCTTTTCCCTAGAGACCACTCTCACTTCTGTGATAGAAGTTATATACCCCTGGACTCCCTTAGCCTAGAGCAGAGGCAAGCTAACATTTTCTATAAAGGGCCAGGTAGTAAATATTCTATTCTTTGCAGTTCAGAAAGTATCTATTGAACATACTCAACTCTGCTGCTGTAGTTCAAAAGCAGCTACAGAGTATGTAAAAAAAGAATAGAGTGTAGCTTTGTTCCAATAATATTCTATCTACAAAAATACTCAGTGAGGAATGACATCAGCAAAAAATGGCAAAATAGTTAGTTCCAAGGACTTGTCCATCCATAGAAACACCAAAATTTAAGCAAAAGCTGTATGGATCTAGTTGTCAGAATGTTGGAAAATATTCAATGGTTACAGCAACAAATGGAATGCTGAATCAAAAAATTGCAATTTAAAAATGATAAGAAAATCTTTATGATAGTTTTACTTTCCCATGCCACACCCACCTCTCTGGTTCAGAGACAGCCTACACTCTGAGTGTGGGATTCTGACTCTAGGTTATTGAGGGAGCAAAGCAGGCATTATTCTACAAGGATTGTAGTGGTCTATTTTGTTCTATCAGGGGCTACCTGAAGGAATGACAGAGGTGCTGCCTTTATTTCACCTAGCTCTGAATTCTTTCAGCACAGAAAAACAACTACAGTCCTTGGAATCATTGTAAAACAAACGAACAACCCACTGCTACATGAAGAAGATTATAGTTGAGGCAAACAATAGACATGTAGAAGCCTGGGAGGAAAAGCTGATGAAAGAGTTTCTTTGGGAAATTAGAGAATTGAAAAACACCTGCTTATACCAGGGAATTTAGAAAGCCACATTCAAGGCCAGAGCCAGACACATGCTCAGAAAAGACATGAAAATATCCTAAGCCTTTATCCCAGGCTAATTAATCCCTAGGTTTAGAGAAGCAGGAACTGAAGACATAGGCAGAGTTGTAAATGCCTGCCTAAGTATTAAAGTAATGCCTCAACACAGGCCAAATTTCCTAAGATTAGGAGCGGTTTTTTTCTCTTTTATTTTCTTTATTTCTATGTTTTGGTTTTAGTTGCTCAAGGAAATCTCTGTAAAAACATTAGTTGACCATAAGGTAAAGCAACAGTGAATTCAGAGACCACACACAAAAAAGAATACAAAGTTTATGAAAATAGTTTAGAAAACTCACTAAACAAAAAACCACAACACATATAAGGCAATAAAAATAAACCCTGAGGAAAGAAAAGCAAAAGATTTCCAGAGTAACTGAATTATAATATTCAAAATTCTTATGTTGCAACAAAAATTATGAAATGAAAATAAACAAGAAACTATGGCCTATTCACAGGAGAAATGAACAGAAACTGTCCCTGAGGAAACATAGATATTGGACTTATAAGAAAAAGACTTAAAATTAATGGTCTTAACTGCACTCAAAAAGCTAAAGAAAACCATGTACAAATAGCTAAAGAAAATATAGAACAATATATAAACAGTTAGAAAATATCAACAGAAAGGCAGAAATTACAAAGAGGAACCAAACAGAAATTCTGGAGCCAAAGAGTACAATAAAATAAAAATTCATTAGAGAATTTCAACAGCAGATTTGAGCAGGCAGAAGAAAATATGAACAAACTTGAAGATAGGTCAATTGAAGTTAGTCTGAGGAGCAGATAATAAAAGAATGAAGAAAAACAAACAGAGCTAAGATACCTGTGGGACACCATGAATCATACCAATAGTGGGATCTCCAGAAGGAAAAGGCACTGCACACATCAACAACAGAATACATAGTTTTCTCAACTGTACATGGAACATTCTCCAGGATAGTCCATATGTTAAGTAAAACATGTCTCAACAAATGTTAAAAAACTGAAATATTTTAAAGAGAATGCAAAGTTATAGAAATATATATATGTATTTCTTAAAACAAAAAAGAGATGAAAGCAGAAAGAAAAGCAAATTATTCATACCACAGATGTCATTGACAACAAATGAACAAATATTTAGTATTTTATACTCCTGCTATTGAGAAATTTTATATTCTTTAAAAGTTTTTATTTATATTCACAGGTTTTTATTTTTAGTATATTTAATGAAAAAGTAATTATGCAATGTTTTTTTGTTATTTCATATATCCAAGTAGCTATTTATACTTTTGTGAGATTATTTTATCAATTTAAAAAACAATTTTAAAAATTTGGTTTAACAACATATTTGCATATTTGTTTCAGTTATCAACTTCTGATCTTCATGAATCAGAAATTTATATATTGATCAGAAATTGATTTGTCATAAGACACATGCTTGGTCATAAAGTCAAAGAGATGATATTCTAGCAAATCAAAATACTTTTTATTTTCTATATTTATTGCTATTTATATTTTTGTAATCCTTGAAGCATTAGAAGTACACCCTGTGGTTCTCAGGCTATGTTTATACAGAACTCATGTCTTTAACAGTTGAATATGTCTTCACAGGATTTATAGCACTCTGGTACAGTCTTGCATGGAACAGTACAGGGACAGAACAGACTTCATACTAAGATGGCAAAATGCACTCAGGCTTCCCAGCCCTGCTCCCAGATTCTCATCATTGTGACCAATGAAACATAAATGCAAGAGCAATTTCTTTTTGGTACAAATGGAAACCAAGGAGGGTGTCATCAGCTTGTTAGAATGTTCAGAAATGTTTATGAGATATAATAGCAATAGGTCAGAATTAAAGAGTTGAACTGTTCAGACCCCCAGCTGGATAGTAAGAATGGAGCCTCACCAGCTCCCCACAACTATTCACTGTACGTTTTTTTCTTATGTCATGATTTTAGTATGAATATGAAGATCACATCTGTGGAACTACTCTTCAAAGTAGCAGTCAAAATAACAAACAACAACAACAAAAAACATCAGTGGTGTTCTCTCCTGATTGGAAGCTTTAATAATCAGAAGCTGGAAAATTGTATCTTCTTTAAGAGTCAGCAGTTGCAACAAACAGAAGACTCTGGGGCAGTAGCATCAACAAGCAAAGGTAAGTAAATGGGGCTATCTACCCAGGAGTCCCAGGATTTCAATAGTTATTCTGCCTGTGGAATCAGTTATACCATAAGCTGTTGAAGAATAAGTGCAATCCAATGAATGTTTACATAAATAAAATAATGAATGAATGTATACAAATGATTGAATAAATTTAATAAATAATATATATAAAATATATAGTGTTTGCTCTTTTGTTTTAATCTCACATTTATGAAAAATTTTTAATCTATTGAAAACGAACCGACACTAGTCCCCGTACTAGGATAATTACAAAGAAGAAAATAAGAGAGCAGGGAGAAAATACAAATTTACTAAATGCAGAATGGCAAAAGATTCAATGAAAAGTCATATTTTTGCAATTCTCCTAGAACTCAAGAAAAATAATTAACAATAAAACAACAGAAAAAAGGCAAACAACCTGAAAGACAGTACCTGACAATCCAATGAAATTGCAGAATATTGAAAAAGAATAGAAAAAATATTCAAAAAGTATTAAGGAAAAATTGGAAAGCTTTGATTCTATAGATAAAACTCTATTTGACTAACAGGTAGAAGTAGTTTAGGGTTTTGAGATAAAGAAACCTAATATTTTCTTCATAAGAAAAATATTAATCAGGAAGAACAATAAGAAGATTGGGGAACATAACATTTTAAGCTTTTTCTTCTGTAATATTAAAAAGAAGAGGACAATAGAAAAATCATGTAAAGAACTTTGAGGTGAAAACATATTGGGCCTAACTTTGAGCCAAGTGAGGTCCTCAAAGTGAGGTCCGTGGAGCAGCAGTATGGGTATTGCTTGTTAAGGATGAAGAATCCAGGTCCTGAACTAGACCTACTAAATCAGAATCTGCATTTAACAAGATCCTGAGGTGATTCAGGTGCACATTCAATTTGAGAAGCATAGCACTAGGACTATGCTTTCTCTGTGTATGTATATCTGTGTATTGGTTCTATGTTTAGTCAACTGGTTCAAAATCCATTCTCAAAGTAAGCAAATTAATTGGAAATCTTTAAAGCAGGAATATTGTTGAAATATCCTATTAGAATAGTATTAAATATGTCATTATTAAAAAGAAAACAAAACAAATTGAAACAAACAAAACCTCAAATGGTTGCCAATTCATTCCTTTTATTAAGTTCTTTATTTTTTCTTTGAAAATATTTTTCCTGAAAGGAAGCATTTACCTACCTATATTTTAGATTGTATTTAAAAATCCAAGTGGATTTAGGAGTTAGAAGAGCTAGTTTGTAAAACATCAATTCTGTTTTTAGAACCACAAGAAACTATTCCAAGAGAATAAAAATATGTGTTTAAAGTACTGTGTGGCATATAAGGTGGCTAGCTGAAATTACAGTCCCCTATTTTTCAAGGTGTTCAATATTTTGGTATACCAAGACATGCTATTTTGTTCCCGGTCTCTTATCATAGAAAGATTATAACTTATCTAGAAAAAAAATCTTGTTAGAATATGATTAAGATTTTTATTTTAAAAAATTAAGTTTAAAGATAACCAAAAAAGAATCTTGATACCTCTGAAAATATACCAATACATCAAAATCCATTACTCTCAGAAATGTCATTAATGTTGGCTTTATTTTTAATAGATTTTACAATTTGTTTTTATAAATGTAAGTAAGATTAAACCATGAGAGTATAGAAATGTATATATTCATGTATTGATCTATTCAATCATTTATTGAGTCATTCAAAAGTGTTAAATATCCTCATACTGTAAGTTTGAAATTCAATTAGCCCCTATTCTTCAACAGCTTGTCATATAATTTCATTGAGACTGTAATCAAGGTTGTGCTTCACAAGTTCCTCCAGCAATATCATGAGGCTCTGAATATCACTAACATAGTATATGAATTTAAGTCATGTTACCCAAGTGAAAAGCTCAGTAGATAATTTTACAGTGGTAATATACATAATATATTATATATATATATTATATATAAAAGAGCCTCTAATCTAAAAGTGACACAGGAATGGCACACTCATGTAGTCATTCAAATGGCTCATAATTTCCTCTGTGTGTGTGTACACGTATTATCAATATGTCGGCCCCCTTCTTACACCACACTTACCCACTAAGTTCTCTACAATAGAATATAAAAGTTTCTCTTATGTAGAGCATACTATAGTCTCATATTTACTCTTAATCACCTACCTCTTTACCTAGCACATTTTGTTTCCTCAGTATATTCTACACAGGGTTTTCTATATATATGACTCCAAATTGCAAAATCCTTCTGAGTAAAGGCATACCCTATTTACTTTTTTCCAAATTGTACACTCTGTTTCCTTTTAAACATATTTAAGCATTTTATTTCTCTAATTAAAAATTAGACATATTTTGACTTCAAGTAGTTTTCATTCTATTGGGTGAAACCAACCATTAACAAGATAAATTTTTTTAAACCCGTGATTTATTATATGACAATAAATGTTATGATGAAAAATAAGGCAGGGAAAGTGATGATGTGTGTAACAGCCTCAGTAACAGCCACTTATTTATTTATATATGAGTAATGACCTGGAAGATGTGAGAGGATAGCCGTATGGATATCTAATGGAATAGCATCATAGACAGAGAACTGGGAAGTATAGGGGCCCTAAAGAAGGACCATATCTTGCATGTTAGAAGAATAAAAATAAAGGCAGTGTAGATGGACCAGAGTGAGAGAAGAAAGCTACATATATCATTATTTCTCTATCTCTTTGCTCTGTTTTCATCTGTGTTGCATCCATCTTCAGGTAGATTTTTGCAAGCATAGCCACCAACAACAAAAGACCTATCTCCTATTTGACTAATAATTTAAGTGGAAACAAAATTTCCACTTCCAAATATCTCTAGCATAAGTTGATAGAAGGCTTTCATTGGCTCATCTTGAATCATGCATCCACGTTTGAATCAGAAACAGATCAGGGATGCCAGTTCTCTAACTGGCCAGGCCCCGGCCCTGTGCAAACCCCTGTGGCCAGAGGGTGGTACTCACCCCTACCCAATTATGAAGACCCAAAGTAGAGGTTGGTGGGCCCACAACAGAAAGTCAAGTGGCTGTTCCTTAAAGTAAAAGTGAATGGAAATTATTCAGGACCAAATAGCAGATGTAGAACTCGTGCTATTACAGTTTAAATACATTCATTTGACAGTGTGTTCAAATAAAACAGTTGGCCAAAGACATTGAACACACATTGTAATCTTCATTTTGCCAATAAGAGAAAAAGATAATAAACCAGGAAATGGTTAAGAAAATGCATAACTAAATTATTACTTGGTTATACGTGTATGCATTCAGCTATAGGTCAAAATGACAAAATCAAACAAAATTTATTCATTGAGTTAATAGCTTTAATTGTGTTGAGGAAAGATAGCTTCTATTTAAAATATGTATGCCATAGTTTTTAAGCTTTAATGTATGCAGGTGTGGGCTCCTGGTTGTGAATAGTTCCTAAACTATATTACATTTGGATTTTTAATCTTCATAAATTATTCTAACATAGGAATTGAATATACAAAGAGTATAAATGAGATACTAAGCACTTCAGGACTGTGAACAAAGTGCATTAAATGCTAAAGCAGAGCTAGAATTCTGGAGAGGTTTTATCAGTCATATTTATTGTCTGAGTTTCAGTTTTATTAGAGCTGCCTAAGATATATTAGATTTTCCAGATTTTTAAATGCCAGAGTCATATCTGCAAATTGCAATGTAATACTTGTTAAAATCAAGAGGAATTAAAATTACAATGGCTACAGCAATATGAAATGTATTTCTCATATCTCTTTTTGTAACATCAAGATATTCTGTCTCTTTAGAAATGTCTTATTAGGTAAGAGTTCAGTACTGTATTTGTACAGATAATTATCACAGAATAAGAGGGGAATATACAAACTAAATGCAGATTGCACACATAACCTTCCATCATTCCTTTATGAATATCTATTTAAATGCCATAATGCAGAAATTTAGTTGTGCTCCAAAGATTGAATATACATAAATTTGCATAATAAGTAACAACACCTAGAAATTATTTATTACTGGTAACCAGGTTTATATATTAGCCAATAATCATATTAATGTAAATTTGTTAAATATCTAATTTCTGCCAGGCATTCTTCTGGGCCCTAGAGATGTAGCAATAAATTAACCAGACAGAAACTTCTGACCTCTTAGAGCTTCCATTGTACTGGAGTGAGATAGATAGTAAACAAATAAATAAAGCAACTAATATCTCAAATGGGAATAAAAATGAAATAGGAAAGAATTTGGGAAAACATTATATTTTATGTGAAAAAAATACACACAAAAATAAAATATACACTTTTAAATATGAGATTTCGAATACATATCATAGTACAAGGAGTAATCAAGTTCACCCTGATGTGAAGTAATTTGTGTCTACTGCTAGGGTTACTTCAAAACAGCAAGATACTCTTTTAAGTCATTAAAATCTGCTCACACTTTGGCGGGTCTATTTCTAAACATTTTCTATGTCTGTGTTTTTTAAAATACTCTTGTAAAGTGTGTGGTGTTGGATATATTTTTAATCAATATGATCACTCCCGGTTCTTAGCCAGAAAGCTGAACTTGTTTAAATAAATCATTTACTAATATATTTAGATTGTTTTCACATTCTGTTCTTCATTAATCCTGATTTTTCTACATATTTTTTACTTTACTTTTTTCTACTTTTAAAAATTTAATGTTGTTAAAATTATTTTTTCCCACAAGGTATATAAAGAATATATACATTTCTCTTCTTTCAGAGTAACTCTTCAAAATCTAACATGCATAATTAAAATTTGTTCATTATCAGCATAATTGAAGGAACTTGAAATATTTTATACCTTAAAATTTTTTTTATTCTATATTAGAGCACAGTTGATTAACAATGTGTTAATTTCATGTGTACAGCAAAGTGATTCAGTTATACATATACATGTATCTATTCTTTTTCAAATTATTTTCTCATTTAGGTTATTACAGAATACTGACCAGAGTTCCCTCCGCTATACAGTAGGTTCTTGTTGGTTATCACTTTTAAATATAGGAATGTGTACATACCAACACCAAACTCCCAGTCTATCCCTCCCCCCAGCCTTTCCCCTGATAACCATAAGTTCATTCTCTAAGTCTGTGAGTCTCTTTCTTTTTTGTAAATAACTTCATTTGTATCATTTCTTTTTTTTAGATTCCACATATAAGTGATATGATATTGTCTTCGTCTGACTTACTTCACTTAGTATGATAACCTCCAGGTCCATCCATGTTGCTGCAAATGGCATTATCTCACTCTTTTTAATGGCTGAGTAATATTCCATTGTATATATGTACCATATCTTCTTTATCCAGTCATCTATTGATGGACATTTAGGTTGCTTCCATGTCTTGGCTATTGTAAATAGTGCTGCAGTGAACATTGGGGTGCATGTATCCTTTCAAGCCAGATTTTTCTCTGGATATATGCCTAGGAGTGGGATTGCTGGATCATATGGTAGCTCTATTTTTAGTTTTTTAGGGAACCTCCATACTGTTTTGCATAGTGGCTGCACCAATTTACATTCCCACTAACAGTGTAGAAGGGCTTCCTTTTCTCTACATCGTCTCCAGCATTTATTATCTGTAGATTTTTGATGATGGCCATTCTGACTGGTGTGAGGTGATACCTCATTGTATTTTTGATTTGCATTTCTCTAATAATTAGTGATGTTGAGCATCTTTTCATGTGCTTCTTGGCCATCTGTATGTTTTCTTTGGAGAAATGTCTATTTAGGTCTTCTGCCCATTTTTTGATTTGGTTGTTTGATTTTTTGATATTGAGCCACATGAGTTGTTTGTAAATTTTGAAACTTGAAATACTTTATCTTTTATCCCCACTTTCGTTATTGCATTATTGTTGTCTAGTGTTTTCACTCTACCTTGAGTTCTCCCCCACCAACAGAATATACATTATTATAATATTTATATCATTAGTTTTTGTTTAGATTTGTCTATATATTTATCAGTGTATTTCCCCATCATTCATTCTACTATCTCAGTTCTTTCTATGGTTTCTTTTTGGTTTTTATTCTTTTGTTTTGTTTTCTTCTTTCTTTTCCTCAAAGAATCTCTTTTAAAATTCATTACGCTATCTTCTGGCTTCCAGAAAAATCACTTGATAGGCACATTATCTTCTTTGTATGTTATCTATCGTTTTTTTCCTCTAAGGGATTTTTTTTTTTTTTTTGTGGTACTAGGGCCTCTCACTGTTGTGGCCTCTCCAGTTGCAGAGCACAGGCTCCAGATGCACAGGCTCAGCAGCCATGGCTCATGGGCCTAGCCGCTCCACAGCATGTGGGATCTTCCCGGACTGGGGCACGAACCCATGTCCCCTGCATCGGCAGGCGGACTCTCAACCACTGCGCCACCAGGGAAGCCCTCCTCTAAGGCTTTTGAGATCTAGTAATTGTCATTGTCATTATTCTTAACTATGATATGTCTACATATGGATTTATTTATCCCACTTAAATTTTCTATATTTCCTGAATTACAGGATCCATTCCATTCTTTAATTATGGAAAATTCTCAGCCATTATCTGCTAAATTATTGCTTCTTTACAAATTTTTTATATTCTCCTCTGAAATTTTTAATAGGCTTACAATTTGTCATATACCTATTTTAATTGTTATTTCCTATTTTCTATCTCTGATATCCTAGGTGCTACATCCTCGGTAATATACAATTCTTCTATATCCATCTTTCAGTTTAGTTATTCTCTTTCAGCTGTACTCAGTCTTTTCTTTGAACCTCCTGATTCTAATAAGTTTCATTTGTAGAATTTCTATTTCTTCTGTTTGCTTATTCTAATCTGACTCTTCCACTTTTATTTTATTTATTTATTTTTATTTTGGAGATATACATTTTAAAGTAATAACTAGAATTATGACTTATAACATTATACCAGAGCATATAAGATTTTTAGGAATTTCATGTAATGTCTGAAACATTTCTATTAACATATTTCCATATAAATAACCCAAAGAAAGTTTAGTCTTAATTTCTTTTTTGTTTGTTTTATACAGCAGGTTTTTATTAGTCATCAATTTTATACACATCAGTATATACATGTTAATCCCAATCGCCCAATTCAGCACACCACCATCCCCAACACCCCATGGTTTTCCCCCTTGGTGTCCATACGTTTGTTCTCTCCATCTGTGTCTCAACTTCTGCCCTGCAAACTGGCTCATATATACCATTTCTCTAGGTTTCACATACGTGTGTTAATATACAATATTTGTTTTTCTCTTTCTGACTTGCTTCACTCTGACTGACAGTCTCTAGATCCATCCATGTATCAACAAATGACTCAATTTCGTTCTTTTTGATGGCTGAGTCATATTACATTGTATAAGTGTACCAAATCTTCTTTATCCATTGACTGTTGATGGGCATTTAGGTTGCTTCCATGACCTGGCTATTGCAAATAGTACTGCAATGAATATTGGGGTGCATGTGTCTTTTTGAATTATGGATTTCTCTTGGTATATTCCCAGTAGTGAGATTGCTGGATCATATGGTAATTCTATTTTTACTTTTTTAGGAACTTCCATACTGTTCATCATAGTGGCTGTATCAATTTATATTCCCACCAACAGTGCAAGAGGGTTCCCTTTTCTCCACACCCTCTCCAGCATTTGTTGTTTGTAGATTTTCTGATGATGCCCATTATAACTGGTGTGAGATGATACCTCATTGTAGTTTTGATTTGCATTTCTGTAATAATTAGTGATGTTGAGCAGATTTTCATGTGCTTCTTGGCCATCTCTATGTCTTCTTTGGAGAAATGTCTATTTATGTCTTCTGCCCATTTTTGGATTGGGTTGTTTGTTTTTTTTTAATATTGAACTGTATGAGCTGTTTATATATTTTGGAGATTAATTCCTTGTCCATTGAATAATTTGCAAATATTTTCTCCCATTCTGAGGTTGTCTTTTCATCTTGTTTATTGTTTCCTTTGCTGTGCCAAAGCTTTTAAGTTTCACAAGGTCCCATTTGTTTATTTTTGTTATTTCTAATACTCTAGAGGTGGATCAAAAAAGATCTTTCAATGATCTATGTCAAAGAGTGTTCTTCCTATCTTTTCCTCTAAGAGTTTTGTAGTGTCCGGTCTTACATTTTGGTCTCTAATCCATTTTGAGTTTATTTTTGTGTATGGTGTTAGGGAGTGTTCTAATTTCATTCTTTTACATGTGGCTGTCCAGTTTTCCTAGAACCACTTATTGAAGAGACTATCTTTTCTCCATTGTATATCCTTGCCTCCTTTGTCATAGATTAGTTGACCATAGGTGTGTGGGTTTATTTCTGGGCTTTCTATCTTTTTCCACTGATCTATGTTTCTGTTTTTGTGTCAGTACCATATTGTCTTGATTACTGTAGCTTTGTAGTATAGTCTGAAGTAAGGGAGTCTGATTCCTCCAGCTCCATTCTTTTCCCTCAAGACTGCTTTGGCTATTTGGGGTCTGTTGTGTCTCCATAGAAATTTTAACATTTTTTGTTCTAGTTCCATAAAAAAATTCCATTGGTAATTTGATAGGGATTGCATTGAATTGGTAGATTACTTTGGGTAGTATAGTCATTTTCACAATATTGATTCTTACAATCCAAGAACATGGTATATCTCTCCATCTGTTGGTATCATCTTTAATTTCTTTCATCAGTGTCTTATAGTTTTCTGCATACAGGTCTTTTATCTCCCTAGGTAGGTTTATTCCTAGGTATTTTATTCTTTTTGATGCAATGGTAATTTGGAGTGTTTCTTTAATTTGTCTTTCAGATTTTTCATCATTAGTTTATAGGAATGCAAGAGATTTCTGTAAATTAATTTTGTATCCTGCAACCTTACCAAATTCATTGAATAGCTCTAGTAGTTTTCTGGTGGCATTTTAAGGATTCTCTATGCATAGTATCATGTCATCTGTAAACAGTGACAGATTTACTCCTTCTTTTGCAATTTATATTTGTTTTATTTCTTTTTCTTCTCTGATTGCTGTGGCTAGGACTTCCAAAACTATGTTGAATAATAGTGGAGATAGTGGACATCCTTGTCTTGTTCCTGATCTTAGAGGAAATTCTTTCAGTTTTTCACCATTGAGAATGACGTTTGCTGTGGGTTTGTCATATATGGCCTTTATTATGTTGAGGTAGGTTCCCTCTATGCCCACTTTCTGGACAGTGTTTGTTTTTTCATAAATCATTGTTGAATTTTGTCAAAAACTTTTCCTGCAACTATTGAGATGATCATATGTTTTTTTTTTTTTTCAATTTGTTAATCTGGTGTATCACATTGACTTATTTGTGTATATTGAAGAATCCTTGCATCCTTGGGATAAATTACACTTGATCATGGTGTATGATCCTTTTAATGTGTTGTTGGATTCTGTTGGCTAGTATTTAGTTGAGGATTTTTGCATCTATATTCATCAGTGATATTGGTCTGTGATTTTCTTTTTTTCTAGTATCTTTGTCGGATTTTGGTATCAAGGTGATGGTGGCCTCATAGAATGAGTTTTGGAGTGGTCCTTCCTCTGCAAATTTTTGGAAGAGTTTGAGAAAGATGGGTGTTAGCTCTTCTCTACATGTTTGATAGAATTCACCTTTGAAGCCATCTGGTCTTGGACTTTTGTTTGTTGGAAGACTTTAATCACAGTATCAATTTCATTACTTGTGATTGGTGTGTTCATATTTTCTATTTCTTCCTGGTTCAGTCTTGGAAGGTTATACCTTTCTAAGAATTTGTCAATTTCTTCCAGGCTGTCCATTTTATTGGCATAGTGTTGCTTTTAGTAGTCTCTTAGGGTGCTTTGTATTTCTGTGGTGTCCGTTGTAACTTCTCCTTTTTCATTTCTAATTTTATTGCTTTGAGTCCTTTCCCTATATTTCGTGATGAGTCAAGCTAGTGGTTTATCAATTTTATTTATCTTCACAAAGAACCAACTTTTAGTTTTATTGATCGTTGCTATTGTTTTTATGTTTCTATTTCATTTATTTCTGCTCTGACCTTTATGATTTCTTTCCTTCTGCTAACTTTGGGGTTTTTTTTGTTCTTATTTCTCTAATTTGTTCAGGTGTAAGGTTAGATTGTGTATTTGAGATTTTTCTTGTTTTTTGAGGTAAGCTTGTATAGCTATAAACTTATTTCTTATAACTGTTTTTGCTGCATCCTATAGGTTTTGGATCATCGTGTTTTCATTGTCATTTCTCTCTAGGTATATTTTGATTTCCTCTTTGATTTTTTAAGTGATCTCTTGGTTATTTAGTAACATATTATTTAGCCTCCATGTGTTTGTGTTTTTATGTTTTTTTTCCCCTGTAGTTTATTTCTAATCTCATAACGTTGTGGTCAGAAAAGATGTTTGATATGATTCCTATTTTCTTAAATTTACCAAGGCTTGATTTGTGACCCAAGATGTGATCTATCCTGGTTAATGTTCCATGCACACTTGAGAAGAAAGTGTAATGTGCTGTTTTTGGATGGAATGTCCTATAAATATCAATTAAATCTATCTGGTCTATTGTGTCATTTAAAGCTTCTATTTCCTTATTTATTTTCATTTTGGATGATCTGTCCATTGGTGTAAGTGAGGTGTCGAATTTCCCCACTCTTACTGTATTACTGTTGATTTCCTCTTTTATACCTGTTAGCAGTTGCCTTATGTATTGAGGTACTCCTATGTTGGGTGCACATATATTTATAATTGTCATATGTTCTTTGTGGATTGATCCCTTGATCATTATGTATTGTCCTTCCTTGTCTCTTGTAACATTCGTTACTTTAAAGTCTATTTTTTCTGATATGAGTATAGTTACTCCAGCTTTCTTTTGATTTCCATTTGCTTGGAATATCTTTTTCCATCCCCTCACTTTCAGTCTATATGTGTCCCTAGGTCTGAAGTGGGTGTGTTGTAGACAGCATATATATGGGTCTTGTTTTTGTGTCCATTCAACAAGCCTGTATCTTTTGGTTGGAGCATTTAATCCATTCACGTTTAAGGTAATTACCAATATGTTTGCTTGTATGACCACTTTTTTTAACTATTTTGGGTTTGTAAGTCCTTTTTTTCTCTTATGTTTCCCACTTTGAGAAGATCCTTTAGCATTTGTTGTAGAGCTGGTTTGATGGTGCTGAATTCTCTTAGCTTTTGCTTGTCTGTAAAGCTTTTGATTTCTCCATCGAATCTGAATGAGATCTTTGCTGGCTAGAGTAATCTTGGTTGTAGGTTCTTACCTTTCATCACTTTAAGTATATCATACCACTCCCTTCTGGCTTGTAGAGTTTCTGCTGAGAAATCAGCTGCTAACCTTATGGGAGTTCCCTTGTATGTTATTTGTCATTTTTCCCTTGCTTCTTTCAATAATTTTTCTTTGTTTTATTTTTTGGCAATTTGATTACTATGTGTCTTGGCGTGTTTCTCCTTGGGTTCATCCTGTATGGGACTTGCTGCCCTTCCTGGACTTGGGTGGCTATTTCCTTTCCCATGTTAGGGAAGTTTTCAACTATAATCTCTTCAAAAATCTCAGGTCCTTTCTCTTTCTCTTCTCCATCTGTGACCCCTATAATGCAAATGTTGCTGTGTTTAATGTTGCCCCAGAGGTCTCTTAGGCTGTCTTCATTTCTTTTCATTCTTTTTTCTTATTGTGTTCCGCAGCAGTGAATTCCACCATTCTGTCTCCCAGGTCACTTATCCATTCTTCTGCCTCAGTTATTCTGCTATTTATTCCTTCTAGCGTAGTCTTCATTTCAGTTACTATATTGTACCTGTCTGTTTCTTTGTTATTTAAATCTTCTAGGTCTTTGTTAAACATTTCTTGCATCTTCTCGATCTTTGCCTCCATTTTTTTTCCGAGGTCCTGGATCATCTTCACTATCATTATTCTGAATTCTTTTTCTGGAAGGTTCCCTATCTCCACTTCATTTAGTTGTTTTTCTGGTGTTTTATCTTGTTCCTTCATCTGCTACATAATCCTCTGCCTTTTCATTTTGTCTATTTTTCTGTGAATGTTGTTTTTGTTCCACAGGCTGCAGGATTGTAGTTCTTCTTGCTTCTGCTGTCTACCCTCTGGGGGATGAAGCTATCTAAGAGGCTTGTGGAAGTTTCTTGATGGGAGGGATCTGGTGGTGGATAGAGCTGACTGTTGCTCTGGTGGGCAGAGCTCAGTAAAAGTTTAATACCCTTGACTGTTGCTGGGTGGGGCTGCGTTCCTTCCTTGTTGGTTGTTTGGCCTAAGGCAATGCAACACTGGAGCCTACCTGGGCTCTTTTGTGGAGCTAATGACAGACTTTAGGTGGGCTCATGCCAAGGAGCACTTCCCAGAACTTCTGCTGCCAGTGTCCTTGGCCCCAGGGTGAGACAGAGCCACCTGTTTAATGGTTCTGATGAATCAGTATGTATTTTTTAAATGTTTTTCTATAAACTCACATTTGGAGGGACTTCATTTGTGGGAATATTATTTTGTCTTCATTGGAAATATGTCCTTCTAGAGGGTATTTGTGTTTGCTACTGTAATACTATCACTATTATATGGCTCTTTATTAGAATGGAATTTCCCATATCTTTCAGAGATTGTAAATCAAAACACAAAATCCAGGTAAGAGGAGGCATATGAATTCAGATTTCCAAGGGAGATATTTTATTCTAAATGACAGTCTAACTGATAGCCAGGCTTGAGACAGATAAATTTCCATGTGTCTTTCTACTGTCAGATAGATATTTCTAATACATAACTTCACAAAAGTTCATGAGTTCTCTCTTCATAGATGTTGGACCATTCCATGCCTTGTGCAGGTCTATGGATTTATTTCTTGACACTCTTGTAACATCTATAACCAAGCATTTTGTTCATCAAGATAATAAAATGCTGAATAATATTCCATTGTGTGTGTATACTAACTTTCATTATCAATTTATCTGTTGATAGAGTGGAATATGTCTATTATCTTGATTATGATGATGTATCTATCATGGGTATTTGCGTATGTCCAAACTTGTCAAATTGTACTCATGAAATATGTAGAATTCTGTGTATATCAATCATATCCCAATAAAGCATTTTTTTTGTTGTTGTTGGTTTTTTGTTTGTTTGTTTGTTTGTTTTTTAAGATGGTGTAATGCTCCCAGGGAAGTTAAAGTGTCTCCATCAACTTTTCTCTGGATATTTTTTTAAAATTTTCTTTTATCTTCCTTTTTTTCTATTTTTATTTTATCCTTTCTTTCTTTATTTTAGCCTGAGTGTGTAATTAAAAGGATATTTGTTATAGTTCAACTGGTAATTCTAGATATTTTGCAACAGGTGGTGTTTCAGGAAGTTTTTAATTCTCCATATTTCCATAATGATAATTTATATTTTCACATAAATTATATAATGTTTTAGGACATTTTAGGGATCACGTAGACGTTAGGAAATACAAGAAAAGCACCACTATCTGGGAAGGCTTAGCTTTTTCATTTTATCTTATCTGTAAAATGAAGCTGATGTTAATGCCTATCACTTTTTTTATTTAATTGAAGTAAGACTGACTTATAATATTATATTAGTTACAGGTGTAAAGCATATTGATTCAAGTTTCCAAAAATTGAATTTTTCAATTCAAAAATTCAATTTTTATACATTACAAAGTGATCACCCCAATAAGTCTAATTACCATCAGTCAGCATACAAAGTTACTACAATACTATTGACTATATTCTCTATGCTGTACATCAGCAGTCCCCAACATTTTTGGCATCAGGGGCCAGATTAATGGAAGATAATTTTTTCACGAATGGGGGTGAGGTGGGTTGCTTCAGGCAGTAATGCGAGTGATGGGGAGTGACAGATGAAGCTTCACTTGCTCACCTGCCACTCATCTCCTACTGTGTGGCCTGGTTCCTAACAAGCAGCAGATAGGTACCAGTCCCCAGTCCAGGGGTTGGGGACACCTTCTGTACATTACATACTCTTGACTTATTTATTTTGTAACTGGGAGTTTGTACTGCTTAATCCCCTCCATCTGTTTTGCCTATCCTCTCAGAACCCTTCTCTCTGGCAACCACCAGTGTGTTTTCTGTATCTATGAGTTTGTTTCATGTTTGTTTTGTTTTTAATATTCCACATATAACTGAAATAATCCAGTATATGAGTTTGTCCATCTGACTTAATTCACTTAACATAATACCTTCTAGATCCATCCATGTTGTCACAAAGGCAAGATATTATTCTTTGCATGGCTGAGTAATATTCCACTGTATATTCATATATATATATATATGTATATTCCATTCTATATTTATATATATATGTGTGTGTGTGTGTGTATATATACATATACACCACAATTTCTCTATTCATTCATTCATTTATCAATGGACACAGGTTGTTTCCATATGTTGCTGTTGTAAATAATGCTGTAATGAATATAGTGGTGCATGTATCTTTTAAAATTAGAATTAGTGTTTTTGTTCTCTTCAGGTAAATATCCAGAAGTGAAATTGGTAGATCATATATATGGAAATTCTATTTTTCATTTTTTAAGGAACCTCCATATAGTTTTCCATAGTGGCTGCACCAATTTATAATCCCAATAGTGCACAAGTGTGCATTTTTCTCCCCATTCTCTTCAACACATATTATTTGTTGTCTTCTTGATGATAGCTACTCTGACTGATGTGAGGTTGTATCTCATTGTGGTTTTGTTTTTCATTTCCGTGAGGATTAGTGATGTTGGGCATTTCTTCATGTGTCTGATGGCCTTCTGTAAGTCTTATTGGGAAAAATGTCTGTTTAGGTCCTCTGCCCTTTTTTTTTTTTTTTTTTTTTTTTTTTTTTGCAGTATACGGGCCTCTCACTGTTGTGGCCTCTCCCCCATGGTGGAGCACAGGCTCCAGACGCACAGGCTCAGCGGCTATGGCTCACAGGCCCAGCTGCTCCATGGCATGTGGGATCTTCCTGGACTGGGGCATGAACTTGTGTCCCCTGCATCGGCAGGCAGACTCTCAACCACTGTGCCACCAGGAAAGCCCCCTCTGCCCATTTTGAATTGGATTGTTAGGATATTTTTTGATATTGAGTTGTATGAGTTCTTCAAATATTTTGGATATTAACCCAAAATATCCAATTAACCACTATTGGACGTCTCATTTACAACATTTTTTTTCCTATTCAGTAAGCTGCCTTTTTTGTTTTGTTGATGGTTTCCTTTGCTGTGAAAAAGCTTTTTAGTTTGATGTAGCCCATTTGTTTGTTTTTGCTTTTTGTTGCCCATGCCTGAAGAGACATATCCAAAAAACTGGTGTCAAAGAGCATAGTGTCTATGTTTTATTATAAGAGTTTTATGGTTTCAGTTCTTACATTTAAGACTTTAATCCATTTTGACTTTATTTTTGTATTTGGTCTAAGAATGTGGTCTAATTTCATTCTTCTGCATGCAGGTGTCCAATCTTCCCAATACCATTTATTGAAGAGACTGTCTTTTCCCCCTTGTTTAATCTTGCCTCCTTTGTCTTAAATTAATTGACCACGTAGGTGTGGATTATTTTAGGGCTCTCTTTTCTAGCCCATTGTTATGTGTCTCTGTTTTTGTGCCAGTACCATACTATTTTTTACTATGGCTTTGTAGCATAGATTGAAATCAAAGCCTGTGATATATCCAGCTTTATTCTTTCTCAAGATTGCTTTGGCTATTCTAGGTCTTTTGTGGTTCCATACAAATTATAGATTATTTTTTTCTAGTCCTATAAAATGCTATGGGGCACTTTGATAGGGATTGCACTGAATTAGTAGACTGTTTTGGGTAGTGTGGACATTTTAACAGTATTAATTCTTCCAATCCATGATCATGGAATATTTTTTTTATTTATTTGTGTCATCTTCAATTTCTTTCATCAATATTTTATGAATACATCAATGTTTTCAGAATACAGATCTTTTATCACCTTGGTTAAATTTATTCCTAGGCATTTTATTTATTTATTTTTTTGATGCAATTGTAAGTGGAATTGCTTTCTTAAATTCTCTTAGTATTTATCATAAATGTTGAATATTTTGTCAAGTGTTCAATGGATGTTGAATTTTGTGAAATACTTTTTATGAATCTATTGAAATGATCATATGATTTTTATCCCTCATTTTTGATAATGTGTTGTATCTCACTGATTGATATGCAGATATTGAACCATCTTTGCATCCCATGAATAAATCACCCTTTATCATGGCACATCATCCTATAAATGTACTATTGAATTTTGTTTTCTAATATTTTATTGACAATTTCTTCATCTATGTTCATCAGGGATATTAGCTTATTTCTATCTCTTTTTTTGTAGTGTCTTTGGTGTTGGTATCAGGGTAATTCTGGCCTGGTGGTGTGAATTTGGAAGCTTTCCTTTCCTTCAATTTTTTAAAAGAGTTTGAGAAGGATAGGCATTAACTCTTCTTTAAATGTTTGGCAGAATTCACCTGTAAAGCTGTGTGGTCCCGGACTTTTTTGTTTGTTGGGAGTTTTTGGATTACAATTCAATTTTATTACTAGCAATCAGTTTGTTTGTGCTTTCTATTTTTTCCTGATTTTGTCTTGGAAGATTGTATATTTTTAATAATTTATCCATTTCTTCTAGGTTGTACAATTTGTTGGAGAATTATTATTCATAGTAGTTTATTATGATTCTTTGTTTTTCTGTGGTATCAGTTGTAACTTCTCCTCTTTCATTTCTGACTTTGAGTTCTTTCTCTTTTTTTCTTGCTGAATCCTGCTAAAGGATTTTTGATTTTGTTTATCTTTTCAAAAACCAGTTCTTAGTTTCATTGATCTTTCCTTTTAATTTTCAGTTTCTATATTAATTATTTCTGCTATCATCTTTATTATTTCCTTCTTTATACTAATTTTGTGCTTTGCTTTTCTTTTTCTAGTTCCTTTATTTTATAGTTAGATTGCTTGAGATTTTTTCTTGCTTCTTCAGGTAGGCTGGTATCACTATGACTTCCCTCTTAGAATACTTTTGCTGCATTCTATAGGTTTAGGAAAGTTGTGTTTCCATTTTCATTTGTCTCAAAGTATTTTTTGAATTACTCTTTGATTTATTTTTGACTCATTGGTTATTTAGTAACATGTCTTAGTTTCCATGTGCTAGTGTTTTTTCCAATTTTCTTGTGATTGATTTCTAGTTCCAAATTATTGTTGTCAGGAAAAAAATGCTTGGTATGATTTCAGTCTTCTTAAATTTATTGAGACTTATTTTGTGGCCTCACATATGATCTGTCCTGGAGAATGTTCCATTTGCACTTGAAAAGAATGCATATTCTGCTACTTAGGGGTAGAATGTTCTTTATATACCTATTAAGTCTACCTGGTTTAATGTTTCCTTTAAGGCCAATGTTTCCTTATTGACTTTTTGTCTGGATGATCTGTCCAATTGATGTAAGTGATATGTTAAAGATCCCTAATAATATTACTGTTAATATTTTCTTTATTTTTGTTAATAATAACTTTAAATATTTAGATGTTTCTATGTTGGGTCCATAAACCTTTATAAATGTTGTATCTCCTTCTTAGATTGACTCCTTTATCATTAGGTAATGTTCTTTGTCTTTTGTTACAATTTTTGTTTAAAGTCTATTTTGTCTGATATGAGTATTGTTACCCTAGATTTCTTTTTGTTTTCATTTCCATTTTTCCATCCTTTTACTTTCAGTCTCTGTGTGTCTCTATATCTGAAGTGCTTCTCTTATAGGCAGCATATAGATGGATCTTGTTTTTTCAATCCATTCAACAACCCTATGTCTTTTGATTGGAGCACTTAGTTCATTTACATTTAAAGTGGTTATTGATAAGTATGTATTGCCATTTTGTTAATTGTTTTCTGGGTGGTTCTGTAGTTCTCTCTGCTCTTTTCTTCATCTCTTGGTATCTTCCTTTGTGGTTTGATGATTTTCTGTTTATTTTTGTGTATCTATTATAGGTTTTTGGTTTGTGGTTACCATGTGGTATGTATGCGTGTGTGTGTGTGTGTGTGTGTATGTGTGTGTGTGTGTGTATGTATTTTAAGCTGGTAGTTGCTTAAGTTTGAACACATTCTAAAAGCACTGCATTTTTACTCTCCACATCCCATGTTTTGTTTTTCACATATTTTACATATTTTTTATTTTATATATCCCTTAACTATTTATTGTAGTTACAGCTGATTTTTAAAAAAAATTTGTCTTTTAACCTTCATGCTAGCTTTTTAAGTGGCTGATAGATTATGTCACTATATATTTACCTCTACTAGTGAGTTTTTTTCATATATTTTCTTATTTTTATTGATGGATTTCTTCCCTTTAACATTTATTCTAAGGCTAGTTTAATCCTAATGGACTCTTTTAATTTTTCATTGTCTGGGAAACTCTCTCTCTTTTTAATTCTGAATGATAACCTTGCTAGGTAGAGTATTCTGGTGTGTTAGTTTTTTTTGTTTGTTTTCTGTTTCCTTCAGCACTTTAAATATATCATGCCACTCCCTTCTGGACTGCAAAGTTTCCGATGAAAAATCATCTGATAGTTTTACGGAGGTTCTCTTGTATGTGAATAGTTGTTTTCCTCTTGCTGCCTTGAAATTATTTTTTTCCTTAACTTTTGCCATTTTAATTGTGATTTGTCTTGGTATGTATCTCTTTGGGTTCAGCTTGGGACTCTCTGTGATTCCTAGACCTGGATATCTGTTTTTTTCTCCAGTTTAGAAAATTTTTCAGCCATAATTTTTCAAATAAGCTTTCTGCTCCTTACTTGCTCTCCTTCTGGGCTCTCTGTATGCAAATGTTAGTAAGCTTGACATTATCTCAGAGATCCCTTAAATTATCCTCAATTATTTTTTTTTCCTTTTTGTCATTCTGTTTGGGTGATTTCCAGTATTCTGTCTTCCAAATTACTGATCCATTCCTCTGTATCATCTAATCTGCTGTTGATTCCCTCTAGTTTATTTTTCACTTCAGTAATTGTATTCTTCAGTGCTGACTGTTTCTTTCTAATATTTTCTAGCTCTTCGTTGAACTTCTCATTGTATTTCTCCATTCTTCTCCTAAGTTTGGTAAACACTTTTATGATCAATTTTGACCTCCTTATCTGGTTAAAGCCTTGTATTTGCTTACCTCTCTTTAATTAGGGCTTTTCTTAAAGTCTTATTATTTTATTTGGAATACAGTCCTCTGTCTTGTCATTTTGTTTGACTTTCTGTACTTATTTCTATGTATATGTGTTTATTTCTGTCTCTCATGTTCTTGAAGGTGTGGCCTTGTGTAGGCAACCCCTGTTTTAACTGTGTGTACCAGGGGGCTTGGCAAGCCAACTGAATCTGGATTAGGTATAGACCAGGTGCATCCTGGGGTGCACTGTATCAAGGCTACTTACCTGGACAGCTGGAGCTGGAGCAGACTTGGGCTGGGAGGGTCCCATGGTGTGCCATGTCAGGGCTGCACTAGAGGGATGGCTAGAATTAGAGTGGGTACAGGCCAAAGCCAGGGGTCCTGGTGCTACCACACCAGGGTGCCTTGGTGGGAATGCTGTAGAAGAGTCAGGTGAGGCTGGGTGGCCCTCCTTTGGGGAGTGGCTGGAGCTGATGTGGGCCAAGGGGCTGGGGTTTGCTGGGTTGGCTGTGGCAGGCTGGCCAGAGCACCTGGATTATGATCCTGCCTGCACTATCAAGGTGGAGGGAGAATGCAAAAAATAATGTTCTCTGGTGCCTCTGACCCCAGAGAGAGTTCCAGCAGTTCCTCACCCATCTGGCAGATGTTCTAAGGTTAGTATATGGATTTTCTTCATGTATTGTCTAGGTACCCTTTAAGCCACTGTTTCTTGCTGTGCCCCATTGGGAGTAGGTCTTCACATGAGCCCCTCAGTGATACCCCTCTCTAATGTAGGTCACCAGAGGTGGGGTTCCCACTGATATCATGTTTTTGTCTCTCCTACTTGTCTCCATGTGGTGCCTCTATAGTTTGTTGTGCTGAAGCTGTTTAATCAGCCCTCAGTTCTTCTTCAGGAGGAATTACTTTACATGTAGGTGTAAATAGAGTGTATTTGTGGGAAGAGTTAAGTTTCCGGGTCTTCCTACATTTTCATCTTGGACCAGAGCCCTAGCCCTGTCATTATTCCTGCCACCATTTCAAGATTAAATGAGGGAATACCTAAAGAGTACTTAGAATTGTGCCATGTATATTGTAGATACTGAATTAGTGCTGAGTATTATTATTATTATTAACATTATTATTTAACTGTCTAGTAACTCAGGGAAAGCTTCACTGATTAGGTTTAGCTCGGAAAGAGAAATAAGAGTTAACTTGGTAAATATCAGTTATTATTGCTTTATAAAAACGATGTACCTTTTCCTGACACCTAATTAAAATAAAATATAGTGGGTTAAAGTAATATAATTTATTATTTTTTGTGATTCTATAGGTCAAGAATTATAGCTATGGAGATTATTTGTTGTGCATGATATTTACTGGAGACAATCAACTGACAGCATTTAGTTGGCACCTAGATTGGGATAAATGCTCTAAGAAGCCTTCACTCACAAGTTAGGTGCAGTGGTGCTCCATCACATAACATCTGTCTATTCAATAACTGAGCCCAAGCTTCTTTACAGCATGGTGGCTATCTTCCTCAGAGAGTGTTCTATGAGGACAAGCTCTAATGTGCAAGAACTTATTAGACCTTAGCTTGACAATGTCTCATTGGTCAAAGAAAATTGCATGACTCATCTAGAATCAGTGTGGGAAGGGGTTACAAAAGGTTGTGAATTTTAGCTCTCTGGTTTATGTGTGACTACCAGGTAAAAATCTATCACAGTGAAGAAGGTAAAATAATGTTTCATGCACTTAGAAATGTATGTACGAGTGTTCAGAGATAGTAAAGATCAAAGAACATGAAAGAAGGACAACATTGTTAAAGGTGAAATTCAGAGAGAGTGTGGGTTATGGAGTGGAGCTAGAATACAAGGTAGGATGCACACTTTGCAAGGCTGTTAAGCATATTAAGGAACTTTCCCTTTATGCTAAGAGCAATGGGAAATCATTAATGTGTTTTAAACAGGGAAATGATAAAATTATCAATAATAAATATCACTTTTTTGTGATTTATAAAACATTGGAGGAAAGTGAAAAGAGATTTTCTGGCTTATAGACTATTTCAGCATTTCAGGCAAGAGGCACAGTTACCTTGGTGTAGATAGAAATAGATCAATATAAGATAAATTTTGAAAGTTGTATTGAGAAGCCATAGTAAGAAAAATTAAGATCCTACTAGTTATTTCTAGCTTCTGTCTGGAATGACTAGATGGATAATATTGCTATTCAATGAAATAAGAAATATGTGAATAGACCAAGTTTTGGTGTAAAAATATGAGTTGGATTTTGGACATGCTAATTTTAAGGTGACATTAAGTCATCTGTGTAGAGATATTAAGTTTGAAATATGAGTTTGAAATAGATCTCAAAAGAGAAGTCTGGACGATGGATAGAATTTTGTTTCCTTTCGTATATAAATATTACCTAAAATGAACATAGGTAAAATTTATTTGGAAGAGAATATAAAGAAGAAATATTTCCATGAACTGGGTCTTTCCTGAAGCATTGCAACTTTAATTGCCAGGTTGAATTGGTGCAAAACAGTCAGGGAGGGAGGGGCTTGAGTGATAAAAGAAAACCAAGAGAATTTTGTGTTATATTGATAGAAGACAAAGGAAGAGAAAGTTTCATCATTCTTGGTGAGAACATAATTCATCAAAAAAGTAAGCAAGATACAGATAGGAAAAAAATATATACATTTATTTCAATGCCATAAAAGCCATTGGTGACTTAAACTGAATTTTCTGATGATAGCCATGTTGGAAAGGATTGAAGTTGGAGAAGTAAAAGATTACTCCTTGGGCTTCCCTGGTGGCACAGTGGTTGAGAGTCCACCTGCCGATGCAGGGAACACACGTTCATGCCCCGGTCTGGGAGGATCCCACATGCGCAGAGCAGCTGGGCCCGTGAGCCATGGCCACTGAGCCTGCATGTCCGGAGGCTGTGCTCCACAACGGGAGAGGCCACAACAGTGAGAGGCCCGCGTACCGCAAAAAAAAAAAAAAAAAATTACTCCTTAAACTCTTTTGAGATATTTAGCTGTGGATGAAAATAAATAAAGCAATATCTGAAAGGTATATGAATTTAAATGAGGATTTTAGGTCTTCCCTGGTGGCGCAGTGGTTGAGAGTCCACCTGCCAATGCAGGGGACACGGGTTCGTGCCCTGGTCCGGAGGGATCCCACATGCCGCGGAGCGGCTGGGCCCGTGAGCCATGGGCGCTGAGCCTGCGCGTCCGGAGCCTGTGCTCCGCAACGGGAGAGGCCACAGCAGTGAGAGGCCCACGTACCGCAAAAAAAACAAACAAACAAATAAATGAGGATTTTATTTTATTTTTAATGGGAGGTAAATGAGAACATTTAAAAACTGAGTTGAGGGAGTGTGTATAATTACATGAGAGATCATGTAAGTCTCCTTAAAAAAGTGAGAAAAGACTGGTACATTGTGAGTGCCAAAAAAGTGTTTTTATCAATAATGCCATCACCATTGTAAGCATTACATTAAGGAAAAAAATCTGTGAATAGAAGCTTGTTTTTGTAAGATAGAATAATGAGGATGGGTGCGGGTGTAGGTACTATGCAGATGAAGAGTTCCAATCATGTGGTTTCTATTTTCTATGTAAATTTGGATGCAAGTTTATGTACTAATAATTCAGAATAGGAGATGTAAATATTTAGGAAAGCATGAGAACATTGTTATCATGCATTTAGTCAGTAAACATTTATTGGGCACCTACTATATATCAAGCATTAGTCACTGGAGATATCATGATGTGTAAAACCAGATCTCTGGTAAAGTTTGATAAACACACATTAGATCAACTTAATTTTAATTGTGATACATATTCTTGAAGGAAGGACATGCACTGCTATAAGTGTATATGACAAAAGATATAACACAATAAGGGAGGCTGGTGAAGGTTCTGTAAGTATGTAATATTTGAATGGAGATAAAATTAGGAGTTAGCAAGATGAAAATGTTTATTCAAAATCAATCCATTTTTATTTAAACAAATACATATTAAACACCTAATATGTGCCATATATAATGCTAGGCATTGGTGGTAGAGGGGAGTGAATAAAATATCACACTATTCCAAACTCTCATGGGGCTTTTTATATAGTAAGGTGAGCAGAACTTTGAATTTGCTAGTTCCTCTCCTTGGAATGTTTTTCTCCCAAGTATCAACATGGCTTGTTCTCTCCCTTTCATCAAGTTTTAACCTAAATGACATCATTTTTAAATAAGCTTTTTCTAAATACTCTAATACTTCTTATCCTCCATTTTTCCTGTGTTTATTCACATTTACCATTTAATGTATTTTGCGAGTTTGCCTTGTTTATTGTCTGTCTCCCCTTTTAGAATGAAAGACTCATGAGAATAGGATTTTGTTGTTGTTTTACTCCCATTTGTATCTCTAATTTCAACAAAAATGGTGGACATAGAGTGATAATCAATGAATATTTATTGGGTGAATAAAGTAATTATGAATACACTGAATGTATTCTAGCAATACATGGTAGAAGCAGTAAAAAAATACCTTCACGTGTAATCTTCATTTTATTTTTTGTTGCCATGATACTGTATTAGAATAGCTCTAATACTCTTAAAAATATCTACTATAGTAAAACTTTGGCTTACCCTTCCCTGCCCTTCCTCCGGCCATTTTATGAGCACTTTAAGTTTAAAGGTGGCAATTTAATTAATTGAAAAAACATGTAAAGAACTTTGCATCTGCAGATTATACATCAAGGCTAAATCATAGAGTACCATTATTATTCTATCTGCACATCTTCATAAGACACATGGACATTGGAGAGGAAAAGGACAGATAGACTTCTTATCCTAGGAGCTGCCATGTTGATCCCTAGTGAGTTACACACTGTAATCCCTTGTAAGTGACAGCATATTGCCCAAGTACTCTGGTTTCTTAGCAGAAAACTTTCCAAATATTTCATGGCAGAACCTCCCTGCTTTGTTCTATGGCTGCCATATTCTGTATGCTCTGCAAACTTTAGCATTCTCTTAGGAATACTTATCTTAAGGTGCTCTAGTACCCAAATTTCCAATATATGTGAGAAGGTCCCCCCCCCAACCCACAACACCCCAAGCTGGATATCCTACAATTGAATCCAATTCTGACACTATTTACCCAGGGATAGCCTCAGATCCTACATGTTAATGACTCAATCCTACAAGATTGCCTCCATCCCACATCAGATGCTAACCACAATCCCAGGTTGTCACCTGTGCTTCTGTGCTATCCATCAGAGGTTCCCACAACAGTCCTTGGGTTCAGTTAACTCACAGAACTCAAGAAACCCATTTACTCTTTAGATTGCCACTTTCCTATAAAAGGTTATAACTTAGGAATAGCCAGATGGAAGAGATGCATAGAGCAAGGTATGGGGAAAAGGTGCCAAGCTTTCATGTTGTCTCCAAGCACTCCACTCTTTCCAGATCTCGACTTGTTTACCAGCCTGGAAGCTCTCCAAACCCTGTTTTCTTCGGGTTTTTATGGAGACTTCATTACATAAGTGTGGTTGATTAAATCACTGACCACTGATGTTTGAACTCAATCTCTAGTCCCTTTCCCCTCCCTGGAGGTCAAAGGGTGGAACTGAAAATTCCAACCCTCTAATAACACAGTTGGCTCCACTGGCAAACAGCTCCCATCCTTAGGTGAGGTCCAAGGCCCACCTCATTAACATAACAAAAGACATTTTTTATCACTCTCCAAATTTAGGTAACTCCAAGAATTTGGGGAGCTGTGAGTAAGGAACCATGGAGGAAGACCAAATATATACGGGAAATGTATTTTGGTCATTTGAATGACCAAATATGTATTTTTATTATAAATCACAATATTGCAGATTCTTTTGTCTACTTCTATAGAATTTATTCTAAAGTTAAAATGTAAGTAAAAATACAAAGACTACCTTCAATATGCAAAGAACATCAAGAACTCTATTTCCATTATTCCCCAAAACACTTCAGTTACCATAAGATTTAGGTGCAGTATCACATTATTTCCATCTCCTCAGCCTACCCTAGCTCTGCGCAAAATGATCCAATAACCATTTTGCTATTTTTTTCTCTTTAACTTTTATGTCCAACTATATGTGTTTCAAGTGTATTTTTATAAGTGTATTATGGATGATATTATCTTGTTTAAACCCCTTTGTATAGTAAAAATAATACATTTTCATACAGCTTATAATAGAAAATGTTTGCTAAGCTCCTCTTGATTAGCACATGGAAGCAAGTTTATTCCTCATAATTTTCCTCTGGCCTTGGTCCTCAGGAATCCCAGAAGTAAGTTTATCTCAAATACAGTAAGAGTACTACATTTGATATAACTCAAAAATGTCCTCCGGTATATTGTTCAAATACCCTCTTTAACTTTCTGCTTACAAATGTCTTGCCAATTCACATGTATTCTCTCAGCCCATTACATGTATGGTATCATTTAATTCTCTGAAGAAGCATTTAAGAAAGCTTTTTTTTTTTACCAATAAGAACATATATGCATAAATATTGATAAACACATATAAGTCAAACTACATGTGCGTGTATATGTGCATGTGAGTAAATAGGCATGTTAGAGTGCATGCATGTGTATGTAAGTAACTGTCAATGATGCATTTTTGTAAGTTTATGGAGATGTAAATAAAAATAAATATATAGGAGATAATTACTTTTCAATTTTTTATGAACTGGCCTATTAGTTTGATAATACATTATTGCCCACCTTCATTTAAGCTATTGTTCATGATGTTAATGTATAAACATATCTCCTTAAAAAAGTGTCTTAAAATGTGCCATGGTGTTCATTTTTAGAGTGTTTCTGTGCTAGCCCAGAAAATTCAAATGGACTTTCTATTCTCCTTTATAGGTGATCCCAGCTTTTTCATTCATAACATCTTTTGTATAATTGCACTGTAATTTTTCATTTCAAAATATTTATGGCATGAGTAACTTTTATCTTCTCCATCTTTCTATATATTCTTTTATATTGCTGTTGTTTTCTTCATGTATTCATATTATTAAGGTGCAGTCACCCACTATCACACTCATTCCACCATCCTGAATATATAAGCTTCAATCATTCTGGCATTTTCATTTATTCAAATTCATACCCAAGTGTAATTGATTTGCAGTTCCCCTCTTTTACTCTGATTTAGAAATTTCTTTAAAATACAGATTTTATGATACATCTTCACCTCCTTGTTACATTTTTTAATACATCAAGGCCCTGAGATACAATTAAATAATTTAGGCAGAAGTTGAATTGTCCCCATGTGTTAAGTCTTACTTGGAGTTCTGTGAAGCATTTTAAGTCAAGGGATTTCCTAAAAGCATTTCTCTTTGCTTTACTCTCCATGGTAATATGAAGAAAGGAAAAGGAAGAATTAATTACTTGTGTTTACTGTTTCCTTTATATTTAATAAAATTCTGTAGAGAGGAAATGACAATGATTAGTAGCGTTCCTTTTAGATGACTTTAATAGTAATATGTAAAAAGAAGTCAAGATTGTGACTTTTATGAATAATACAAAATTTAATGTTTCATAGGAAGAGGCAAAGTTATGAGATAATTCTAGAAATAAGCAAAGCTGTGTTTCAATATTGATAGTATTATGTGACCTTTTTTAATTAACTCCTCATATATCTGTGATTTAATGATTTGTGTGTGTGTGTGTGTGTGTGTGTGTGTATGTGTTTGTATGTTTTAAGGGAGGTATAATAGTAAAGTAAGGCCTGGTTTCAAAGTTTAATTCATCACACTTCAGTTTCAAAATCTGTGCAATAAGCCTGTTTTCTAATGTATTTCTCACTGATCTTTTTTTATTAGCAAAACTACTGGTTTGGGACTTCTTTTTGAATATTCTTCAAATCCATACCTTTAGTTATCCATTCAGTCTGTTACCTAAACAATCATCTATTCACTCATCTATTAGATTATCCACAAGGCACAAATACATCAGACAAAGTACTTAGATTAGATTATATCTATATCTGAAATAGGTCTACTCAGAAAACATATTGTCTCTTTATAGAGCAAGTACAGAAAAAGAAAAAAAACAAAACAAAACTGTCCTTTAAATATTATCTATGTGCCAGGTTCTGAACCAGGTATTGCATGTATGTTATCTTATTCAATTTTTGGACAAATCTGTAACTGTTATTATTTCCTTCATTAAAAATGCTAAGGTTGCCAAATGAAAAGAGCACTGGAGATTTATTTAGTTGAATAATAATATGAATATACTTAACACTACTGACTGTACAGTTCAAATATTTTAAAATGGTAAATTTTATGTTATGTACATTTACCACAATTAGAAATACAAAAAATACTAATTTAACTATTTAAACATGTGGCTCAATAAGTAAAAATTTGGGGATTAAAATTCAGTTTAATTAAATTTCTCTTTCCACCTTATTTTGCTAATGAATAAGAGTAATGCCATAAGAAATATACCAGCAACCTGCTTTGGGACTTCAAATAAGTAATGGATAACATGTTTGCACACTTCTACCACAGGACTTACTCTCTCATGTTGAAATCATCTCTGTGTGTCTCCTCCACCATACTATAGGTTTCCCTAAGGAAAGAACCTTGTCTTATTCACCTTGCTATTTCACATCTTGATACTGTACCTGGAACAGTACAGTACACTGCATGCACTCAATAGTCTAATGAGAACAGGATCATGGAGGACCTGATGTTATAAATTGACCTTGAAATATGCATAGAACTTAATGAGGTGAGGAAGACTGGCTTAGGAAAGGAAGAAATCCAGTTGAAAGGAAGTACTTTGAGAAACAAAGATATGAATTTGAGGAAGCATGGAACATGTTAACAGTAAAAATCTGTCTCATTTCTTCAAGTGGGGAGTCTAGATGAGTTCTAAGGAGTAGAGATGTAAGTCAGAATATAACTGATCTTAAATGTTATGACTCTGAACTAGATCTGCTGAACCTGGCTATTCACTTCCTGGTATAAGAAAATACCCAGAGTAGATTAAATAGAATAACACAGAATAATTTAGTATTAAAAGATGAACAATCTAATCATTACTCTAATATAAGCATGGAATTCGCTCTATCAAACAGTATTCCAGATAATTTTACAAAATTGTAATTAATTGTAATGACAAGAAAAGTTCCTCAGAGAGAAAACATTGCTTAAGGATATAGGGTGAGTAAAAGACAGGATTAGCATGAGCACTGTGGCCTGCATTACTTCCAAAATAATACCTTTTATTAACTAGAGTTGGTCTGTCAACCAGCATTTATCTAAATCCTCAGAATAATGACCAATATATATTGTGTGGATTCTGTGGGATCCTCAAGTGTTTTCTGAACCATCAAAGAAATATTAAATTATTTTACATTACTTAAATAAAAATTAGGTTCTATCTTAACCTAATTCTTTAAAAACTGACATTCTACACATAATACCATGGTGAACATATGAACCCAAAGAGTTGATTATTCTGAGCTTCTTATTCTTCATAGCTGCTGAATATTAAGGCTATTATTATGCTCCTTCTATGTCAGTCTTTGAGATATTAGACTTGGGCAGTAAATTCAGTCATCTTCCAGCTCTGGGCAATATTATCATGAACATCTTTCTCTTTCTGGTAAGATTTCTTTCATACATTCAGATTGAAAAATGAATCCCATCTGTATTCATCTATAGCATGTGCATGACTGTAATATACGTCATAATTATTAATTACGTAGAGATTGTAGAGGTGGCTATATCCTTAGTATTTTATTTCAATGTTTTTAGTTGACAGGGAAAAGTTTAAAACTTTAAAAAATATATTGTAATCTATTATTAACATGAAACATCAATGACCTTGTCTTTATGCATTTCTTTTTGCTCATTTTTTTTTTTTTTTTTTTTGCGGTATGCAGACTTCTCACTGTTGTGACCTCTCCCATTGCAGAGCACAGGCTCCGGACGCACAGGCTCCGCAGCCATGGCCCACGGGCCCAGCCACTCCGTGGCACGTGGGATCTTCCCAGACCGGGGCACAAACCCGTGTCCCCTGCTTCGGCAGGCTGACCCTCAACCACTGCCCCACAAGGGAAACGCTTTTTGCTCATATTTTTAAAAGTATGACATATTCCAGCTGTTGTCATCTCAGAGCTTCAGGGCTTAGAAACTATTGCTTCATTTATATATATATATAGATAGATATATATATATATATATTTACTTACATGTATCTAACATTTTGTCTTTTATCAGATATTTTCTTATATAACTACAGATATTAAACCATTTTTAAAATGATCAGAGTGATGAAGTTTAGACTTTAATCAATGAAAGTAGTAAAATATGTATGGATATAAGAGGCTTATAAGGAAGTTTGAAAATTCAGATAGAATTTTAATGAAATATCAAAGGAATTACAATCACCTAATGAAAACTAGGAGGTCAAAGAAAACATGAAATAGTTACAAAGTAATTGGTCAGTAGGTTTTACTGCTCAATGAATAGTCCTACATAGTTCAGTCTTCTTTTATTTACACAGGATCAAGAGACTAATGAGCCATGAGCAGAAGTGAATGTGTCATTTATGGGCTGAGTCACAGAAAATCAGTGTCAGTTTCCTATGTTCTGGGCTCTTCTGGTGAGAATCCCAAAGAAGCTGTTTCAGATGGTGCACAACTGTGACATGGCAAAGCTTGTTTACCCTGGATGACCAAGTAACTTTGTGTAGCAGAGCCCTGCCCCAACCTGTTGGGACATAGGGTAGCATGGAACAATTTTAATGCATTTAATTACTGAATTTTCAGTTATCTCAGCATAGCCTAACCTAACCTGACAAGAAGAGAAATTTGTTCTGGAAGTAGAATGCTACAGTAATAAAATCTAAAATATACAAAGTTGGCCTAGTGAAAAATAACTAACATTGGAGACTGAAAAGATGAAGTTTCATATCATATAGTAGCAAAACATTTGATAAAACTTTTGTTTGCAGTAGTTTGGAAGGCAGATTGTGCTCTTCCTCATGCAATAGCACCAGGGAAGAGGTTAAAAACCAAACCTTAGTAACATGGACTAGTTGCTACTGAAAGGATTCAGCAAAGTGTTATCTAAAAGAGATGATCTAGGAGACGGTCGGCAGGGATGCATGCAGAAATGAAAGTCCATAGTCATACTATAAATTCAAGAGCCTAAAATATTTTAAAAAATGTTTTGAGGTCTCAAATTATTAAAAATGGGCTAAAAGGCTTTGTTTTAGGAAAAATATCAAACTCAGAGTACAGCCTTCTCACCTAGTAATTTTTATGTGATGGCCATTACATTGAGACAGCAGCTTAAGGGTGAGAAAGCAAAATTTTGAACTGTATCCTAAAAATAACATTGGATATGATTATTGTTATACAGAACTAACAGAATAAAGTAAGTTTGAAGGCCACTAAGCTTTTAAAAGAGTGAATTGATACCTAAAAAGGCCATTCTCAGGAAGGAGAGAGGTGATGATGAATAGATTTGAAAGGTTTATGTCACTGAAACATTCTTATCATTAGGCCCTTTCCTCTTAATTGTTATATTCAATGGCAGTGAAGTGGACACTTTGAATGCATAATAGCAGGTTATTGATATGATGCTGATATTATTACAGCTATCAAAGGTCAAAAGCATAGAGAATGAGGGCTTCACCTAATTAGTCAGGAGAACATGTCATCAATTTGTTACTTGTCATTTAAATCTCAAACCTTTTTTTTTTCTTTTTTTGATGACGAATAGTATGGCAGAACAGAAAATGAATGAAAGTATGCTTATTACTCATGTCTTTTCAGGAATCCTCACAATTGAAGCCGTTAAATATTAAGTTTAATCATTTTAGTTCATCTTTGAAAACCACCAAGGAAGTAGGATGCGATCAAAAGAACAACGAGAGTAAAATTCCTAATTCCTAATCAAGAAGCAAATGCTCAGGCTTATGCTGAGCTTGATTTATCAACTTATCTTTATTTTCTCTTTGTATAATTATACAAAGTGGTTGGAAGACTGCAAAGGTATTGATAGATTAATGCTTAGTAGGCTTTTCTAAATCTTTGTTTGTTAAAATGGATATTATCTTAATGATAAAATGAAAAAAAATACGCTGATAATTTAAAACATTCAGGAAAAGTGGCAGCTTTTTTATTAATCTTTGCATTATTCCAAAGGGACATGATTTTTCCCTCTCTCTATTTCAAATAAAGAACACCTTAGCACACTGTCTTTTGGTAGTACACCCTATATCTTGAAGCTACCAGTGACACAGAAATTATGATTTCATATAATCATAATTATATGATTTATATTACTCAAAATACCACTGCCTCAACAAATGTTCTCAACCTAAACTGTTCTTTGCACACTTAGAAACTACTTCTTAATTCTCAAAGCTGGAATGGGCCTCAAGAATCCAATTAGATTGTAAGACCATCAACCGCTCCATAAGACTGCAATAGAAACAAAGCCCAAGAACATGGAATGCCTTTCCTCATTGAATGAACTGTACAGCTTCCTCTCCTTGAAACAAGTGAAGCCAGGACTGACACCAATAGATTAAGGATGCTGTCTAGTTTCCCTGAAAGTATTTGAGAAGAAAGATACCTGGGTGGGGAAACAAAAAGACATTCTATGACAGAGTACTCATATCTGAATATCAAAAGAAATCTTGGTTTTTTACCAAGTTGTTGAAATAGGACATGTCAGCTAGTCTGATGTGATCTGGGAAACTATCTTTACATTCAGCTGTGGAATTCCTAATTCTATTTTGACAGCCATCATATTATAGTAACAATAATAACATTTAATAATTGTTGAATATTTCCTATTTGCCTGTAGTAACAGACTCAGCAACTCCATTTTGAAGATGAGGAGACTGAGGCTCACAGAGATTAAGTAATTTTTCCAAGGTCACTTAACCATGAGTGACAAAGGTGAGAATTAATCCAAGTTCTCTTTGGCTTAAAGTGTCTACTTTTACCTATTAAAATATGGAGGCTTGTCTCCTGATATCCATGGACTTCAGTGTTAACTTCTAAATTACATGCACAATTTTGTGTATGTGTTTAAGTGCACTTTCCACTGTGGGAAGAGCATTTATCTTTTACGTCAGATTCTTTAAAGGATATATCATTTCAAATATTTAAATGCCTAAATGTTTGAAAAAAGGGGAATAGATTCTATCAGTCTGTCCTCTTTATTCGTTGTATTATCTGCTATGCCTGTGTGTGACTGTCCATTCACAGTGAACCACTGCAAACTCTCATATAGTCAACAGAAATTTGTATTATCAGTCCCCCCAACTCAGTAATGTTTATTCCACAAACACTGTACCATTTTCTCCTCTTTTCTTTCCCTCTTTTAACATATTGCTCTCTTAGCTATGAAGAAAAGAAATTCTGAACACTTATGTACCATTATATATTGCAATTTTGAACTGTCTCATCAACTAAAAACTCTCTGTTTCCATTTAAAAATGAAATAGTGGATTTTTTTGAAAAAATTAAGTTTAATTTGAAACATTCATGTAATTTAAATATCAAAATACTATAAAATCTGTACTTTGAGAAGCTTTGTTCTAACCCTTGTCCCTTTCCTCTGTCCTACCCCTGGCTCCCTATAGGTAACAATTTTACTACTTATATGTGTATGTTGTCAGTTTTTCTTTGTGCAAATATGAGGGAAATCAAATATATACTCATATTCCTCCCTTCCTTACACAAAAGTAGAAAATTTTGCAATATCATTTAAAACTACTCGCAATAGTTATTGCTATGTTCACTTTATTTGAATTACTATTATCCAGTAATCTTGAATTTTCAAATCATATTTTATCTTAATCTTGTTCTGTCTTTAATAGAGCTTAAAAATTATTTAAGAGACACAAACTCTTAAAACAAACAGTTACATTACACGTAGGTTTTGATTTGCTGGTTATTCCTGTTGACTGATTTCTAAATCTTAAGATGAATGAAAAACTACAGCCAGTTAAATAGGTTAGTAGTCTTCTTTGCAAATTGGTTTAAGGGATGGAGGATACACTTTAAAATATTAATAATACTAATACAAAACTTTATCGGGGGAATATAGAATGAGGATTTTAATATGTACCTTCCTCTGTATATATGAAAGAAGTAATGATATAATAAACTTTAGAAATTCTTAGCTCCTTAAATAAGTTAATTTATATATGAAATTTGTAAAAGAAAAATATCATGTGCAATATTTACCCCAAATTATTTAAAATTCTGATTAGCATTGTTAAGAACCAGTGCTCCTCAAAACACAATTTGGGCAAGAATATGTAGTTTCAGGAAAACCAGCTGTAAAAGGGATTAATTTGAGACACTCAATTCTACTCAATATTTCAAGCTTTGTAAAACAATTCTGAGTCACTCCCTGTTGACAGTTGCTGATGTGGTATCTAAGTAGAAAAAAATCCCAGGAGAATTTCAGTTTATCAATACATTTTCTTGGAAAAATCCATGCTCTCAATATATCTAATGTATCACATTGATAAGAGATGATTACAAACAGATTAAATCTATTTTTAATGGATTGCAATTTATTTTAGGATATGCATAATTTCCCTACCTACTTAGGACACTGTTATAGAAAAATGACATCAAGGTAAAAGATAAATCCATCAATTGGCAGTTCATTGTCAAAGATCTTTGGCATAAACTCTGCAGCTGAATGTTAGAAGAGTTTTCTTAACTCACCTGTAATTAAAAATTACTTGGTGATTAACTGAAGACATTTACTGTACTCTGATTAAGGAAGCCACCTTAAAAGGTAAAAATGTCAAATGTACAAATAAGCATCATGGATACTAAAGGAATTTTATATTTGTGTAGTATGTCAAGGGATTAAATTTTTTCCGGATGTGCAGGCTCAGCGGCCATGGCTCATGGGCCTAGCCGCTCCGTGGCATGTGGGATCTTCCCGGACCAGGGCACGAACCTGTGTTCCCTGCATCGGCAGGCGGACTCTCAACCACGGCGCCACCAGGGAAGACCCAAGGGATTAAATTTTATATATAAAAACACTTTCTCCTAAAAATTCATTTTTTTAAAATGTAGTAATCCCTGTTGAGTCTTAGGAAATATGACATTTCCAAGTATAGATTTCAAATGAGTCACTCATTTAAAAAAAAAAATTCTCTGTAGTCAAATGAGATGCCAAATAAGTAAAACAATGCCAGTGTAAAGTCTCAGTTAAGAAAAATTCTGTTCTAATAAGTGAAGTGCCATTTTTTGGCCCTCTCTAGAAATATAACTACATTTAAGCCCTCTTGACCCTATGTAGTATTTAAAGATGAATTTCCCCTCTTTGAGAATGACTCCAAATTCTTTGTTTATGCCATTTGCTGCCAGGAATACAACTTCCTCATCTTATCCCAAACGGTGAGAATTTATGTTTCAAGTTTCCCTTCACTGCTACCTACCCAATAAAGCCTTTCTTTAAGGTCCTCCAATTGAATGTGATTTATAGTTCTTCTGAACTACCACTGAATTGTGTTTGATCACATTAGAACTCTTGATATACTCAAATATGTACTTACCTTATTTTCTGTCTTAGACTCTAAGCTCCTTAAGTACAAGTGCAAGTACAGCTTTGCAAGTAGCACAATAACTTACAAGTATTAGGAGCTCACAAAATGACTAGTAAATGACTTGATTTGAATATAATTCAACACTGACCAACACTGGGGCAGTAAAGAGAGGGAGGATGGTTTATGTTTGTTCCATTAACGCATACTTGTATAATCTTTAATAAACTTTAATCTTTTTCCATGACTCTCTTTTGGTATTTAATAAATATACATCAATTTAATGTCCATGAAATAAGAGGATTAATACATATTTTAATACATTTAAAAACATGAGAATTTCTAAAATGAAACAAAAATAGTTGGTCAGCATACCATATAAAATTTCCTAATGTGTCACTAGTGCTTTGTGAATTGCACCTAGAGAAACAATGACCTACTCAATCACCTTTTGTTGTTGAAATGTATTTTGGGTGAAAAAATATAAGGTGATTGACAAGCTATTGTTGAGTACACATCATATGCTCGGCATGTACTGCCTGAAGTAAAGGACAGAATAAGAGCCCACAGCACAGAAGGTCATTTATTACAGTGATCATTCATATACTCAGATCTGTAAGAAAAGTGTTTTAGTCCCAAATCTGTGATTGAAAAAAGTTAAAAGAATAGATTTAGCAAAGTTCTGTCCCATAGCTTTGTGTTAGGTGACATTTTCTGATGTACAAAATGATTTAAATATACATTCTTACCTGCTAGACTATTCTTCCTTTCCCTAACCTGGAGCTATGTAAACCTTATATTTCCAAAATCTGTTTTTCTTATTTTCTACTCAGGAACCTCTGATACAGGTTGTGTATATTTTTATTTCTTCCTTTAAAGAGCAGGTTTATTTCTATTACAATAACTCTAACTAGATGGAGTCATGAAGTGAGAAAACTGACATCAAAATGAGGGAAGAAAATGCTTCTGTTAAACTTTCATTATTGTCCCTCATATATTATAACTGGAACGTTTTGTGGCTATGTATGAATTGCTTTAACCTCATCTTTACGCAGAAATGTTTTGAAAATGTTAGTGATCTAATAACGAGACACCTGACAGTGGAAAATAATATTCTCTTTATTTGGATTGGAGGCAAAGCTTAAAAAGTAATAGCTTCATTATTTTTGCACTAAGCATTCCCAGATTAATTGAACCTTTCATCCAGCATCTGAATCAATGGTTAGTGCAATTGCAGAGTAAGATGCATTGCTTGTGTTCCTACAGTTTCAAAAGTGGACATATTTTTCATGTCTGCTATTTTGATATGACTCAATTCTAACAGTATTTCAACAAAAAATATGTTTTTTGCGGAATTAGTTTTCTAGTTGATAAGATTCTGACAATGATTGAAGCTTGATACTCCAAATCCATTTATAAATGCTCCAGTACTTTGATTGCCTTTGAAAGTAAAACTAATACTCAAGGAGAAATATTCTTTGAAACATGGCTCAGGTCTATAACAGCAAAATTCAAATCAATGGAAACATACCTTAAAATTCACAACAATTGAAGTGTGATAATCGTATTTTACCTCGTATAAAATATTTGATTCCACAGAATTTATAGCATAATCTTTTTTTATAATTATCTTGTAATATGATTACATTGATTATTGTAATGCATGCCCCTCAGTTCTTCATGTGGTGTTGTGAAGTATGACAATTAGATATGAAATTGATATGAAATTTCTCAGAATAAGACATTATTGTACTTCAATGTCATAATCCTTGTTATTTACTTGGATTTACTTTACTTTTCTTGGATAGTTAGAACTGAGCACCATTATTACTTTAGGTCAAGAACATAACAACAACAAAATACCCTTGATTTTAATTTTTATAAGTTGAGAAGATGGCTCTATATTAGTAGAGTGGTTTGGGAAGTTCTCTCTTAAGAGGAATACTGGAGCAGTGTTCTGAATATGGGGAGAAAATACATCAAGTGAATATCTAAGAAACAATAGTCCCAAGAAAGGGAATGCTAAGTTAAAGTCTGTGAGGCAGGGAAGAAATTGGGATGTACAATAGCAGCAAAAATTCCAAAAAGCACAGTGAGCTAGGGGAGACAGGTTATAGGTAAGATTGACTGTTAGGTAAGGCATTTATATTTTACCATAAATATGATTGGAAACACTTGGAGAGTTTGAATGTGAAAGTGACAAGGTCTGAGGATGTTTTAAGAAGAATATTCCAGCTACTGGATAGAGAGTAGAATATAGGGAATGAGGAATAAATGTAAGAAAACCAGTAAACTATCAACTTCAATAACCCAGGTGAGGGATGCTGGTAAATTTTACTACTTGAAGCCATATAAGTGTCAATAAATGGTAACATCTGGAAAATTTTTAAGCCACATCTAAAAACTTGCTAATAGTTTAGATGTGGGTCCTGGGAGAAGAGAAGGATTTGGCCTAGGCAACTAGATGCATGGTGGTGATGTTTTCAAAGATTGGGTAGATTGGTGGAGAGCAGTTTAGAGGATGAGAAAGGAAGGCATCAACAGTTTTGTTTTGGATAACCAGGCTACAGATTCTGGTTGGTGATGTACACACCTAAGAATCATCAGTGAATATATGGTGTTTAAAGCCACAGGAATGGATGAAATAATCTAAAGAATAAATTTGGATCAATAAAAAGGGGGTCTGAGGATGAGTTCTAGTGTAAATGCAACATTAAAAGGTCAAGGAAGAAGGTCCTGAGAAGTAACTCCTGCAGTCAGAGGAAATCCAGGAGATTCTGTTTTCCCAGAAGGTAAGTGATCAGATGCCAGTGAGAGGATGTGTATGATAGAAATTATGAAAGGATCATTGAATTTAGCATTGTAGAGAGTGATGCTGATGTTGACAAGGAAAGTTTAAGTGGAGAGATATGGGAGACTGCTTAGCTAGCATGGATTCAAGAGGAAAAGTGAGGTAAGGGAATGAAGACAGTCAATCTAGGCAACTCCTTCTGAGTTATTCTATTATAAAAAGGATCAGGGAAGAGAAGCAGTAGTTAGAAGAGGTCAGAAACCACAGAAGGTATTTATTTCCTTTAAATTCCATAAAAAAGGAAACATTTAAAATGAAGAAGGGAGATGATTACGGAAAAAATGTTTTTGAGTAGGCATGAGGAGATGGAATTCAAAGCACAGAAGAAGGAGTTGGATTTAGGTAGTTGCAGGGACACTTCAGCAATTATAAGACTGAAGGCAGAATATATGAGTGCAGATGAAGTTTGGATATTGATTTAGAGGGGAAATCATAGGAGATTCTTTTCCTATTGTTTCAATATTTTATTTAAAAAGATCCAAAGCCATCAGCTGATGTTCAGAAAGAAAGAGAGGGTGTTGGAGATTGAAGGAAGAGTAAAAGGTATGAAGTAATAGTCTTACAGAGTGGGAAAGTAATTTGACTAAGATAGTATGATAGGATTGCTAAGCAGTGCTGAGAGTCTACTTGAGATTTGAGGTCATAAATCTAAAGTGATATTTATCAGCATGCTGTATATTCTATTCTAGTCATATTTAGATGTTTGGATAGAGATATAGTGTGAATATAGAGAATTACGTGCAATCAGGGTAAAGATTATTTTGCACAAGTACAATGTGAGGATAGATGGTCAAGGTAGTGAGAGTGTGTGCAAGGAAGTATTATGGTGATAAGGTACAATATGCAAAATACAAGGGAGCTCACATAGTAGATAAGTGGGTTGAAAGTCCTAGTGAGGTTGAAGAATTGCAGGAACTGAAGTATTAGAGAAGATGAGCTGGACATATAGAAAGGCTCAGTTGGAGAGCAAGACACTTGAAATTGGCATGATTTATATATTGGAAATTATGTAGTGATCAGTGTTGAAAGACTAGTTATAACAGCAGAAAAAAGATGATTGGGACTAAGGAGGTTAAGAAAGCGAGAGGACAAAGTGTTAAATATTTAAGTCAAAAATAATAACAGCAGTAGTATTGACACAAGTATAGCAAGGTTCGTACTAAAATCTTCAATAAGGGTGACACAAAGGTTAGTATAAATCTGCATTAATGAGGGATGACTGATACTATTAGTGAGGAATACTTGGTGGTAGTTGCTTCTAAGAAGCATTTTTGAGGAGGAGGGAGATAAATAAATAAGGGTCTGGAAGCATAAACTAAGATGAAGAAATATAGACATAAACTCTTACTTCTGGGCTCTGAGATATAAGGTCTAAGTTTGGGGGAAATCTGACATGGGGACAGAAAATGTTTCCCTACAGAGTCTGTGTCCTTGACTTCCACTGATACCAATGGAAATGCTTTGCCTTGTTGGAAGGTGTGCACTATGTATCTTCCTTTTGCCTCTGTAGATCTATTTTCCATCTTTCTCTACCCTGTTCTTTGTCCTGGGTCACTGAGTTATGTAAACAGCATCCTATGTACTCCAGCTTCAGGTTGGGTTTGGTCAACAGGAGATTGGAGGGGAAGAGGAGAATGAGGACACAATATTTACTTTCCCTCTTATTCTCCCCTTGGGTTCTGTGTGCACTACTGTATTCCTTAACTAAAAATCCCCTAAAGATCTGTTACGTGGCCTTCTACACAATTCTTTTACTTTCTATGTTTTGTTAACTGCTCTTTGCTTGTGTTATTTCAAGCCTAGGCATGGTCATGATGCTCTAGTCCTAGGGTATTGTATTCTACCTTGTGGTTTCCCTACACCCTGTCCATAGCTTTGCAAATAACTTTTTCAAATTGCCAACTTTGAGTTAGCTGCTTCCCACTACAGTAATGACAAAATACAGTAAATGGTGTTATTGTTGCCCCCAACAAATGGATCCTTAAATGGGATTCTGAAATTGGGTTGTTCATATAGTTGAGAAATGCACGGTTAACTCTTTTGCTGTGGAGAAATAGGAATAACCCAGAGTATGTTGTAGCATGTAATATGTGCATGCAATATGCAGTGAGGTTAGGTGAGAGACAAAGTGTTTTGAGATCAAGGGCTGTGTTGATCCTTTACTACAACCACAACAGTAATTATAAAGATTGTAGTATCAGCTAGCCTACTATGAAGGCTATACAGTACAACCAACTTTTGACATATTGTTAGTTTCTGATTAGACGGTCAATAAAGACACTAAAATAATTACTAATATACAGTTGTTATAATACAATGATCATTATCTTATCATTGGTTCTGTTATATGTTCATTGATTTGGGTGGGGTAAATGTTTTTTTTTGTTTAAGTCTCCAAATTTTTATATGTGCTCTGGGACCTCAGTTAACCTTATTCAATTCTATATTAGAGGTTAAATTAAGGCAATTTATTACTATGCAAATAAAAGTTACCAAATGTTCCAAAGATAAATCAAGAAAATGTGGCAGTTACCATGCCCTGGGCAATATTAAGAAAACTATGAAGTTACTCACTTTGGTGGTTATAACACTGTAGACTTTGCTGAGAAAAACTACCTATCATGTCATGTATAATTTCTTCAACTACTGTCAACAATTTTTCCCTGGTCCCAGAGAATTTAGAACGTTGTGTGTTATAGTCTGAATACTGGCTTATTCATATACATTTCTAGGACAAGTTAATTTATTATCTCTGGGTCATGTTTTCCTTGTTTACAGAATTTGATTATTATGCTACTTTCTAGTATTTTTGTGAGAAAAAACATAGGATAATGAATGTGGCCAGCACAGTGCTCAGCACGTAGAAATCTGTGATGGAAGCTCTATCTTAATCCCCAGCCCAAAATTCTACCTTGGGAAAATCATTCAAACTTTATCAAGAACGTTTATGATTTCTTTTTTTTAACTTTTTTAAAAAAAGTTTAAACTTTATTTTATATTGGAGTATAGTCGATTAACAATGTTGTGACATTTATGATTTTTGAATAGAAAAATTAAGAACAAGTAGGGTGGTAATGCTCTAATGAGAGAGTGTGTGTGTGTGTGTGTGTGTCCGTGTGTGTGGTGTGTGTGTGTGTGTGTGTGTGTGGTGAGGGAGGTGGTGTTACAGTATCTGGCATTCAGGAAATTCTGTAGGCTTTACCAAATACTTGCTTAACAGGAGAAAACATTGCTTTAGTCAGAATATTTATTTGAAATTACAAAATTATCATTCAGGCCTTGTTATGGATTGAATTATGTCCCCTCAAAAAAGATGTGTTTAAGTTCCAACCCCCATTACTTCAGAAGGTGACCTTAATTAAAAATAGGGTCATTACAGATGTAATTAGTTAAGATGAGGTCATACTGGAGTAGGGTGAACCCCTAATCCAGTATGAGTTATGTCTTTAGTGGAAGATGGTCATAGAATACCATGTGGCAATAAACGCAGAAATTGGCAGTGATCCAGCTACAAACCAAAGAATACCAGAGATTTCTGGGAAGCAACCAGAAGCTAGAAAGACACAAGGAAGAATTCTCCTTACAGGTTACAGAGGGTGCATGGACCTGTTGATACCTTGATTTTGACTTCTAGCTTCTGAAACTGTGAAAGAATAAATGTCTGTTATTTTTTAAAATGTCTGTTGGCACTTTGTTATGGCAGCTCTAGGAAACAAATACAGACTTAAAAGTTAGATACAAATAGTAGAAATCAGTGGGGGACTAGCTTTCAGAACTCTCCTTGGTTATGTCGAATCACTCAAAGAGATGTGGTTCCCAACCACCTAAAGGCCACCAACTCTAGGGTGACAACTGCAAACATGACATATATCCCACAAAGGCAGAGATCACAGCACTTCTCTTATGAAGAGTGTGAGGAATTGGGTTAATCTTGAATGTTTTCCCTTTATTTATGTTTTAGTTTTTATCCTTTTTACCAAATAGATGATGTTTTCAGACATTTTTCTTGATTACATTTTTAGTCTCTTATTAGTCCAAACGATGATTTAAGCAAATTCAAAGTATTTTATTACTATTTTCTCAAAAAAAAAAAAAAAAAGGCTAACTGCATCCTGACCTCCAAATTGAGAACTTTCACAATGGATTAAAAATTAATGGCTCTGGTGATCACCAAAAAAGAGCAATTATTACACTATTTACAAAAGTTAGACATTATCTCAATAAAGAGATGCTGTTATAATAAACTCTCTTTCTTGTTCTTTACAACCAACAGAAAAAACACACAAAAGAAGGGAAATGTGAGTTGTTTTCTTTAAAAAATAGATTAATTTTTAAAGCAAGAACACATTTATATACGTGTATGTTGTTTAGGTCAAAACACATTGAAGAGAAACAATTTGGAGACAAATATTAAAACACCCTCCTAATTAGTTAAAGGCATTTCTTTAAATACCCAGTTATCATTCCTATACCACTTATGCTGATACTAGAGTGATTTTCTTTATGCTCTTCATGGAAGAATGTCTTCCAGATAAGTGTACTTTGGAGAAGGAGTGATAGTAACAAAATTGCTGAGTTATTAAAAGTTTAATATAGTTTCCATAGGAAAGACTTTGTGGAGTACTCCTGGCAAGATCATTTAGGAAAATACTCAAGCCATGTAGACAGGCAGATCAGCCAGGAAGAAAATCAGATATAAAATGAGAACAACAGGAATCAGAATTATTTGAATATGGTTTCTTTATTTACAAAAGACTGAGAAAAATATCTCATTAAACAAAAAGTAATTTTCCAAGGGAAAGATTAAATATCCACAACATAGAATATGAATAAAGATAACAAATGCCAAACATTCAGCTAAAACAAACTGTGAAATTAATTTCCCTCTGCCTAATGGGGAACAAACAATGGCTTTCCATGTTTGTAACTTATCAAGTACATTCCTCAGGGAATAATTTATTCTTATTAAAGCTTTGAATTACAATTTTGTATTAGATTTACTTCACCATAAAAACAGAATTTTAACTTCCATACTTTTATTTCAATAATAATGTGTGATCTTTAAAAAGCAGATGATAAATTAGGCATTAGCAGTATTTTCTAGAGCTGTGCAACACAGAGTAGGGTCTGCAGACGTGGCTGCTTTGCAAGATATTTGTTACCAGAATGTAGTAAGCACAAAGATTACAAGTTTTAAAAACTTTTCTAGCAATTGACATTATCATGACATCTAAGTCTGTGGTCAGCAGACCCTTCTCATTAAAAAGAGTCTAGAGCAATTTGGATGTTGTTGAACTTGGATATGAGTTCCATAGAACAGGAGCTTCATACTAGTCATTCATAGTTGGACCATGTATAGATCTATGACAGAAAACAAAACAAAACAAAATGAAACAAAACACTCTGTATCACAGATAGTTTGAGAAACACTGGTATAGCAGCAGCAACATGGAGTCTGGAATCAGAAAGGCCTAATTTCAAATCCCACACCATATTCCTAATGTCATGTGACCTTGAGGATGTTGCTTGACTTCAAAAAATGGAGATGGAAATTTTTATCACAGAGGGTAGTAAGAATATTAAATGGAATACCTTGACAACAAATAACAGAATGACTCACCAGTGCTTCACAGGTATCCAACTAACTTCACTTCCTGTTCTTCCTTTCCCACTAGGAAGCCACCACCACCAGCATGGGCAAATCTAGTCTTCTAGAAGAAGCAGCACACTTTCTAATGTAACCATGGAGTAGCACAATTAGTAACTCTAAGTTGAAATTCTCTGGATAAAATAGAGAAACCATAATATACTATATGTGTATGTGTATATTTAGCATTTAATTATCTTTTAATCATAGTCTAATAAATCAACTGTCAAACAGGATTTCCTAAATCCTCCCTAACATGCTTCCAAGAATTTGACTTTTCTTTCCAATCAAGCTCTAAACATCAGTAAAGGCATAATCTTATTCCTTGTGCTCCAGTCCATAAGTTACTTCAAATGAAAATCTGGATACAATTCAAACCTACTCAGATTGATTAAAGCATATATATATATTCTTTTTGTTTGTTTGTTTGTTTGTTTGCAAACATTCCTATGTATTTCTGAATACAGACCTCACTGTTCACATGCATAGATGTGTATTCTATGCCACTTCTTACTTGTACTATATAGATACACCACTAAAATGAACAGATAGGGACAATAAAAGATGGTGACAAACTTTATCTATTAAATTTCACTTCAAAAATGAAAAATAGAAGAAATGTAAGACAAATGTCTGAAGCTCAATGTGAGGAAGGGAGCACAAATAAAACTATTCCTAGTATTTAAAGTTTAGGTCATCACACAATCTGTGAATCAACAAGGCAGCCCTCACCATTCAGAGGGCCTATAAAATGTGACTCCCCATCTTGGAACTCCAATCACATTAAATTTACAAAAACATAACTTAGAAACCTAAAGAAAAAATACAATGGAATAATATGGACGTTAAAACATCTTTTAGGATGAAACTAGGAAGGCTCTAAGGTTACATATTTTTTTTCCACTGTAGACCATACTCTTTGTCTTGAAAATAAGTATTATAATTGATATGGGCAAAGGGTGTGAATAGGAAGTTCCCAGGAAAAGAAATGCAAATGGTTAAATAAATACATGAAAAGATCAATATTGCTCATCATTAAAGAAATAAAAATTAAAATGCTAGTGACATTTCTTGTATTTCACATTGGTAAATATTAAAATGTTTGTTAAAATAGAGTACTAATGAGTGTGTAGAGGAGACAGAAATGTTCATTCTGATCCAAATTGGTGCAACAACCTAGAAGAAAGAAAAATGGTTTCTATCAAATTTGAAAAGACACATACCCTTTGACAAAGAAACTCTATTGTTAGGAGTTTACTATAAAATCACGTTGCAAAAATTTAGCAAAATATGTAAATGGGGTTGTTAACGGCTTCAGTGCTAATAGTATGAAACAATGGAATACTCTAAATATCCATCAAGATGAGACTAGAAAAACAAATTATGGTACATAATAAAAAAAATGTTTGAGTAGAAATCACCATCCATCCTATTTCAGTAATATAAGGTGTGTTGTGCTGTATAAGGGAAGTTGTCAGGAAACAGGTGGCACATTCAAATTAGGATAATTTGAGGACTGTTTGATAATAGATCTTTTTAAAGCAGTGAGCACGGTTCAGGGGCACAAGGAATAGTAAGTGTTCTGGGGCTAGTTTCAGTGGAACACTTACAACCTGTAAACTTCCTGAGAGGCAGCAGGAAGGAGCTACCAGAATCTAGAAATGAAGAGACTTATAGAGGTGTCTGTCTTGAGAGAGGACTCATAGAAGAACAAAGCCTGCTTCAAGCAAGTCAAAAGGGAGGGGACTAGATAAATGTCTTCACCCCTCATTCTCATCCCTACTTCTGACTTCTTTCTGGAGCTTCTGATTGGCCCAACCAAATTAGAAGCCAGAGCTAAGGAAACCTATTGAGAGTAGCCTTTTGGGGTAAAGTAGGGATATGGAGAAACACAAAGAGGATATCCAACATAGTGTGTGTATACACACGTGTGCACACACATACACAAACAAGAGAAAGGGAGATATTTGCCTGTCCTCATTATATTTATCAAAGTATTAACTATGGTTATTAACTATGGTAAAGTGAGATTTGAAATGAATTTTACTTTCGTTATACTTTTCAGAGTAGTTTTTTTTTTCTTACTAGATGGATATAATTTTTATATTTAGAAACAAGAATAAAGGTATTTTTCTGGTGAAAACAACAACACAAGTCTGGTGGTAGTCCAAAAGAAAAAGATAGAGGAAAGAAAACATGATCCGAAATTGTAAACAAGTTCTCCTTAACCCTGCTTAAGCCTACTTGACCGTCCAGTAGCTCATGTAGTTTCTAGCACTATGTAGCAAAAGAAACCAAACAAAGCAAAAGCTTAGCATTAAAGAAGTACATTGTGAAAAACTTTCTCAAATGCTGCAGAAGCAGAAGGGATGAGAATTAAAGACTCAAAAGCCTATTTCCACATAACCTCAAGTTGTGGGTCAGAATACAGAGTGCACCAGAACTCTATTTTCTCAAAATAGATAGAGATGATTTCACTACCATGATTTTTAGAAAGGTCATGGATCCCAGGACAAAAGAGAGTTAGAAATCAGGACAAAGATAGAAAAATTGCATTTGTGTTAGCAATGCTTAATATTAATTGCATCTAAATAAAGGTTAACATGAAATTCTGACTTGTTTTCCAAGAAAATATTTTCATTTATATATATAGCAATGACAAAGCAGAGATGTGAAGTATTTAAATCTCAGCTCAAATACCTACATGTACCCTTGACCTTGAAAATCCATCACACTATGTCTACACATTGGAATATTCCCCAGCATGAGAGATAGTATGACTCAAGCTCACACAGGCTTCTGATTTTTTTTCATATAACAGAAGTAAATTGTTAACCTAGTTTTATTTACTATAATTCTAAAAATATCCAAGTGTACCAGCAATTTGGCCATTATACTGATCAGGAATAGAGGTGACCTGTAGGCCTCCAGCTGTCTTTTCTCATTAATGAATTACTTGTACACACAATATCTCCTCCAAGTGACATCAGACAAATAGTGCCTGCCCTCTGACCAAGTCTCCTCTTGTGTCTTTGTCTGCCACAACTGCTGCTTTGTATTATGTGATATTCTGGGTTGTGGACCATTTAGCTTCAATCTTCTAAAGCATCTTTCAAGAAATACTGGGGCTTTTATACTCCTGGCACTATACTAGACACAGTGTGTAGAGGACAGAGATAGACCAATGTACAATGCAGTTATAATCTCTACCGTCATGGAGCTTTAGGATAGGTGGGTGTGATGCTTAATTTTGTGTGTCAACTTGGCTAACCCATAGTTCCCAGATATTTGGTCAAACAACACTTTGGATATTGGTATGAAGATATTTTTAGATGAGATTAACATTTAAATCAGTCAACTTTGAGTAAAGCAGATTATTCTCCATAGTGTGGGTTGGCCTCATCTAATCAGTTGAAGGCCTCTAGAGAAAACAGACTGAGTTGCCCCACGGAAAAGAGTTATTTCTGAAGACTGCCTTTGGACCCCATCTACAGCATGAAATTTGGACTTGCCAGCCTTCATAACTGCATAAGCCAGTTCTTTAAAATAAATCTCTCTCTCTCTCTCTCTCTCTCTCTCTCTCTCTCTGTCTCTCTCATATATATAGATGAGATAAAGAAGAGAGCTCTCACCAGGAACTGAATCAGCTGGCACTTTCATCTTGAACTGTCCAGCCTCCAGAACTGTGAGAAGCAAGTGTATATTGTTTAAGGCACCCAGTCTATGGTATTCCATTAAGTAGATCAAACTGATTAAGACACAAAAATATCAAGATCCTCCTTCATTTTCTCAGTCTTCTCCAGGACCAGAAACAGTTTTCTGAACATTTAGATAAGTAGAGACCACCTTCCTCCAAACAGTTTTGAAAATGAATATGTGCCTACTTTTCTCTCTACATATACATACTAACACACTTTATGCCACATATTTCATAAGCCATCAAAGACCTCTAATTTTCATCATTTGAAGGACTCCATGACACAAACTACCTGCTTTCTCTGACATTTGATCTGTTTCCACCTTGATACAGGTACTGATTAAAAGCAGATCTCTAGAACTACAGTACGCAGCTCGAACTTGCAGCCCCACTTTACTAAACTCTGTGTGCCACTGGGTTTTGTGGTACATAAACTTGCCGAGTCAATATATTTAAAAGATATAGACCTGGCCCTTCTTCATGGAAGAACTAAAATAATAATGTTAGTTTTAGTATACTCTATGGTTATTTTTGTACCCACAAGCTTTCTTCCTAAACAATATACGTGGGTTTACCTAGAAATTGCTGGAATCAATACAGTGTGTACAGCAATTATTTAGAAGACATCCGCTTAACATGCAACTTTTCTGACAACCCTACAAAGGCTGCCTTCATATTTTTGTAATGATTTTGGTCTTAGCTGACTAAGTATTTATTACAATCACTTATCATAGACAATTTTAAGAACAATATATAAAACTTATTTTATATTTATCATACTCTTATGGCTGTCAACCATGACTATAATGGACTCAGACCTTGTACTAGTTGTTTCATGAATATTGTTTAGACAAAACTCATTTAATTATAACTACTAATATATGTTTATCATATAGCAGTTTTGAAGGTTCATTATTACTATTTTTCACTATGTTTTTTTAAAAATTTTTTTAGGATCCTTTTCATTTTTTTAACATCTTTATTGGAGTATAATTGCTTACAATGGTGTGTTAGTTTCTGCTTTATAACAAAGTGATTCAGTTATACATATACATATGTCCCCAAATCTCTTCCCTTTTGCATCTCCATCCCTCCCACCTGCCTTATCCCAACCCTCTACGTGGTCACAAAGCACCGAGCTGATTTACCTGTGCTATACGGCTGCTTCCCACTAGCTATCTATTTTACATTTCGTAGTGTATATATGTCCATGCCACTCCCTCACTTCTTCCCAGCTTACCCTTCCCCCTCCCCAAGTCCTCAAGTCCATTCTCTGTAGGTCTGTGTATTTATTCCCCTCTTGCCCCTGGGTTCTTAATGACCTTTTCAATTTTTTTTTAGATTCCATATATATGTGTTAGAATACAGTATTTGTTATTCTCTTCCTGACTTACTTCACTCTGTATGACAGACGCTAGGTCCATCCACCTCACGATAAATACCTCAATTTCGTTTCCTTTTATGGCTGAGTAATATTCCATTGTACGTATGTGCCACATCTCCTTTATCCATTCATCTGTTGATGGACACTTAGGTTGCTTCCATGTCCTGGCTATTGTAAATAGAGCTGCAATGAACATTTTGGTATGTGACTTTTTTTGAATTATGGTTTTCTCAGGGTATATGTCCAGTAGTGGGATTACCGGGTCATATGGTAGTTCTATTTTTAGTTTTTTAACTAAAAAACTAAATTACTAACTAATTACAAAATTTACTATGTTCTCCACAGTAGCTGTATCAATTTATGATCCCACCAACAGTGCAAGACTGTTCCCTTTTCTCCACGTCCTCTCCAGCATTTATTGTTTGTAGATTTTTTTATGATGGCCATTCTGACTGGTGTGAGATGATATCTCATTGTAGTTTTGATTTTCATTTCTCTAATGATTAATGATGTTGAGCATTCTTTCATGTGTTTGTTGGCAGTCTGTATATCTTCTTTGGAGAAATATCTATTTAGGTCTTCTGCCCATTGTTGGATGGGGTTGTTTGTTTTTTTGATATTGAGCTGTATGTGCTGCTTGTAAATTTTGGAGATTAATCCTCTGTCAGTTGCTTCATTTACAAATATTTTCTCCCATTATGAGGGTTGTCTTTTCATCTTGTTTATGGTTTCCTTTGCTGTGCAAAAGCTTCTAAATTTCATTAGGTCCCATTTTTTATTTTTGTTTTTATTTCCATTTCTCTAGGAGGTGGGTCAAAAAGGATCTTGCTGTGATTTATGAAATAGAGGGTTCTGCCTATGTTTTACTCTAAGCGTATGATAGTGTCTGGCCTTAGATTTAGGTCTTTAATCCATTTTGAGCTTATTTTGTGCATGGTGTTAGGGAGTGTTCTAATTTCATTCTTTTACATGTAGCTGTCCAGTTTTCCCAGCACCACTTATTGAAAAGGCTGTCTTTTCTCCATTGTATATTCTTGCCTCCTTTATCAAAGATAAGGTGACCATATGTACGTGGGTTTATCTTTGGGTTTTCTATCCTGTTCCACTGATCTATATTTCTGTTTCTGTGCCAGTGCCATACTCTCTTGAATACTGTAGCTTTGTAGCATAGTCTGAAGTCAGGGAGCCTGATTCTGCCAGCTCCATTTTTCTTTCTCAAGATTGCTTTTGCTATTCGGGGTCTTTTGTGTTTCCATACAAAGAGTGAAAAATTTTTTTCTAGTTCTGTGAAAAAGGCTAGTGATAATTTCATAGGGATTGCATTGAATCCATAGATTGCTTTGGCTAGTATAGTCATTTTCACAATGTTGATTCTTCCAATCCAAGAACATGGTATATCTCTCCATCTGTTTGTACCATCTAATTTCATTCATCAGTGTCTTATAATTTTCTGCGTACAGGTCTTTTGTCTCCTTAGATAGTTTTATTCCCAGGTATTTTATTCTTTTTGTTGCAATGGTAAATGGGATTGTTTTCTTAATTTCACTTTCAGATTGTTCATCATTAGTGTATAGGAATGCAAGAGATTTCTGTGCATTAATTTTGTATCTTGCTACTTAACAAATTCATTGATTAGCTCTAATAAATTCCTGGTAGCATATTTAGGATTCTCTCTGTATAGCATCATGTCATCTGCAAACAGTGACAGCTTTACTTCTTCTTTCCGGATTTAGATTCCTTTTATTTCTTTTTCTTCTCTGATTGCTGTGGCTAAACTTCCAAAACTATGTTGAAAAATAGTGGTGAGAGTTGGCAACCTTGTCTTGTTCCTGATCTTTGTGGAAATGCTTTCAGTTTTCCACCATTGAGGACAATGTTGACTGTGGGTTTGTCATATATGGCCTTTATTATGTTGAGGAAAGTTCCATCTATTCTTACTTTCTGGAGGGTTTTGATCATAAATGGGTGTTGAATTTTGTTGAAAACTTTCTGTGCATCTACTGAGATGATCATATTGTTTTTCTCCTTCAGTTGTTAATATGGTGTATCACATTGATTGATTTGCATATATTGAAGACTCCTTGCATTCCTGGGATAAAGCTCACTTGATCATGGTGTATGATCCTTTTAATGTGTTGGATTCTGTTTGCTAGTATTTTGTTGAGGATTTTTGCATCTATGTTCATCAGTGATATTGGCCTGTAGTATTCTTTCTTTCTGACATCTTTGTCTGGTTTTGGTATCAGGGTGATGGTGGCCTCGTAGAATGAGTTTGGAGTGTTCCTCCTTCTGTAATATTTTGGAAGAGTTTGAGAAGGATATGAGTTAGATCTTCTCTAAATATTTGATAGAATTTGCCTGTGAAGTGATCTGGTCCTGGACTTTTGTTTGTTGGAAGATTTTTAATCACATTTTCAATTTCAGGGCTTCTGATTGGTCTGTTCATATTTTCTGTCTTCCTGGTTCAGTCTCAGAAGGTTGTGCATTTCTAAGAATTTGTCAATTTCTTCCCAATTTTCCATATTATTGGCATATAGTTGTTTGTAGTAATCTCTCATGATCCTTTGCATTTCTGCAGTTTCAGTTGTTACTTCTTTTTCATTTCTAATTCTATTGATTTGAGTCTTCACCTTTTTTTTCTTGATAAGTCTGGCTAATGGTTTGTCAATTTTGCTTATCTTCTTATAGAACGAGCTTTTAGTTTTATTGATCTTTGCTATCATTTCCTTCATTTCTTTTTCATTTATATCTGATCTGATCATTATGATTTCTTTCCTTCTGCTAACTTTGAGGTTTTTTTGTTCTTCTTTCTCTAATTGCTTTAGGTGTAAGGATAGGTTGTTTATTTGAGATGTTTCTTGTTTCTTAAGGTAGGATTGTATTGCTATATACTTCCCTCTTAGAACTGCTTTTGGTACATCCCATAGGTTTGGGATTGTTGTGTTTTCATTGCCATTTGTTTCTGGATATTTTTAGATTTCCTCTTTGATTTCTTCAGTGATCTCTTGCTTATTAAGTAGTGTATTGTTTAGCCTCCATGTGTTTGTATTTTTTACAGTTTTTTTCCTGTAATTGATATCTAATGTCACAGTGTTGTGGTCGGAAAAGACACTTGATGCAATTTCAATTTTCTTAAATTTACCAAGGCTTGATTTGTGACCCAAGATATGATCTCTCCTCGAGAATGTTCCATGAGCACTTAAGAAGAATGTGTATTGTGTTGTTCTTGGATGGAATGTCCAATAAATATCAATAAATTCCATGTTGTTTAATGTATCATTTAAAGCTTGGGTTACATTTTTTTATTTTCATTTTGGATGATCTGTGCTTTGGTGAAAGTGGGGTGTTAAAGTCCCCGACTATGATTGTGTTACTGTTGATTTCCTGTTCTATGGCTGTAAGTATGTGCCTTATGTATTGAGGTGCTCCTATGTTGGGTGCATAAATATTTACAGTTGTTATATCTTCTTTTGGATTGATCCCTTGATCATCATGTAGTGTCCTTCTTTGTCTCTTGTAACAGTCTTTGTTTTAAAGTCTATTTTGTCTGATATGAGAATTGCTTCCCCAGCTTTCTTTTGATTTCCATTTGCATGGAATATCATTTCCATGCCCTCACTTTCAGGCAGTATGTTTCCCTAGGTCTGAAGTGGGTCTTTTGTAGACAGCATATATACAGCATATACATATTTGTATCCATTCAGCCAGTCTATGTGTTTTGGTTGGAGCATTTAATCCATTTACATTTAAGGTCATTATCAATATGTATCTTCCTATTACCATTTTCTTAATTGTTTTGTGTTTGTTATTGTAGGTCTTTTCCTTCTCTTGCCTTTCCTCCCTAGAGAAGTTCCTTTAGCCTTTGTTGTAAACCTGGCTTGGTGGTGCTGAATTCTCTTAGCTTTTGCTTGTCTGTAAAGGTTTTAATTTCTCCTTCAAACCTGAATGAGATCCTTGCTGGGTAGAGTAATCTTGGTTGTAGGTTTCTCCTTCATCACTTTAAATATTTCCTGCCACTCCCTTCTGGCTTGCAGAGCTTCTGATGAAAAATCAGCTGTGAACCTTATGTGGATTCTTTTGTGTTATTTGTTGGTTTTCCCTTGCTGCCTTTAATATCTTTTTTTTTTGTATTTAATTTTTGATAGTTTGATTAATATGTGTCTTGGCATGGTTCTCCTTGGATTTATCCTGTGTGAGATCTCTGTGCTTCCGGGACTTGATTAACTATTTACTTTCCCATATTTATTAGGGAAGTTTTCAACTATCATCTCTTGAAAGATTTTCTCAGTCCCTTTCTTTTTCTCTTCTTCTTCTGGGACCCATATAATTCAAATGTTTTGCATTTAATATTGTCCCAGACGTCTCTCAAACTGTCCTCAATTATTTTTTCTTTATCATTCTCTGCAGTAGTTATTTTCACTATTTTATCTTCCAGGTCGCTTATCCATTCTTCTGCCTCAGTTATTCTGCTTCTGATCCCTTCTAGAGAATTTTTAATTTCACTTAGTGTGTTGTTTATCACTGTTTTTTGCTCTTTAGTTCTTCTAGGTAACTGTTAAACATTTCTTGTATTTTCTCCATTCTATTTCCAAGATTTTGGATCACCTTTACTATCATTATTCTGAATTGTTTTTCAGGTATACTGCCTATTTCCTCTTCATTTTTTAGGTCTACTGAGTTTTTGCCTTGCTCCTTCATCTGCTGTGTGTTTCTCTGTCTTCTCATTTTCCTTAACTTACTGTGTTTGGGCTCTCTTTTTTGCAGGCCACAGGTTCATTGTTCCCTTAGTTTTTGGTGTCTGTCCCCAGTGGCTAAGGTTGCTACAGTGGGTTGTGTAGGCTTCTTGTTGGAGGGGACTGGCTCCTGAGTTCTGGTGGATGAGGCTGGATCTTGTCTTTCTGGTGGGTGAATCCACATCTGGTGGTGTGTTTTGGGGTTTCTGTGACCTTATTATGATTTTAGACAGCCTCTCTTTTAATGGGCAACAGCCTGTCTGCTAAAGTGTGGGGTTGTGTTCCTGTCTTGCTAGTTGTTTGGTATAGGTTGTCCAGCACTGTAGCTTGCTGGTCATTCAGTGGAGTTGTGTCTTAGCATTGAGATGGAGATCTCTGGGAAATTTTTGCCATTTGATATTCCATGGAGCTGGGAGGTCTATTGTGGACCAGAGGCACAGCCCTGGCACCTGGCTTGAACATCCAGAGCCTTCCATCCACATGGCTCAGAATAAAAGGGAGAAAAGAAGGAAAGAAGATAAAATTAAAATAAAGTAAAATAAAATAAATAAAATAAAAAATAATTATTAGACATTTTTTAGGTCATAAAAAAGAAAGAGAGAAAGAAGAGAGCAACCAAATGAAAGAACAGATTCACGAATGATAACACGTGCTAAAAATTATACTAAAAAAATAAAAAGAAAGAAAGAAAGAAAAAAACAGACAGAACCCTAAGACAAGTTGTAAAAGCAAAGCTATACAGATAAAATCACACACAGAAGCATACACATACACACTCACAAAATGAGAAAAATGGGGAAAAATGCATATATCATTGCTCCCAAAGTCCATCTCCTCAATTTGTGATGATTCATTGTTTATTCAGGTATTCCACTGTTGCAGGGTACATCAAGTTGAATGTGGAGATTTAGTCTGCTGCTCCTGAGGCTACTGGGAGAGATTTCCCTTTCTCTCCTTTGTTCACACAGCTCCTGGTGTTCATCTTTGGCTTTGGACCCACCTCTGTGTGTAGGTTCCCGAAGGGCGTCTGTTCTTCACTCAGACAGGACTGGGTTAAAGGAGCAGCTGATATGGGGGCTCTGGTTAACTCAGGCTGAGAGGAGGGAATGGTACGGAATGCAGGGTGAGCCTGTGGTGGCAGAGGCAAGCTTGACGTTGCACCAGCCTGAGGCATGCAGTGTGTTCTCTCGGGGAAGTTGTTGCTTCATCTCGGGACCCTGGCAGTGGCGGGCTGCACAGGCTCCTGGGAGGGGAGGTGTGGATAGTGACCTGTGCTTGCACACAGGCTTCTTGGTGGCTGCAGCAGCAGTGTTAGAGCTTCATGCCCGTCTCTGGTGTCTTTGCTGATAGCTACAGCTCACGCCCATCTCTGGAGCTCCTGTAAGCCACGCTCTTAATCCCCTCTCCTCACGCACCAGGAAACAAAGTGGCAAGAAAAAGTATCTTGTCTCTTTGGCAGCTCCAGACTTTTTCCCGGACTCCCACCCAGCTAGCTGTGGTGCACTAGCCCCCTTCAGGCTGTGTTCATGCAGCCAGCTTGAGCCCTCTCCCTGGGGTTTGTTCTCCAAAGCCAGAGCCTCAGGTCCCAACCCCCACCTATCTCAGCATGTGAGCAGACAAGCCTTTTGGGCTGTTGAGTGCTGGTTGGTACAGATACTCTGTGAGAATCTCTCCGCTTTGCCCTCTGCAGCCCTGTTGCTGCACTCTCCTCTGTGGTTCTGAATCTTCCCCCCTCTGTCACCTGCAGTTTCCACCCATGGAGGGGCTTCCTAGTGTGTGGAAACCTTTCCTCCTTCACAGCTCCCTCCACTGGTGCAGGTCCTGTCCCTATTCTTTTGTCTCTGTTTTTTCTTTTTTATTTTGCCCTACCCAGTCATGTGGGTAGTTTCCTGCCTTTTGGGAAGTCTGAGGTCTTCTGCCAGCATTCAGTAGGTGTTCTGTAGGAGTTGTTCCACATGTAGATGTATTTCTGAATTATTTGTGGGGAGGAAGGTGATCTCCATGTCTTACTCTTCTGCCATCTTGAAGCTCCAACCCCCTCACTATGGTTCTTTTAAATATTTTCAATCTGAAGTTAAGAAATGCTTTCATTCTGGCTTGCCTACACAACTTTTGTTATCAAAACATTTCTCCAGAGTCAGCATTTCTGAACTACTTTTCACTGTGTTCAGTGATCAAGAGCCTTTTAAGTGGAACAGTTGGCATAATCATTCTAGCGAAAAACACATTTCTGGGTAATAAGTGACCCAACATTTAAAACTGAAAGATATCTACATATAGGAAAAGACATCTAATGCATTTCTTCATATAATCAAAAGGAAACTGTTCTATATTATAGCCTATGTTTTCTCAGACCTCCCAAGTGTGGAGCTAAAAATGAGGCCATTAGGAAATGGATTTTGCCTTTACCTGCCCATAAACACCAGATCCCTACAGTTCTTTCCCTTTTGCCTTTTTTATTCAAGTTCTATTGACAGCCCCTTGATGGTCATCTTTGCAAGTGCATTTTAAGTAGTGTGAGCAACCCTCACCTGCCAACAACAGAGAGTTTTTGTAGATTCTGCTAAGCTCTGCTCTACTATTGCCATTTTACCAGGCAATGTAGATCCTTCTAGTAGGTGTTTTAGCTCCCCACTAAGCACCATTGACTTTGCTAGCTCTTGGCAAAATACATCTTCTTTGGGGACTGTGTTATTTTCCTAAGGCTGACATAAACTAAGTTCCTTAAAAAACAAAAATTATTCTCTTCCTGTTCTATAGGCCAGAAGTCTGAAATGAAGATATTAGTAGGGTTGTGCTCTCTCTGAATGCCCTAAGGAGAATCCTTCCATGTGTGTCCCTAGCTTTTGGCAGTAGTTGGCAATCTTTGGCACCCTTTCGCTTGTAGGTGCATCAGTCTAATCTCTGTTTCTATAGTCATGTGACATTCTCCTTTTGTATACATTTCTGTCCAGATTTCCTTCTTATAAGGATATCAATAATTGGATTAAGGTGTATCCTAATCCAGTATGACCTTACTTTAACTACATGGCCTTGTCAAAGGCTCTATTTCCAAATAAGATTACATTCATAGTTATCAGGGCTTAGGACTTAAACATACATTTCTGAACACAGCTCAGCTCAGTAGAGAACATGAAGCCATTAAACAAATATTTCTTGAGAGCTTACTATTTGCTTGACACTCTTAGCACTCCTTCTGGGTACTGCCACTGCCTCTCCTATTCCCATCTACCTTTGCCCACCAAGCACCACAGTCTCTCTGTCACCTCCCTGGGGAGTGGTCAGACCACTAATATGTGGATGCCTTTCAAATGCCAAGGGTGCACAGAGTCAATGGCAAAAGGACAGATCTATGTCTTTCTCCCTTTTCTAATTGGTTCTATAAAGGAGGTACAGAAGCAGTGCTGTTTGTGCCTAAGAGTCTTAAGGAGTTTTATGTAACATGGTGACTTCCTTTTTGACCTCTTGTCTTCATTCTACCAAAGCCAAAAATGCAATTACATGGGTGGGGGCTGGGCCAGTGACAACATTAACTAAAGGCCCGGGCTATATTCAGGTGAGAAAACAAACAAGCAACAAAAAAGTCATTTTCTGACCCTATGGTTTTAAAACTGGCCCAAATCCTCTCCCCAGGATCTTTTCTTAAGAAATATTTTTGTGAAGTATAAGTCTCTCCTTCAAATTGATTTTTATCTGTGTTCCTCCTACACAAAGTTCATACTTACTATTTCTGTCATTAGTAACTTTCAGCCTTCTGAACAATCAATCAGTTTCATTTCAAACTATCCACACCATCTCTCCTACTGTAATTGCCAGTGGCATTCACTATTAAAGGAATGCTTAATACCGTATTCTGAATATGTAAGCACAGTTTCAGAGAGACCTTTGATCTTAAAATGTCTGTTTTTTAGAAAAGGATAAAAAATAATGATTATTCAGAGCTTACCATTTGCTAAATTCTATACTGAGTTCTTTATATACATTATCTGATTAGATCCTCACAGATAATGAAATAAGTAGTAATGTGATGCCTACTGTACAAATTATGAAACTGATGTAACTGCCCTGAAATAAATAAATTGCTAAGGTTGCATTATTAGAATGTAGCACATACCTAGAAGCTTTAATTTGCTAGTTGATCCTTAACAATTTTGCATTCTGCTTTTGCCATTTTTTTTTCATGTAGCACAGTCCATAGGGCACTTAAAACACATTTATGATAAAAACTCTCAAGAAAGTAAGCATAGATGGAACCTATCTCAACATAATAAAGGCCATATATGACAAACACACAGCCAACATTGTTCTCAGTGGTGAAAAACTGAAACTATTTCCTCTAAGATCAGGAACAAGACAAGGTTGCCCACCCTCACCACTCTTATTCAACATATTTTTGGAAGTCTTAGCCATGGAAATCAGAGAATAAAAAGGAATAAAAGGAATCCAAATCGGAAAAGAAGAAGTAAAGCTGTCACTGTTTGGAGATGACTTGATATTATACATAGAGAATCCCAAAGATGCTACCATAAAACTACTACAGCTAATCAATGAATTTGGTAAAGTAGAAGGATACAAAACTAATGCACAGAAATCTCTTGCATTCCTATGCACTAATGACACAAAATCTGAAAGAGAGATTAAGGAAACACTCCTATTTACCACTGCAACAAAGAGTAAAATACCTAGGAGTAAACTTACCTAAGGAGACCAAAGACCTGTATGCAGAAAAACTATAAGACACTGATGAAAGAAATTAAAGATGATACAAACAGATGGAGAGGTACACCATGTTTTTGGATTGGAAGAATCAACATTGTGAAAATGACTATACTACCCAAAGCAATGTACAGATTAAATACAATCCCTATCAAACTATCAATGGCATTTTTCACAGAACTAGATAAAAATATTCACAATTTATATGGCAACACAAAAGACCCCAAAGGGCTAAAGCAATCTTGAGAAAGAAAAACATAGCTGGAGGAATCAGGCTCCCAGACTTCAGACTATACTACAAAGCTACAGTAATCAAGACAGTATGATACTGGCACAAAAACAGAAATACAGATCAAAAGAAAAGTATAGTAAGCCCAGAGATAAACCCATGCACACATGGTCACCTTATCTTTGCTATAGGAGGCAAGAATATACAATGGAGAAAAGACAGCCTCTTCAATAATTGGTACTGGGAAAACTGAACAGCTACATGTAAAAGAATGAAATTAGAACACTTTCTAACACCATATATAAAAATAAACTCAAAATAGATTAAAGACCTAACTGTAAGGCCAAACAGTATAAAACTCTTAGAGGAAAACAGAGGCATAACACTCTAAGACATAATCACACCAAGATCCTTTTTGACCCACCTCCTAGAGAAATGGAAATAAAAACAAAAAAAAAGCAAATGGGACCTAATGAAACTTGAAAGCTTTTGCACAGGAAAGGAAACAATAAACAAGACAAAAAGACAACCCTGAAAATAAGAGAAAATATTTGCAAATGAAGCAACTGACAAAGGATTAATCTTCAAAATATACAAGCAGCTCATGCAGCTCAATAACAACAACAAAAACAAACAACCCAATCCAAAAATGGGCAGAACACCTAAACAGGCATTTCTCCAAAGAAGATATAGAGATTGCCAACAAACACATGAAAGGATACTAATCATTAGAGAAATGCAAATCAAAACTACCACAAGGTATCACCTCACACTGGTCAGAATGGCAATCATCAAAAAATCTACAAACAATAAATGCTGGAGAGTGTGTGGAGAAAAGTGGACTCTCTTGCACTCGTCGTGGGAATGTAAATTGATACAGCCACTATGGAGAACAGTATGGAGGTTCCTTAAAAAACTAAAAATAGAACTACCATATGACCAAGCAATCCCACTATTAGGCATATACCCTGAGAAAACCATAATTCAAAAATAGACATGTACCAGAATGTTCACTGCAGTACTATTTACAATAGCGAGGACATGGAAGCAAGCTAAGTGTCCATCGACAGATGAATGGATAAGGAAGATGTGGCACATATATACAATGGAATATTACTCAGCCATAAAGAGAAACAAAATTGAGTTATTTGTAGTGAGGGGGTTGGACCTAGAGTCTGTCATACAGAGTGAAGTAAGTCAGAAAGGGAAAAACAAATACCGTATGCTAACACATATATATGCATTCTAAAAAAAAAGATTCTCATGAACCCAGGAGCAGGACAGGAATAAAGATGCAGACGTAGAGAATGGACTTGAAGACATGGGGAGGGTGAAGCATAAGCTGGGACGAAGTGAGAGACTAGCATTTACATATATATACTACCATTTGGTAAAATAGATAGCTAGTGGGAAGTAGCCACATAGCACAGGAAGATCAGCTCTGTGCTTTGTGACCACCAAGGGGGGTGGGAGGGAGGCGCAAGAGGGAAAGGATACGGGGATATATGTATACATACAGCTGATTCACTTTGTTATACAGTAGAAACTAACACAACATTGTAAAGCAATTATACTCCAATAAAGATGTTAAAATAAACAAAACCAAACAAAAAAATAAAATAAATAATCTACCAGTGAGTTGGGTTTGGAAGGTAGGGAAGGAGGGTGCGAGAGGGTAGGAATGAAAGAAGATTGGCCATATGTTGATAACTTTAAATCTGCTTTATGGGCCCATGGAAGTTCATTGTACTAGTCTCTCTGCTTTCTTATGCTTGCAAATTTCCAAAATAAAGTTTTTTTTAATTGTTAAAAAAATACTCTATAAATATCTTGTGTAGGTTTTATTCTTTTAAATTTGATGAACAATCAGTAAATAAAATATACCCTGAGTGCCTTAAGAAGCTGTATGTGAAAATAAACCAGACAGGTGGAATATTGTGCTGGCAAAACGTAGGCACCCCATATTCATGTTTAATGCCATATTTAAAGGCATATCATTCCAGAATGTGTCACTCTCATAATCAGTGGTTGAATAGTTTTACACATAAATTGCATCTTCCAGTGTAATGTATACACTGTTACCTTAGCAGCTAAGGCTCCTCCGTCTGGGACTGCATGCAAATTTTTTATGTATGCACACATAAATTTCCCAAACACAAATCCAATTTATTGGTATTAGCATGTGGCTTCACCCTCCAATATGCTGAAAGAGGCAGTTTATGTTGGAAACTTTGTAAAAACAGAATTAGATGTATATTCAGAGCTAGAAAGATCTCTGTAGGGTAATATATTACTTCATTCTGTGCTTATTTTTTCCTCTTTAATTTTTCTAAATGGGTCAAATGTGGCTGAAGCATAATACTGGACAGCTTTATTTGCTTGACATAATTACTAATTTGGTAGCAGCCTCTTTTATTTATGACCGGTGATATTTTTCTTTCTTTAATTTTTTCTGTTTTTTTTTTTTTTTTCCATTTTGAGGTAACCTCATTTATCCCAGGCAGCAGGTTGAAAAAAAAGGCGTGAGTCCTCAGTTTCCAAAGTGATGCCCCTCCCCACTATTTTGCTGTAATATAAGGATCCCTGTCTTGGACAAATACATTGTGTGACAGTGATCCCTAGTGTTCCCTTTGAACAACTTTTATTATCATTCATCCATTTATCACTAACTTATCCTAGGCATGAGGCACCAATTATGTGTCAGACAATCTGGTAAATATTTAAGTGATTCTCTGACTAGTGGACTTTCCAGGTCAGTATTTCACTCTTACAGTGGAACTGAGCCTTGAACTCAATCAGAATAGAGAGATTTCTAAGCTGGAGGTTATCTTTAAGGTAAGAGATATGTAATTACCTCAAGTAACGTGATTATCTGACAGTGGACAAGTCATTTCACCCAGCCTTGGAACTCATTTTCTTCATCTATAAAATAATAAGATTAAGACATGATCTCTGAAGCTCCTTTCAGACCTAATGTTCCTTGATCCAATGAATCAGTAATTCACATGTTTATACTTCCTATGTAAAGTTGATTTTTAAAATGGTTTTTAAAAGTTATAGTCAAATTATTGATCACTGCAGAAATTTTAGACACTACCAATGCTTACAAAAAGGGAAAATAACAGTTACCTTTAATGATATATTCCAGAGATAAGTAATCAACATTTTAACTTTTTTTGTTTGTTCAGTTTTCTCCCATAATCTTACAGAAAACGATATTGGGTTGGCCAAAAAATTTGTTTGGGTTTTTCTGTAAGATGTTATGAAAACCCTAAATAATTTTTTGTCCAGCCTAATATTTTACAAGATATTTTCATAATAAAATCCTTTTTTTTTTTTTTTGGTTATATAAGTAGCTGTATCTGGTCCCCAAGGTTTTGTAATGGTTTTTAATTTTTTTTCTGCATATTTCTAGAAGTTCTTTTGTGCCTCTCCAGGTTCTGCCACTGGGTGGGAAGAGCAGAAGGAAAACACCAGCTGTCAGATCTCAGGGTGAATAAGTAATTCCCTCCAGATTCTAGGGAGGTCTAGAATACAGTTATGTGAGCAGTGAACAGAGTACTGAAGGATTTTCAGGCTTAATACAATGGCTACTGTCTGGGGATCCTCACAGAAAGACCATCACACAGTCCAGAATGAGAAAATAGACAAATAAATTTCTTGGAAAAGAAACTTGCTTATGAGCTCATTTGCACACTTACTGATTCTGGCTATCTGGGTTAATCAGGAGTCAGGGAAGCACCATTTACACAACAGTGACTTACAGGAAAATGATTCACAATGAAAATAAATGAAGGTCTGTGTTCAATCCAAGAGAAACATTTGCTTAGCTGGAAGTGAGCCAAGTGGAATATATGTCTGCTCACTTCATAATTCTGTACTCTAGTCATCTTGTATTTAATTATATGATAACGGTGGGTATGTTAATGCATACCTACCTTGTTACAACTATAGAATTTCATAACATTTCCTGAACTTAGAAAATTCTCCCTACTCCTTTTAAGTATTATTTTTTTTGGAGTGTTACAATTTTGTATTTTTATTGTTTGTAACCTCTTCTTCCTTCATTACCACCCAAAAACTAAATAGAAATGTAAAGTATACAGACAGGTATTCCCTTTTAGTATGATAAAGGATAGTAGGGAAGATATGTGAGGGATACAAAGGGATGGAGAGCTCTTTAGTAAATGTTCCCCTCACTTTTCTTCCTAGTCAAAGAGAATGCTGACAACTCTTGTTTTGAGCCAGATATCATGGATTTGGTGTTAGATGTGGATGAGAGTGTTAGTTTTCTTGCTCTCTCTCTCTTTTATTCTTTTTGGTCTTGATCTAAGAAACTCTAAATCTGTGAGCAACATCTTCACTCTTCCTGTCGAAGGATCGATAAGAATCAGTCCTCTCAAAAACTTGTCAAAAAACAAAAAAAATGCCATAGGTAATCACACATTGTCTGTAATTCCTGACGATCCTCTAGATCATTCACTCTCACATCTGTTGTTGCTTAGCTTCATCCTCCACCACTCCACAGAATATGTTCTCTTGAAAGGTCTAAAAATCTTTTCTTAATCCTCAGTCTTCTTGACTTCTTCGTAATATTTGAAACTGGTTATCAGCTTTGGGATGCTGGTCCTCTCCTAGCCTCCTCAAACCTTTCTGGAAGTTCTTTAGTCTCTTGCTTCCACTTCCTGTGACCACATCATTTAACCAACCTTAGTGTCAACCAGGAAGTTGTCAAGAAAATTACTGAAGTTGGCATAACATCTGCTCAAGAACTTCAGAAGGCTAAGTTAATGTTTATATAAGCCAAGTTTTCATCAGTAGTGGATGAACAACTCTGAACTTGTCATCACAACAGGCTATATACATTTAAGAGTAGAAACCTAATTGTTGTCTACAGTGTTTCCTAAAAGCTTCAGAAAAATTAAAAATTCGTCAAGGCTCTGCCTCTGCACCTGATTTTTCCTTACTATTATTTACTCGTTTAACATATGATTTCATCTATAAGCTCTCTGGCAAAAATTACAAAGCATCAAACTTTAACCTTACTTTTTATTTTTTGAATTTAAGGTCCTCCAATACTGGCTGAGGATGTGATGACTACAATTACACAACTGTACACTGATTTATTACATCTTAAGGTTTTCATAATGAATACATGATATGATGTCTTTGATGCACAGAGAACTCTGCCAGGTACCTGTCATTAGCATATTATTAACATTATTCATGATTAATTAATTCTGGATTAATTATTTTCTAGTCTCCTCATATGCCACCTTCTTAGCAATAACTGGAAATAAGAGTCAGGAACTGCTTTTATTTTACTCCACCTTGAGTGTCCTTATCTTCCAAGAGAGTTCATCACCAGGTGCAGTCTATCTTAGACTCAAAAATAATCTTGGGAGTCTAATTTAAACAAAACAGAGTCTCTGGCCTATAACTCCTCAGCCAGTACCCTCCATTTTCCATTAAGTCCTTATTACTAAATGTTTCACACCAGTTTACTACTTATTTTACTTGTCTCAGCATCTCATAATAGATAGAAATTTTATCTCTCAGTAAGTAGGGTTCAGTTGAAACTTCTGGCTTATTCATCACTTATCAGAATGGTGTTGGCACTCTTTTTATCTGGTTTTCATGTGTTCACTAATGCCTATCAGTCTTCCTTGATCTTAGCTTAATTCCTGTTCTTTTTCAAGATGATCTGGTTTATTCACAATTGTTTGCATTCATCTTTTCCATTTTATACAGATAAAAATGCATAAGTATACTTTATAGACATATATATTTAATAAAATAAATGACATTACCCTGTTATTATTATCCTCATACAACTCACACCTCCTGTGCTTCTTGTTTGACCATTTTCCTCCAAGTTACAAGGTTTTAATATATTCAGTGTCACTGTAGAGTCTAATGCTCCATCACTCCCTAAACTTAGTTGAAGCAGCAAATTCTGTTGACTTCATCACATTCTTTTCATTCCCAAAGCCATTTCCAGGACCAATTCCTCATCATCTCTCTTCTTGATTTGTGAAATAGTGCCTGAAATGTTTCTCACAATCTTCTTTTTTTCAGTCATTTGTAACTCCATGACAGTTACCACTATACAATATAAAGAATATTTATATTTAGATGTGTCACAGTTATCTTTTTATTCTATCATGATTGCCTGTAGGATAATCTCAGATTTATCAAGGTTTTCAAAAGCCTCCAAGATCCCTCTGTTTACAATGACAGCCATGTCTATCTTTACATTTTTCTATAGTAACCATTTCATTAATATTCCACACTTTAGATAATTCTGGTCCCTTTAATTAGGATGTTCTTCTCCCAGTTATCTAAGGTTTAACTCAGATATGATCCTTCTTCCTTCAGTCTTCCATGATTAACACTAAGCAAAATCCATATTATCCTTACTTCTTTCTTGCTCATTATGGGACACTATAACATATAAGCTTTTATTTTAATATATTTACATTCCTCATTGTAATTTAGCTATTTCATCTCTATTACTCTGCTCTTTAGGAAAACAATACATTGTTTAATGACTGGAGATTGATTTGTTTTATTTTTAAAATATGTTTTCTCACATGGATCTATTCTTTTAAAGTTTTATTGAGATATAATTCATGCATCATAAAATTCATGTATAAGTCAATGTTATTTTTAGTATACTCAGAAAACTATGCAACCGTTACCACAGTCTAAGTGGTAGAAAACATTAGAATATTTTCATCATTTGGAGAAGAAATCTTATACTCATTAATAGTCAGTCTCCATGCTCCCTGCCCAAAGAATTAGGCAACAATTAATGCACATTCTGTTTCTACAGATTGCCAATTCTAACATTTCATTTGGATGAAATCATGCAATATGCAGTCTTTCACTCAGCATAATTTTTCAAAAGTCATTCAAGCTGTAGCATATTTATATTAGATTAATTTTTTCATGTTGTGTATCCTTTTCTGAAGTATAGATTTACAATATTATATTAGTTTCAGGTGTACAATATAGTGATTAAATATTTTAATAGATTATACCCCATTTAAAGTTGTTAAAAAATAATGGTTATATTTCCCTGTGCTGTAAAATATATCCTTGTTGCTTATTTATTTTATATATAGTAGTTTGTGTCTCTTAATCTCATACTCCTATCAACCCCTCCCCTTTTCTTCTCCTCACTGGTAACCACTAGTTTGTTTTCTATATCTGCAAGTCAGTTTCTCTTTTGTTGTATGCATTCATTTGTTTTATTTTTTAGATTCCGCCTATAGTGATAACATAGAGTAATTGTCTTTCTCTGTATGACTTACTTCACTTATCAAAATAGTCTTTAGTTCCTTCCAAGTTGTTGCAAATGACAAAATTTCATTCGTTTTTATGGCTGAGTAACATTCCATATATATATATATATATATATATATATATATATATATATATCATCTTCATTATTCATTCATCTGTTGATGGACACTTAGGTTGCTTCCATACATTGGCTATTGTAAATAACACTGCTATGAACAACACTGGGGTACATGTATCCTTTTAAATTTGTATTTTTGTTTTCTTTGAATACATGACATCTACTAATTCTGCATCTTCCTAAAAATTTCCTTTTGTGTAGTAAATCTAGGTATTAAGTTGGCCAAAAAGTTTCTTTGTTTTTAAAGTAAAAATGAAAGACACATTTTTCATTTTCACCAAGAACTTTATTGAACAACGTATTCACCTTTTTGTTCCACTACCTTCTGCCATTTTCCAGGCAATTTCATTATTCTGTCTTCCCCAAACTTTTTATCTTTTTGAGCAAAGAACTATTCCAGGTGCATTTTACAGTCTTCCAGGGAATTGAATTTGTTTCCATTAAGAGAATTTTATAAAGCCTGAAATAAATGGAAATCAAAGTTACAATGTCTGGTGAATATGGTGGATAAATCAGAACTTCCCAGCCAAGCTGTAACAATTTTGCCTGGTCATCAAAGAAACATGCGGTCTTGCATTATCCTGATGGAAGAGTATACGTTTTCTGTTGATTAATTCCAGATGCTTTTCATTGAGTGCTGATTTCAATTGGTCTAACTGGGAGCAGTACTTCTTGGAATTAATCATTTGGTTTTCCGGAAGGAGCTCATAATAGAGGACTCCCTTCTAATCCCACCATATACACAACATCACCTACTTTGGATGAAGGACAGCTTTTGGTGTGGTTGGTGGTGGTTCATTTCGCTTGCCCCATGATCTCTTCCATTCAACATTATTGTATAGTATCCACTTTTCATCGCCCATCACAGTTTGTTTTAAAAATGGAACATTTTCAGGCTTCCCTGGTGGCGCGGTGGTTGAGAGTCCGCCTGCTGATGCAGGGGATGCGGGTTCGTGCCCCAGTCCAGGAGGATCCCACGTGTCACAGAGCGGCTAGGCTGGTGAGCCATGGCTGCTGGGCCTGCGCGTCCAGAGCCTGTGCTCCACAACGGGAGAGGCCACAACAGTGAGAGGCCAGCGTACCACAGGGGGAAAAAAAAAGGGAACATTTTCATTACATTTCAGTAGAGAATCACATGCAGAAATACAGTAAAGAAGGTTTTTTTTTTTTTTTTTTTTTTGCTTAACTTATGTGGAACCCAAACATCAAAGTGATGAACATAACCAAGCTGTTGCAAATGATTTTCAACAACTGATTTAAATATTTTGAATATGTCAGCTATCTCCCACGTGATAGAACGTTGATTTCTCAGTTAGTGTTGATTTGATTGCTATCAACTTCATCTGGTTTACCCGACCATGGAGCATCATCCAGCAAGAAATCTACAACACAAAACTTCGCAAAGCACTTTTGACATGTTCGATCAGTCACAACACTTCTCCATACACTGCACAAATCTTTTTTTTTTTGCATTTCGGTTGCATTTTTACATTTCTTGAACTAATAAAGCATAATATGCCAGAAATGTTTTTTTTTCTTCCATCTTCAATATTAAAATTGCTACACAAAAATTCACCAATTTTGATGTTTTTTTTTAAATGCATGCTAATATGACAGCTGTCACTATACAAACTAACAAATTGTTTCAAATGAAGTTAAAGACAATCAAGTGCTAATAGAGCCATTTTATTAAAAAAACAAACAAACGAACCTTTTGGCCAACCCAATACATTTTATGTTCCTTCTTCTTAGGATTACTTATTATTTTCATCAGTGGATCCAGAATCATAAACTCACTTTCTTATTCTCATTTGTAAACTGAGAATATATTGGTACCAACCTGATAGAGTTATAGTAAAAATTTATTCAGCCAATACATGTAAAATACATTGTGATATACAGTGTTACCCATAAGTATTAGTTATTACTAAGTATATATGTTGAAATTTAAACATAAATTTTATGTTTTCTAACTTCCATATTAGACAGGAGTATACCAATTGAAATTTTAAAATAAAATCAGCACTAATTATTTCACATTTCATCAAGATAATTACTCCAATATGAGTAAAACTATAACATTTCCCTGACCCCATAATAAAAAATGTTAAAATAATAACAATAATAGTATGTACCAGGAACTTTATATGCATTTTCTCATTTTCTTCAAAGCAAGCCTTAATAAAAATGTTATTGTTATTTCCATTTTGCAGATGAGGAAGGTAAATAAATGATGAAAGATTAAACAGCTAGTAAATGTGGGAAGGGATACTTGAATCCTGATCTGTCCAACTCAACAAAGCATTAATTTAACCAATTGTAATGTATGTCCATATAGTGCTCCACATTTTTTTATGTCTTTTCTCTCACTATTTACGCTTCCCAGGATAATTTTTTCTGATCACCTTATGTCACCATATATCCAAATAATACTTATTTGAAGGTCATGACAAATGAGAGTTGGCATATGAAGCCTCTCTTCACACTTTATAAACAACATTTTATATGTCAGAAATTTGATACTTTATCTTTACCATTTATAGTACCTATTGATTTTGACCTTAAGTTATAATTATTAACATATTTTCTTTTTTCCCTGCCTCTTTCATGTCTAAGTTTCTTGAGAAAAACACCTGTGTTTTGTTCAGTTTTGGACTCCTCAGAATATTTAGCACACTGTATTGCATACAGTAAGTGCATAAATATTTAAGATTATACATTTTTGTTTTTCATGTCATCTTTATGACATGTATAATATGTTTCCATTTTCTCTTTAAGTGAGGAAAAAGGGAGAGTGTTAATTTTGAGCAGTTTCTTTCATTATATACCAATGTCCATGTAGATTTGCTCGTAGAGCTACATGTGTCTGAAGACAGTTAAACATGAAACAGTTTTTGAACTACTCATATTTTCTTTTGATCTGTATGACTATCCTAAAGCTGGGTGCTGAGAAATCTCATGAAATGTAGTTCCTGGAAATTGTGGTTTCAGTCAGTTGAGAGTTTATTGTTGTGAATGCTACTAGGAAACGAGTTTTAATTACTGATGGAAACAATACAATTTCTATTTGAGAGTTTCATACATTTTATATACATATTAAAAGGCAATCATTGTTAAGTGACCAATTACTTTATCATTGACCTTATTTTCTGGACCAGAAATTCTTAGACACACAATATTAAGCCACCAAATTGAATCTACAAACTCAAAAACTTCAGTGGTCCCCTAAAGATCTTCCCTGCATCCATTGGTTTCTCCCACATCTATCATTTTCAAGGTTTAAATAATCTGTTTACAGCTTTCTTTAGTTATTCAAATGACTAAGTTCCAAGATCTAACAGATCTATAAATAGCACATGCTATATGCCTAAACACGTTTTTTGTTGATGGCTGCTACCTTGAAACCTGTTCTCCAAGACTGGTTCCTGAATAGTGGAAGCACAACTCTCACAAGTCTTTTATGGAATTTCCTGTTCAAATTTGCTTAAATTAAAAGTCTTTTGAGCCAAATCTTTCTTATAAGGCAATACTTCACTTTTAAAATTAGGGAAAAGTTCTGTGGAATTCCTAACTAATGATGCAACTTAAACAGTTTAAATAAAACACCAGGAAATAACATCACCCCACATATGACATTATTTTACAGTCCTTATATTTGTCTCTTTGTGCTATCCTTTGAAGTCCTTTCATGTTCTATTTTAATATTCTTTCTCCCTCTCTGAAAATGTTGGTCTTGAACCAAATATCTTGAGTTTGGTGACATACATTGTGACAGAGAAGCATCCATTCTTGTTTAAACAATGAGAATAGTATAAATAGAATCTCCATCTCCTAAAGCTAGCAACATCAATTATTTAATCTCAAATATCATTAACATCACAACATGCTTGCATAAAAAAACACTAATGGGTTTCATTCAGAAAACACTTTATAAATTATAATCTTGTCAGTCAACATGATTAACATATTTGCAAATTAATCTAGAATCTGAAAATACAAGACAATTAATTAACATCTATATTTAGACTGAGGCTAGTTTATGAAACTATCATCCATGTGGAAAAACTTTGACTCTATAGAACTATATGAAGATAGTTCTGCCAATAGCTTCCAATTATACTTTATAGTATTATCACTATTTCAGATTTTATTGGTGATTTCAAAGATAAGAACTCCAATGCACAAAAACATCAAAGTGCAAGCAAGCCTTTAAAAATGTAGTTTAAAACACAATGTATGCTGTAATGCACTAATGTTTACAATGCCTAGGTTTTACATATATCCATAGTAATATATAATTATAATTGGAAAGGTTTCATTTTTAATTGTTACAACTCATCATTATTATCATCATCCAAAAGTAAATGAGTGTCTGCTGAGTATTATTTAAATCCAAAGAAGCTATTAAAAAAAAAAAAAAGAATAACTGATTGAAGGGACCTAAATTAATATGAATAACTAAATAGAATTTCATACATATTAAGGCATAACTGCAACTGTAATCACAGATAAAGATGCTACACATTTTTTAAGGAGCTTAGTAGGATATTTGATGAAGTTTTTGAAGAGCTTTGTTTTCTGTGACTTCCTTTATTTTGCAATTGGGGCTTCCAGGAACAATTATTACTATATATTTTTACTTTTAATAAGTAATAATTCAGTTATCTTAAGGTTAGAAAATGTTTAGCTGATTTTTTTCTCAGATTTAGTATGTGTTCTTTGTAACATTCTTTACACTTCTTAGCAGAATTCAAGGAATCAAAGCGTAACACTTTGTAAGACTTAAGATTTGAAACATGTCAGCGTGCATATGACTGGCATACTTATGGTTCTGTCTACATTTAGAACCCAGAAGAATTTATATATGACCATAAACTATGCATTGTTTAATACCCTGGTTTAAATATGAGTTTTAACCCCTGATAACTTTTATAAATTATAATTGTAATTTTAAATATAAATATTATTTTATAAATTACATTTGAATTAAGTTTAATTAATTGCATGACCACTAATGATTCTACTCAGTACGTTGATTTACAGCTTTTTAGCTTAACATTTTACTACAGTGAAAATAAAATGAAAGATAAATCAAGTTTATGTTTTCCATATGCAATTGTGATGAAGGTTAGGATGTTCTATTTTTCTCATTATTATGTGTGCATATGTTTTTCCTTCTTAATATGTTTAGTGGGTTGAATATACACCTTAATGAATCATATTCCTGACTTCAGAAATTACCCTTTAACCAACCACTTCGTTATATTTTCAACTCTTTCACTCAGCCAGACTTGCTCTTTCTCTCATCTCTGACCTCCAATCACTTGAACTCTTTTTAGTCTATTATTAAGTAAAAGTTTTCTGGCTTTATTTCCTTTCTAGGCCATCCTGGACCAATCTCATGGTTAATAATTTCAATGAATTTCTCCCCACTCCTTGACCTATACCTTCTAGAGCTAACCCCTCCTTGGCAGTGCCCAACTATTGGCCAATCCAACCATTTCTCTTTTTCCAAGGCTGGGAAGTGCTGCTGAAGAACACCTCATAATCTTTGTAATTATATCCATTATACATTATGATTGTTGCTTTGCATAAGCCCTAAGCAACTCAGTAACTTTTTTGAGCTTCCCTTGTTAATCCCCTTCATTATCCATGTAGTGAACATTCCAAACTGTGAAATGTTAACTTCAAATCTCCAAGCCTATCTCTATCCCAGTTAATTCTCACTCTTAGCACATGATGCAATCTACTTCACTGACACAATAAAAGTCATCAATAATGGAATTTTAAAAACTCATAGAACTTTCCAGTACTATGAGTGAAACTCAATATATGAAATTAACACACACACATGGAAGTTAGGTGTAATTTCACAATGGAATATAGGCTTTGACAAAACAATATAACTATATTACAAAGGTATGAAACAACTCACAAAAGGGGTCGAGAGATAAGGCACTGACCTAAGTTACTTTAGAAATGAGTGGAGTTTGAAAGACTAAAGGCAAAAGAAACACTATATTGTACTTGATGAAGTTATTTCCCAAAGGAGTATATGTTATCAGCTTTGATACTACTATATATCTACATTGAAAATGAATGGTTACATAAATATATGATGGAAAGTAGGATCTGTGTTTCTCACTGTTGGAGTTAGAAGTTACAAATTAGAGACAACAGAAAGCTAGATGGATCCAAAATGGTAATGGATTAGAACTGGAGACATCAGTGTGAACTCATATACACAGAAGCAGTAGGAGAAGCATTATAAAGTTTGAACAAAAACCAATGTTATTGAATATTGACATTACTACCTTATTTTCTCACCTCCCATCCCTTCAAAAACCCACCATAATCTGATTTCTAAGAACACCGTACTAATTAATATTTTGCCTCAATTGTCACCAATTATTTATTATTTATCATGTGCTATGTTTTATCTTCACTACAAAGTTTACTTGACTTCTCATCTTCATTTAGCAGCATTGTGTGTGTGTGCATGTGTTTGTAAATCCTGGCTTATCTTAACAATTTTAATTCTTTCTTTTCTGTAAACAAGAATGTTTCTGAAATTTTCTTCAAGCGAATCTTTTCTCCTTAAAAAATATCATGGCTTTATCTAAATTCTAAAATCACCTAATATTTTATCATTCCCAAAATAGGTGGGAAAAGTTCCTCTGGTGGGAGAGAATTTTCTGATTTCTCAATTTTTAAAGAGACATTTTACCTTTATTAGCAGATTCTCAGATAAATTAATGAAATCAAAATGTCTTAAGTTATAAAGAAACTCATACGATTTTATTGTAGTGATTTTTAAATAAGCAGAGTGGGAGGTGACATCATCAAGATGGCAACTTAAATCAATACCAATTTTAGTCCTTTGCACAAGAAAACCAACTAACAACTATCCATAGACAAGACAATATTGTGAAAATCCCAGAACCCAGAAGTGAGGCTGAAGCATCTCTTGGATGACAGAAACTGAGAAGGATCACATTAAAAGAGATAGAGCAGCAGTTTCATTCTGAATACAATTGCTCTCCCTCCAGGCTAGCAGAGCAACACACCCAGAAGTGCAGCGGGAAAAGAGAACAAATGATGTACATCCTGGAAACATACAACCTACCAAGACATTATCATGAAGAAATAGAAAATCTGAATAGAATAACAATGAGTAAGAAGATTGAACCAGTAATCAAAATCTCACAACAAAGAAAATCCAGGGACCATATGGTTTGACTGGTGAATGTTATCAAACATTTAAAGAAGAATTAATGCCAATTCTTCTCAAACTTTTCCAAAAAATAGAAGAGATCACCTACAAATACCAAAGCCAGAAAAGGACAGGACAAGAAAAAAAAGTGATAGGCTAATATTCTTGCTGAACACAGGTACAAAACATCCCTGAATGATGATATAAAAGCCTACTTCTTCACCTATGGGCAACAGAATTTGAGTGAGCAAGAAATTCACTTTTTGTCAAGCCACTGAGATTTGTGGATGTGTTTACTTCAGCAGATAGCATTACTCACATTTACCTATACAAGCACCTCATTGTAGATACTGTTTTTAACTGTTAAGTGTTTAAATACTCCAATCTTTCTTCTCCATTGCCACCACAGCTGTATTTCTAAAGCATACACTATTTCCATAAATAACTGATGATTCACCTCAGAATAATTTAATAATACAATAATGTTCAAATTGTGTAGTATGTATGTAAGGTCTATAAAGTGCCTACTTTTGTCTTTTTGTTAATTCTTCCTGCTATTTATGTCAACAACCTCCCCACCTGAAAGAGAGCAAGATCTCATCATTCTGATTAATTCAAATTTTGAAAATTGTCCATGTTCTCAGGTTTCCATTTCTTTTTTTCATTTTCTTTTCCTTCTAGAGTTATCCTAATTGCAAATATCTTCCTGCAGAAACACTGCTCATGCTTTCAGCTTCTCACAATATTTTTTCTTGCAGCATTCCATTTTGTACTACTAGATTTTTAAATTTAGTTCACATTAACACCACTATAACACAATATTCATAGCTTATATTGCATATATAGCATTTTACTATATAATTGTTGATCATGAATTCATAAATTCTCCCCTGTAAGCTTTTGAACTATATCAAGTTCCTTATTGTTAAATTCCTTATTTCCTAACCCGTGGGTGTCTATAGTAAACATATATTAGTTTATTTTCAATTGGATGAAATTAATTTTCCTTCATTAATTTGAAAATTTTGATTTTAAAGATAAGAATACATTGAATTTTATCTTTAACAATTGCATTTTAGAGCAAAATATTTCAAAAAAAATGAGATTGACAAGATTATTAAGGAAGACTTGAAAAACTTACCTTATTTAGAAACAAACAAAATTAAAGCTATTATTTCTGGATAAATAATGCTCAGTATGGAGTAGTGTTATTCAGTTATTAAAGCTAAAGAAATTTGAACTGATGATGGTACTGTTAGAATAATCATTTATTGTTTGCCTTTTACTGTCATGGAACAATGAAAAAACAAACTTCACAAATTTAAAATTGGCTTTCTTTATTATTTCAAATAGTGTGGTTATCCTGTACTGTAAGTTTATTTTGGCATTTCAAGTATATCCTAGAAAGAAATATAATAACAATTCAAAAGCTCTACACAATTTTAATCAAATTAATCTGGGAAATTTTATAGGTAAGCAAAGCCAAAGATGCAGATAAAACTACATAACTATTTTTTCAAAATGTACTAAAGCTTGAAACTTCAAAAGAATACATCTTTAAACATTTCAATAGATAAAGACTTCTGTGTTCAGAATATTAAGTACCTTCATTTCAATAAGAAAAACTACTAGAATTTGTTTCTTTTCTCCAATATTTTCTTTTCCTTTGATAGTGCTGTTAGTTATTAGTGTTTTTTAAAGCATCAAGAATGTGAAAAATAATATGATAAGCATGTAATAGAATCCTGTAAGATGGGCAAGGCTAATACATTTCCTATAAGAAGCTAATGCAGTATATCAGATAGGCTTAAATATTGATCTTTATTGTTGAATACCACAGCTAATGGTATGGTAAATTACCTTGTTTTATATTTATTTATATGATTTCCTTCAGTTCTACAGAAATTCATGAATACCATGAAATACTATTGTACTACAATTTTCCATTTATCCATTTATAAATGGAAAGAAAAAGACAAACTGACATTTTAATTTTTTACTTGTCTATCATAGCAAACTTTTTTAATAAATAAAACTAAAATCATAAACATTATAATGTAAACAATACATTATTTTCCATCTCTTTATGCTGGTTTCCAGTGGAGAAGATGTCATTATAAAGAATAGCCTGAGCATAGATTACTAGAGTGCCTCTGCTAAGCCAGGGTGGGATGTCTGAAGTATGTGTTGTTAACCTATAACTAAGGAGTATAAAAGTGTTTGCCAATATAAAAAGAACAATTCAGAAATAAAATACTTTACTTTTCCACATACTTTCAGCTACCATTTAGATTACAGAAATAAAATAGATAAAAATATGGGAGAGGAGATAGATGAAGATTTGGAAACCAAAGCAATAAAAAGATTGATGACTTCAATACAACAAAATACTCCAAGATATCAGGGTACAATTTTTGTAGATAAATATAAATCATTTTAAGTGAATTGAAAAGCAGAAATCTTTGTATGTGCTTATTGTTGTTCAAACTTTTACCTTAATAACTGACAACTATTTTTCACTGTGCAAAGATTAGGAATCTAATGTGATGTGTGAATTCATAAATTGTTTCTAATAATTTCTTTGAAAAATGAATTTTCTGTGATTCTTCCAATCCTCTTCTAGACTTCATGTGCTGTGTAAGATTCAAAATAAGTGTAGTTAATGTGAATTCTCTCCAGAATCCTTCAGGAAAAGAAAATGTCACCTACCCTTACTTTTTTAAAATAAACTTTTTCAGAGTTCTTTCTTTTCAATGTAAACAAGAGTGTCAATCACTCTGTACAAACTTCTCCTCTCCCTAAGTTCACATAAGAAAGTTGCAGTTATCTGATTCCAGAAATATGGGAAATGGTCTGTTTCATATCCACGTTGTGCATTGCCTCTATAATTGCTAATATCAAGAGATGACTTTCACTTTATCATAGACCACATTTCCAAGTGAGCTCAGAGATCCCTCTCACAGGAGGAAATTTTCACTTTAGATTTAGATTTTATGCTTAGTTACAACCCTCAGTGACATCATTAAGGCCACAGCATTGGTGTCCATACTTCTCAGGCAGCTTGCAGTCATTGTTTAATCCATTTGTAATATTGTAAGCAATCCACTTATAGTTATCAATTGCAGAAACTCATAAACTACCATTCTCTCCATTATAAGGTTACCTTGTTTTCTTTTTTTTTTCATCTTCAGGTATTTGCATATGCTCCAATCTTGAGTTCTTGAAAAGCCTCCAGATGCTACTTAAGGGTGCTAATAGACTTCAACTCTCATACATATCCTGGATGCAGCATGTGTTCAGGGACCTGATAAATCCCATTTTTAGCCACTGAAACTCTCATGTCTTTAGAAAGCAGCTTTAGCAAAGGGAGAAAGGGTTTCAAACTGCTGAATCTTCATTGTCTTATCTGTAGGGGTTTGTGTGGCAGTGGAGAAGATCTTGCTTGAAATAGAGAAAACAAGACAGAAATTAAGATTACAATAATTATTTTGTATCATAAGTATGAAATCTGCAGGATGCATTCCGGGACAAGTAAAACAGACTTAATGCAGACAAAACAACTTCTATTATTCTTTGGTTTTCTTCGATTTTAATGTAATATATTCTTTATTAATGTAAACTTGAGTTAACTGCAAATTAATTAGATTGATCTTCTACAGTTATATGTACCCCATTTCTCTGAATTAACATGAACTGTCTTATTAAAGGTAAATGGAAAGTTTACTTTTTTATATAAATTATTTTATTTTTTTATAATTATGTTAACAAATGGTGTGATTTTAAAAATTATAGTTGTTTACAATAGTATATTGGTTACAGCACAGTGATTCAATATTTATAAATTGTACTTATTTAAAGTCATTATAACTTGTTGGCTATATTTCTTATGCTGTACAATATACCCTTGTGTCTTATTTATTTTACATATCATATCATAGTTTGTACCTCTTGATCCACTATGCCATTTCTCTCCCCACTGGCAACCACAGGTCAGTTATCTCTATCTGTGAGTCTGTTTCTGTTTTGTTATATTCATTCATTTGTTTTATTTTTTGAGATTCCACAAATAAGTGATAGTATACCATATTAGTCTTTTTCTGTCTGACTTATTTCACTAAGCATAATACCTGCCAGTTACTGTTGTTGCAAATGGAAAAAATTCATTCTTTTTTATGGCTGAGTAATATTCCATTGTGTGTGTGTGTGTGTGTGTGTGTGTGTGTGTGTGTGTGTGTGTGTATAATCACATCTTCTTTATTCATTCATCTGTTAATGGACACTTAAGTTGCTTCCATGTCTTGCCTATTATAAAAACGCTGTTATAAACATTGGGTGTAGATATCTTTGTGAATGAGTAAATTCTTGTTTTCTTTGAATATATACACAAGAGTGCAATTGCTGGATCATATGATAATTCATTTTTAGTTTTTTGTGGAAACTCTATACTATCAATATTTTCTACAATGGCTGCACCAGTTTACACTCCCACTAACTGTAATAGTGTTCCTTATACATTCTCACCAACATTTGTTATTTGTGGTCTTTTGGATGATAGCCACTCTGAAAGATGTGAGGTGATATCTCATTGTCGTTTTGATTTGCATTTCCCTGATGATTAATGACGTTGAACATGTTTTTGTGTGCTTGTTGTCCATCTGCATGCCTTCTTTGGAAAAAATGTCTATTTGTGTCTTCTAACCATTTTTTAGTCAGGTTTAGTTTTTTTTTTTTTTTTTTGATACTGAGATGTATGAGTTGCTTATATTTTGGGATATTAACCCTTTATCAAACATATCATTTGTCATTATTTTCTCCCATTCAATAGGTTCTCTTTTCATTTTGTCAATGAATTTCTCTACTGTAGAAAAGCTTTTTAGTTTGATTAGGTTTAATTTCTTTATTTTTGCTTTTCTTTCCTGTGCCTGAGGAGACAGATCAAAAAAAAATTACTACCACTTATGTCAAAGAGTGTTATGCCTATATTTTCTTCTAGGAGTTTTATGGGTTCCAGTCTTATATTTAGGTCTTTAGTCCTTTTGAGTTTATTTTTGTATATGGTGTGAGAAAATGTTCTAATTTCATTTTTTATTTAATGTAGCTGTGCAGTTTTCCCAGCACCATTTGTTGAAGAGTTTGTCTTTCCCCCATTGTATATTTTTGCTTCCTTTATCATAGTTTAGTTGACCATATGTGTGTAGGTTTATTTCTGGTCTTTCTATTATGTTCCATTGATCTACACATCTGTTTCTGTGCCAGTATCATTCTGTTTTTATTACTGCAGCTTTGCAGTATATTCTGAAGTCAGGGAAGGTTATGCTTCCAACTTTGATCTTTTTTCTCAAGGTTACTTTGCTTTTGTGCTTCCATATAAATTTTAACCTTATTTGTTCTAATTCTGTGAGAAATTTCATGAGTATTTTCATAGGGATTGCATCAAATCAGTAGATTGCTTTGGGTAGTATGGAAATTTTAAAAATATTAATTCTTCCAATTCATGAACATGAGGTACCTTTCCATTTCTTTGTATCATCTTCAATTTTCTACATCAAAGTTTTATAGTTTTCACAAAAAAGTTCTTTCAACCCATTGGTCAAGTTTATTTCTAGGTGTTTTATTCATTTTGATGTGATTTTAAACAGGATTCTTGCTTTCTTTTTCTGGTAGTTTATTATTAGTGTAAAGAAAAGCAACAGATTTCTGTATATTAATTTTGTATCCTGCAACTTTACTGAATTTATTTATTTATTCTTTGTTTATAAATTTTTATTGAGTACAGTTGATTTACAATGTTGTGTTCATTTCAGGTGTACAGCAAAGTGAATCAATTATACATATACATATATGAACTCTTTTTTTTTTTACATTACTTTCCCATATAGGTCATTACAGAGTATTGAGTATTGTTCCCTGTGTTACACAGTACGTTCTTATTAGTTATCTATTTTATATATAATAGAGTGCACATGTCAATCCCAATCTCCCAATTTATCCCTCCCCCCTCCCCTTGTTCCCTGGTAACCATACATTTGTTTTCTACACCTGTGACTCTATTTCTGTTTTGTAGATAAGTTCATTTGCACTCTTTTTTTTAGCTTTCACATATAAGTGATATCATATGATCTTTGTTCTTCTTTGTCTGACTTACTTCACTCGGTATGACAATCTCTAGATCAATCCATATTATTGCAAATTACTTTTTTTTATGGATGAGTAATATTTCATTGTATATGTGTACCACATCTTTTTATCTATTCCCATGTTGATGGACATTTATGTTGCTTCCATGTCCTGGCTACTGTAAATAGTGCTGCAATGAACACTGGGGTCCATGTATCATCTTGAATTATATTTTATTTTTCCTTTTGGGGGGAGAGTATATGCCTAGGAGTAGGATTGCTGGGTCATATGTTAGTAGTATTTTCAGTATTTTAAGGAACCTCTATACTGTTCTCCATACTGACTGTACCAATGTACATTCCCACCAACAGTGTAGGAGGATTCCTTTTCCTACACACCCTGTCCAGCATTTATTGTTTGTAAATTTTTTGATGATAACCATTCTGAATAGGGTGAGGTGATACCTCATTGTAGCTTTGATTTACAGAAATCACTTGCATTTCTATACACTAACAACAAAAGATCAGAAAGATAAACTAAGAAAAGAATCCCATTTACCAACATAACAAAAGGAATAAAATACCTAGGAATAAACCTACCTAAGGAGGCAAAAGACCTGTATTCAGAAAACTATAAGATGCTAAGGAAAGAAACAAAAGATGACACAAACTGATGGACAGATACAGCATGTTTTGGACTGGAAAAATCCATATTGTCAAAATGACTATATGACCCAAAGCAATCTGAAGATTCAAAGCAATCCCAATCAATTTACCAATGGCGTTTTCCACAGAATTAGAACAAACATTTTTACAGTTTCCTATGGAAACAAACAAACAAAAAAAAACAAATAACACAAATAATCTTGAGAAAGAAAAATGGAGCTGGAAAAAAGAAAACCAGAGCTGGAGGAATCAGGTTCCCCAATTTCAGGCTATACTACAAAGACACAGTAATCAAAACAGTAGGGTACTGGCACAAAAACAGAAATATAGGTCAATAGAACTGGATAGAAAATACAGAGATAAACCCATGTACCTATGATCAACTAATCTATGACAAAGGAGGCAAGGATATACAATGGAGAAAAGACAGTCTCTACAATAAGTGGTGCCAGGAAAACTGTATGTGCATGTAAAAGAATGAAATTAAAACACTTACTAACACCATACACAAAATAAACTCAAAATGGATTAAAGACCCAAATGTAAGTCCAGACACTATAAAACCCTTAGAGGAAAACATAGACAGAACACTCTTTAATATAAATCAAAGCAAGATATTTTTTGATCCACCTCTGAGAGAATTGAAAATAAAAACAAAAATAAACAAATGGGATCTAATTAAACTTAAAAGCCTTTGCACAACAAAGGAAACCTTAAACAAAACAAAAATACAACCCTCAGAATGGAAGAAAATATTTTCAATGGAAGCAACTGACAAAGGATTAATCTCCAAAATTTAAAAACAGCTCATGCAGCTCAATATCAAAATACCAAACAACCCACTCAAAAATAGGCAGAAGATCTAAATAGACACTTCTCCAAACAAGACATACAGAGCACAGGAAAAAAAATGTTCAACATCACTAACTATTAAATAAAAGCAATTCAGATATACAGCAAATGGTGTTCTCCAAAGCCCTTTCTTTAAAAATATAGGGTGCAAGAGGGCAGATGGCTGAAATAAGAAGAACTACAATCCTGCAGCCTGTGGAACAAAAACCACATTCACAGAAAGATAGACAAGATGAAAAGGCAGAGAGCTATATACCAGATGAAGGAAAAAGATAACCCCCCAGAAAAATAACTAAATGAAATGAAGACAGACAATCTTCCAGAAAAAGAGTTCAAAATAATGTTAATGAAGAAGATCCAGGACCTCGGAAAAGGAATGGAGGCAAAGATCAAGAAGATGCAAGAAATGTTTAACAAAGATTTAGAAGAAATAAAGAACAAACAAACAGAGATGAACAATACAATAACTGAAATGAAAAAGACACTAGAAGAAATCAATAGCAGAATAACTGAGGCAGAGGAATGGTTAGTGACCGGGATGACACAATGGTGGAATACACTGCTGCAGAACAGAATAAAGAGAAAAAGAATGAAAAAAAATGAAGACAGACTAAGATACCTCTGAGACAACATTAAATACAACAACATTCACATTATAGCAGCCTCAGAAGAATAAGAGAGAGAGAAAGGACCCAAGAAAATATTTTAAATGATTATAGTCATAAATTTCCCTAACATGGGAAAGGGAATAGCCACCCAAGTCCAGGAAGTGCAGAGGTCCCATACAGGATAAACTCAAGGAGAAATATGCTGAGAGACATAATAATCTAATTGGGAAAAATTACAGACAAAGAAAAATTATTGAAATCAACAAGGGAAAAATGACAAATAACATTCAAGAGAACACCCATATGGTTAACACCTGATTTCTCAGCAGACACTCTACAAGCCAGAAGGGAATGGCATGATATACTTAAAGTGATGAAAGGGAAGGACCTACAACCAAGATTACTCTACCTGGAAAGGATCTCATTCGGATTCGATGGAGAAATCAAAAGCTTTCCAGACAAGCCAAATCTAAGAGAATTCAGCACCACCAAACCAGCTCTACAACAAATTTTAAAGGAACTTCTCTAAGTGGGAAACATAAGAGAAGAAAAGGACCTACAAAAACAAACCCCCCAAATTAAGAAAATGGTAATAGGAACATACATATTGATAATTACCTTAAACGTGAATGGATTATATGCTCCAACCAAGAGACACAGACTTGCTGAATAGATATAAAAGCAAGACCCATATATATGCTGTCTACAAGAGACCCACTTCAGACCTAGGGACACATACAGACTGAAAGTGAGGGGAGAGAAAAAGATATTCCATGCAAATGGAAAGCAAAAGAAAGCTGGAGTAGCAATTATCATATTAGATAAAATAGACTTTAAAATAAAGAATGTTACAAGAGACAAAGAAGGACACTACATAACTATCAAGGGATCAATCCAAGAAGAAGATATAACAATTATAGATATATATTCACCCAACATAGGAGCACCTCAATACATAAGGCAACTGCTAACAGCTATAAAATAGGAAATCAACAGTAACACAATAATAGTGGGGGATGAAAACACCTCACTTACACCAATGGACAGATCATCCAAACAGAAAATTACTAATGAAAGCACAAGATTTAAATGACACAGTAGACCAGATAGATTTAATTGATATTTATAGGACATTCTATTCAAAATCAGCAGATTGCACTTTCTTCTCAAGTGCATATGGAACATTCTCCAGAATAGATCACATCTTGGGTCACAAATCAAGCCTCAGTAAATTTAAGAAAACAGAAATCATATCAAGCATCTTTTCTGACCACAACACTGAGATTAAAAATCAATCACAGGGAAAAAAAAAACCGTAAAAATCGCAAACACATGGAGGCTAAACAATATATTACTAAATAACCAAGAGATCACTTAAGAAATCAAAGAGGAAATCAAATAATACTTAGAGACAAATGACAATGAAAACACAATGATCAAAAACCTATGGGATGCAGCAAAAGCAGTTCTAAGAGGGAAGTTTATAGCTATACAAACCTACCTCAAGAAACAAGAAAAATCACAAATAAACAATCTAACATTACACCTAAAGGAACTAGAGAAAGAAGAACAAATAAGATGCAAAGTTAGAAGAAGGAAAAAAATCATAAAGATGAGAGCAGAAATAAATGAAATAGAAACAAAGTAAACAAATGCAAAGATCAATAAAACTAAAACCTGATTCTTTGAAAAGATAAACAAAATTGACACACGATTCGCCAGACTCATCAAGAAAAACAGGGAGGAGACTCAAATCAATAAAATTAGAAATGAAAAAGGAAAAGTTACAATGGACACCACAGAAATACAAAGCATCCTAAGAGATTACTGCAGCAACTCTATGCCAATAAAATGGACAACCTGGAAGAAATGGACAAATTCTTAGAAAGGCATAACCTTCCCAGACTGAACCAGGAAGAAATAGAATATATGAACAGACCAACCACAAGTAATGAAATTGAAACCATGATTAAAAATCTTCCAACAAACAAAAGTCCAGGACCAGATGGCTTCACAGGTGAATTCTATGAAATATTTAGAGAAGAGCTAACACCCATCTTTCTCAAACTCTTCCAAAATAATTGCAGAAGATGGAAAACTCCCAAACTTATTCTATGAGGCCACCATCACCCTGATACCCAAACCAGACTAAGATACTACCAAAAAAGAAAATTACAGACAAATATCACTGATGAATATAGATGCAAAAATCCTGAACAAAATACTAGTAAAAAGAATCCAACAACACATTAAAAGGATCATACACCATGATCAGGTGAGATTTATGCCAGATATGCAAGGATTCTTCAATATACGCAAATCAATCAATGTGATACACCATATTAACAAATTGAAGAATAAAAACCATATGATCATCTCAAGAGATGCAGAAAAAGCCTTTGACAAAATTCAACACCCAGTTATGATAAAAACTCTCCACAAATTCGTCATAGAGGGAACCTACTTCAACATAACAAAGGCCATATACGACAAACCCACAGCAAATATTCTCAATGGTGACAAGCTGAAAGTATTTCCTCCAAGATCAGGAACAAGACAAGGATGTCCATTCTCACCACTATTATTCAACATAGTTTTGGAAGTCCTAGACATGGCAATCAGAGAAGGAAAAGAAATAAAAGGAATACAAATTGGAAAGAAGAAGTAAAACTTTCACTGTTTGCAGATGACATGATACTATACATAGAGGAACCTAAAGATGCCACCAGAAAACTACTAGAGCTAATCAATGAATTTGGCAAAGTTGCAGGATAGAAAATTAATGCACAGAAATCTCTTTCATTCCTATACACTAATGATGGAAAATCTAAAACAGAAGTTAAGAAAACACTCCCAATTACCATTGCAACAAAAAGAATAAAATACCTAGGAATAATCCTACCTAAGGAGAAACAACACCTGTATGCAGAAAACTATAAGACACTGATGTAAGAAAGTAAAGATGATACCAACAGATGGAGAGATATACCATGTTCTTGGATTGGAAGAATCAATATTGTGAAAATGACTATACTACCCAAAACAATCTACAAATTCAATGCAATCCCTATCAAATTACCAACGGCATTTTTTATGGAACTAGAACAAAAAATCTTAAAATTTCTATGGAGACACAAAAGACCCTGAATAGCAAAAGCAGTCTTGAGGGAAAAAACATGGAGCTGGAGGAATCAGACTCCCTGACTTCAGACTATACTACAAAGCTACAGTAATCAAGACAATATGGTACTGGCACAAAAACAGAAATATAGATCAAGGGAAGAGTGTAGAAAGCCCAGAGTTAAACCTACACACCTATGGTCAACTAATCTATGACAAAGGAGGCAAGGATATACAATGGATAAAGAGAGTCTCTTCACTAATTGGTACTGGGGAAACTGGACAGCTACATGTAAAAGAATGAAATTAGAACATTCCCTATCACCATACACAAAAAGAAACTCATAATAGATTAGGGACCTAAATATAAGACCAGACACTCTAAAACTCTTATAGGCAAACATAGGAAGAACACTGTTTGACAGAAATCACAGCAAGATCTTTTTTGATCCACCTCCTGGACTAATGGTAATAAAAACAAAAATAAACAAATGGGACCTAATGAAACTTAATAGCTTTTGCACAGCAAAGGAAACCATAAACAAGATGAAAAGACAACCCTCAGAATGGGGGAAAACATTTGCAAATGAATCATCAGACAAAGGATTAGTCTCCAAAATATATAAACAGCTCATCCAGCTCAATATTAAAAAGACAAACAACCCAATTTAAAAATTGGCAGAAGATCTCAATAGACATTTCTCCATAGAAGACATACAGATGGCCAAGAACACTTAAAAAGATGCTCAACATCACTAACTATTAGAAAATTTCAAATAAAAACTTCAATCAGCTATCATCTCACAGCAGTTAGAATAGGCATCATCAGAAAATCTACAAACAAGAAATGCTGGAAAGGTTGTGGAGAAAAGGGAACCCTCTTACACTGTTGGTAGGAATGGAAATTGATAGAGCCACTATGGAGAACAGTATGTAGGTTCCTTGAAGAACTAGAAAAAGAATTACCATATGACCCAGCAATCCCACTACTGGACATATACCCAGAGAAAACCATAATTCAAAAAGACACATGCACCCCAATGTTCATTGCAGCACTATTTACAATAGCCAGGTCATGTAAGCAACCTAAATTCCCATTGACAGATGAATGGATAAAGAAGATGTCATACATATATACAATGGGATATTACTCAGCCATAAAAAGGAATGAAATTGAGTCATTTGTAGAGCTGCGGATGCATCCAGAGTCTATCATACAGAGTGAAGTAAGTCAGAAAGAGAAAAACAAATATTGTATATTAACACATATATGTAGAACGTAGAAAATGGTACCGTTGAACTGGTTTGCAGAGCAGAAACTGAGACACAGAATTAGAGAACAAACGTATGGACACCAAGGGGGGAAGCGGCAGAGGGTGGGGGTTGTGGTGTGATGAATTGGGAGATTGGGATTGAGGTGTATACAATCATGTGTATAAAATGGATGACTAATAAGAAAATAAATAAATAATAAAAAAAGAAATACAATTCATTTATTTATTCTAACATTTTGTTGGTCGTGAATTTTGGATTTTCTACACATAATATTATGTCGTCTGCAAACGGTGACAGTTTTACTTCTCTTCAAATTTGGATGCCTTTTATTTCTTTTCCTTGTCTAATTTGTGTGGCTAAGCCTTCCAATACTATGTTAAATAGAAGGGGCAAGAGTGTGCACCCTTGTCTTATTCTTGATTATACAGGAAAATCTTTCAGTATTGAATATGATGTTAGCTGTGGGTTTGTCATAAATGGTCTTTATTACATTGAGTTATTTTCCCTAAACATCCACTTAGATAAGAGTTTTTGTCATGAATAGATGGTGGGGATGATTATCTATTCTACTTATTTCTACTGTGATCTTTATTATTTCTTTCCTTCTGCTGACTTTGGGCTTTTTTTGTTCTTACTTTTCTAATTCATCTAGATGTTAGATTAGGTTGTTTCTTTGTGATTTTTCTAATTTCTTGCTCTAGGCTTGTATCACTATAAACTTCCTTCATAAATAAATTTTGTCAAATACTTTTTCAGCATTTTTGAGATAATCGTGCAATTTGTATCCTTCCTTTTGTTAATATGGTGTATCACTTTGGTTGATTTGTGGCGATTGAAACTTCCTTGCATCTCTGGTATAAATCTCACTTGATCATGGTGTATGGTCCTTTTTATATTATGCTGAATTCATTTTGTTAATATTTTGTTCAGGAATTTTACATTACATCTACATTGGTCATAGGTATTGGCCTGTAATTCTTTTTTTTTTTTTTTTTTTGGTAGTGTCTTTGTCTGGTTTTGGTATCAGGGTAATGGTACCTTTGCAGAATTAATTTGGAAGTGTCACCTCCTCTTCAGTTTTTTAGAGTAGTTTGAGGGCAGGCATTAGCTCATCTTTATATGTTTCGTAGAATTCCCTGTGAAGCTGTCTAGTCCTGGACTTTTGTTTCCTAGGAGTTTTTTTCACTCTTTATTAAATTTCACAGCTAGTGATCAGATTATTTGATTTCTTCAGTGATCCATTGGTTGTTTAGTAACAAATTGTTTAGCTTCCATGTGTTTGTGTGTTTTATAGCTTTTTTCTTGTAGTTGATTTCTAATCTCATAATGTTTTCATTGGAGAAGATGCTTGATATGATTTCAGTTTTCTTAAATTTATTGAGGCTTGCTTTTTGGCCCAGCATGTGATCTATCCTGGAGAAAGTTCCACGTGCACTTGAGAAAAATGTGTGTTCTGCTGCTTTCAGATGGAATGCTCTATAAATATCAATTAAGTCCATCTGGTCGAATGTGTTATTTAAAGGCTGTATTTCCTTATTGATTTTGTCTCTGGATGGTCTGTCCATTGGTGTAAGTGGGGTGTTAAAGTCCCTTACTATTATTTTGTTACTATTGATTTCTCCTTTAATGGCTGTTACCATTGGCCTTATATATATAGGTGCTCCTATGCTGAGTGCATATATATTTACATTTGTTATATCTTCTTATTGAATTGATCTCTTGATCTATATGTAGTGTCCTTCTTGTCTCTTGTAACAATCCTTATTTTAAAATCTACTTTGTCTGATATGAGTATTGCAACTCCAGCTTTTTTTGGATTTCCACTGAATACCTTTTTCCATCCGTTCAGTTTCAGTCCTCACTTTCAGTATGTGTCCCTAGATCTGAAGTTGGTCTCTTGTAGACAGCATATATACAGGTCCTGTTTTTGTATCTATTCAGCCAGTCTATGTCTTTTGGTTGGAGCATTTAATTCATTTACATTTAAGGTAATTATTAATATGTATTTTCTTATTGCCATTTTGTTAATTGTTTAGGATTTGTTTTTGTAGATCTTTTTTCTTTCCTTCCTCTTTTGTTTTCTTATCTTGTGATTTGATGACTATCTTTAGAGTTGTATTTGGATTACTTTTTCTTTTTTGCATGTGTATCTATTGTAGATTTTTGGCTTGCAGTTCCCCTGAAGTTTTGATATAGCAAATATGTCAATATTGTACATAAATACAATATTGTTTTAAATTGCTGCTATCTTCATTTCAAATGCATTTCCAATATTCTGCGTTTGTACTCTCCTGTTCTCACAATTGCTATTTTGGTATATTTGTGTGTGGATGATTTCCTCCCTTTACTGTATGTTTGCCTTTACTGGTGAGTTTTCCCATTTGAAATTCTCTTGTTTCTAGTTGTGGCCTTTTCTGCTGATTTTATGGTATTGAATTCTCTTAGTGTCTGCTTGTCTTTAAAGCTTTTTATTTCTCTGTTGAATGTAAATGGGAGTCTTGTTGGGTAGAGTATTCTTGGTTGTAGGTACTTCCCTTTCATCACTTTAAAAATATGGTGCCACTCCCTTCTGGCCTGCAGAATTTCCACTGAAAAGTCAGCTGATAACCGTTTGGAGATTCCTTTGTATGTTACTTGTTGCTTTTCCCTTGTTGCTTTTAATATTTTCTCTTTGTCTTTAATTTTTGTTAATTTGATTAATATGTGTCTTGGCATGTTCCTCCTCAGGTTTATCCTGCATGGGACTCTTTGCTCTTCCTGGACTTGACTGAGTATTTCTTTTCCTGTATTAGGGGCTCCTATGGAGTCACTGCTTTTCCCTGGGTCCCAGTGCACATGAAATCTTGTGTGCACCCACCAAGAGTGGAGTCAGTGTTTCCCCTAGTCCTGTGCAGCTCCTGCACTCAAGCCCCACTGGTCTTCAAGCCAAATGCTCTGGGAGCTCCTCTTCCTGATGTCAGACCCCCAGGTTTGGGAGCCTTATGTGGGGCTCAAAACCCTCACTCTTGTGTGAGAGTCTCTCCAATATAATTATTTTCCAGTTTAGTTTCCTGTGTGTAGCCCACCCAGCAGGTATGGAATTTGATTGTGCCCCTCCTGCCATACTGTTGTGGCTTCTTTGTCTTTGGATGTAGAATATCTTTTTTGGTAGGTTTGAGTCTTTTTTGTCAATGGTTGTTCAGCAGTAGTTTTGATTTTGTTGTTTTTATGAAAGGAGGTGAGCTCAAGTCCTTCTAGTCCACCATCTTGTCTCCTCCTCCACTTGTTGAAGTATTTTCTGATTTCCTCTTTGATTTCTTTATTGACTAATTGTTATTTTAGTAGCATATTGTTTATGGTTTTCCCATTTTTCTTCCTGCAATTAACATGTAGTTTCATATTTTTGTGGTCAGAAAAGATTCTTGCTATAATTTACATCCTCTTAAATTTGTTGAGACATTTTTGTCACATTGCATGTGATCCACCCTAGAGAAAATTTCATGTGCACTTGAGAGGAATAAGTATTCTGTTTTGGGATGGAATGTACTATAAATATCTATTAAGTCTGACAAGTCTAATTTGTCATTTAATCCCATTGTTTCCTTACTATTTTTGTCTGGGTGATCTGTCTACTGATGTAAGTAGGGTGTCTACTGTTATTGTTTTATTGTCAATGTCTGTTAATATTTGCTTTGTAAATTTACGTGCTCCTATATTAGGTACATATATGTTAACAAATGTTATATCTCTTCTTGATTGATCCCATTATCATTATATAATACCTTTCTTTGTGTTTTGCTATAGACTGTGTTTTAAATATGAGTATTTTTGTCTGATATGAGTATTTTCACTCCTTTTTTGTTGTTTCCGTTTGCATGGAATATAATTTACCTTCCCTCACTTTTAGTCTGTTTGTGTCATTGACTCTGTAGTGAGTCTTTTGGAGGTAGCATATAGATGGGTCTTGTTTTTGTTTGTTTGTTTTTCTTTTCCAATCAGCCACACTATGGCTTTTGACTAGAGCATTTAGTGAATTGATACTTTAAGTGATTATTAATAAGTATGTACTTATTGCCATTTTGTTCTTTCTTTTCTGGTTGTTTTTTTAGCTCTTCTCCGGTCTTTTCGTCGTTTTGTTTCTTTGCTTGTGGGTTCTTTAAGTATGTATTCATTTTTTTTCTAGTTTTTGTGTACCTATTGTAGGTTTTTGATATGTGGTTACAATGGGGCTCTTATATGTTAATCTATAACTATATCTACTTGTTTTAAACTAATACTCATTTAAGTTCAAACACATTCTAGAAGATCAACATATTTTACTTCCCTCCCCCACTTTTTGTGTTTTTGATGTCATATTTTACATCTTCATGTCTATCCCGTAAATGTTCACTGTAATTATAGTTGATTTTATAATTTTAGTCTTTTAATCTTTGTACTAGCTTATTCAACATTTATTATATATTTACCTTTATGAATGGGATTTTTCCTTTCCTATAAATTATGATTTCTTTGTAGCTGTTTCTTTTGCCCTTAAATAAGATGCTTTAACACTTCTTTTAAGGTCAGTTTAGTATTGATGAGCTCTTTTAGTTTCTGCTTGTCTGAGAAGTTATTTATTTCTCCTTCAATTCTGAATGGTAACCTTGCTAGGTAGTGCATCCCATGTTGTAGATTTTTCCATTTAAGCACTTTAAATATATTATACCATTCTCTTGACTTGGAAGTTTCTGCAAAAAAACAGTTGATAAACTTATGGGAGTTTCCTGGTACGTGACCCTGTTTTTATCTTGGTGCCTTTGAAATCATCCCTTTAACTTTTGCCATTTAATTATGATATGTCTTGGTTTAGGTCTCTTTGGTTTCATTTGTTTGGGACTCTCTGTGCTTTCTATACCTGGAAATCTGTTGAGTTCTGCAGCTTAGGAAGTTTTCAGCCATAATTTAATCAAACATGTTTTCTAATCCTTTCTCTCTCTTTCTCCTGGGACCCCTATAATGCAAATGTTAGTACACTTGATGTTGTCTCAGAGGTCCCTTAAACTACCCTCATTTTTTAATATATTTTTCTTTTTGCTGTTCCGATTCGATGATTTCCATCATTCTGTCATCCAAATCACTTATATATTCTTCTGTATCACCCAGTCTGCTGTTAAATTCCTTCTAGTGTATTTTTTAGTTTAGTCATTGTATTAGTGCTAATTGTTATTTTTATTCTTCAGTTTCTTGTTAAAATTATCACTGTGTTCATCTATTCTTTTCTGAAGTACAGTTGGCATTCTTTACTAACGCTTTGAACACTTTATCTCGTGAATTATTTATACTGTTTCTTTTTTCAAGATTTTTTCTTTTTCTTTCATTTGCAACATATTGCTCTGCCTTCTCATTTTGTTTAACTTTCTTTGTCTCTATGAAATTAGGTCAAATAGTTACCTATCTGACTTGAAGGGGTGTCTCTGTGTGGGAGTGTCCCTATACAATCTATGTGTCCCCAGTGGCTTTGAAAGGAGAACTGGATCTGATGTGAGCACAGGTTACTTTTCCCTCTGGGGTGTGTTGGTAGCTATCACCTTGGTGGAATGTAGGGTTGATATGGAGGGGCTAGAGCCAGTGCCAGGTATGAGCTGGGGCTTCTTCTGTACTCAGTGGCAGTCATCACCCTATTGGGAGTGGGGTCTGGTCCCAAAGGGTTGATGCAGAATTACTGAGGATCAGGTCCAAGCCCTTGAATTTTGTGCACTCCTGCTGGCAACAGCATCTCTGCCCTAGTGGATAGCAGAGCTGAAGCAAGCGGTGGTGGACTAGGTGTTCAGTGCAGGCCAGAATGTGTAATAGGGTGATCTCAGAATGCCATTCAGAGTCCTTAATCCACTATCTAATCCACCATCTCCATATGGGTGCCAACACTGCCTTCCTTTGCCCTGTTCAGAAACAGCACTGGGTTTGACCTGGCTCTGTCTCCCCAGGTGTGCACCCTCTACTAAGTAGCAGCACATTTGCTCCAATGGAGAACATAATTGGAGCAAGGGGGGCTGGAGCAGGTGTCTGGATTAAGCTGGGGCACATACTGGGAAGTCAGTCAGATCCCCAAGCAGCTTTCAATCTGTTGCCTTTGCATGTGCACTGGTAAGGCTGCCTTCACCTTGTTCAAAGGCAGGGTCAGTCTAAGATATCTCAATTCTCTCTAAGCATACACACTCTCCTTTGGCCAACAGCAACCATCACCCTAGTAGAGAGCTGACTGGAATAAGAAGAGCTGCTGCAGGTGCCAGGTGCTGGATAAGGTGTGGCTAGGGTGATTGCAGGAAACTGGCCAGAGTTCTGAGAAGTTTTCAATCTGCTTCCTCTGCTTTGATCTTGGGGAGTAATTAAGCACAAATCTATATTTTCATTAGCAGAGTGTCCGTTTCTTACAGTCATCTGGTAAGTCCCACTGATTGTCAAACCAGCTGAGGAGACTCATCTTCCTGCTGTGGGACCCCATGTCCGGGGTTCCCAGTATGTATGTGGCTTGAACCCCTCACTCACCACAGAGGATCCCCAAGCCTGCAAGAGCTCCCTCCTCTTCTGTGACCCCTGCTAAGGGCACAAGTCCTGACCTGATCAATTCTCCTCCCTTCCTACCTGATTCCCTGTGGATCTTTCTTTACAGACTTAGTTGTAGAAAAGCCTTTCTGTCAGTCTCCAGATTTTTTCAGTGAGTTGTTCCTTATGTAGATGCATTTTTTTATGTGTTCATGGGGGGAGGTGAGTTGAGCATCCTCTTACTTTACCATCTTGATCTCCCTCCTTGTTTGAAATGTTCACTTATTACATTAAACTATTTAAATTAGAGATTTTTTTTTTTGTTTTGATGCACATCAACAGAGGTGATTATATAGTTGTTCTGCACAAGTTTTGTTCAGCTTGCTTTCCTATTGTTAGAGCACAGATGTTCTGAACTCACAGTGAAAAAAATCATAGATTACAGGAATGTGTCATTGTTCTCATTCTCCTGTTTTTCTTCCTCCTCTTTTTCCTCTGTTTTCTTCTCTTGGTTATCTCCTTTTTTTCTTTACCAGTGATATTACTGACTACCTACCACAAGCTAGATTCTGAGGATAAAGAAAATATAAGAAAGACATGCTAAAAAACAATTCACCAATTTAACACAAGTACAAAAATGCAACTAAATACTAAGGAAAGGGCAACTGTAGATATTATGATAAATCCAATTAGAGCAACAATTTTAACCCATTTCTTAGTAAAGGTGGACACACACAAACACCTTGAAAACTTATTTTTACGTTAAGGTAAAAACTTTATAGGGTATAAAATATAATATAATTTAAAATACCAAGAAGAATGTGATAGTAGCTTCAGGCTGGCCTTTAAACTTCAAAGGTATCTTGTCAATGTACTTTGACATTAAGATAAACTTATTAGAGATACTGATATAAGATTTTTCTGGATGACTTAAGGTTAGAATTCTGAGTGACATTCAATCTCACAAGAGAAATGACAATAACATTACTCTTTAACAGGCATAAATTATAGAAGCATAGAATAAATGGTATAGAGGAATCATAAATGTAATTTATATATAGATGTGCAATAAATATATACAATAAAACGTTGGAGCATAAATAAAAGTAAACTAAATAACATTAGAACACTGGCATTTGATCAGTAATGGCCAATGGTCGAGATTCAAGTTTGGCAATCTCTCTTTTTTTAAAAAAAAATAATTAATTATTATTTTTTTGGCTGTGTTGGGTCTTTGTTTCTGTGCGAGGGCTTTCTCTAGGTGCGACAAGCGGGGACCACTCTTTATCGCGGTGTGCAGGCCTCTAACTATCGTGGCCTCTCTTGTTGTGGAGCACAGTCTCCAGACGTGCAGCCTCAGTAGTTGTGGCTCACGGGCCTAGTTGCTCCACGGCATGTGGGATCTTCCCAGACTAGGGTTTGAACCCGTGTCCCCTATTGGCAGGCGGACTCTCAACCACTGCGCCACCAGGGAAGCCCTGGTAATCTGTCTTAAAGGAATAATTCAAAATAAGGAAAATAATATTTTAATGCTACATTCCTACCACTGGAGACATCCTGAGCTCAATATCCACTCCATAATAGCAATGAGATCAACTCCAAGGGCATTTTGGGGCCATAATATTAAAGGGAATTGGTGCTAAAGTAGGAAGAGAAATTCATTAAAACTCTGATTTCTTCATTGTGCTTTCTCTATGAAATATTTCATGTTGGTTTCCCTCTCTGGAATATAATGCTCCATTTATTTATTGAAAAAGTCTAAGTCAAATGAAACAAAATTAGTTATGTTCTAAGCCTTAGGAAGAAATCCTCTTATTTCTCTTACTATGATATTTTTCAGTATTGATTTTCTTTGCTTTTGTTCCCTCTCCCCTCCACTGGGGCTAATTTGGGGTATGGATCTTAAAGAAAAAGATTGAAGAATATCTAGGGTAAATATTCAAATATTGACACATGAACAAATACAGATATTCATGATAAATGTAATCAATAGGTAGGAGTGTTAGAAGTCAGAATTCTCAGAGTTAACAAGGTTCCTGAGAAGTATATTTACCTTGAAGCAAACAGTCCGACTTCATTAGCCAGATAGCTAAAGCTCCTAAACAATAATTAAAATTGTTTTCATACTGTTATAGTCACAGTGGAAACTAAATGATTCTGTAGAATTTTAGAGCTCCAACCACCTGAATTTGAGACTTTTTCAATAAATGAGCTTAACACATAGGGAGGGAGATTATCTCTCTTATTTCACACTATATTGTCTAGTTGACATGATATTTTACATTTCAAGAGTGTATTTTACTGACTGCAAATTCCTACACAATCCAAGTTAGTCAGAAAAGAGAGCTCTAGACCTGCTAGTCTAAAGGCTGCAGTCACAACAGTTTCAATCACTATGACCTTCTGAAACAGCATACAACAACCTGGTTGATTTGTGGACTTACTTATGTCACCCTTGGGGATTCCCAGAAACACTCAAAGGAGGGAATTGTTCAAATATCTAGAATTTTTCATGAATATCTGAGCTTTAGATTCTTAAATCCTAGTGCACATTCTTAACCCTCTCTATTTCCACCTCTCTACCTCTCCTGAGATATTATTAGCAAGTAGTGCTCTGAAGATAGTCTGAAAATGTTTACTACAGTGGTTTAAAATTTTATTGTCTTTTTGGTTATAGTAATTCTGACAGGTGTGTGAAATGACATCTGCAAATGGTTTTGATTTGAATTTTCCTGGTAATTAGTAACGTTGAGCATCTTTTCATGCGCCTATTGGCCATCTGTATGTCTTCTTTAGAAAAATGCCTATTTGTGTCCTCTGTCCATTTTTAAATCCAGTTGTTTGTGATATTGAGTTGTATGAGTTCTGCATATAGTTTGGATATTAACCCTTTATTGGACATATCATTTGCAAATATCTTCTCCCATTTAGTAGGTTGCATTTTCATTTTGTTGATCGTTTCCTTCACTGCCCAAAAGCTTTTAAGCTTGCTTAGGTCTTTTTGTTTATTTTTGCTTTTTTTTTCCTTTGCCTGAGGAGACATATTCAAAAAAAAATTGATATGTCAAAGAGTGTACTCTCTATGTTTTCTTCTAGGAGTTTTGTGGTTTCAGATCTTACATGTAAGTCTTTAAACCATTTTGAGTTTATTTTTGTATATGGCAGGAGGAAATATTCTAGTTTTATTATTTGACATGTAGCTGTCCAGCTTTCCCAACACCACTTATTGCAGAGACTTTTCCCCCATTGTATATTCTTGACCCCTTTATCATAGATTAATTGACCATATGTGTATGGGTTTATTTCTGGGCTCTCTATTCTGTTCAATTGATCTATGTGTCTGTTTTTGTGTCAGTACTATATTGTTTTGATTACTATAGCTTGTAGTATAGTCTGAAGTCAGGGAGCATGATACCTCTAGCTTTGGTCTTTTTACTCAACCGACCTGGAGGGTATTATGCTTAGTGAAATAAGTCAAAGAGAGAAAGATAAATGCTGTATCTTTTCACTTATATGTGGAATCTAAAAAATAAAACAAGTAAATTAATATAACAAAACAGAAACAGAGTCCCAGATACAGAGAACAGACTAGTGTTTATCAGGGTGGAGAGGATTAGGAGGAGGGGTAAAATAAGTGAATTGAATTAAGAGGTACAAACTACTAGGTATAAAATAAATGTTACAAGGATGTAATGTACAGCACAGGGAATATAGCCAATATTTTTTAATGACTTTAAATGGAGTAAAATCTATAAAAAAATATTGAATCACTATGTTATACACCTGAAATTAATATAATATTGTAAGTCAACTACATTTCAATGAATTAAAAAAAAAACTTATCATGAGAAAAAAAGTATTGTTGATTTATGTAATACTTAATTATAATCACTATTGATTATAAAACAAAAAAATAAGGAATTGATGTTTTAGTAGAAAATGAGCTTAAATATCCAGCAATAGGTGAGTAAAAAATTCACTCAATGAAATATGGTATAGTAATTAAAATGTTGGTTATGAAAACATTAAGATAGAAAATAACATTATATTTAAAAAGCAACATTGTAGAGCATAGTTTCAATTATGAAGAAAATCATAGAAAATATATTCAATAGAAATATATCAAAATAGTTTAGGGTGGTAGAATAATGTTTGACACACTCAGGACTAGGTTCACAAGCTATACACCTGCACACTGCCAGCTTGCCTCCCAATAGAGGACTCCACTGCCAGGCTCACACATGTGGCAGGAATGTGGTCATACGAGTGCATGTTCACAGCCAGTATCCAGGCAGTTGCTTGTGGACCTAGATCCAGCCTTGTGTCCTGTCACTGGCCTGCACCACTGGGCTCACCAGTATGTAGCCACTCCAGCTATTCACCTACAGGCCCCGTACCTAACTTTCCTCATTGGCCAGCTCTACAATGTGCCCATGGTGAAACCTCTAACCTCTGGGGTGCATTTGCCATATATATGATAAAGAGTTAATATTCAAAATATATAAGGAATGCATACAACTTAATAGCAAAAAATGCAAATATCCAGAGAAAAACTTGGTTCAAAAGTGTACATAAATCCCAATGTTTACTGCAGCAATGTTTATTAAAATAGCCAAATCATGGAAGCAACTTAAATGTCCATTGACAGATGAATGAATAAAGAAGATGTGGTACATATATACAATGGAATATTACTCAGCCATTAAAAAGAATGAAATAATGCCATTTGCAGCAACATGAATGGACATGGAGATTTTCATTCTAAGTGAAGCAAGTCAGACAGCGAAACACAAATATCATGTGATATCACTTATATGTGGAGTCTAAAAATAAAATTGATACAAATGAACTTATCTACAAAACAGAAACAGACTCACAGATGTAGAGAATGAACTTATTGTTACCAGGGGGAAAGGGGAGGGGGAGAGATAGACTGGGAGTTTGGGATTAACAAGTACACACTGCTGTATTTAAAATAGATAGCCAGTGGGAACCTACTGTATAGCACAAGGAACTCTGCTCAATATTCTGTAATAACCTAAATGGGAAAACAATTTGAAAAATAATAGAAAATAAATAAATACATAAATAAAATGCAAATAATTTAATTGGAAAATGAGCAATGGACATGAATGAACATTTTTCCAAAGAAAAACAAATATTCCACAGGTACATGAAAGGTGCTTAACATTACTGTTCATCAGGGAAATGCAATCAGAAACACAATGAGATTTTAACTCACACCTGTTGGAATATTAATTATTAAAAGAAAAGAAATAATAAATGCTGGTGAAAATGTAGAGAAAAGAGAACCTGGTATACTGTTGGTGGGAATATATATTAGCATAGTTGCTATGGAAAACAGTATGTAGTTTTCTTAAAAAAAAATAAAAAAGCAATATCATACAATGTTTGTCCTCCTCTGTCTGACTTAACTCAGTATGAGAATTTCTAGGTCCATCCATGTTGCTGCAAATGGTATTATTTTGTTATTTTTTTATGTCTGAGTAATCTTCCATTGTATATATGTACCACATCTTTTTTATCCATTCGTCTGTTGATGGAAATTTAGGTTGCTCCCATGTCCTGGCTACTGTAAATAGTACTGCAATGAATATTGGGGTGCATGTATCTTTTTGAATTATGGTTTTCTCCAGGTATATGCCCAGGAGTGGAATTGCTAGGTCATATGGTAGCTCTATTTTTAGTTTTTTAAGGGACTTCCATACTGTTCTTCATAATGGCTGTACCAATTTATATTTCCATCAACAATGTAGGAGGGTTCCTTTTTCTCCACACCCTCTCCAGCATTTATTGTTTGTAGAGTTTATGATGGTCAAAAATAGACCTACCTTATGATTCAATAATCCCACTTCTGTTTTTTTATCCCAAGGAAATAAAATTGGGATCTCATAGAGATATCTGCATCCCCATGTTTATTGCAGAATTATTCACAGTAGCCAAACTATGGAAACAGTATAAGTTCCAGTCAACAGAAAAATGGATAAAGAAGATGTGTTGTATGAAATATTATTCAGCCATAAAATAGAAGGAAATCCTCCCATTTGTGACAACATGGATGGACCTTGAGGGCATTATATTAAGTGAAATAGGTTAGAAAGAGAAAGACAAATACCGTGTGATCTCACTTATTTGTGGAACTATAAACATTGAAGTTATAGAAACAGAGAGAAAATAGATGGTTAATAGGGGCTTGAGTGGGGTGAGGTAAATGGATACTTTTTGGTCAAAGTATACAAACTTTCAGTTATAAGATAGATTAGTTCTGGAGGTCCCAGGTACAGCATGGTGACTATAGTTAACAATATTATATTGTACACTTGAAAGTTGCTATGAGACAATTTTAAATTTTCTCACTATAGCAACAACAATAAAAATAGTAATTATGTGAGGTGAATGATGTGCTAATTAACCTTATTGTGGTAAAAATTTTTGCTATATATATGTGTACCAAATCACCACATTATACACCTTAAACTAAAACATTGTTATATGTCAGTTATGTGTCAATAAACCTCGGGAAAAAAGAGTGTGATTCATGTGATTCATAAGGATTTTTATCAAAATGGCAATATAGAAATTGTGAGAGATATATATATATATATATATATATATATAATGTAAATTCAGTTCTGTTCTACATTACAGAACTAAGACAAAGAGCCTATAATGGATATTATGCAAAGACATGGGATCATGAAATCTGTAATTCTGCATATCAAAAAAATGTTTAATTTTTCTATAAGTTGGTATAAAATTATAATAAAATATTTTGCACATTTACAAATAAGTGCAACTGAAAGTCCTCCAAAAACTGAGTTCGCCTACTGAAATTATTATTAATCTCTCTATTCAAAACTTTATTCCCTTTCTTCTCCCCTCTGATCTCAATCCTGTGCTAACTGAACACTAATCAACCAGAGTCAGATGACTAATGTTGCTGCTGTTGATGACATTGTTAATGTACTAAAATTTCTGTTGTAGACATTATCATTAACATACAAACTCAGTTTTTTTGTTTTTTTTTCTCCAGGGCAAGAGAAGCTAACATACCCCTGAGCCATGAACCACCTGGCCTGAAAATTATAAACCAGAGACATCCTGACTCCGGCAACTATGGTTAAAAAATGTCAAAAAACAATAATTAATCCAGTTTCTTTGTTCTTCCCCTTAAAAAAAGTCTCTAACTCAAAGACCAAGATGAAGTGGATCTGTGAATTTTTTCCCACTCCATTGCCTGATGTCCTGAAAATAAAACTTTACTTTGTGGCAAACAGCCCCTGTCAGAGATTTGTTTTTCTGAGCCATGGCAACAGCAGCCCTTGGTTAGAGAATGAAAGACTAGACTAGATGCCACCAAGTAGTTCAGACTCAATTAAAAGCCGATATGTCCATAAGGAGAAAATTATTATTTATAAAAGTCTAAGCCTAAAAGGAAAGTTCAGTCTGTTTTCTCAAGGAAATATTCCCTTCATTGTCCTTCTGAGAAATTTTGTTACTGTACCTGTATTTTATTAAAAGTGACTGATTGAGCAAAGGGGGAAAGAGAAAACATTTTAAGGATATTCTGTATTAGACAGAAATGAAGTTCTACTTTTCTTTAAATTTTGGCAATAGAAGTCAGATTCAAATATCATAAAGCTAAGCATTATTTTTTTTAAGAATAATTAATTCTGGGGCTTCCCTGGTGGTGCAGTGGTTGGGGGTCCACCTGCCAGTTCAGGGGACGTGGGTTCATGCCCCGGTCCGGGAGGATCCCACGTTCTGTGGAACGGCTGGGCCTGTGACCATGGCCACTGAGCCTGCACGTCCAGAGCCTGTGCTCCACAATGGGAGAGTCCACAGCAGTGAGAGACCTGTGTACCACAAAAACAAAAAAAAAAAAAAGAAGAAGAAGAATTAATTCTGTTCTTTAGAAGGAAGCCTAACAAAACAGAAAATCACTAGCTAAACTCTTGGGATACAAATTATTCAAAACCTTATCACTAATAAAGATAAACATATAGGCAACTTCATTAATGGCTTTTAATTAATTAAGTAATTACATAATCTATAGTGAGCCCAACCAGACTTAACGGTATGGGCTGTGTCAGTGATTTCAATCATTCCTAGAGATATTAATTTAATTAATATGGGGTAGGAAATTAAGGCTTTAAAAAAGTCTCCAGATAATTTAATACACAACAAAGTTTGAGAAAATAGGACTTGAGAAATCAAACATTAAAAATAAAATATTTGTGTCTTACACCCATACAGCAAAATTTTGAGGGTGTATTCTATATACATCATATAATTCCAGTAGTGTTCTATAGGACCTATTGGAAACAACCCAATCCAAAAATGGGCAGAAGACCTAAATAGACATTTCTCCAAAGAAGATATACAGATTGCCAACAAATACATGAAAGGATGCTCAACATCACTAATCATTAGAGAAATGCAAATCAAAACTACAATGAGGTATCATCTCACACCAGTCAGAATGGCCATCATCAAAAAATCTAGAAACAATAAATGCTGGAGAGGGTGTGGAGAAAAGGGAACCCTCTTGCACTGTTGGTGGGAATGTAAATTGATACAGCCACTATGGAGAACAGTATGGAGGTGCCCTAAAAAAACTAAAAATAGAACTACAATATGAGCCAGCAATCCCACTAGTGGGCATATACACTGAGGAAACCATAATTCAAAAAGAGTCATGTACCACAATGTTTACTGCAACTCTACTTACAATAGCCAGGACATGGAAGCAACCTAAGTGTCCATCAACAGAAGAATGGTTAAAGAAGATGTGGTACATATATACAATGGAATATTACTCAGCCATAAAAAGAAACAAAACTGAGTTATTTGTAGTAAGGTGGATAGACCTAGTCTGTCATACAGAGTGAAGTAAGTCAGAAAGAGAAAAACAAATACTGTATGCTAACACATATATATGGAATCTGAGGGGGAAAAAAATGGTTGTGAGGAACCTAGGGGCAGGATGGGAATAAACACACAGACCTACTAGAGAATGGACTTGACTACACGGGGAGGGGGAAGGGTAAGCTGTGACAAAGTGAGAGAGTGGCATGGACATATATACAGTAATAAATGTAAAAAGGATAGCTAGTGGTAAGCACAGGGAGATTACATAGCACAGGGAGATCAGCTCAGTGCTTTGTGACCACCTAGAGGGGTGGAATAGGGAGGGTGGGAGGGAGGGAGATGCAAGAAGGAAGAGATATGGGGATATATGTATATGTATAGCTGGTTCACTTTGTTTTAAAGCAGAAACTAACACACCATTGTAAAGCAATTATGCTCCAATAAAGATGTTAAAAAAAAAAAAAGAATCTGCTTTGTTTTATAATGTATCTTTCATGATTTTTCAAATAATCACACAGGTGAAATAACATTTATTCAGAGCCATTACAGACCCACTTTATTCTTAAAAGAATCTAATTAGTAGGCATTATTACAACCATTTTCCAATTAGATAACTTGCCATAGATCATCCAATTACTATGAGAATAAGAAGTCTGGTGGTGTAGTCAAGATGTAACAACCTGAAACCAACATTTTTACTAAGAAACTGTCTATACCTTATAATAGAAATCAACCAGTCAAAGCAATATTGGACGTCTGCATTTTACTGTCCATACACTCTTCAAACTCAGTGTGTACATGTGTGAATTCATATCCTAATCCCACATCCTTGCTTTACTTCCTGAATTCACTCTATACCATATAGACATTGGTTAATGACATTTACATCTATCAACACATCTAAATTAAAAATCTTAGTATCATCTTCAGTTCCCTATTTTCCCTCACTACCTCATTCCCAATATCAAATAAAATATCAGAACCTGTCAATCATAGCTAACAAATATATCTGATTGTCAGTGACTCATAGCCATCACTGCCTTTGCTTTCATCCCAGAATTCAAACTTTAAGACCCAAGCTATTTTTCTCCCACTGTTTCAAAATTTATTTTAATTCTTTGCAAGACTCATAGGATTGTGAGAACTAGGAGTTAATATACATAATAGGCCTAGAATGGGTTCCTAGTAAGATACTAATAAATTTGAGCTATTATTATTTTCTGCTAAAGAATTTCATGTAAATTCAAGTAGTTGAGGGATGTATAAAGAAGTTAGAAAAGATTTTATTTTTCTTTGCCTGTGAGAGTACATTCTACTAAGAATCTGAACTTTATGTGATATTTTCCTCTTGTCTTGGCTACAGTTATTGGAAGCCTTATTCTAAGAAAAGCAAAGCTGTCATCCCTGGCTCCTTATCAGTACAGCTCTATCACACAGAACCCATGTTCTCATTGTGACCCCATATGTAAGCCTGGCTCCCTTCCCTGAACCTACTTCTGGTCTTCTCTTTTTCATTCTCTGTCTGTATATACGTCAAGACTTTATTTCCCCTCTTCCCGTACTTCTAGATTGCCTTCTATTTCTGGGGCTATTATCTTATATTTGCAAATTCAGAGGCTATTTCAATAGAACTTGTTTCCCTCTTTTTCCTCCATTCTTACCCTAGATTATTTTAGCTTCACATTACAGTGGGAATTGCAGGGCATTTCTATGTTAATTGATTTTTACATGTGGCCATGAAAGAAATGAGATCATCATTATCTTCATCATCATCAACATCATCCTCATTAAAGTAATTTAATATGCACTTAGAATTTGCGGAGTGTTTAAAATGTCCTCAATACTTGATAAGAAGCACCTCACTTAATCTTCACAGGAATATTAAAATGCAGGCAAAATTATTGGTTCATGTTATAGTTCAACAAACTGAAACTCAACAAAGTTATTTTCCCTAAAGCCAAAAATCTAAGATGCTACAATGGATGTGTGCTAGCACAGAAGTAGAAAATAAGGTGAGGATCCACTGGGGGTTGAAGAGGACCATCTATGGAGAGTAGTGGCCACAGACTCAAATGAGTGGGTCTAATACAGAAAATATTTTATTCTACCTTACCTACATGTAAATAAAATTAAGAGCATGGATGTGACTTTTGGTCTCAGTGATGCAGAGGTAAAGTGAGTAGTGGAAACAAGGGTGTCTGATGCAAGGCTCCAATCATAGACCAGTCTTTGTCATTGGCTAAAGATGAACTAACTTTGTGAGCTGGGGAATGAGTAGTGTTTTATATTGAGCATATTTATCCAGGTAATCTCAGTATTAACTAGTTCTATGATTGATTATGTTTTAGGTACTTTATGGTTGCAGTGTGGAAGTTGACCCTTTAGACAATGTTTTTGGCTTTGGTGAATGTTATTAGTCCAAACAAATAAATTTTTTAAAACATTTAAATGATACCTATTAATAGGAAGTTTGGAAAGTTGTGTGAAATTGGGCAAATGAAAGAAAATGGAAATGCACCCTTTTAAAAGGTATTTGTTAAGCAATAAGATTTGGGAATGTAGCTGATATGATACAGAATGGAGAATTCTAACTGAACAAATTTCTGCTGTGGTTACTTATTGTTCTTACCCAAAGTCAGAGGTACCAGGCCAAATTTTTTTAATGATCCTATTTTTTTTTCATTTGAATGTGGACAATTTGTCAAATATTAATGTATAGATGGACAAAGTTCAGCACATAGTCTATTTGCAAATATATTTGTACATATAGTATGTACTTTAACTTTTAATTTCAGATTTTTAAGAAGCTGAGTTAGTAGTTTGGACATGCTCTATTAAAATAAAAAAAAAGTATTTTCTTTATTATTTAAGAGTGTTAATTATATATCAACACATAAAAAGAGAAAATAAAGGAAGATATGCTTAATTGTACCTGATAGATCTTTTAAATTAATTGATGTATAGGAAATTCAAGAATTAATAGTAGAGGGGTGTATTATGATAATCTTCTGTTTGTCTGTTTACATATTTACTGGTGAGGAAGGTTTACAAACTTAAATACATAATCTGCTTTAGTTTTAAATATTCAATATTGCCATTTAAGACTTTGGCAGTCAAGTGGTCACATAAAAGTGAATGTTAATTCAGCCATTATACATGTATTAAGTGAAATTTATTAGGATGAAAGTAGCTTTCAGAATTGTTAAACTATTTTTTTTATTAGAAAGAAAGACTCTTAGTTCTTATTTACCTTTTAAGATGGACTATTGTAAGTCACAGCAATGAAAAGAAACAAGGCTCTATAAAAACCATTAAGGGGGAGCAATTCTCTGCCAGAACATCTTGGATACTGGATAGTTCACTATGTCAATAAAAACATAACCACATCTCAAAGGATTTTCTTTTGTTACAGTGGCTCACAAATCTATGTGAAAGGCTTACACAGAGTCAGAAAACATACATGCTCTGTTTCTGTATTACCAATCTCTGAGCCCTGTAAACCATTTTTTACTCTAATTACTACAAAACAATGGGCAATGTTGGGATTAAGTTTAATTTCTACAAGTTTGCTTTCCTCTGTTATTTTGACACTGCAATGTCCATTATGCCATGTGGATAAGGAGTTGGCAGTTCCAGGGTACCTAATCTTTAAATTTTCACTTTATTTCTTTACTATTTTTATTACTGTTGCACATTCAGTTTCTATGGCAATAACATATCTCATATTTGCCAACTATAAAAGGAGAGTACAAATGACTGTTTGGTACATCTCAGAGTATTAATAAAATGATGTTTTAAAATGGTTTTATTATTACTTGCCTTCAAATTATACCATGCTACAATTATAGGTCAGGGTAAAACATCTTCACAAATTGTGTGATGAAAAAATTACCATAAGTTGATAAATTTTATTATAATTATAATAGTTCCAGTGAATCTTAGCCTCAGAAATATTTGACCATTGCACTCAAAGATCCCTCTCTCTCTCTTCTTTTCTTCTTTCTTCCCTCTGTCCCTTTATCCTTCTTTCCCTTCCTCCTTTCCTTCTACCCTTTTTCTCTCTTTCATTGTTTGGAAGATAATTTTGCTAGAATCTTGGTATTTCAGATTTGGATAAGGGAGAGAACAAAATGTATGAAGAATATTGAATGGGGATAATGTATTAACCATTTATGACAAGCCAGGACATTAGCTAGATACTTGTTTTTAGCATTAGCTAAATACATACTTTTATTTAATCTTCAAAACAACTTATATAGTAATACTATTCAGTTTTCTTGATGAGAAAGCTGAGGCTTAAAGAGGTTATGTAATTCACTGAAAGTTGGGACTTCCCTGGTGGCAAAGAATCTGCCTTACAATGCAGAGGACACAGGTTCAATCCCTGGTTAGGGAACTAAGATCCCACATGCTGTGTGGCAACTAAGGCCTTGTGCCACAACTACTGAGCTTGTGCACCTCAACTAGAGCCCACATGCTGGAAACTACAGAGCCTACATGCTCTGGAAGCCACACGCCACAACTACAGAGGACACATGCCCCAGAGCCTGTGTGCCACAACTAGAGAAGAGAAAAGCTGCAGGCCACAACTAGAGAGAAGTCCACGCACTGCAACAAAGAGCCTGCATGCCACAACTATGACCCGACACAGCCATAAATAAGTAAATAAATAAATATTTTTTTAAAATTCACCAAAAGTTGCAGAGTTAAAGTATGTCAGATGAATCAACCAAATTCTAGTATAGGTGATTCTAGATATGAAGTCTTAGACCAATGTAGTGTATATACATTGATGATATTCTTCAGGAAATCTAGAGAGCATTTCTTTTTTGACAGTTTTATGTACTTGATGACTGAATTAAGCAAGGCACATGATAACTACAGAATACAGCTAGATTGAAAAAAAATGAAATATTGCATAGAGAAGAAGGGTAAACCAATTTATTATTGTGTGATAACTATCTCCTGTTCATAGTCTACTTTAAAAAAATGGTTTAAGAATAAAATTAAAGATAATTAATGTAATTGGAATAATCTATGTTAGATATATTCCAGATTTCTGTTGTACTTTAACTACAATTAAATTCTGAAAAAATTTACTGATTTTTATTTTTCTCAGATAAGTATGTGAGTGAAATCAAGATGTCATCCAGATTGATCTGGGTTCACTAATAGGATCTTTTTAAAAACTATTTATTAAAGACATAAAAAACCAAAATGACAGCCTACAGAATGGGAGAAAATATTTACAAATAAAGCGACCAACAAGGGATTAATCTCCAAGTATACAAAGAGCTTATGCAGCTCAATATCAAAAAAAAACCCAAATAACCCAATCAAAAAATGGGCAGAAAATCTAAATAGACATTTCTCCAAAGAAGACATAAAGATGACCAACAAACACATGAAAAGATGCTCAATTTCAAATTACCAATGGCATTTTTCACAGAATTAGAACAAAAAATGTTACAAGTTGTATGGAAACACAAAAAGTCCTGAATAGCCAAAGCAATCTTGAGAAAGAAAAATGGAGCTGGAATAATCAGGCTGTCTGATTTCAGACTATACTATAAAGCTACAGTAATCAAGAGAGTATGGTACTGGCACAAAAACAGAAATATAGATCAATGGAACAGGATAGAAAGCCTAGAGATAAACCCACAGACCTATGATCACCTAATCTATGACAAAGGAGGCAAGAATATACAATGGAGGAAACACAGTATCTTTAATAAGTGGTGCTCGGAAAACTGGACAGCTACATGTAAAAGAATGAAACTAGAACATTCTTTAACACCATACACAAAGATAAATTCAAAATGGATTAAAGACCAAAATGTAAGGCCAGACACTACAAAACTCTTAGAAGAAAACATAGACAGAACAGTCTTTGACATAAATCGCAGTAACATATTTTTTGGCCCACCTCGAAGAGTAATGCAAATAAAAACAAAAATAAACAAATGGGACCTAATGAAACTTAAAATCTTTGCACAACAAAAGAAATCATAAAACAGATGAAAAGACAACCCTCAGAATGGGAGAAAGTATTTGCAAATGAAGCAACTGACAAAGGATTAGTCTCCAAAATATACAAAGAGCACATGCAGCTCAATATCAAAAAAATGAACAACCCAATTCAAAAATGGGCAGAAGACCTAAATAGACATTTCTCCAAAGAAGACATACAGATGACCACCCAACACATGAAAGGATGCTCAACATCACTAATTATTAGAGAAATGCAAATCAAAACTATAATGAGGTATCACCTCACACTGGTCAGAATGGCCATCATGAAAAAGTCTACAAAGAGTAAATGCTGGAGAGGGTGTGGAGAAAAGGGAACCCTCCTACACTGTTGGTGAGAATGCAAATTTGTACAAACACTATAGAGAACAATATGGAGATTTATTTAAAAACTAAAAGTAGAGCTACCATATGACCCAGCAATTCCACTCCTGGGCCTTTATCCAGAGAAAACCGTACTTCAAAAAGACACATGCACCCCAGTGTTCATTGAAGTACAATTTACAATAGCCAAGACATGAAAGCAACCTAAATGTCCATTGACAGAAGAATGGATAAAGATGTGGTACATATATGTAATGAAATATTTCTCAGCCATAAGAAAATAATGAAATAATGCCACTTGCAGCAACATGAATGAACCTAGAGATCATCATACTAAGTGAAGTAAGTCAGACAAAGACAAATATCATATGATATCACTTATATGTGGAATCTAAAAAAGATGATACAAATGAACTTATTTACAAAACAGAAACAGATTCACAGACATAGAAAACAAACTTATGGTTACCAAAGGGGAAAGGTGGGGGGGAGGGATACATTAGGAGTTTGGGATTAACATATCACACTACTGTATTCAACAAGGGCCTACTGTATAGCACAGGGAACTCTACTGAATACTCTGTAATAACGTAAATGGGAAAAGAATTTTAAAAAGAATGGATATATGTATATGTATAACTGAATCAATTTGCTGTACATCTGAAACTACCACAATATTGTAAATCAACTACTCTCCAGTATAAAATTGAAAAAAATTGAGATAGTAGCTGTAATAATTAAATGAACAGATTTAAATGCTAGAATTACAGTTTTTGCAGATATTTTGCATAATTTTATGTTCTTACATAAAACATTCACCATCTTTCCCAAGAATCATTTGGGAAGTAAATAAGATTTTAATGTAATTCTGAAATATATAATTAAGTTAAATATGAATATATCTCCCTTTGTAGTATTTAATGGAGGAAGCAAAGTTTATAAGTAATTGAGAATTGCAGATTTGTCTCTTTTTTTAAATGAACAAAAACCCTATGAGGTTTTTGATGTTTGTTTTATTCTGAGGCCTTAGAAAATTACAATAAGTAGTAAGAATGATTTTAGAATTTCAGATACACTCAGATTTGTACATGGTTTGACTATTGATTATTTACTACTTTACTCTGTACTGTAGAGCAGTAAAGGAATCTGTAGATATTAGTGATGCCTGCAAAGTTTGTGTCATATATTGAGGCCTATTCATATAGCTCTCCTTGAGCTAAGAAAATAGTTTGTTTTCTGTAAAGAGAGGAAGTAGAGGGACAAAACCTTTAAATAATATTCCAAATGGTGGTGGCTTAATTTCATATTCTCTAAATCATTTCACTGTTGTTACTGTGTTGATCCTATTTTTGTAATTCTCTGATTAAAATTTTATTCGGCATTATCCTTGTCTGAAATTAAAGTCACAGACCATAGAAACATCCCTTTGTACCATCACTTACCTCTCCGCTCTACCTAGGAAAAGAGTGATTCGCATGTGATGCATCAGGGCTGTTTCTGGGGGAAAACCTTCACTATTCAAAGAGTTGAAGGATTCTCTAAAATAGAAAAACGATTAGTTGTAAATTTCAAATAGCCGCAATTCTCCCCTTACCTCATTTGGCAGCTTAGATCCATTTCAAGCAAGTTTTAGTAAAATGATCTCACTTAGCTTTCAAAGTAATATAATTTCTCAGGGGCACTAATACTCTGTCAATTTTATAGCTGACTGCATCATTTTTATTATTCCTAAAAATGACTGGAGAGAGAGAGAGAGAAAGTGGAAGGGAAAGGAAAAGGGAAAGAGAAAGAGAAAGAGAAAGAAAGAGAAAGAGAAAGAGAAAGAGAAAGAGAAAGAGAAAGAGAATATTTGGTACATTTTAGGCACATTCTTAGGTGAACTCATACTGGCATTTTCTCTCTTGCCTGGTTCTGCAGAGTAAGCAAGTTAATTCTTGCCTCAAAATCATTTTGTGAAAGGCTTACATCTTGACATCTGCTGAGTCATAACATCAAAAAGGCTTTCCCATGTTGATTGTAAGATAAATCATGTAGACTCTTTGGTAGTAGTATTGATTCTGCATTAATCACTGAATTCCCAGTGCAATTTTTCTAAAGTGTATGCACATGTTATTTCTTCCAGAAGGATGTGCCTTTATAGATATGAATGTAACACTGGTAAAGCTAAGTTTTTTATAATATCAAATTAAGCATATAATTTTTGGTTACCATTATTGTTGGTTGGTTTGCTTTACTTTGCTTTGGTTGATCCCCAATCTTTAGTATGCTAAAAAGTGTATTGTTTGAATTCTAAAATGCCATACATTATGAATACCAAAATCTCTGAGTTGATTCTCTAAGTTAATTATGTAAGTGGTGATGGTAAGATTCTCTTTAGCTGCTGTGATACTAACATACCCTTGCTTCTTCACAGTCTCTACTATCATAGAAGAGGATAAACCCAGAATTTTGTTGTAAATTCAACATTTATAAAAGTAACAAAGGCAAGCCAATAGAAAATGTTTGCTTTCAACAAGTAAACTATCTCTTAATATATAAGAAATATTAGGTCTATTTTAAAGGCCTAACATTTAATGTTATAGATTTTATATGACTTCCTTTGGTCAAGGGGGAACACCTGATAAGTTTTACATTATTTATTTACTCTACTTATCATTATGGTAACTGAAGAATTTTTGGAAACCAAATGTAAACAGTAGAATATTTAGCTTTTAATCAAGACATAGAAAGTCACAAGAGATTGTATCTTTTTCTCTAACAAAAAATAACAAGCCAAATAAGCTACAAAAACATAGTTTCTCTAAGCCCATCCAAGAGTTCTACATGCAAAGAAGCCATGAAATGAACTTTAGAAAGTGATAAGTGTTTGTAAGAAAGAGAACCTGGACACATCTTTGGCAGAATGATAAGAGAATTAAGAATTTGCCATTAACCGGTGTAGGAAGAAACCAGCTGAAATTTTCATGTACTTTCTAATTATTTTTAAACATCTTTATTGCAGTATAATTGCTTTACAATAGTGTGTTAGTTTCTGCTGTATAACAAAGTGAATCAGCTATATGTATACATATATCCCCATATCCCTTCTCTCTTGCATCTCCTTACAACCTTCCCTAACACACCCCTCTATGTGGTCACAAAGCACTGAGCTGATCTCCTGTGCCATGCAGCTTCCCACGAGCTATCTATTTTATATTTTGTAGTGTATATGTGTAAATGCCTCTCTCTCACTTCGTCCCAGCTTACCCTTCCCCCTCCCTGTGTCCTCAAATCCACTCTACATCTGCATCTTTATGCCTGTCTTGCCCCTTTAGAACGATTATATTTTTTTCTTAGATTCCATATATATGTGTCAGCATATAGTATTGGTTTCTCTTTTTCTGACATACTTCACTCTGTATGACAGACTCTAGGTCCAGCCACCTCACTACAAATAACTCAGTTTTGTTCCTTTTTATGACTTAGTAATATTCCACTGTATATATGTGCCACATCTTCTTTATCCATTCATCTGTCGATGGACACTTAGGTTGCTTCCATGTCCTGGCTATTGTAAATAGTGCTGCAATGAACATTGTGGTACATGACTCTTTTTGAATTATGGTTTTCTCAGGTTATATTCCCAGTAGTGGGACTGCTGGGTCATATGGTAGTTCAATTTTTAGGTTTATAGGAACTGCCATACTGTTTTCCATAGTGGCTGTATCAATTTACATTCCCACCAACAGTGCAAAAGGGTTCCCTTTTCTCCACACCCTCTCCAGCATTTATTGTTCATAGATTTTTTGATGAAGGCCATTCAGACAAGTGTGAGAGGATACCTCATTGTAGTTTTGATTTGCATTTCTCTAATGATTAGTGACATTGAGCAACCTTTTATGTGTTTGTTGGAAATCTGTATATCTTCCTTGGAGAAATATCTATTTAGATCTTCTGCCCATTTTTGGATTGTATTGTTTGTTTTTTTGATATTGAGCTGCATGTGCTGCTTGTATATTTTGAATATTAATCCTTTGTCAGTTGCTTCTTTGTCAAATATTTCCTCCCATTCTGAGGGTTGTCTTTTCATCTTGTTTATGGCTTCCTTTGCAGTGCAAATGGTTTTAAGTTTCATTAGTTCCCATTTGTTTAATTTTGTTTATACTTCCAATTCTCTAGGAGGTGGGTCAAAAAAGATCTTGCTGTGGTTTATGTCAAAAAGTGTTTTTCCTATGTTTTCCTCTAAGAGTTTTATAGTGTCTGCTCTTACATTTTGATTTTTAATTCATTTGGAGTTTACTTTTGTGTATGGCGTTAGGGAGGTTTCCAATTTCATTCTTTTACATGTACCTGTCTAGTTTTCCGAACACCACTTATTGAAGAGGCTGTCTTTTCTCCATTGTATATTCTTGCCTCCTTTATGAAAGATAACATGACATACGTGTTTGGGTTTAGCTCAGGGCTTTCGATCCTGTTCCATGGATCTATATTTCTGATTTTATGCCATTTCCATGCTGTCTTGTTTACTGTAACTTTGTAGTATAGTCTGAAGTCAGGGAGCCTGGTTCCTCCAGCTCTGTTTTTTTTTTTTCTCAAGACTGCTTTGGCTATTCGGGGTCTTTTATGTTTCCATACAAATTGTGAAATTTTTTGTTCTAGTTCTGTGAAAAATGCCAGTGGTACTTTAATAGGGATTGCATTGAATCTGTAGATTGCTTTGTGTTGTATACTAATTTTCACAATGTTGATTCTTCCAATCCAAGAACATGTTACATCTCTCCATCTGTTTGTATCACCTTTAATTTCTTTTACCAGTGTCTTATAGTTTTCAGCATACAGGTCTTTTGTCTCGTTAGGTAGGTTTATTCCTAGATATTTTATTCTTTTTCTTGCAATGGTAATTGGGAGTGTTTCCTTAATTTGTCTTTCAGATTTTTCATCATTAGTGGATAGGAATACAAGAGATTTATGTGCATTAATTTTGTATCCTGCTACTTTATGAAATTCATTGATTAGCTCTAGTAGTTTTGTGGTAGCATCTTTAGGATTCTCTATGTATAGTACCATGTCATCTGCAAACAGTGACCATTTTACTTCTTTTCTGATTTGGATTCCTTTTATTTTTCTTTTTAATTTTTTTGAATGTTTTTATTGGAGTATAATTGCTTTACAATGGCGTGTTAGTTTCTGCTTTATAACAAAGTGAATCAGTTATAAATATACATATACATATATCTCCATATCTCTTCCCTCTTGCATCTCCCTCCCTCCCACCCTCCCTATCCCACCCTTCTAGCTGGTCACAAAGCACCAAACTGATCTCCTTGTGCTATGTGACTGATTCCCACTAGCTATCTATTTTACATTTGGTAGTGCATATATGTCCATATATACACTACCACTCTTTCATTTGTCCCAACTTACCCTTCCCCCTCCCCATGTCCTCAAGTCTATTCTTTAGTAGGTCTGCATCTTTATTCTCATCTTGTCCCTAGGTTCTTCATGACCTTTTTTTTTCTTTCTTTTTTTGGATTCCATATATACGTGTTACCATACGGTATTGTATTTTTCTTTCTGACTTACTTCACTCTGTATGACAGACTCTAAGTCCATCCACCTCACTACAAATAACTCAATTTCATTTCTTTTTATAGCTGAGTAATATTCCATTGTATATATGTGCCACATTTTCTTTATCCATTCATCTCTCAATGGACACTTAGGTTGCTTCCATGTCCTGGCTATTGTAAATACTGCTGCAATGAACATCTTGATACATGACTCTTTTTGAATTATGGTTTCCTCAGGGTATATGCCCAGTATTGGTATTGCTGGCTCGTATGGTAGTTATATTTTTAGTTTTTTAAGGAATCTACATACTATTCTCCATAGTGGCTTATCAATTTACATTCCCACAAATAGTGTATGAGGGTTCCCTTTTCTCCACACCCTCTCCATGATTTTTATTTGTAAATTTTTGGATGATGGTCATTCTTGCCTGTGTGAGATGATATCTCATTGTAGTTTTGATTTGCATTTCTCTAACAATTAATGATGTTGAGGTGTCTTTCATGTGTTTGTTGGCAATCTGTATATCTTCTTTGGAGAAATGTCTATTTAGGTCTTCTACTCATTTTTCAATTGGGTTATTTGATTTTTCTTTTCTTTTTTTTTTTTATATTGACCTGCATGAGCTGCTTGAAAATTTTGGAGATTAATCCTTTGTCAGTTGTTTCATTTGGAAATATTTTCTCCCATTCTGAGGGTTGTCTTTTCATCTTGTTTATGGTTTCCTTTGCTGACAGCCTCTTCAATAAGTAGTGCTGGGAAAACTGGACAGCTACATGTAAAAGAATGAAATGAGTACACTCCCTGACACCATACACAAAAATAAACTCAAAATGGTTAAAGACCTAAATGGATTTCTTTTATTTCTTTGTCTTCTCTGATGGCTGTGGCTAAAACTTGCAAAACTGTGTTCAATAATAGTGGTGAGAGTGGGCAAACTTGGCTTGTTCCTGATTGTAATGGAAATGTTTTAGTTTTGTATCTTTGATAACAATTTTGGCCATGGGTTTATCATATATGACCTTTATTATGTTAAGGTAAGTTCTCTCTGTGCCTACTTTCTGGAGAGTTTTTATCATAAATGAATGTTGAATTTTGTCAAAACCTTTTTTGCATCTATTGAGCTGATCATATGGTTTTTCCCCTTCAGTTTGTTAATATGTTGTATCACACTGATTGATTTGTGTAAATCGAAGAATCCTTCCCTTCCTGTGAAAAACTCCACTTGATCATGGTGTATGATCCTTTTAATGTGCTGTTGGATTCTGTTTGCTATTATTATTTTAGGATTTTTGCATCTTTGTTCATCAGTGATACTGAACCCTAGTTTTCTTTCTTTGTGACATTTTATTCTGATTTTGGTATCAGGGTGATGGTGGCCCCATAGAATGACTTTGGGAGTGTTCCACTCTCTGCTATATTTTGGAAGAATTTGAGAAGAATAGAAGTTAACTCTTCTCTAAATGTTTGACAGAATTCACCTGTGAAACCATCTGGCCCTGGGCTTTTGTTTGTTGGAAGATTTTTAATCACAGTTTCAATTTCAGTGTTTGTGATTGGTCTGTTTATATTTTCTATTTCTTCCTGGTTCAGTCATGGAAGGTTGTGCTTTTCTAAGAATTTGTCCATTTTTTCAACGTTGTCCATTTTATTGGCATATAGTTGCTTGGAGTAATCTCTCATGTTCCTTTGTATTTCTGCAGTGTTAGTTGTTACTTCTCCTTTTTTATCTCTTATTCTATTGATTTAAGTCTCCTTCATTATTTTCTTGATGAGTCTGACTAATTGTTTGTCAATTTTGTTTATCTTCTCAAAGAACCAGCTTTTAGTTTTATTGATCTTGCCTACCAATTCCTTCATTTATTTTTCATTTATTTCTGATCTGGTTTTTATGATTTCTTTCCTTCTGCTAACTTTGAGGTTTTTTGTTCTTCTTTCTCTAATTGCTTTTGTTGTAAGGTTACGTTGTTTACTTGAGATTTTTATTCTTTCTTTAGGTAGGATTGTATTACTATAAACTTCCCTCTTAGAACTGCTTTTTCTACATCCCATATGTTTTGGGTAGTCGTGTTTTCATTGTCATTTGTTTCTACATATTTTTTTATTTCCACTTTGATTTCTTCAGTGATCTCTTGGTTATTTAGTAGTGTATTGTTTAGCCTCCATGTTTTAGTATTTTTTACAGTTTCTTTCCTGTAATTGATATCTAGTGTCATAGCATTGTGGTTGGAAAAGACGCTTGCTACAATTTCTCTTTTCTTTAATTTACCAAGGCTTGATTTGTGACCCAAGATATGATCTATCCTGTATAATGTTCCATGCACACTTGAGAAGAAAGTATATTCTATTGTTTTTGGATAGAATGTTCTATAAATATCAATTAAGTCCATCTTGTTTAATGTGTCATTTAAAGCTTGTGTTTCCTTATTTATTTTCATTTTGGATTATCTGTCCATTGGTGAAAGTGGTGTCTTAAAGTCTCCTTACTATTATTGTGTTTCTGTTGATTTTCCCTTTCATGGTTGTTAGCATTTGCCTTATGCATTGAGGTCCTCCTATGTTGGGTGGGTAAATATTTACAATTGTTATCTTCTTGGATTGATCCCTTGATCATTATGTAATGTCCTTTTATGTCTCTTGTAATAGTCTTTATTTTAAAGTCTATTTTGTCTGATATGAGAATTGCCACTCCAGCTTTCTTTTGATTTCCATTTGCATGGGATATCTTTTTCCATCCCCTCACTTTCAGCCTTTATGTGTTCCTCAGTCTGAAGTGGGTCTCTTGTAGACAGCATATATATGGGTCTTGGTTTTGTATCTATTCACCAAGTCTGTGTCTTTTGGCTTGGAGCATTTAATACACTTACATTTAAGGTAATTATCAGTATATGTTCCTATTACGATTTTCTTAAATGTTTTGTGTTTGTTTTTGTACGTCTTTCCTTCTCTTGTGTTTCCTGCCTATAGAAATTCCTTTAGCATTTGTTGTAAAGCTGGTCTGGTGTTGTTGCATTCTTTTACCTTTTGCTTGTCTGTGAAGGTTTTAATTTATCCATCAAATCTGAATGAGTCCTTGCTGGGTAGAGTAATCTTGGTTATAGGTTTTCCCCTTTCATCACTTTAAATATGTCCTGCCACTCCTTTCTGGCTTGCAGGGTTTCTGCTGAAAGATCAGCTGATAACCTTAAGGGCATTCCCTTATATTATTTGTTGTTTTTCCCTTGTTGCTTTTAGTATTTTTCTTTGTTTTTAATTTTTGATAGTTTGATTAATATATGTCTTGGTGTGTTTTCCTTGGATTTATCCTGTATGGGACTGTCTGCACTTCCTGGACTTGATTTACTATTTCCTATCCCATATTAGGGAAGATTGCAACTATAATCTCTTCAAATATTTTCTCAGACCCTTTCTTTTACTCTTGTTCTTCTGGGACCCCTGTAATTTGAATGTTTATGCATTTAATGTTCTAGAATTTTCTCAGAGTGTCCTCATTTCTTTCCATTCTTTTTTATTTATTCTGCTCTTTGCTAGTTATTTCCACTATTTTATCTTCTAGGTCACTTATCATTCTTCTGCCTCAGTTTTTCTGCTCTTGATTCCTTAAAGAGAATTTTTAATTTCATTTATTGTGTTGTTCATCACTCTTTGTATGCTCTTTATTTCTTCTAGGTCCTTACTAAACGTTTCTTGTATTTTCTCCATTCTATTTTCAAGATTTTGGATCATCTTTATTATCATTACTCTGAATACTTTTTCAGGTAGACTGCCTATTTCCCGTTCATTTGTTTGCTCAGGTGGGTTTTTACCTTGCTCCTTCATGTGTGTGTGTATTTCTCTGTCTTCTCATTTTCCTCAGCTTACTGCCTTTGGGGTCTCTGTTTTGCAGGCTGTAGGTTCATAGCTCCCATTGTTTTTGGCATCTGCCCCCAGTTGGTAAAGTTTGTTCAGTGTGCTGTGTACACTTCCTGGTGGAGGGGACTGGTGCCTGTGCTCTGATGGATGAGGCTGGGTCTTGTCTTTCTGGTGTACAGGACCGTGTCTTGTTCTGCATTTTGTGGTGTCTGTGAACTTATTATGATTTTTAGGCAGCCTCTCTGCTAATCGGTGGGGTTGTGTTCCTGTCTTGCTAGCTGTTTGGTATGGGGTGTCTAGCACTGTAGCTTGCTGGTCGTTGAGTGGAGCTGGATCTTAGCAATGAGATGTAGATATCTTGGAGAGATTTTGCCATTTGATATCATGTGGATCCGGGGTCTCTGGTAGTTAAATGTGCTGAACTTGGCTCTCCCACCTAAGAGACTCAGGTCTGACACCCAGCCGAAGCACCAAAACCCTGTCAGCCACACAACTCAGAAGAAAAGGGGAAAAAAAAGAAAGAAAGAAAACTAAATAAATAAATGTATTAAAATAAAAAAAAAGTATTAAAAATAAACAAATAAAAAAGTAATAAAAAAAAGAAAGAAAGAAAGAAAGAAGAGAGCAACCAAACCAATAAACAAATCCATCAATGATAACAAGTGCTAAAAACTATACGAAAAAAAAAAAAAAAGAAACAGACAGTCAGAACCCTAGGACAAATGCTAAAAGCAAAGCTACATGGACAAAATCACACAAAGAAGCATACACATGCACACTCCCAAATAGTGAAAAAGAAAAACAAATTATTTCTTTTTAAAAAAAGGAAGAGAGCAACAAAATCAATAAATCTACCAGTGATGATAAGCTCTAAATACTACATTAAGATAACATAAAACCAGAAACAAATTACATGCAGAAAGCATACCTCAAGTATACAAAGTCCTCCGCTCAATTTTCGGATGATTCACTGTCTATTCAGGTATTCCACAGATGCAGGGTACATCAAGTTGATTATGGAGATTTAATCCGCTGCTCCTGAGGCTTCAGGGAGAAATTTCCCTTTTTCCTCTTTGTTAGCACAGCTCCTGGGGTTCATCTTTGGATTTGGCCCCTCCTCTGCCTGTAGGTCACCCTCTGGCATCTGTTCCCTTCCCAGACATGATGGGGTTAAAGTAGCAGGTTATTAGGGGAGCACTGGCTCACTCAAGCTAGGGAGAGGGAGGGGTACAGAATGCAGGGCCATTCTGTGGTGGCAAAGGCTGGCATGCCGTGTGTTCTCCTGGGGAAGTTGTCCCTGGATCACGGGACCATGGTAGCGGTGGGCTGCACAGCCTCCTGGAAAGGGAGGTGTGGATAGTGACCTCCCCTTGCACACAGTATTCTTGGTGATTTCAGCAGCAGACTTAGCGTTTCATGCCTGTGTCTGGGGTCTGTGCTGATAGCTTTGGCTCGCTCCCATCTCTGGAACTTGTTTAGGTGGTGCTCTGAATCTGCTCTTCTTATACACCTTAAAACGATGTTCTCTTGCCTGTTAGGCAGTTCCAGACATTTTTTTGGTCTCCCTCCCGGCTAGCTGTGGTGCACTAGCTTCCTCAAGCTGTCTTCATGCAGCCAATCCCAGTCCTCTCCCTGAGGTCTTACCTCCGAAGCCCAAGCCTCAGCTAGCATCCTCCATACACCCCCACCCCCCATGGCTGAGCAGACAACCTCTCTGGCTGGTGAGTGCTGGTTGGCACCAATCCTCTGTGCAGGAATCTCTCTGCTTTGCCACCTGCACCCCTGTTGCTCTGCTCTCCTCCATGACTCTGAAGCTTCCCCCCTACCCACTCCCTGTTTCCACCAGTGAAGGGGCTTCCTAGTGCCTGGAAACATTTCCTCCTTCACAGTTCCCTTCCAGAGGTGCAGGTCCAGTCCTTATTCTTTTATCTCTGTTTTTTCTTTTTACTTTTGCTCTACCCTCTTATGTAGGGAATTTCTTGCCTTGGGGGAAGTCTGAGGTCTTCTGCCAGTGTTCAGTAGGGGCTCTGTAGAAGTTGTTCCACATGTAGATGTATTTTTGTTGTATTTATGGGGAGGAATGTGATCTCCACGTGTTACACCTGGGCCATCTTGAAGATCCTCTTTCATGTACTTTTACGGTATATCTTGGCTTACATGAAAAATTAAAATTCCAGGGAATCCCAAACATAGAACAAGTCTGCACCATTCACCAGCTCTCCCTTGGGTCTTCACAATTTGCTTAGTGACAAATATGGTGAAGGCTGGTGTGCAGAACAGGAGAGTTGAGAAACAGATTTCCACTAATAAGTGTGTGGTTTCCCACAACTATAAATAAACCCCCTCTGAAGATGGGAAACAGAGCAGGATTTTAGCAGACACAAAGAAGTTTTTAAAAGTAATAATAAAATGGGATGTTACAAATGGATTCAGTAGAGAAAAGGACTAGATAACTTGAATACAGAGCAATAGAAAGTTTAACTTAAGGAGAAAACATGTGTGAACAAATAGAACAGAGTGTCTAAGATCTGTAGGAAATCATATCATCTAACATGTATGTAATTGTATCCTCAGAAGGCAATGAAAGTGAAAAAGGAGCAGAGAACATATTTCAAGAGATAATGGCTATGAACTTTCCAAATTAATGAAACAACATCATGGCTAAATCCCCAAATCATTACACTGAACAAAAGAAGCTACACACACACACACACACACACACACACACACACACACACACACACACACACACACACACACACACACACATACACAGAGATACGACCAGCTGTATTATTTCATTTCTATAACCTCCAAGAACAGGTGAAACTAATTGATGATGATCAAAGACAGGAAATGGTTGCAATACAAATGACAGAGAGGAGAGAAAGGAGGCACAAGTGAATTTCCTTTGGTGATAAGAGCAGCCTGTCTTGTTTTTGTGGAATTTCAAGGATATGTAGGACGGATGAACCTAACTGAACTGAACACCAAGGATCTGTGGGTGATCCTCAGTTAAAAGTAAATACAGGTTAACAGGAAACCATGAAAATTTTATTTAAAATAGAGTTGGGAAGCCCTGAAAGGGGAACTGTCATGCACATACCTTCCCTTGGAGCTTACGTTAATTCCTGGACAGAAAAATGCTTACTTTACTTCCCAAGTAGGAGTAAGGAAGATATTCTTTTTGCTGAGCAATAGCTCAGGAAATGAGAAACCATCACCATCCTGAACTCTCACTTTCCTCCAACACACTTGTGTTAAAACAGCCACTTCCAATTTCCTCTTTTTCTCTATAAAATAATGATCATCTCCTTTTTCTCTGGACTTGCCTATGGTTTGCCATAGTTTACATGCCTTGGATTACAATTCCTCTGCCATCTGCAAATTAACTCACTTTTGCTGGTAAAGTAACTGGCCATTTTATTTTTAAGTTTAACAAAATGTAAACAAACAATTCATAGTACAACCACTCAGGAACTACCATGGGAAACCCCCTTTTTTGTACTTTATTTTTTAATGCAGATACATATTACACTAGTAATAATAATATAAATAAAATTTTGTATACTTTGTTAACATGGCTTCATACTAGCATATTTCCATTACTATGCCCAAAGAGACCAATTAAAAAGAGGAAAACTTGCAACATATCTAGGATTCGAATAGGAGAAGACTATATTTCTATGTATTTTAACAGTGGATTTAAGTACATGTTGTTTAGTTTAAGTTGTTGCCAAAATTAGCTTACAGAAAAGAATGAGGGTAAGAAAAGGAATAAGGGGTTTTTTTTTTTTTGGTTTTGTTTTGGAGCCCAAGGAAAGGAATGTAATGAAGCCTCATGAGGGACTTAACCCAGAAACTAGAAAACCTAAACACACACTCTGTACCCTTTATTGCACTTGGGTCATACTTGCCTTATGTCTCACTGAGAGTTCTCTCAGAGGCCCATCTTCTTATTTATTTGTTATGGTGACTGACTTCTTTTCAGGGTTAACACAAGCTCAATTTTAAATATTGTGACTATTTATTTGGTAGCCCCATATAATATAAAGTGTATTTATCCACAAACTTTGCCTTGTAACATTTTTGTCTATCCATGACTTTCCCAGCATCTTAAGGTGGTAAAATATTAAGTTGTTACTAGAATGAAATGGGCTCAACATAAAAATCAAATTGAATGTAGCTGCAAAACACAGTGTAAGACAAGATGTAGACCCAGAGCCTAATCAAGAGACTTCCATCCCCCAAATTGCAAGACTTGAAAATGTTTACCCACAGAATTTCAGAATGGCTAAGGACAAGTAACTGATATATGCCTCTTACTCATCCTACTTTTATATGAGAATTTTTAATGCTAGTTTCTTGGCTTTCCCTGTTCCACTATTCTATTATGTGTTAGGGGATGGAAGAGGGGTGGGTAACTTATTTACTTAGTTCATAGCTCGCCATATCAAGGATATCCACACTCAGAGTAAATATAAACCATGAATTCTTTGGTTTTGAGCCTGAATACATTGTTAGATAAGATAAGACTTTTGCAGCTCTTGAGAAGTAGTGGTTGAGAAGGTTACCAATGATTAGTGGAAACAGTGTGGTAATTGATTCTAGAGGGAAGACTGTGGTAATTAATTGCTATTTTGGCATGAATTAATTTCCCATTTGTATCTATACTTTTTGCCCTGTAATTCTGTATTTTACCATCCATACTCTGACTCTGGGTTGGCATTTATACTTGTTTTGGCTAATAGAACATGGCAGAAGTGACTATGTTTGCAAGTTCTGAGCCTAAGCCACAGAAAACTTTGTAGGTTCCGCATGACTTCTTATGCTTTGGGGCTTGCTTGCACTTATGCTTCACCCTTGCCATGAGAACATGCCATACTAGGCTGCTGGAAAGGTATGAGTCATATAGAAATAAGACAAAGGGAAGAGAAGGAAGGTGATCCAGCTAGCCATGCCCCAGAAACAGAGTTACCAACCTGATTCACAGCTGATCAAAAGTTCATAATAGAGTCAAACCAACACAAGAAGCACATGATTTGCTGACCCTAAAGAATCATAAGTTTAAAAACAGGAATATTGTTTGAATATGTTAAGTTTTCCGATTGTTTGTTTTTCAGCAATTTCCAATAGAGATATCCCCCAATTCTACCTTATTATAATTTACCTTTCATTCCCAGAAGTTAGCACATGGGCATAGTTTCTTCATGTCTTAATTTTAAATTACCAGGGATGATACTGATTTCCTACTCTCCCTGAATTAGTTCATTTTGGTTTAGGTGTCTATCTTCTGAAATATAAGATACACTGAGGAAAGGAGACCAGGTAGTGCCTCTGAAATTATAGGAAGATTTTGTTCCAACAATGGTAAAGTAATAAAAGGGAAAAAGCTTGGCCATTTTTTCCTAAGATATTTTATTAAAACTACTTTCCTACTATTTACTTACCAAAAAGAAAAGTCAGTAAAATAAAAAAAAAATATTTCATATTCTCTGGGCACAATGCAAAAACTAAGAAATAAGCAAGGTCTAGTATAATAATATTTAAGTTAAAAATATTTAATTGCCTAGAATTTAGGATGGGGGATACTGCAATAATAATTATTTTGTTAAACACAAATTTACACCATAAGAGACTTTGGAAGAGGAATAAAAATAATAATACTGTATATTTAAATTAATAGAATGTCAATCCATTCTCATAGATAACTAATAGTTTTTGAGTATTTCCATTTTTCAAAAAGTGGGTAAAATAAGTAAAGTAATAACAAAAACAAACCCAAGAGCAATGCAATATTGGGGGGAAATAATGAAGATTTAAAAAAAAAGACATTAAAACAATAAAGTTTGGACTGAGTGTTCAACAGGGCTCAGAAAAATACATAAAGAATTCTAAAACCTGGCACATTGAAAAATAATAGACATGCATTTAACAAATATAATCTATAGGAAATGGAAAAATACAAAGATATCAAAAGAGAGTATTAAATTAAATAGATACTGATGAAACTATTAAATAGAATATACAGAGCTCCAGGTATAAATTGACAATAAACTTTTCTCAACCCAGCTCTGAAAGCAATAAGAAAGAAAAAAGGAAGAAACAGAAATAGAAATTCCATCTTCAGTGATAATAGTAAGTACTTAAAAAGAAAATTAACACTAAGCATGAAGAGTAGCAAAGCATAGTAAAAAAAGAAAATACAATTTTTAAAAAGCAGGTAGTATTGTGAAAGAACAGCTATCTCCAAAGTAGGCAGTACCTAAAGAGGGACAGAAGCTAGAAGTACTGTATGGGTCCAGTGTGAGTTGTCCAACTGTAGAGCCTCCCTACCTCCTGTCTGAACCTACAGTGTGACAAGGAGGCAGTGCCGAAGGAGGTGTGGCATAAAGAGGGATACTCACAGGTATGTCATCTGGCCATATGTGTCACATTACATAGGCAATTTGTGAGTGGTAAGTGCCCTATGAGTAGGGTTTCCAGAAAAAAAAACAAATTTTATATATATATATATATACATAGAGAGAGAGAATACCCAGTTAAATTTGAATTTCAGATTTAATAAAAGGTAGAAGTGTGTTCCAAATATTGCATGAGACATTCTTACACACACACACACACACACACACACACATACACACATATACACACACACACAAAGCTATTTATTTTTTATCTGAAATTCAACTTTAAGGGTATTCTGTATTTTTGTTTGCTAAATCTGGAAACCTACTTATAGTTATTCATCATTGTCAACCAAAACAAAGAGTAACTATCTATTAGATACACTGAAACCCTGATTCGAATAAAGGTTGGTTTGTGAGCCAAGGTATTCCCCTGCCTCCTCCTTTACATAAAGTGTTCACAAAATACCACTTATTTGGGAAGACTTCCCCATATTTAAAAATAAGTAGTAGCAAAATAAACAAACATAAAAACTTAGGCTCTAAAAAATAAAAACTACCATTAGAAAAAGTAAGAAAGAAACTGAAGGAAAAGTGGAAATAAAACCTACATAGCAGTATGAATTTGCTAGAAAATTGAAAATCAAGAAATACTTCCCAACTAACTCATTCTGAGGTCATCATCACCGGACAAAAACATATCAAAAAAATAAACTACAGACTAAAATATTTTATAAACATAGGTTCAAAATGTCTAAACAAAATTTCAGTGAATTGAATTCAAGAGTATGCTAAATGAATGTTACATCATGACTAAATGGTATTCAACTAAGGAGTGTAAAGTTAACATTCAAAAAAAATAATGTGAAAGAAGATTCTTAGAAGATGGTGGAGTAGGAAACACCAGAAATCTGTTTCCCTACCTAGACAGCATTTGCACTGGAAGAATCCATCTGCTGTAACTATTTTGGAACTCTGGAGTCTATCGAAAGCTTACAACTTCCATGGGAAGACTTGGAAAGTACAGACATACCTCAGAGATATTGAGTTATCTTTATACTATATTGTAATCTTTAAATGTGCAATAACATTATGTCTAAAAAAGGTACATACTTTAATTAAAAAATATTGCTAAAAGATGCTAACCATCTGTTGAGCCTTCAGTGAGTTGTAATCTTTTTGTTGGTGAGGTATTAATGGCTGCTAACTGATCAGGGTGGTGGTTGCTGGAGGTTGGGCTGACAGTGACAATATCTTAGAATAACACAACAATGAAGTTTACAGCATTAATTGACTCTTCCTTTCACAAACAATTTTTTTGCATCATACAATGCTGTTAGACATTTTATCCACAGTAGAACTCCTTTCAAAATTGAAGTCAATCCTCTCAAACCCTGCCATTGCTTTATTAACTAAGTTTATGTAATAGTCTAAATCCTTTGTTGTCATTTCAATCAACTTCACAACATCTTCACCAGGAGTAGATTCTATCTCAGAAACCACTTTCTTTTCTTACCCGTACGAAGCAACTCCTTACCCATTAAAGTTTTATTATGAGATTGGAACAACTCAGTCACGTCCTCAGGCTACATCCTCCACTGAAGTCTTGAACCCCTCAAAGTCATCCGTGAAGGTTGATATCAACTTCTTCCAAATTCTTGTTAATGTTAACATTTTGACCTCTTCCCATGAATCATGAATGGTTTTATTAGTATCTAGAATGGTGAATCCTTTCCAAAAGATTTTCAATTTACTTTGCCCAGATCTGGCAGAGGAATCACTGTCCATGGCATCTATAACCTTACAAAATGTATTTTTAAAGACTAAGTCTTGAAAGTCAAAATGACTCCTTGATCCATGCACTGCAGAATGGATGCTCTGTTAGCAGGCATGAAAACAACACTAATCTTATTATACATCTCCATCAGAGCTTTTGGGCAACCAGGTGCATTGTCAATGAGCAGTGATATTTTGAAAAGAATCTTTTATTCTGAGCAGTAGATCTTAACAGTGGGCTTAAAATATTCAGTAAACCTTGTTGTCAACAAATGTACTGTCATCCAGGCTTTGTTGCTTCATTTACAGGGCACAGACAGAGTAGATTTAACATAATTTTTAAAGGTCCTAGGATTTTCAGAATGATAAATGAAAATTGACTTAAAGTCACCAGCTATATTAGCCCCTAATAAAAGATTCAGCCTGTCTTTGAAGCTTTGAGGCCAGGCATTGACTTCTCCCCTCTAGCTATGAATGTCCTAGATGGCATCTTCTTCCAATATAAGGCTTTTTCAACTACAATGAAAATCCACTGTGTAGTATAGTTACCTTCATTAATTATCTTAGCTAGGTCTTCTGGATAACTTGCTTCACCTTCTACATCAGTAATTGCTACTTCATTCTTGCACTTTGTTGTTATAGAAATGGCTTGTTTCTTTAAACCTAATGAACATACCTCTGCTAGCTTCATATTTTCTTCTGTAGCTTCATCACCTCTCTGAGCCTTCAAAAAATTAAAAAGAGTAGGGCCTTGATCTGGATTAAGCTTTAGAAATGTTGTGGCTAGTTTGATTATCTATCCAGATCACCAAACATTTTTCATCTCAGCAATAAGGCTGCTTCACTTTCTTATCATTCATGCGTTCATACATGGCATTTATCAATTAAGTTCTCTGTCTTATATGGTGCAGTTTGTGGTGCCCCCAAACAATTACAATGGTAACATCAAAGATCGCTAATCACAGATTACCATAACAAATATAAAATTAATGAAAAAGTTTGAAATATTGTGAGAATTACCAAAAAAGTGACACAGACATGAAGTGAGCAATGCTCACTTTCCAATGCTGTTGGAAAAATAGCACTGACATGCTTGATGCTGGCTTGCCTCAAACCTACAGTTTGTAAAAAATGCAATATTTGAGAAGTGCAATAAAGTGCAATGCAATAAAATGAGGTATGCCTGTAAATTGTGGTTAATTTCAGTCAATTTCAGCTCTTAGCACAGTAGCAGATTTTAACACCCCTGCCCTCAGCTATGTGGCAAGCAGCTGTGAACATGTTCTCAGAGCAGCTTGTGCAAAATTTTCAGGATCCAGGGTGGACAAAAAGGACTCTGTACTACAAATATTGGGAATCTGTTCTCTGATCCCTGATTGCTACTTCTGATCACAGAGCCATGGCCAAAAGGTGGGCAGATATTGTTGTTGCAGATCCCCCATTGTTGCAAGCTCCTCCTCAGAATGTTAAAGTGACAGCTAGAGGATTTAAAGGGCCAGTGCCCTTCCCTTCCTGTTTATTTTGCTCTCTTCCCTCTTTTGGGGGTCAGATATTAAAGATTAGGTCATTCAAAAGCAATTGCATATAAGAGGAAAATTAGAAAGTTACCACACATACCCAAGGGAAAGGCTCAGAAAACACCTGAGAAGACCTTAAATTTACACCACAGACTGATCCTAAGCACAGAGATAGCCTACAGCAATCAAAAAACAGAAACAATATACAAAACACAAAACAACAAAACCTGGTAAAGGGGAAGAATCTGATTTCCAGAGTTACCACATTATTAGATTTGCACACTTATATTCATAGCAGCATAATTCACAATAGCTAAAATGCAGAAGAAAACTAATGTTCCATTGATGGATCTATGGATAAGCAAAATGTGGTATATTTATAAAGTGGAATAGTATTCAGTCTTAAAAGGGAAGGGAATTCTGACACAGGCTACGATATGGATAAACCTTGAGACCATTATGTTAATTTAAATATGCCAGTTACAAAAAGACAAATATTATATGCTTCCACTTACATGAGGTACTCAACATCAGTAGTCACAGTCATGGAAAGAGAAATAGAATGGTGGTTCATAGTGGCTGGGGGGAGAGGGGAATGGGGAATTATAGTTTAATGGGTACAGTTTTAGTTTCACAAGATGAAAAGAGTTTTGGATATGGATGGTGCTGATGGTTGAAAAACATTATGAATCTACGTAATACCACTGAGCTGTACACGTAGAAATGGTTAAGATGGCTAGTGTTGTTTGTATTTTACCACAATAATAATATAGGGAAAATCAATAATGCAATTCACCATATTAACAAACTAAAAAAAAGGATTATCAGATTATCTCAATAAACACACAAAAGCAGTCAAAATCCACCATCCATTTCTGATAAAAGTTTTCTGGAATCTAGGTATAGAGGAGCCTTCTTTAATCTCATTGAAGGTCATCTGTAAAATCTTATAGGTATCATCTCAATGGTAAAAGTCTGGATCCTTTGCCCATACGTTCTGGAATAATTCAAGGATATCTCTTCTTACCACTTGTATTCAGTACTCTGCTAAAGGACCCAGTTATGCAATAAGGCAAGAACAGAAATAAAAACATCAGATTGGGAAAGGAAGAAGTAAAATTGTTTTTAGTTGCAGATTGCATACTTGGCTGTATAAAAACATCTAAACAAATATACAGATCTGTAACCATTTGTAATCATTTTATTATAAATTTAATATTTCATTCATGTTTTAATTGATTAAAACTAAGTTTAATTCATTCAACAAATATTTGTTAATCATCTACAATGCATCAGGTACTATTCTAAATTATGTGCCCATTGAAAAATAGTACTGTAGATAAAGACTGTCCTCTTGGAGCTTACATGCTAGTGTGTGTATGAGGGGGCAGATAAAAGGTAAAATAAATACATATAAAAGGTGTAATAGAAGAAGATAGATACTATGGAAAAAATGAGTAATTAAAGGGGCTAGATGGTGAAGTGTAAGGGTGATCAGAGATACCTTTCCTGAAAATACTTGAAGGCAATGAGGGAACAGATCTGAATCCAGCTGGTAGAGTGTAGACATAGACTTTACTAATTCCTTTCACTTTAAAAACTGCTGGGCAGGGAGAGAGTTGGAGAGTAGTTGAAATAATATGTATGTGGAATTTTTTCATTGTCTTTCATCATTTGTTTTTTATTCACCTGAGATTATGGAGATCCTGAATTATGATTAAGGTAAAGAAAAGTGAAGCTCAATTTCCACTGCATAACAATGTGGATATTGTCAGAAGTTTATTCAGTCTCCTCGTGCTCTTTCAACCTTACCACTCTCAAAAAGAGTCGGGGGACTAGGAAAGCACGTTACCATGTACGTTTTTTTGACAACATTGTGATTGAAAAGATAGTTCATCATCTGTTAACTGTCAAGTTGTGCTTAATGCACAGGCACATCTGTCTCACAAACATCATCAAACTGTGCTCTTGAGCCTCTATCCATACATGGAGCAGTGCGGCAGTGCTCTTGTTAGCTTTGAAGTGACTGCACTGCGATGTCTTAGTGTAAGCCCAGAGGGAACTAGCAGAGAGTTCTTCTTCCCCACCAGCCCTAGATGGACATCTGAAGCATTAGATTATTTATATGACTGTAGCACAGGATAACATACTCCTTCAGGAACAAGGAATACATTTTAGGAAAGCAAAACAAAACGTGTCTTTATATCTGTCATGTATAATACAATATAAGCATTTGCTTTATTCCTGCAACTCCCTACATCTAAATTGTATTTTATTACCATTCAGGTAAAATTCAACCACCTTGTTTTGTAGTTCATAAGATTCTGCAATGTGGAAAAAAAAATGATTGGAATGACCAAACCGCTAATAGTAGATCTTCTTTGGGGTGTGAAAATGGGGTTATTTGCTTTTGCTCCCTTCCACATTTCTGTTGTGCAAATTTTTGATAGCAAGCATACATTCTTTGGTAATGAGAAAAATCTTTATATTCATATGGTATCATATGAATATAAAGATTTCATTTTGTTCAAATTTGCATCAAAATATTATCCAGGAATTGTAATAAGAACCAATACTCAAGTGTTTTCTATGTTCAGATACTCCAGATATTTGACTACTCTAATTCCTTTCAATTTTGTCTTCTAAATATCTCTTTAGCTGTTTCCTCAATTCTTGCTCTCCATCTCTGATCCCAGTGACTTGCCCTTATTATTCAAATTGTAGACTAGACAAGTAACTTAAACATCAAATGGAATTAGAGCAAAAGAAAGAGTTGACAAACCCAAATCCATAATGAAGTATATCTTACCTGACCCAGATCATAATAATTGATTTATTTTACCAAAGATAATCAGGGATCTGAAATAGAAACCCAGACAGAAGTTTTTAGTCAGTGTGGAACAAATGAGAAAAATATAATGATGATGACAACAATAAAACACTACCATTTAGTGAGAGAGAGAATGAGAGAGAACAGGAGGGAGAGAGATTTGGTGGATTTTACCAAATAGAACAATTTATTTTAATCTCAGAAATTTTAATATCAATGACTATTTCAGAAATTTATGATATATATTTTTGGGAGTTTCCCTTTGAGACTGTTATGAAAGTTATGAAAACTTTTTGAAAATTTTATTCAGATTTAGTTGCACTAAATAATAACAGTTTAAAAAATATAAAGCTTTATTTTACTTACTCTGTATCTCTTTTTAGATTTCCACTGGAATCTAAACGCAAAGTCAAGATGGTTGCCAGCATGCTTAGCATGCAAACGTTACTGACAATGGCAATCTCAAGTAGGGAAATAACTCTACACGTTTTTTTTTCTTGTATTTTATAGACAATGTTGTTTAACTGGAAAATACAAATGTTATAATAGTAACAGGAAAAGAAAAACACAAAACTATAAAAAACTCTTAGCTATACATAAGTTTTAAAATGTTTACAATGATCATCTCCAGTTAAGGAAAAATGTAATATCTTTATCTTTTATATTTTATAACTTCCAAAATGAACACGTATTTTATAGTTAGGAAAATATTACTAAAATATAGAATAAAAAAAATAATGGATTATTAAGACAATAGATTGTAAAGTTCAAAAGAATGGTTGAGTGGCTGAAATAATGCCTCCTGAACTGCAGTGGGTGGTTCTAAGGAAAGGCTCTGAAGAATCGATAGAATGTAGGAAGAGAGGGAGGAATAAGAGTATTCTTCATAAATGTAACTAAATGAGAAAACACACACACACACACACACACACGAATTGAAAAGCTTTGAGTTGTATTAGCAGAAGCATCTCTGTAATTTTTAAAATGCCCATTCATTTACTTAATAAGCATGTATTGAAGGCCTATGTTGTGCTAGAACCCATAGGTTCTGGAAACAAAAAGTCAGGTCCAATAAGACTTCTGTCCTTTAGAGGCTGATGATTTAGTAGAACAATGCAGAGTAGTCAATAATTACAGTATGGTAAATATCAAGGTAGACATAGTCATATCACATGGTGGGAACACAGATAGGTCTCTGACCCAGATTTTGGGATCAAGGACAATATTCTAGTAGAAGTCATGCTCAAGCTGAGATTTGAGGTATTGTCAGGCTAAAGATAGCAACCCTAGACAGAATATCCAGCACATTGGAAAATATAAACTATGAAAAAAAGACTGGAGAACATATATAGTTTGTTATGGCAAAGTCAGAGGGATGGAAGTTGAGAGGGGAGTTATAAACCTAGGGTAAGATCCCATAGGATATCCTGTGCTAGCACCCCTGGAATATTTGTTGGCCTGAAATAATTATGGATTTAATGAAGCTTGCATAAGCACATGCATCCCTGACTGAGAAGTAAATTTAATTAGTGTAACAAATGAATTTAGACAGTGACAGTTGTTCCTGTTCTTTGTTCCTGGCCTCCAACTATACAATGGGCAGATAAAAAAGTTCTTATCCTGAGGGGGTTTATAATTTAGTTTGTGAGAACACAAACAAATATTACCCAGAGACAAGGAGGAGACTAGACAGGAGTTAGAAGTGGTGGCTCTGGTATTGAGTGTCTATAATCTCTAAAGGTATCTAGCAATGAAATGTCTCCTGGAGACAGTCTTCAGCACTAAAGGTGAATGGATACTCATTATTATGAGTTTTCACAGTCCTGGAAGGATGAAATTCTTTGAGGCAATTAGCCTATTTTTAAGAGATGTTAAAGATTTTGGGGATGATAGGAACTGAATGTAAGCCACATAAGGTTGTTCTCCTTTGGTATGTCAACCCCTGTTTTTGTTTCATTACCAGTGTGGGCATAACTTTGTATAAAATAGGACATCGCAAGTTCAGTAGAACATATATTCATTGGCTGAGGAGTGGACTATGCGTCTCCAAGATAAAAAAGTAGTGACTGTCAAACAATATTTTGTTAAGTGGTCCAGCTCTATAGATACTTTTACACAGTGGAGTCTGTAGAGGTTACACTTATAAGTCAGAAGCAGACTCCATGGACAGGAGACTTGGAGAGTCTTCTATTTCAAGCAGCATAATGCATTGGAAAAAAACCTTAAACAGAATTTTAGAAGGAAGTTGCCTAGAAACTAAAAACTCTAAGTCCAGTGAGAGTTTATAAGCCTCTTGGAAAAGTTAGCTTTATTCTTCATTGAGAAATACTGTTCTGAGTATAAATTGGGGGCACCTAAATAAAACCAAAACTAAGAAATATCTCTTTCCCCCACCTCTTGACTATATCCTACCACTGAGTAGATAATACCAGTTAAAGAGGAACAAAACTAGGACTTGAATTTCTTTACCCGTAAAATTAAATTAGAATTAAATAAGTAAGGCAAATGAAAATGTTATGAAAACTGTTAAATACTACTCAAAATAAGAGTTTGTGGAGTGGGTTAGCATATTTTAAAGTAAACTTTCCATCCTTTTCCTCTGCCTTAATGGAAAGAGTATACTTCCCGATACCTTGACTTGGAGAGGTATTTGATAGGATATTAGTAGAAATGATGAGAACAGAATGCCTAAGAGTCAAGAGACCATTGTTTCAGGATGTGTGAGGAGAGGGGATTCAGAGCACTGCCTAAGTGAGCTCCAGAGATGGGCATGAGCTATCAGCGTGGGCACCAGAGATGGGAATGAGATGCTAAGGCTGCTACTGCAGCCACCAAGAAGCCTGTGTGCAAGCACAGGTCACTATCCACACCTCCCCTCCTAGTAGCCTGTGCAGCTCACCACTACCAGGGTCCCATGATCCAGGGACAACTTTACCAGGAGAACACACGGAATGCCTCAGGCTTTTGCAACGTCATGCCAGCCTCTGTTGCCACAGGCTCACCCCACATTCTGTATACCTCCCTCCCCCCAGCTTGAGTAAGCCAGAGCCCCCTAATCAGCTGCTACTTTAACCTCATCATGTCTGGGCCGGGAACAGATGCCAGAGGGTGATCTACAGGCAGAGGCAGGGTAAAATCCAAAGATGAACCCCAGGAGCTGTGTGAAAAAAGAGGAAAAAGGGAAATTTCTCCATGCAGCCTCAGGAGCAGTGGATTAAATCTCTACAATTAACTTGATTTACCCTGCATCTGTAGAATACCTGAACAGACAATGAATCATCCCAAAATAGAGGGGGTGGACATTGGGAGCAACTGTACACCTGGAGTTTGCTTCTTGAATCTAATTTGTTTCTGGTTTTATGTTTATCTTAGTTTAGTATTTAAAGTTTATTATCATTGGTAGATTTGTTTATTGATTTGGTTGCTCTCTTCCTTTATATATATATATATATATATATATATATACACATATATATATATTTTTTTTTTTCCGTTTTCTCTTTTTGTGAGTGGATGTGTCTGCTTCTTTGAGTGATTGTGTCTGTATAGCTTTGCTTTTACCATTTTTCCTGAGTTCTCTCTGCCTTTCTTTTCTTATTTTAGCATAGATTTTAGCACTTGTTATCACTGGTGGATTTGGTTTTTGGTTTAGTTGCTCTATTTTTTCTTTCTTTTTTTTTCTTCTTTTATTACTTTTTAATTTTTAAAAAAAATTAATATTTTTTAAAATTTTAATTTAATAACTTTCTCTTCTTTCTTTCTTTCCTACTTTCTTTTTTTCTCCCTTTTCTTCTGAGCCATGTGGCTGACAGAGTCTTCATACTCCAGCCGGGTGTAATGTCTGTGCCATTGAGGTGGGAGAGCCGAGTTCAGGACATTGGTCCACCAGAGGCCTCCTGGCTTCATGTACTATCAAATGACAAAAGCTCTCCTAGAGATCTCCATCTCAATGCTAAGACCCAGATCCACTAAACCAATAGCAAGCTACAACACTGGACACCCTATGCCAACAACTTGCAAGGCAGGAACACAACCCAAACGATGAGCAGAGATGCTGTCTAAAATCATAATAAGGTCACAGGCACCCCGAAACATACCACGGGATCTAGTCCTGCACACCACAAAGACAAATCCAGTCTCATCCACCAGAACACAGGCACCAATCCCCTTCACCAGGAAACCTACACAACCCACTGAACTAACCTTACCTACTGGGGACAGACACCAAAAACAGCGGGAACTACAAACCTGTAACCTGTGAAAAGGAGACCCCAAACACAGTAAGTGAAGCAAAATGAAAAGACAAAGAAACGCACAGAACATGAAGGAGAAAGGTAAAAACCCGTCAGAGCAAACAAATGAAGAGGAAATAGGCAGTCTACCTGAAAAAGAATTCAGAGTAATGATAGTAAAGATGATCCAAAATCTGGGAAATAGAATAGAGAAAATAAAAGAAACATTTAACAGGGACTTAGAAATCTAAAGAGCAAACAAATGATGAACACCACAATAAATGAAATAAAAATTCTCTAGAAGGAATCAATAGCAGAATAACTGCGGCAGAAGAAAGGATAAGTGACCTGGAAGATAAAATAGTGGAAAAAATAGCAGATAAAATAGCAGAATAAAGAAAAAAGAATGAAAAGAATTGAGGACAGTATCAGAGACCTCTGGGACAGCATTAAACACACCAGTACTCAAACTATTGGGGTCGCAGAGGAAGAAGAGAAAAGAAAGGAACTGAGAAAATAGTTGAAGAGATTATAGTTGAAAACTTCCAAAATTTGGGAAATGAAATAGTCAATCAAATCCAGGAAGCACAGAGTTCCATACAGGGTAAATCCAAGGAGAAACAGGACAAGACACATATTAATCAACCTATTAAAAATTAAATACAAATAAATAATATTAAAAGCAGCAAGGGAAAAACAACAAATAACATACAAAGGAATCCCTATAAGGTTAAAGGCTGATGCTTCAGCAAAAACTCTGCAAGCCAGAAGGGAGTTACAGGACATATCTAAAGTGATGAAATGGAAAAACTTACAACCAACATTGTTCTACACAGCAAGGATCTCATTCAGATTAGAAAGAAAATTAAAAACTTTACAGACAAGCAAAAGCTAAGAGAATTCAGCACCACCAAACCAGCTTTACAAGTGCTAAAAAAACTTCCCTAGGCAGGAAACACAAGAGAAGGAAAAGACATAGAAAAACAAACCCAAAATATTTAGAAAATTGTAATAGGAGCATACATATTGATAATCACCCTAAATGTAAATGGTATAAATGCTCCAACCAAGACACAGACTGGCTGAATGGATAAAAAACTGAGACCCATATATATGCTGTCTACAAGAGACCCACTTTAGACCGAGGGACACATACAGCCTGAAAGTGAAGGGATGGAAAAAGATATTCCATGCAAACGGAAATCAAAAGAAAGCTGGAGTAGCAATTCTCATATCAGACAAAATAGACTTTAAAACAAAGACTATTGCAAGAGACAATGAAGGATACTACATAAGGATCGAGGGATCAATCCAAGAAGAAAATATGACAATTGTAAATATTTATGCACCCAACATAGAAGCACCTCATTACATAAGGCAAATGTTAACAGTCATAAAAGGGGGAAGTGACAGTAACACAATCATAGTAGGAGATTTAATACCCCACTTTCAACAATGGACAGATCATCCAAAATGAAAATAAATAAGGAAGCACAAGCTTTAAATGATACATTAAACAAGAAGGACATAGTTGCTATTTATAGGACATTCCATCCCAAAACAACAGAATACACTTTCTTTTCAAGTGCTCATAGAACATTATCCAGGATAGATCATATCTTGGGTCACAAATTAAGACTTGGTAAATTTAATACAATTGAAATCATATCAGGTATCTTTTCTGACCACAGCACTATGACTACATATCAATTACAGGAGAAAACCTGTAAAAATACAAACACATGGAGGCTAAACAATACACTACTTGATAACCAAAATATTAATGAAGACATCAAAGAGGAATTCAAAAAATACCTAGAAACAAATGACAATGAAAACATGATGCCCCAAAACCTATAGGATGCAGCCAAAGCAGTTCTAAGAGTGAAGTTTTTAGCAATACAATCCTACCACAAGAAACAAGAATCATCTCAAATAAGCAACATCACCTTACGTCTAAGCAATTAGAGAAAGAAGAACAAAGAAACACCAAAGTTAGCAGAAGGAAAGAAATCATAAGATCAGATCAGAAATAAATGAAAAAGAAAGGAAGGAAATGATAGCAAAGATCAATAAAACTAAAAGCTGGTTCTTTGAGAAGATAAACAAAATGGATAAAACATTAGACAGACTCATTAAGAGAAAAAGGGAGAAGACTCAAATCAATAGAATTGGAAAGAAAAAGGAGAAGTAACAACTGACACTGCAGAAATACAAAGGATCATGATAAAATACTACAAACAACTATATGTCAATAAAATGGACAGCCTGGAAGAAATGGACAAATTCTTAGAAAAGCACAACCTTCTGAGACTGCACCAGGAAGAAATAGAAAATATGGACAGACCAATCACAAGCACTGAAATTGAAACTGTGATTAAAAATTTTCAAACAAACAAAAACCCAGGACCAGATGGCTTCACCAGTGAATTGTATCAAACATCTAGAGAACAGCTAACACCCAACTTTCTCAAACTCTTCCAAAATATAGCAGATGGAGGAAAACTCCCAAACTCATTCTATGAGGCCACTATCACCCTGATACCAAAACCAGATGAAGATGTCACAAAGAAAGAAAACTACAGGCCAATATCACTGACGAACAAAGATGAAAATATCCTCAAAAAATTACTAGCAAACAGAGTCCAAGAGCACATTGAAAGGATCATACACAATGATCAAGTGGGGTTTATCCCAGGAATGCAAGGATTCTTCAATTTACGCAAATCAAAAATATGATACACCATATTACAAATTGAAGGAGAAAAACCATATGATCATCTCAATGGATGCAGAAGAAGCTTTTGACAAATTTCAACACTAATTTATGATAAAAAACCCTCCAGAAAGTAGGTATACAGGGAACTTACCTCAAAATAATAAAGCCATACATGACAAACCCACAGCCAACATCATTCTCAGTGGTGAACAACTGAAACAATTTCCTCTAAGATCAGGAACGAGGCAAGATTGCCCACTCTCACTCTATTATTGAACATAGTTTTGGAAGTTTTAGCCACAGCAATAAGAGAAGAAAAAGAAATAAAAGGAATCCAATTTGGAAAAGAAGAACTAAAGGTCTCACTGTTTTCAGAAGACATATTATACATAGAGAATCCTAAAGATGCTACTAGAAAACTACTAGAGAGAATCAATGAATTTGATAAAGTAGCAGGAAACAAAATTATTGCACAGAAATCTCTTGGATTCCTATACACTAGCGATGAAAAATCTGAAAGAAATTAAGGAAACACTCCCATTTACCACTGCAACAAAAAGAATAAAATACCTAGGAATAAACCTACCTAAAGGGACAACAGACCTGTATGCAGAAAACTGTATGAGACTGATGAAATAAATTAAAGATGATACAAAGAGTTGGAGAGGTACACTATGTTCTTGGAATGGAAGAATCAAAATTGTAAAAATGAGTATACTAGCCAAAGCAATCTACAGATTCAATGCAATCCCTATCAAACTGCCAATGGCATTTTTCACAGAACTAGAACAAAAAATTTCACAATTTGTATAGAAACACAAAAGACCCTGCATAGCCAAAGCAATCTTGAGAAAGAAAAACATAGCTAGAGGAATCAGGCTCCTGGACTTCAGACTATACTACAAAGCTACAGTAACCAAGACAGGATGGTATTGGTGAAAAACAGTAATATAGATTAATGGAACAGGATAGAAAGCCCAGAGATAAACCCACACACATATGGTCACCTTATTTTTGATAAAGGGGACAAAACTATACAATGGAGAAAAGACAGCCTCTTCAATAAGTGGTGCTGGAAAAACTGGACAGCTACATGTAAAAGAATGAGATTAGAATACTCCCTAGCACCATAGACAAAAATAAACCCAAAATGGGTTAAAGACCTAAATGTAAGGCTAGACACTGTAAAACTCATAGAGGAAAACATAGGCAGAACCCTCTATGACATAAATCACAGTAAGATCCTTTTTGACCCACCTCATAGAGGAATCGAAATAATAACAAAAATAAACAAATGGGACCTAATGAAACTTAAAAACTTTTGCACAGCAAAGGAAACCAAAAACAAGATGAAAAGACAACTGTCAGAATGGGAGAAAATATTTGCACATGAAGCAACAGACAAAGGATTAATCTCCAAAATTTACAAGCAGCTCATGCAGCTCAATATCAGAAAAACAAACAACCAAATCCAAAAATGGGCAGAAGACCTAAATCGACATCTCTCCAAAGAAGATATGCAGATTGCCAACAAACACATGAAAGGATGCTCAACATCACTAATCATTAGAGAAATGCAAATCAAAATTACAGTGAGGTATCACCTCACACCTGTCAGAATGGCCATCATCAAAAAATCTACAAACAATAAATGCTGGAGAGGGTGTGGAGAAAAGGGAACACTCCTGCACTGTTGGTGGGAATGTAAATTGATACAGCCACTATGGAGAGCAGTATGGAGGTTCCTTAACAACCTAAAAATAGATCTACCATACGACCCAGCAACCCTGCTACTGGGCATATATCCCTGAGAAAACCATAATTCAAGAGGAGTCATGTACTACAATGTTCACTGCAGCTCTATTTACAATCGCGAGGCCATGGAAGCAACATAAGTGTCCATCGACAGATGAATGGATAAAGATGTGGTACATGTATACAATTGAATATTACTCAGGGATAAAAGAAATGAAACTGAGTTATTTGTAGTTAGGTGGATGGTCCTAGAGCTTGTCATACAGAGTGAAGTAAGCCAGAAAGAGAAAAACAAATATCATATGTTAACACATATATATGGAATCTAAAAAACAAAAGAGAAAATGGTTCTAACGAACATAGGGTCAGAACAGGAATAAAGATGCAGACGTAGAGAATGAACTTGAGGAGACAGGGCGGGGGAAGGGTAAGCTGAGACAAATGAGAGTGTGGCATGGACATATATAAACTCGATATACCAAATATAAACTCGATAGCTAGTTGGAAGCAGCCACATAGCACAGGGAGATCAGCTTGCTGCTTTGTTACCATCCAGAGAGGTGGGATAGGAGTGTAGGAAGGAGAGGCAAGAGAGAGGAGATATGGGGATGTATGTATATATATATAGCTGATTAACTTTGTTTTAAAGCAGAAATTAACACACCATTGTAAAGCAATTATACTCCAATAAAGATGTTTTAAAAAAAAAGAATATATAGGCATAAAGAGGACTTTGTCTTCAGTAAATTCTTACCTTGGATTTCTTGATTCTGGTTCAGAAGATTAGACCTGCTTAATAGGCTACTTTAAATGTTTGAACTATATAAATTTCTTCCTAAACCCTAAACTTTAATTTACAGTGTCTGGGTGCTATATGTACTGAAGATTTCAGTAAATCTGTTTATGTCTTTGAATGATTTCAAATTTTGTTGGTGAATCATATTTGAGGGTTTTGGTTATATATTAATACATATAAATTGAGCCTCTTTAAGACTTTTTTATTTTTTCATTCAGTGATTCAGTAAACGTCTTTTTAAATACATTTACAGCATAATGAGCTTATGAGGATCTCACTATAAATATGCTTAAAAACTAAACATAAAAGCAGGGTGAATATAGGAACTGACATGCCTAATTCATTCATGGTAAGGTCTTATGCAAGTTCCATGCTCTAGAGAATTTTTACATAAAGTTTTAATGAAAGTTTTGTTAACTCAAAACTCATTTTATGCTCCTGAGTAACACAGGGGAATATCACTTTTCCCAAAGGTGGATCTGGACAGCTAAATCACAAGTTGTAAAGGAGATAAGTTCATTCAGATTCTTAGACTGAATTTACATCTATATTATAGTTTCAACTATCATCTTTTTAATATTGTGTTTTTTTAAAAAGAATAAGAACAGCATTTCCCAAAGAGGCCTATTGAATATGTTATATTAATATTTTAGTGCCAAAATTATTATTAATAATAATACATTGCAAAGTATCCAAAACTGGTTGGAATTTGCCTATAACCCGTCTAGGCCAAAAGGAATAAAGTGTTCTGTTTGGGCAATCATCCTTTTTATGATACCTAAGAGTTTGGTGTGAGATTTTAGTAAGCATGGATAGGAGTTCATTAGCAGCAAGATTAATTAGTGAGAATATTAGGCCTTATCTACAATCCATAGTAGAGAGATAGAGCTTTTATTTTTATAGAAGACACAGATTGCATATAGGACTCTATGCACAGCTTTAATATTATATGTATCAAAAATGCACATATATATTTAATACATTTTTATTCTGGAATAGGTATTTTTTCATTTTATGCTGATATCTAAATAGACTGAGGTTTGGGGGGCGAGAACTTGAAAAAAGTAAGAAAAGACCATAAGATTCATGTCCTTGATGAGTTAGTTATTCTAGGCAAAACTAGCTGACACATACATATATTCAGTGAAAAACGAGAAGGTGAAAAGCAAACCAGGAGGTAAAGGTAGAGAGGACAGTTACTTATTTTGGTGACATTTATCCCTTGCTTTTACCCAGTATATGTATTTCTTAAAGTGAAAAGGTATTTTTATACTGATATTTTTCTTTGGATACTGATATTTTTCTCAAGGATTGTGAATTTAATCAATGAATCTTCAGCTGATTGATTCACATTCCTTGAGCCTTTCAGATACATTGTTTGAAAGAGAGAAAATGCCTTCTCAGGCTAAAAACTGAACTTCTTACGCAGTGACTGATGTTATATTTATTACTCAAGGAACCACTGGTGAAGTTAAGTGAAGAAAGTGACCAAATTTTTATGTACAGCATATTCTAGCTATATAAACTTGCTTGCATCTGTTGGAAAAGAAGCAATGTAATTATAAACAATAATTACCTCTGAGGTATGAGATCTATAGTCTTTATTTATTTATTTAGGTTTTCTTCTTTTATTTATTTATTTAATATGTCTTTTTTGGAATATAACTGCTTCACAATACTGTGCTAGCCTCTGTTGCACTACAAAGTGAATCAGCCATATGCATACATATATCCCCATATCACCTCCCTCTTGAGCCTCCCTCCCACCGTCCCTATCCCACCCCTCTAGGTGGTCACAAAGCACTGAGCTGATCTCCCTGTGCTATGCTGCTGCTTCCCACTAGCTATCTATTTTACATTTGGTAGTGTATATATGTCAGTGCTATTGTCTACCTTTGTCCCAGCTTATGCTTCCCTTCCCTATGTCCTCAGGTCCATTCTCTAGGTCTACTTCTTTATTCCTGCCATGCCACGAGGTTCATCAGTACCATTTTTTTTTTTTTTAGATTCTATATATATGCGTTAGTGTATGGTATTTGTTTTTCTATTTCTGACTCACTTCACTCTGTGTGACAGACTCTCTGTCCATTCACCTCACTACAAGTAACTCAATTTCATTTCTTTTTATGGCTGAGTAATATTCCATTGTATATATGTGTCACATCTTTATCCATTCATCTGTCAATGGACATTTAGTTTGCTTCCATTTCCTGGCTATTCTAAATAATGTTGCAATGAACACTGTGGTACATGTCTCTTTTTGAATTATGGTTTTCTCAGGGTATATGCTCAGAAGTGGGATTGCTGGGTCATATGTTAGTTCTATTTTCAGTTTTTTAAGGAACCTCCATACTGTTCCCCATAGTGGTTGTATCCATTTACATTCCCACCAACACTACAGGAGGGTTCCCTTTTCACCATACCCTTTCAAGCATTATTGTTTCTATATTTTTTGATAATGGCCATTCTGACTGCTGTGAGGTGATATTTCATTGTAGTTTTGATTTGCATTTCTCTAATAATTAGTGATGATGAGCATCTCATCATGTGCCTCTTGGCCATCTGTATGTCTTCTTTGGTGAAATGTCTATTTAGGTCGTCTAACGAATTTTTAATTAGATTGTTCATTCTTTTGATATTGAGCTCCATGAGCTGTTTGTATATTTTGGAGGTTAATACTTTGCCTGTTGTTTCATTTGCAAATATTTTCTCCCATTCTGAGGATTGTCTTTTTGCCTTGTTTATGGTTTCCTTTGCTGTGCAAAAGCTTTTAAGTTTAATTAAGTCCCATTTATTTATTTTTGTTTTTGTTTTTTTCATTACTCTAGGAGGTGGGTCAAAAAAGAACTTGCTGTGGTTTATGTCAAATAGTGTTTTCCTCTAAGAGTTTTATAGTGTCTGGTCTTACATATAGATCTTTAGTCCACTTGGACTTTATTTTTATATATGGTGTTAGGGAGTGTTATAATTTCATTCTTTTACATGTAGCTGTCCAGTATTCTTAACAACAATTATTGAAGAGGGTGTCTTTTTTCCATTGTTTGTTCTTGCCTCCTTTGTCATAAATTAGGTCACCATATGTACATGTGTTTATCTCTGGACTTTCTATCCAGTCCATTGATCTATATTTCTGGTTTTGTGCGAGTACCATACTGTCTTGATTACTGTAGCTTTGTTGTATAGTTTGAAGTTGGGGAGCCTGATTCCTCCAGCTCTGGTTTTCTTTCTCAAGATTGCTTTTGCTCTTCAGAGGCTTTTGTATTTCCATAAGAATTTAAAAAAAATTTTTCTAATTCTTTGAAGTATGCCATTGGAAATTTGACAGGGATTACATTGAAACTGTAGATTGCTTTGGGAAGTATAGACATTTCCACAGTATTGATTCTTCCAATCTAAAAACATAGTATATTTCTCCATCTGTTTATGTCATCTTTGATTTCTTTCATCAGTGTTTTATAGTTTTCTGGGTGCAAGTCTTTCACCTCCTTAGGTAAGTTTATTCTTAGGTATTTTATTCTTTTTGTGGTGATGGTAAATGGGAGTGTATCCTTAATTTATTTCTAATTTTTCACTGTTAGTGTATAGGAATGCCAGAGATTTCTATGCATAAGTTTTTTATCCTGCAACTTTACCAAATTCATTGATTAGTTCTAGAAGTTTTCTGGTGGCATCTTTAGGATTCTTTATATAGAGTATCATTGCATCTGCAAACAGTGATAGTTTTGCTTCTTCTTTTCCAATTTGTATTCCTTTTTATTCTCTGATTGTCATAGCTAGGACTTCCAATGTTATGGTGTATAACAGTGGCGAGAGTGGACATCCTTGTCTTGTTCCTGATCTTAGTGGAAACGCTCTCAGTCTTTCACCATTGAGTATGTTGTTTGCTGTGGATTTCTCATATATGGCCTTTATTATGTTGAATTCAGTTCCATCTATGCCCATATTCTGGAGAGTTTTTATCATAAGTGGGAGTTAAATTTTTTTCAAAGGCTATTTCTGTATCTATTGAGATTATAATATGGTTTTGTTCCTTAATTTGTTAATACAGTGAATCATATTGATTGATTTATGTATATTGAAGAATCCTTGCATTCATGGTATAAATCCCACTTGATCATGGTGTATAGTCATTTTAATATGTTGTTAGATTCTGTTTCCTCGTGTTTTGTGGAGGATTTTTGTGTCTATGTTCATCAGTGATATTGGTCTATAATTTTCTTTTTTTGTGATATCTTTTTCTAGGTTTGCTGTCAGGGTGATGGTGCCTTCTTAGAATGAATTTGGGAGTGTTCTTCCCTCTGCAATTTTTTGGAAGAGTTTGAGAAGTATCAGTGTTAGCTTTTCTCTAAAAGTTTGATAGAATTCGCCTGTGAAGCCATCTGGTCCTGGACTTTGGTTTGTTGGGAGATTTTTAATTACAGTTTCAATTCCATTACTTGTGATAGGTCTGTTTATATTTTCTAATTCTTCCTGGTTCAGTCTTGGAAAAGTGTACCTTTCCAAGAATTTGTCTATTTCTTTATGGTTGTTCATTTTATTAGCATATAATTGTTTGTGGTAGTCTCTTATAATCCTTTGTATTTCTGTGGTGTCAGTTGTGATTTCTCCTTTTTCATTTCTAATTTTATGATTTGCATCCTCTCCCTTTTTTCTTGATGAGTCTGGCTAAGGATTTATCTATTTTCTCTATCTTCTCAAAGAACCAGCTCTTAGTTTTATTGATCTTTGCTATTGTTTTCTTGTTTCCATTTCATTTATTTCTGCTCTGATCTTTATGAATTCTTTCCTTCTACTGACTTTGGGATTCCTTTGTTCTTTCACTAATTGCTTTAGGTGTCAGGTTAGATTGTTTATTTGAGATTTTTCTTTTTTCTTGAGGTGAGATTGAATTGCTATGAACTTCCCTCTTAGAACTGTTTTTGCTGTGCCTCATAGGTTTTGGGTCATCGTGTTTTTATTGTCATTTTTTTCTAGGTAATTTTATCTCTTCTTTGATTTCTTCAGTCATCTCTTGGTTATTTAGGAGCACACTGTCTAGCCTCCATGTATTTGTGTTTTTCACAGTTGTTTTCTTGTCATTGATTTCCAGTCTCATAGTGTTGTGGTCAGAAAAGATGCTTGATATGATTTCAACTTTCTTAAATTTTCCAAAGCTTGATTTGTGACCCAAGATGTGATCTATCCTGGAAAATGTTCCATGTGCACTTGAGAGGAAAGTGCATTCTGCCACTTTCGGTAGAATGTTCTATAAATGTCAATTAAATCTATTGGTCTATTGTGTCATTTAAAGCTTGTGTTTCCTTATTTATTTTCTGTTTGGATGAATTGTCCATTGGTGTAAGTGGGGTGTTAAAGTCCCCTACTATTTTTGTGTTACTGTCGATTTCCCCTTTCATGGTTGTTAGGATTTGCCTTATGTATTGAGGTGCTCCTATGTTGGGTGCATAAACATTTATAATTGTTATATCTTCTTCTTAGATTGATCCCTTGATCATTATGTAGTGTCCTTCCTTGTGTCTTGTAATAGTCTTTATTTTAAAGTCTACTCTGTCTGTCTGATATGAGAATTGCTACTCCAGCTTTCTTTTGCTTTCCATTTGCATGGAATATCTTTTCCATCCCCTCACTTTCAGTCTGCATGTGTCCCTAGGTCTGAAGAGGGTGTCTTGTGGACCACATATATATGGGTCTTTTCTTTGTATCCATTCAGCCAGTCTGTGTCTTTTGGTTTGGGCATTTAATCCATTTCTGTTTAAGGTTATTTTTGATACGTATGTTGCTATTACCATTTTCATAATTGTTTTGGGTTTGTTCTTATGGATCTTTTTCTTCTCTTGTATTTCCTGCTTAGAGAAATTTCTTTAGCATTTGTTGTAAAGCTGGTTTGGTGGTGCTGAATTCTCTTAGCTTTTTCTTCTCTGAAAAGCTTTTGATTTCTCCACTGAATCTGAATGAGATATTTGCTGGTAGAATAATCTTGGTTTAAGATTTTTCTCTTTCATCACTTTAAGTATATCCTTCTACTCTCTTCTGGCCTGCAGAGTTTCTGCTGAAAAATCAGCTGATAACCTTAAGGGATTCCTTTGTATGTTATTTTTTGTTTTTCCCTTGTTGCTTTTAATATTTTTTCTTTGAATTATTTTTTGTTAGTTTGATTAATATGTGTCTTGCTGTGTTTCTTCTGGGGTTTATCATGGATTAGACTCTCTGTGCTTCCTGGACTTGGGTGACTATTTCCTTTCCTATGTTAGGGAAATTTTCCACTACAATCTCTTCAAGTATTTTGTCAGACCCTTTCTGTTTCTCTTCTTCTTCTGGGACCCCTATAATTCAAATGTTGATGTGTTTAATGTTGTCCCTGAAGTCACTGAGACTGTCCTCATTTCTTTCATTCTTTTGTCTTTATTCTGCTCTGTGACAGTTATTTCCACCATTCTATCTTCCACCTCACTTATTCATTTTTCTGCCTCATTTATTCTGCTATTGATTCATTCTATTGTTTTTTTTTTATTTCAATTATTGTGTTGTTCATGACACTGTTTTTACTTTAGTATTTTTAGGTCCTTGTTAAACATATCTTGTGTCTTCTTGATCCATGTCTCCATTCTATTTCTGAAATATTGGATCATCTTTGCTATCATTACTCTGAATTCTTTTTCAGGTAGATTGCTTACTTCCTCTTCATTTATTTGGTCATGTGGGTTTTTACCTTTCTCCTTCTTCTGCAACATGTTTCTCTCTCTTCTCATTTTGTCTATCTTACTCTGTTTATGGTATTCTTTCTGCAGGATGTAGGGTTGTAGTTCTTCTTGCTTCTGTTGTCTGTGCCCTGATGGGTGAGATTGGTCCAGGAGCTTGTTTAGGCTTCCTGATGGGAGGAACTGGTGCCTGCCCTCTGGTGGCTGTAAATAAGTCTTTTCCCTCTGATGAGCAGGGCCACATCAGGTTTGCTGTATCTGTGAGCTTACTATGACCTTAAGCAGCCTGTCTGCTAATGGGTGTGGCTGTGTTCCTGTCTTGCTTGTTGTTTGACCTAAGGTTTCCAGCACTGGAGCCTGCAGGCAGTTGGGTGGAGCTGGGTCTTGATGTGAGATGATAGCTCCGGGAGAGTGCCCACTGATTAGTATTCCCTAAGCTTGGAAATTCTCAGCAGTCCCATGTCCTGGACTTGGCACTCCACCCCAGAGGCCCAGGCCCAACCCCTGTCCTGGGAACCAAGAGCCTGCAAGCCACACAGTGTGGCCAGAGAAAAAAGTAAGAAAAAAATTAAAAGAAATAAATGAGACCCAAGACTATTAGCAAAAACAAAAACAACCAAACAACAACAAAAACCAAAAAAAGAAAGAAGAAAACACAGATAAACCAAACCCAAGACAAATGGTAAAAAACAAAAGCAAACACAAACAGACACAAAAAAAAGCAAAGAAAACAAAAAACAAGAGAACAAAAAACAAACAAAAGAACTCAAAAATGAAAATAATCAATAAAGACTAAACTAAGAAAAACAAAAAATGAAAAATAAAAGTAGAAAACAAATTTAAAAAATCAAAGAAAACAGAAAACAAACACATAAAAATGATCCAAAAAAGAACAAAGAACAAAAATAAGAAATAAACACAAAACAACCAAAAAGTAATGTAAAAACCAAATAATAAAAAAATAATAAAAACAACAACAACTTATCTACATTAAACAAAGAATAATAGTAACAAGAATTTTTTACTGGGGCCTCCTTTGTCAGTGTCCTTGCTCCCATAGTGAGCCACAGTCAAGCCTTCCTCTCCAGGAGGCCCTCCTGTACCTCTAGGTAGGTATCTGGACCTGCTGTGGGTACTTTGGGGCAGCTCAGACTCTGACATGGCCCAACTGCTGCATGTACTTGTCTGCAATGTCCACTGCTGCTAAACCTAGACTGGTTCAGTTGTGGGAACACTCAATGTCTATTAAAATATTCCACAGATGCAGGATTTACCAAGCTGATCATGGGATTTAATCCATAGCCTGTGCAGCTGCACGGAGAGATGTCTATCATGTTCCTTAGTTACACTGCTCCTGGGGCTCAGCTTTGGTTTTGGCCCACCTCTATGTGTGCACCACCCTCAGTCATTTTTTCTCCACCCAGGCAAGAGGGAGTGAAATCAACATCTGATTGGGGCTCACTTACTCAGGCTGGGGAGGGTACAGCAGCCACAACTGATGTGTGCATGCAGTGCCTGTGGCAATGGAGACCGGCAGGCAGTTGCAACAGATTGGGGTGCACTCACTCTGGTGGGAAACCCGCCCAGCACCCACAGAGGCAGGGGCTAGTGTGTGGGACTTGTGGAAGCCCTGCCCCTTCTGCACCACTCACTCAACAATGGCACCTTATTTCCTAGGCAGACCACACTTCCTCTAGGGGCATTCCCGGCTGTGGAGTCACTCACTCCCATTCTCACTGTTGTATCCATGGAGCTAAAGCAGCTCTCTCTCTGGGTTCATTCTCCTAACCCCACACTTTAGCACTGAGCCCTCACCAGCACTGGTGGATTCCTGTCTCAGGCAGGGGTGCCCAAGGCTGATTTCTGAGGAGGCTTTGGGATGGGTGTTGCTCAGGACCCCGGAGCCTATGCAGGTGGAGGAGGCCTTGTCTTGAGGGGTGGGAGAGCCTGCTCAGATGGGTGCCCTTCTCAGTGCTGGTGGACGGAGAAGCCAGAGGTTGGGGAAGGAGTTTGCAATGGCAACACTGCCCCTTATGTTCCACTAAACAATGACGCCTTGCTTCTATGGTGTTCCAGGCTTTTTCTGCAAACTTTCCATTTGTGGAGCTCCTTACTTCTCTCCCATTAGGCTGTCTTTTCACAGCCAACAGCTGTTCCCTCCCTGGGTCTACACTCCAAACCCCACTTTCCAGCACCCGGCCCCCCTCCACAACAGGAGACACACGATTCAGCCTGGGGTGCACAGGGCTGCGGTGCAGACCTGTGCACAGTTCTTACTTTGTCCTGCCTTCCGCAGACTATCTGCTGTCTTCCCCTTTTAACCCCTGAAGGTCCCTTTCTGTCCCAGCTCATTTCCCCACCATGAGGGGGTTTTTCTGTGTGGGAACCTCTCCTCACCTTCAGCTTCCCACCAGGGGTGCTGGTTTCTTTTTTGATCCCTCTTTTTTTTCTTTTTTTTCCCTTCTTTCATCCTAACCAGTTGAGGGGGGATTTTTCTTGTCCTTTTAGGTGTCCAAAGTCTTTTGCTAGAGTTCAGCAGGTGCCCTGTGAGAACTGTTCCATTTGTAGATGTGTTCTTCATGTAGCTGTGAGGAGAGAGGCATTCCATGTCCTCCTACTCTGCCGTCTTGACTCCTCCCTTGCACACAAATCCCTAAAACAATTCTTTAGCATTAAGCTTACCATTCCTTTGGATCTGGAGTTATTTGGGGTTAAGTACTCATTTCTCAATGAACCGATATACATCTACGTATCAAATTTATCCCTCTATTTTCCCTAGCCAAGCCCATCAAAATATGTTTTTTTTTTTTACACATATCCTTAAGCTACTTATTTCTTATATTCCAGAATTACTTCTCATTTGGGTTCCATTAAGCCTTTCCTCAGTCCTCAATCTAAACTTGACAGTTCGGTGCTTCTACACCCCTTGTCTTGATCTCTACTAACTAGTACATAATAGGTCCTCACCAAACGTTTGTTAGAATGAGTGAATAGGTATAAATGAATGAATTAGTACTTCAGATGATCCTTCCAGAATTATATAGGCCTTCTATGGATAGTGTTTATTTTTCCCACTTGACTAAATGCTTCCTGATCTTCAATCCCTGATTACTCAGAGCATTTGGTATCTGATGCAACCCAGGACCAGGTTTCAGGGAGGGTCTAAGCTTATCTCAGATTATATCTTTAGTGTGGTAGTTTGCTTTGGTCTGAATTTTTGTGTCTCCCCAAAATTTTATGCTGAAATCCTAACCCACAATGTGATGGTATTAGGTTGTAGGGCATTTGCAGGTGTAATTAGGTTATAAGGGCAGAGTCCTAATAAATGTGATTAGTTCCCTTATAAAAGCAGTCCCAGAGAGATCCCTTGTCCCTTCCACCATATAAGGTTACAGTGAAAAGTTAATCACCAAACTGTCAGCACCATGATCTTGGACTTCTCAGCCTCTAGAATTGTAAGAAATAAATGTTTGTTGTTTATAAGCCACACAGGTTATTGTATATTTGTTACTGACGCCCAAATGGATTAAGACATAGCAGTTATTGCTGCTCAAGGAAAATAATCAAAATCAGGTTTTGTGTTTGCACCTCCAAACGAGGGAAGTTCAATCCCCAAAATTCTAAATTACACTTTTCCAAAACTGCTTTTGGATTCTTCACCCCTACTATTATGTAAAAATCATATAGAGCAGTGTAAATCTGAAAGCAGTTTAAATTTTAAAACGTTATCAAATACAAAATATAAACTCTGGCAGATTTGATGGTGAGGGTGCAAACATTACATTAGCTTCTTAACAATCTAAAAATATCACATGTATAGTTTCCTAGGGAGCCTTAGGAATACTGTTTGGAGGTCAGAATATATATCAGCTCTCTAATAAACTGTAAATGTTGAATAAGTAGACCCCAAACCCTATGTGTACTGAGTATATTTCAAGTACTATGTTTTATTAACTATTCATTGAAGAATCTGTTGAACAATTCAACATATATAATCAAAAAGCAGGAAGTTCCCTTTTAATTCTCTTGTAGAGTGTCATAAAGAAAATTGTTCTAAATAATAGAAGCAGACTGTAATTAATTTTCTTTTCTTTATTCTCCTATTGAAATCAAGCCCTGTCATTTCAATTTTAGCAATTTGCAGCAACAAAGCTTGAGGGTATGTTACTTAGCAAGTGTCCAAGAGGGATGGAAGCTGGATGAAGGGCAGTTATTTCCCCAAATTGTGGAAGGTAAGCCTTTCTTCTAGTAAATTTCAGTTTAATTTTTGTTGTTTATAGGCTGATCTAACTAGCAACTGTACTGTTACCTTTCTACAATGAACCCGAGACTATACTCTTGGTCAATCTGAGGTAACATTAGCTACTTGTTCTCCTCAAAGTTCTTGACATCTTGGCTTACCTGTCTCAGCCATTGTCAAACTGAACCCAGAATTCATTTGCAAAAGAAGTTTCAAAGGGGATTATGCATTTGTATGGAATACATTTAGCTGTTTTGTTTTTTAAGGACATATCTACCAACAACAACAACAAAAAACATAAATAATTCTTAGAATTGCATAAATGAATTGTATTTCCATCCATCTATGAATATATTTTAGTAGGATTCTGGAACAAGACAGGTTATAAAACACTAATATACTACACGTGAAAAAATTAAAAATTAAAATTTAAAATATTTATGCTCAATAAAGAAAGCTGAAGCATAAGAAAGTCAGGCTGGAGATTCATGGTGAGAAACGTAAAACTGATATGTCAGATTTGGTGACAGATTACTTATCATTCCAATTATATAGACATTATTTTGGCAATTTATTCTCATGTGTAGCATGCACTGAGCATTTTTTTCTCCTTATTAATAGTTTTGAGGCAGTGCTATTTGCACAAATAAGGCATATTAAAATAACAGCTCTGAATACTACAAAGCAAACACATGTTCTACTGGCCAGGGAATCCTGGCTGGGGCCAAGTTGACAGTTCAATTATCCAAAGAGATTACAAATGATTTCACTGAAGACAAATAGCTGTGGATTTCCCTCTGTGAGTATTGCTCAATAAGATTGAAAAATGTCAAAGAGAAGCTGTCTTCACTTTAAATAACTGTATGTTTGTGAGATGTGATAAAGATTGTTTGTATGTGCATGCTGTGTGTGTGTGTGTGTGTGTGGTGTTTAAATAATTAAGAGAACTCAAGGATTGGGGTGTTTTTTAAAAGACAAAGTTAGTAAGATCAGGTTACTGAAATTTCAACAACTAAAAAAAAAATTACCTGTCACTTCTATGAGATTACAATGAAATTTATTGTCATTATGAATATCCTGAAGTATTACAATGTTCTGAATAACTTTTGGAATCACCACATAAAAATTGTGTTTAGTGTGTACTGTGAGTTGTGAGTACAGTGATTCTACTTTTTGTTGGTAAGCTAGAAATCACCAAATGAAATTTAGGTCAATCACTACCCATTGTACTTAATTAACAAAATACCTAATTTTACCAATTAGATAGCTATTTTTTCTAAAAATGAAAAGCTCAGCTCCAGAATAAATATGTGATTGAAGGCTTCACTTTGACTTTGTTTGTTTGTTCTCTTAATGAGAGTGAGACTCTATCTTAAAAAATCATTATATGGATCAAAACAGAAGAAAACTATTGTGTCTTCCATGTTTTATAAGTATGTGAATGTCCAAATTATATACATAAGATTTGTGGAGCTTCAGTAAAGAAAGAAGGCAACATATTATGGTAGAAAAAGCATACATTTTAGAACCAAGTTAACTTAGGTTTCAAACAACTAGTGCAGTCTTAGACAACTTATTTAACATCACTGAACTTAATTTCATTTGTCTCTGAAGTGGCACTGATAGTATTACTCAGTCCATAGGAATAAATAAAATGACACTCATAAATTACTGAGCACAATGTTGGAACATCATAAGTGCTTTGTTGATGTTAACTATTGTTATAATAATGAACTGGGCAGAGAGACATAAGGTCACCTACTTAGGGTGTGAGTGACATGAGCACCATACCTTCTTTCATTAAATCATCCATTCCATTCATTAAACAGGCACTTATTGAACACAGATTGTGTCAGATACCAGCTGATATCTGGGTGTGAATAGGTAAAAAAAAAAAAGAGTCTAAAAGGATCACAACCTTGTGAGAGCAACATGAAAGCCAATAAATAATTTCAGTTGAGGTAGAGGCATGCACGAGATGCTAAGAACAGAGGCATGGAATCTAGATTGGCAGGTTCACTAAAGAATGGTGAAGGTAATGGTTCGGTGGAGACTTAGAAATGAATAAGGATTATTTAGACAAAAGTGCTGGGCAATAAGTGAAGAAATGTGTTGAAACATTTGCTAATCCATTTATATTTGGGAAGGAGATTATAAAAATATGCTTCCTAGGGATATACCTGTGGATACCTAGTCGAGTAAAAGAGTACAAGATTACTATAGACATTTAAAGATGCAGAATTTTAAAATATTAGTGATATATAGACAAACATTTTTTAAAATTCTATTGATATTTTTGGGTCTGTATCTGTAGATGGGGTTCTTTATATATGCTACTTGCTTAATCGAAAATATGTCCATTCAGGAAAGCAAAATACGTTGCATTTTATGATAAAAAACATCAGAATTAAAACAACAGATTGAAATCATTTTATCTAAGTAAATGGAAGCCATTTATACCAAATTTGTATAGACAAAAAAATGTTTCTCAAAGGCTATGTTCTTTTAATCAAAACTAGTTATTTTTTCTTTTCCTTTATTGTTTCAATCATGCAGTAATGTGGAGATCGGCATTAATAGTAGTAACAAACAGTTGCATACACATCCATACATATAGCTGCATTAAGTCCCATAAAATAACAATTAGATATACAGTCCTTGACTATAAAACATGAAAGAAATGCATTAATATATAGCATGACATTTAAAATTTTTTTTAATTTTATATAATTTTTAAAGGTTACTTTCCATTTACAATTAATACAAAACATTGGCTATATTCCCTGTGTTGTACAATACATCCTTAAGCCTATCTTACACCCAATAGTTTGTACCTCCCACTCTTTTGCCCCTATATGCCCCACCCTCTCCCCACTAGTAACGACTAGTTTGTTCACTATATCTGTGAGTCTCCATATATATACATATATGAAAACAAGTATATATATATATATAGAAAACAAATAAACCAAAACCTAAAATTGAATTTTAATAAAATTTTATGAAATGACTTTCTAATAAAAATGAATATAAAATGATGCTAGAATGGTATTTTTTCTTATAAGTGTTTTGGACTAGCACTCAATGCTATTTATTTATTTATTTATTTATTTACTTATGGCTGCATTGGGTCTTCGTCACTGCACACGGGCTTTTTTTAGTTGTAGTGAGCAGAGGCTACTCTTCATTGCAGTGCCTGGGCTTCTCATTGTGGTGGCTTCTCTTGTTGTGGAACATGGGCTGTATGTGCATGGGCTTCAGTAGTTGTGGTGCACGGGCTCAGTAGTTGTGGCATACAGGTTTATTTGCTCTGTGGCATGTGGGATCTTCCCAGACCAGGGATCAAACTGGTGTTCCCTGCATTGGCAGGCAGATTTTTAACTACTGCACCACGAAGGAAGTCCCTAGAATGGTATTTTGAACTCAAGAACACAAACAGTTATGTCTAGCTCTTTCCTGTGTAATTTTTTCTGCTTTCTACATACAAATTTTTTAATTTTTGTCTATCATTCTGTGAAATTTTTGTTACTCCTATAAACCAATATATTGCTATTACTATTAGTCCTGTGGTAGTATAATTAACAAAACTGCATCCAAATGAAGCAAAATACCAATAGCCATACCTATTACAACACTCTATTGTGACCTATTGCATAAAACCATTGAGACTTCTATGGAGCTTGCTTATTGTGTCTTTGTAATTCACTAATTTAAATAATAATTCCATTTAGCACTATTTGTAGTGATATCAAAGTGATGTTAATACGTAGGGAAATCATGAAAAAACAAACTGATGATCCTCGTATATCATCTAGTGCTATCATTACATAGATGAGTTTTCTGTAGTTTCTCCTCGCCATTTATTAGTAATTTATGGGCTCATGTTATTAGCTCAAAAGCACATTGAAGACACATCTCATGCTCAATTTTAGTTATCTGAATGTAGTACTTTATAAAAACAATACTAAGTATCATTTTGAAGAATACATTTAAGCAAAAGTTTATATTTAATTCATTGACATCACTCCTATTTTCACTCAAAATGCTTAAATATGACTACTAAAGTATTTTTTATGGTAATAAAAGTCATATTAGAAGTATAATTTAATTTCAATGCTATGGAACTGTTTGTGTAAATTTCCAAATCATTAAATTTTAGATACTAAATTTTATCCCTTCCTTATGTCCAATATATCTTCTTTTACCCACTATAATTTGATAAGATTAGGAAAACTGCTATAATTTTACAGGGACTCCCATTTTTAATAAGAAAGTTCTGAATGGGAGTAGAGAAGTGCAGACAAAATAGAAGGTTAGAATTGGAAAAGTCCATAATAAGCCTATATGGAGATGGCTTTATCTTTAAAATAGGGTCATCCTTTTAAGCTTTGGGGAGGAGAATTCCAGAAGGAAACTTCCAGATGGAGGAAAGATTGAATCATGTATCTCTAACTTTGTTTCTGAATGTCACCACCCTTTGTTATTTTCTCCGGTACTTCCAACCCCTAGCACTGTATATGCTTCTTAAAATTCTAACATAAGTATAGGCAAAAATTCTTCCCTTTGATGTCTCTTATCATAGAGACTGATGTTTTAATGCAGAATTTTTATAAAGACAAAGATAAAAAAAACTACAGCCATAAAACACAATCTAATTATTCATGATTCAGATGCTAAACACCACAGTATAGAATAAGAACTCATCACAGAATAAAATTTTCAGACTTCCTCAGTCCTCTGGCAACTTGCAGTTTATTTTCTAAGGAACATTGGTGTGAAATTCCCTTCTGTCTTTAATGGTAGCATGATGTCATGTAAAGTACACTTCATTTGGAGAATTCAGTTCTAATTCTGTCATATGTTTTAAGGTAACTTTAACAAAGCCTTAACTTCCCTGAATATAATTTTACTCTTGAAAATAGCAAAAGAAATTACTTTCTTTTCTATAGGATTGTCATAACTTTCAAATGAGATACAGTATTAAAATAAAGCTCAATATACTTTTTTAACTTTTTATTTTATATTGGAGTATAGTTGATTAACAATGTTGTGTTAGTTTAAGGAGCAAAAACAATGGCCTACACTGAAAACACTTTTCCTTAATTTTTTCTCTCCAGTTTTTTTTTCCACATGGAAAAATCTACATATTAATACTGTATTAGATAAATTTACCTATCAGGATAAAACTTTATTCCTCAGAACCCTCTAGCATTTGTCAATTCAGCTTCTGATCTTTATAGCATCTGTATGTCAATTCCAAATCTGTATAGTTCAATTCCTTTCCAGGACCATGCTGAATGAATTTTTAAGCCATAATTAAAATTAAAGCATTTATTGCCTCAGTTAATAACTTAGTTCTTCTCAGAAGCCTTTTTTGATGGTATACACAGGTGAAGACTGTTCCTCTCAGTCATCTATTTATGCACAGTATACTGTGATTTAGTGTCTAGGACATTATAAAAATTAATTAGATTGTTTTTTCATTAACTATAATTTAGATAATTACACTGTATTGGGAGACATTTTCAATCCTGTGATTATTTGAGTTGACACTCAAATGTTGCAGAAAAGCAGTGCTTTCCTTTTTCATAAATTTATTTTTTATTGAGGTAATGTTGGTTTATAACATTATATACGTTTCATGTGTACAACATTATATTTCTATTTCTGTATACACTACAACATGCTTATCACAAAACATTTAGTTTCCATCTGTCACCATACAGATGACCCCTTTACCCATTTCACCCTCTAAACCGCCCTTTCCCATCCAGTAACCAGTACTCTGTTCTCTGTATCTACATGTTTATTTCTGTTTGGTTTGGTCTGATCATTGTTTTTTTTGGAGGTGTGTGTGTGTGTGTTTTCTTTTCACATATGAATGAAATCATATGGTAACTGTCTTAACCTAAAGAAATATTTTTGGAATTCTCTTATAGCCCCAAAAGAAGCAATATGAAGTTTTATGTAGGTATCTATAAAATATTGGCTTAAATTCCCTGAGCTCTGCTTAACCTCTGTACCCCAGTGGTAGTGTACCTCCATTTAACCACCTATTTTTCTGTTGAAACAGAGCCTTACTTTCCCTGGACAATCCTTTAAATTCAACTGAGCAAAAATATACCTTTTTTTAAAAGCCTAACAGTTCCATATTAGCTAAAGCTAAATACCAGATCTGTATAAGGATCATAATCTTCCCTCCTCCTGCTTTGTCCCCAAATATTTGTGCTTATGCATGCACTTGTTCACCCTACGAGACCTACACTAATATTGCAGGACATAGGGTGAAGCTTTGTTGATAATGTGATGAATTATGATCAAGAAGGCAGAAAACTGAAATCCTTCCCTGCCTTTTATAGTGACTTTGTTTTTATATTGGTAGAATTACTAAAGAAAGTATATATAAGGAAAGGAAGTCATATGGGCAAAAATATAGGTTCATGGAAAACCTAAGTAGCCCTCACTAACATCTTATGTATAGCTTTAATAAAAAATGGCTTAAAACATTAACCTTGGCTTAATGAGCACATTCTATTCCTTTCCTGTCACCTGTTTTGTAAGATTTTTAAAGTTTTTTTCTTTCTTTTTCTTCATGGCAAGACACAATACAATGACACTCTGATACATGAAAGTCAGAACTCTTTGTTACTTATAGTTCTGAACAAGACAAAGCAGCTAGGCTGGGCCACAGAAGGGGATGCGGCAGGGAACAGGAAAACAGGAAACTGGGGCTGTTCCCACAGCTTTTGTATGCAACCTGGATGAGGTTAGCTAGGTTTCATGAACTCTTTCATGGATTGACTAATTTGAATAATTTTGCAGGCTCCAGGACATAAGGGCTGCCCCTCGCGTTCTGGTACCTGGCACTATAGTGATTAGGATGGGTGCATAGAAGCCCTGGAGTGTGAGGACCCCATAAGGGAGGTAGGTGGGGTGTGAATATAATCAGCTGCCCAAGAAAAGGAACTGACCACACTCTGGCCTAGTCTCAAAACTAGGTTAAGACAGCATTTCAAAAACAAAAAAACATGTTTTTCATCCTCCATTCCCTCACCTACATGAAATCTTAATCCTCTGACTAACAACACTGAGAATGTAAATCAAGGTGGAAGGGGCTCCAGTCAACAAGGTTTTCTGTTGCTCTGGTCAACAGACTCACTCAGGATGACCAAGGATGAGATGAAAAACCAAGAGAGATTGTCCAAGAGAGCAGAGTTCCTTTGAACCCACAGCAATTTAGCCCCCTTGCCCACCAGATACAGTTAATATCTTAGATCTCAACTAATTTGTTAGCAGTTCATCCTCTGTTAGGGAGATAAGAAGCTAGGAGGGAGTTGTGGAAAAGTAAGCACAGATTTTCTTTTCTTTCAGCCTCTTAAAATAGCAACAGCAAAAACCCAGACTCTAAAGACATGACATGAAGATATCTGAGTCAAGAGCCCCAAGAAGAATGTTTTTTGACAGAGCTGTCTTTAGCAATTAGTAACTTGTATGGGATTGAGGCTGACACAGAAACAAATCCCAAGGATTATTCTGAAGTCTGTGAACATCTAGACTCTCTAATATGTCTTTTAAAAGGTCTTTCATGGCATAGCACTCGATAGCATTCATTTTCCTTGTCCAGAACCTTCCTGCACACCATCTGCTCTAAAGTTGTGTGAACTTGCATTTTATTTGCCATCAGGTATGTACAGAAGTTGTAGAATATTATGGTGAATTACATGCTATTGTGGGGTTAAGCACAGAGAATCAGTTTGGCATGACTGTACATTGTGAGGTAGTACATGGTAAGATGTTATCAGTGAGGTGAGCTGAGGTCATAGCATAAAGCATACTTATAAGTATCATGCTAAAAAGTTTGGACTTTTTCCTGAGGGCAATGTGAAATCATTGAAAAGTTTTAAATATGGAAGAGATATGATCATATTTGAATTTTAGTAAGACAACTCTGACTATTGTATGGAAGACTGTTAGAGAGTGGTAAAATAGAACTTTAAAAGACCAATTACAATGCTTTTAAGATAATAGATGGAATGGAAAGAAGTAGCCAGACCCAACAGGCATTAAGAAGGTAGAAACAACAGGAGTGGATGATTCATTAGATGTGGAGAGTTAAAGACAATGGTGGGTCAACTAGGTTATTGTCTTGAGCAAATATTCAGAAGTAAAGAAAACCTGAGGTACCTTGGATGGAAAAGAAAGGAACATTTGCTCTTTCCTGGGTTTGAGGTGCCTTTCTTCTTCTTCCTTTTGGATAAATTTCCCCCCACCTTTAATATTCTGATCATCATTTTTCTTAGGATACCTTCCTTAGATCCTTTGTGTGCCAGATCATTAGGGATAACCCCATAATAGCATTCAACAAAATATATTGTAATAATTGGCGTCTTCACATTTACTCCATATTATCTTGTGAGCTGTCTGAAAATAAGACTTGAGTCTCTCATCTCTGTATCTCTGATTCATCACCTAATACATGATACCAGGTGATCAATAAATATTAGTTAAAAGGTGAAAGGAAGGAAGAGAGGAAGGGTGATTAGTAAATGGGTAATTTTCTCTAGTAAACACCAACAAAATCTCATTGTCTGAACACAACATATGTTTATTTATCACTCACTCTGTAGAACAAGGCAGGCTGTGGAGCTTTTCTGGGTGATCTCACTTCCTATTGATGAATCAAAGACAAGATTGCATTCATCTTGAGGTTCCACCATCTTCTGACTTCAGGAAAATTCAGTCAGCAGGTGGAGGAAGAAAGCATGGGAAAAGCATACCAGATACCCCTAATTTGAGTGAGATCTATCACTCTATCACTTGTACTCATTATTTTATTACAAGAATTAGACATATACCCAATCTTAGAGCAAGGACATGTAGGGAATGTAAAGAAAAAGCAACAACAACAACACATGGATCATGTTGAGCACTAACAGTTTCTAATACAGGAGGAAATTAAAAAGAAAAGAAGAAAGAAGAGAGGGAAAGTAAGTGATTGCATACGACTAGAGTGCAGAAAATGAGTCCTAATAATTCCTAGTATTGAATATATCCCAACATTCAAAGAGGACACTTAGTTGCATACTGTGTGACTGATGACTTAAAAAGCACTGTGACAGGTGTGCTAAGAACATCCCTATTATACAGATCCAGAATCAGAAACATGCATTGTAAGCTGAGAATATGCAGTCAAGAAATAACTTTTTACATCACTATATGTGTAGTATGCCACAATGAGTGTATCCATGACTTCATATATATCTTCAAATGTATCTTCAAATATTTCATCTCTTAAACATGCTATTTCATGTATAATAACTTATGAGGTTTAAAATTAGGTTTACTTGCTTGCTTTTATAGAAAAATTAGCATATTCATGACTTTGAAAATATAATAATGTCCTTATTATTGAAACTCTGCCTCTAGAACTGCACTTTAGTAAATATGTCTTAATGTGTATTCATGAAACTGTAACAGGCAGTGACGCTGCATAATCTGAAACCACCCAAGATGTGAATGGGTGAGTATGTTAAAGAGAAAATATAAATCTGTAAGCTGAATCAAGCATGTCAAGGTCTTTCTGCTAGATAATTGACATAGTATAACTCATAAAAAAACATTCTTCTCCTTTTCAATTAATTTTCCCAACCCTCAATGTCTTTGTCTTATTTGCTATAGTGATTGTTTTGACGATAAATTAGAAAATATATGTATATAAATGCCCACAAAAGCTATTGCATAGTCAATTATAATCATTAAAACCAATCCTTACTGCTAAACTCTTCTAAATTGTAACTCTACAAGAAGCAGTTGATAGGATCAAATAAAAAATTAAATCTACTACTAACATGTCTATTTATATTTCTTTCATATTGGTAGAGTAAGGTCAGGATCCTAGGAATTATCACAGAAATAACACATTCTTGTATTCCTAGAATAACTTTTACATTCTTGTGATTTAGTCAGATAAAATTTTGTGTAGGGTATTTGCCTCTCATGTCTAAGTGAAATTTGTCAATAACATTATTTTCTTTTATTTTTCATATCTACTTTTTCTGTCCGATTACACTAGATGAATCTGTAGTCAGAGACAAATGTTAACATCTTTCTCTCAGAAATTAACATAAATTTTAATAACAAATAATAGGTTTTTTTGTAAACATAATCTTATGGACAACAATTAGAGAATACATCTCTATATCTCCATGTATCTATCTATCTATCTATCTATCATCTATCTGAGAGATTCCATTCCATTCAAGCACACATTGAAGTTTTATCAGACTTAAAAAACTAACCCAATTAAATAAATAATATCTTGGAGAGATAATTAATGTGTCAAAACTGACTCAAGAAGAAAAAGGAAACCAGAATAGGCCTATAATCATTTTTTAAAAGTAGATATATTAATATTTATCACCACTTCCCTTTCCACACATATAAGAATCAGGCACAGACTATTTCACAGAAAATTTTTATGAAAACTTCAAGAATCTGATAATCCTCATCTCATGCAATTGTCTTGAATGATAGGAATAGAAGAAATAATACTTTATACAAGCTACTTTATACAGACACTTTTATATGACACTTTATACTATAAGACACTTTATTCACTTATTTTATAGCTAGTGTAATCTGACATAAAAAGTGGATATGAAAAATAAAATTATTGACAAATTTCACTTACATATGAGATATATGAGATGCAAATAACCTACAAAAAATTTCATCAAACTAATTAAATCTAACTTTTTGTCTTTTGCTTTTAATTTTGAATTTCAGCTGTTAGATAAAGACTAGATCTGAGCTGCTATGTCCTTATGGTGAGGAGTTCATAGTATCCTTTTGTCCTTAATAAGGATACTTCATCCTTAATAATAATGCATTTAAGATTCTATTAGTATTGCCTAATGGCTTCCCTTGGTTAGTATTTTCCCATTGTACATTTTATTGTCAAACTTTTTGAGTCATTATATTTCTAAATATGTTAGAGCTGATTATTCTATATGCCATTTGAGACTATCTTTCAATGTGTAATATATACATATTCATTTATATAGTGATGACTGATATATTGTTTCTGCTATCATCTAACACTGTGATTTTTCATAATTATGAATTTTCTTGATTTCTCAGTTTTCCTTTTTTGAACCATCTCTGCTTGCCTTCATAATGAATGAAAAAAGAGATCTTCATTTTAATTATGATCCCCTTGTTCCATTTTCTATATTATTATCTGATATTTTGCATTTGTTCTATTTTAACATCATCAAGTTGGTTATATTTTGTATCTTTCATGTCCAATGCTTATTTTAAGTTTTAACATATTTGCCAATTTATTTATATAAGACTACTTGTGCAAAATAACTGCTTGGGCATTTCCTTCTAATCTTCTGTATTCAGAATATTTCTTACTTTAAAATAAGTAATTTAGAAGTACTTTCAGAGATAATCTCTAACTATTAAACTCTCCTTTTTTCTATCCTGCTTTTAGCATACCTAGTATTTTCTACAAAAAAAAAACACAACATAAATAAACAACAACAAAAAACTTGTTTCATGGCAAGGATTCATTATTGCTGTTTTCTTTTTCTTTTTTTTTTTTTTTAGTTATCTGAAGCTCATGACCTCATGTCTGAACTACTTCAATAATCTCAGAACTAACCCCCTCCATATCCCAGCCTCCATCCCTCCCAACATTGGTTTTTGTACTCTTTCTTTGATACTTCATAGTACACAAATAAAATAGCACACAAATTTTATTATGTAACACACACATTTTATTACATAAAGTTTTCTTTTAACATCTTTATTGGAGTATAATTGCTTTACAATGGTGTGTTAGTTTCTGCTTTATAACAAAGTGAATCAGTTATACATATACATATGTTCCATATCGCTTCCCTCTTGTGTCTACATCCCTTCCACCGTCTCTATCCCACCACTCTAGGTGGTCACAAAGCACCTAGCTGATCTCCTGGTACTATGCAGCTGCTTCCCGCTAGCTATCTATTTTACGTTTGGTAGTATATATATGTCCATGCCACTCTCTCACTTTGTCACAGCTTATCCTTCCCCCTCCCTCATATCCTCAAGTCCATTCTCTAGTAGGTCTGTGTCTTTATTCCTATCTTACCCCTAGGTTCTTCATGACCTTTTTCTTTTTTTCTTAGATTCCATATATATGTGTTAGCATACAGTATTTGTTTTTCTCTTTCTGACTTACTTCACTCTGTATGACAGACTCTAGGTCCAGCCACCTCACTACAAATAACTCAATTTCATTTCTTTTTATGGTTGAGTAATATTTCATTGTATATATGTGCCACATCTTCTTTATCCATTCATCTGTTGATGGACACTTAGGTTGCTTCCATGTCCTGGCTACTGTAAATAGAGCTGCAATGAACATTTTGGTACATGACTCTTTTTGAATTATGGTTTTCTTAGGGCATATGCCCAGTAGTGGGTTTGCTGGGTCGTATGGTAGTTCTATTTGTAGTTTTCTAAGGAACCTCCATACTGTTCTCCATAGTGGCTGTATCAATTTACATTCCCACCAGCAGTGCAAGAGGGTTCCCTTTTCTCCACACCCTCTCCAGCAGTTATAGTTTCTAGATTTTTTGATGATGGCCATTGTGACCAGTGTGAGATGATATCTCATTGAAGTTTTGATTTGCATTTCTCTAATCATTAATGATGTTGAGCATTCTTTCATCTGTTTGTTGCCAATCTGTATATCTTCTTTGGAGAAATGTTTATTTAAGTCTTCTTCATATTTATGGATTGGGTTGTTTGTTTTTTTGTTATTAAGCTTCATGAGCTGCTTGTAAATTTTGGAGATTAATCCCCTGTCAGTTGCTTCATTTGCAAATATTTTCTCCTATTCTGATGAAAGAAATTAAAGATGATACAGGGGGACCTTGAAGATGGTGGAAGAGTAAGACGTGGAGAACACCTTCCTCCCCACAGATACACCAGAAATACATCTACACGTGGAACAACTCCTACAGAACACCTACTGAAGGCTGGCAGAAGACCTCAGACCTCCCAAAAGGCAAGAAACTCCCCACGTACCTGGGTAGGGCAAAAGAAAAAAAGAAAAAACAGAGACAAAAGAATAGGGACGGCACCTGCACCAGTGGGAGGGAGCTATGAAGGAGGAAAAGTTTCCACACACTAGGAAGCCCCTTCGCGGGCGGAGACTGCGGGAGGTGGAGGGGGGAGCTTCGGGGCCACGGAGGAGAGCACAGCAAGAGGGGTGCGGAGGGCAAAGTGGGGAGATTCCCGCACAGAGAATCGGTGCCGACCGGCACTCACCAGCCCGAGAGGCTTGTCTGCTCATCCGCCGGGGTGGGCGGGGCTGCGAGCTGAGGCTCGGGTTTCGTTTTCGGATGGAGCGCAGGGAGAGGACTGGGGTTGGCGGCTTGAACATAGCCTGAAGGGGTTAGTGCACCACAGCTAGCCGGGAGGGAGTCCTGGGAAAGGTCTGCACATGCCAAAGAGGCAAGAGACTTTTTCTTCCCTCTTTGTTTCCTGGTGCACAAGGAGAGGGGTTTAAGAGCGCTGCTTAAAGGAACTCCAGAGACGGGCGCGAGCCGCGGCTAAAAGCGCGGACCCCAGAGACGGGTGCAAGCCGCGGCTAAAAGCGCGAACCCCAGAGACGGGCGCGAGCCGCGGCTGAAAGCACGGACCCCAGAGACGGGCGGGAGATGCTGGTGCTGCTGCTGCCGCCACCAAGGGGCCTCTGTGCGAGCACAGGTCACTCTCCACACCCCTCTTCCGTGGAGCCTGTGCAGCCCGCCACTGCCGGGTTCCCGGGATCCAGGGACAACTTCCCCGGGAGAAAGCACGGCGGGCCTCGGGCTGGTGCAGCGTCACACCGGCCTCTGCCAGCCGCAGGCCCGCCCCGCACGCAGTGCCCCTCCCTCCCCCCCGGCCTGAGTGTGCCAGAGACCCCGAATCAGCGGCTCCTTTAACCCCGTTCTGTCTGAGCAAAAAACAGACGCCCTCCAGCGACCTACACGCAGAGGCAGGGCCAAATCCAAAGCTGAGCCCCTGTGAGCTGTGAGAACAAAGAAGAGAAAGGGAAATCTCTCCCAGCAGCCTCAGAAGCAGCGGATTAAAGCTCCACAATCAACTTGATATACCCTCATCTGTGGAATACCTGAATAGACAAGGAATGATCCCAAATTGAAGAGGTGGACTTTAGGAGCAAGATCTATGATTTTTTTCCCTTTTCCTCTTTTTGTGAGTGTGTATGTGTATGCTCCTGTGTGAGATCTTGTCTGTATAGTCTTGCTTCCACCATTTGTCCTAGGGTTCTATCCGTCCATGGATTTTTTTTAAAAAAATTTCTTAATAATTAATATTAATAACTTTATTATACTTTACCTTCTTTCTCTCTTTCTTTCTTTCTTTCCTTCCTTCCTTCCTTCCCTCCTTTAGACAATGAATCACCCCAAATTGAGGAGGTGGTCTCTGAGAGCAAGATTTATGATTTTTCCCCCTTTACCTCTTTTTCTGAGGGTGTATGTGTATGCTTCTGTGTAAGATTTTGTCTGTATAGCTTTGCTTCCAACATTTTTCCTAAGGTTCTATCCATCCCTTTTTTTTTCTAAATAAGTATTTTTTAATTCAATAACTTTATTATAATTTATTTTATTTTCACTGTATCTTCTTTCTTTCTGTCTTTTTTCCTTCCTTCCTTCCTCCCTCCCTCCCTCCCTCCTTTCTTTCCTTCTTTGCTTCTTTCCTTCTTTGCTTCTTTCTTTCTTCCTTCCTTCCTTCCTTCCTTCCCTCCTTTCCTTCTTTCTTTCCTCATACTTCTACTAATTCTCTCTACTTTTTCTCCCTTTTATTCTGAGCCGTGTGGATGAAAGGCTCTTGGTGCTCCAGCCAGGAGTCAGGGCTCTGCCTCTGAGGTAGGAGAGCCAACTTCAGGACACTGGTCAACAAGAGACCTCCGAGTTCCACATAATATCAAACGGCGAAAATCTCCCAGAGACCTCCGTCTTAACACCAGCACCCAACTTCACTCAACGACCAGCAAGCCACAGTGCTGGACAACCTATGCCAAACAACTAGCAAAACAGGAACACAACCCCACCCAGTAGCAGAGAGGCTGCCTAAAATCATAATAAGGCCACAGACACCCCAAAACACACCACCAGACGTGAACCTGCCCACTAGAGAGACAAGATCCAGCCTCATCCACCACAACACAGGCACTAGTCCCCTCCACCAGGAAGCCTACACAACCCACTGAACCAACCTTAGCCACTGGGGACAGACATCAAAAACAGCGGGAACTACGAACCTGCAGTCTGCAAAAAGGAGAACCCAAACACAGAAAGATAAGCAAAATGAGAAGACAGAAAAACACACAGCAGATAAAGGAGCAAGATAAAAATGCACCAGACCTAACAAATGAAGAGGAAATAGGCAGTCTACCTGAAAAAGAATTCAGAATAATGATAGTAAGGATGATCCAAAATCTTGGAAATAGAATGGACAAAATGCAAGAAACAGTTAACAAGGACCTAGAAGAAATAAAGATGAAACAAGCAATGATGAACAACACAATAAATGAAATTAAAAGTACTCTAGATGGGATCAATAGCAGAATAACTGAGGCAGAAGAACGGATAAGTGACCTGGAAGATAAAAGAGTGGAAATAACTACTGCAGAGCAGAATAAAGAAAAAAGAATGAAAAGAACTGAGGACAGTCTCAGAGACCTCTGGGACAACATTAAACGCACCAACATTCGAATTATAGGGGTTCCAGAAGAAGAAGAGAAAAAGAAAGGGACTGAGAAAATATTTGAAGAGATTATAGTTGAAAACTTCCCTAATATGGGAAAGGAAATAGTTAACCAAGTCCAGGAAGCACAGAGAGTCCCATACAGGATAAATACAAGGAGAAATACGCCAAGACACATATTAATTAAACTGTCAAAAATTAAATACAAAGAAAACATATTAAAAGCATCAAGGGAAAAACAACAAATAACACACAAGGGAATCCCCATAAGGTTAACAGCTGATCTCTCAGCAGAAACCCTACAAGCCAGAAGGGAGTGGCAGAACATACTGAAAGTGATGAAGGAGAAAAACCTGCAACCAAGACTACTCTACCGAACAAGGATCTCATTCAGATTTGATGGAGAAATTAAAACCTTTACAGACAAGCAAAAGCTGAGAGAGTTCAGCACCACCAAACCAGCATTACAACAAATGCTAAACGAACATCTCTAGACAAGAAACACAAGAGAAGGAAAAGACCTATAATAACGAACCCAAAACAATTTAGAAAATGGGAATAGGAACATACATATCAATAATTACCTTAAATGTAAATGGACTAAATGCTCCCACCAAAAGACACAGATTGGCTGAATGGATACAAAAACAAGACCCTTATATATGCCGTCTACAAGAGACCCACTTCAGACCTAGAGACACATACAGACTGAAAGTAAGGGGATGGAAAAAGATATTCCATGCAAATGGAAACTAAAAGAAAGCTGGAGTAGCAATTCTCATATCAGACAAAATAGACTTTAAAATAAGGACTATTAAAAGAGACAAAGAAGGACACTACATAATGATCAAGGGATCGATCCAAGAAGAAGATATAACAATTGTAAATATTTATGCACCCAACATAGGAGCACCTCAATACATAAGGCAAATACAAACAGCCATAAAAGGGGAAATCGACAGTAATACATTCATAGTAGGGAACTTTAACAACCCACTTTCACCCATGGACAGATCATCCAAAATGAAAATAAATAAGGAAACACAAGCTTTAAATGATACATTAAACAAGATGAAGTTAATTGATATTTATAGGACACTCCATCCAAAAACAACAGAATACACATTTTTCTCAAGTGCTCATGGAACATTCTCCAGGATAGATCATATCTTGGGTCACAAATCAAGCCTTGGTAAATTTAAGAAAATTGAAATTGTATCAAGTATCTTTTCTGACCACCATGCCATGAGACTAGATATCAGTTACAGGAAAAGATCTGTAAAAAATACAAACACATGGAGGCTAAACAATACACTACTTAATAATGAAGTAATCACTGAAGAAATCAAAGAGGAAATAAAAACATACCTAGAAACAAATGACAATGGAGACACAACGACCCAAAACCTATGGGATGCAGCAAAAGCAGTTCTAAGGGGGAAGTTTATAGGAATACAAGCCCACCTTAAGAAGCAGGAAACATCTCGAATAAACAACCTAACCTTGCACCTCAAGCAATTAGAGAAAGAAGAACAAAAAAACCCCAAAGCTAGCAGAAGAAAAGAAATCATAAAGATCAGATCAGAAATAAATGAAAAAGAAATGAAGGAAACAATAGCAAAGATCAATACAACTAAAAGCTGGTTCTTTCAGAAGATAAACAAAATAGATAAACCACTAGCCTGACTCCTCAAGAAATAAAGGGAAAAAACTCAAATCAATAGAATTAGAAATGAAAAAGGAGAAGTAACAACTGACACTGCAGAAATAAAAAAGATCATGAGAGATTACTGTAAGCAACTCTATGCCAATAAAATGGACAATCTGGAAGAAATGGACAAATTCTTAGAAATGCACTACCTGCCAAGACTGAATCAGGAAGAAATAGAAAATATGAACAGACCAATCACAAGCACTGAAATTGAACCTGTGATTAAAAATCTTCCAACAAACAAAAGCCCAGGACCAGATGGCTTCACAGGTGAATTCTATCAAACATTTAGAGAAGAGCTAACACCTATCCTTCTCAAACTCTTCCAAAATATAGCAAAGGGAGGAACACTCCCAAATTCCTTCTACAAGGCCACCATCACCTTGAAACCAAAACCAGACAAGGATGTCACAAAGAAAGAAAACTACAGGCCAATATCACTGATGAACATAGATGCAAAAATCCTCAACAAAATACTAGAAAACAGAATCCAACAGCACATTAAACGGATCATACACCATGATCATGTGGGGTTTATTCCAGGAATGCAAGGATTCTTCAATATACACAAGTCAATAAATGTGATACACCATATTAAAAAATTGGAGGAAAAAAACCATATGATCATCTCAATAGAGGCAGAGAAAGCTTTTGACAAAATTCAACACCCATTTATGATAAAAACCCTGCAGAAAGTAGGCATAGAGGGAACTTTCCTCAACATAATAAAGGCCATATATGACAAGCCCACAACAAACATCATCTTCAATGATGAAAAACTGAAAGCATTTCCACTAAGATCAGGAACAAGACAGGGTTGCCAACTCTCACCACTCTTATTCAACATAGTTTTGGAAGTTTTAGCCACAGCAATCAGAGAAGAAAAGGAAATAAAAGGAATCCAAATCAGAAAAGAAGAAGTAAAGCTGTCACTGTTTGCAGATGACATGATACTATATATAGAGAATCCTAAAGATGCTACCAGAAGACTACTAGAGCTAATCAATGAATTTGGTAAAGTAGCAGGATACAAAATTAATGCACAGAAATCTCTGGCATTCCTATATACTAATGATGAAAAATCTGAAAGTGAAATCAAGAAAACACTCCCATTTACCATTGCAGGAAAAAGAATAAAATATCTAAGAATAAACCTACCTAAGGAGACAAAAGACCTGTATGCAGAAAATTATAAGACACTGATGAAAGAAATTAAAGATGATACAAATAGATGGAGAGATATACCATGTTCTTGGATTGGAAGAATCAACATTGTGAAAATGACTCTACTACCCAAAGCAATCTACAGATTCAATGCAATCCCTATCAAACTACCACTGGCATTTTTCACAGAACTAGAACAAAAAATTTCGCAATTTGTATGGAAACACAAAAGACCCCGAATAGCCAAAGCAATCTTGACAACGAAAAAAGGAGCTGGAGGAATCAGGCTCCCTGACTTCAGACTCTACTACAAAGCTACAGTAATCAAGACAGCATGGTACTGGCACAAAAACAGAAAGATAGATCAATGGAACAGGATAGAAAGCCCAGAGATAAACCCACGCACATATGGACACCTTATCTTTGATAAAGGTGACAGGAATGTACAGTGGAGAAAGGACAGCCTCTTCAATAAGTGGTGCTGGGAAAACTGGACAGGTACATGTAAAAGTATAAGATTAGATCACTCCCTAACCCCATACACAAAAATAAACTCAAAATGGATTAAAGACCTAAATGTAAGTCCAGATACTATCAAACTCTTAGAGGAAAACATAGGCAGAACACTCTCTGACATAAATCACAGCAAGATTCTTTCTGACCCACCTCCTAGGGTAATGGAAATAAAAACAAAAATAAACAAATGGGACCTAATGAAACTTCAAAGCTTTTGCACAGCAAAGGAAACCATAAACAAGACCAAAAGGCAACCCTCAGAATGGGAGAAAATATTTGCAAATGAAGCAACTGACAAAGGATTAATCTCCAAAATTTACAAGCAGCTCATGCAGCTCAATAACAAAAAAAACAATCAACCCAATCCAAAAATGGGCAGAAGACCTAAATAGACATTTCTCCAAAGAAGATATACAGACTGCCCACAAACACATGAAAGAATGCTCAACATCATTAATGATTAGAGAAATGCAAATCAAAACTACAATGAAATATCACCTCACGCCAGTCAGAATGGCCATCATCAAAAAATCTAGAAACAATAAATGCTGGAGAGGGTGTGGAGAAAAGGGAACACTCTTGCACTGCTGATGGGAATGTGAATTGGTTCAGCCACTATGGAGAACAGTATGGAGGTTCCTTAAAAAACTACAAATAGAAGCACCATATGACCCAGCAATCCCACTACTGGGCATATACCCTGAGACAACCAAAATTCAAAAAGAGTCATGTACCAAAATGTTCATTGCAGCTCTATTTACAATAGCCCAGAGATGGAAACAACCTATGTGCCCATCATCGGATGAATGAATAAAGAAGATGTGGCACATGTATACAATGGAATATTACTCAGCCTTACAAAGAAACGAAATTGAGCTATTTGTAATGAGTTGGATAGACCTAGAGTCTGTCATACAGAGTGAAGTAAGTCAGAAAGAAAAAGACAAATACCGTATGCTAACACATATATATAGAATTTAAAAAAAAAATGTCATGAAGAACCTAGGGGTAAGACGCAGACCTACTGGAGAATGGACTTGAGGATATGGGGAGGGGAAGGGTGAGCTGTGACAGGGCGAGAGAGAGTCATGGACATATACACACTAACAAACGTAGTAAGGTAGATAGTTAGTGGGAAGCAGACGCATGGCACAGGGATATTGGCTCAGTGCTTTGTGACAGCCTGGAGGGGTGGGATAGGGAGGGTGGGAGGGAAGGAGACACAAGAGGGAAGACGTATGGGAACATTTGTATATGTATAACTGATTCACTTTGTTATAAAGCAGAAATTAACACACCATTGTAAAGCAATTATACCCCAATTAAGGTGTTAAAAAAAAAAAGGATGATACAAGTAGATGGAGAGATATACCATGTTCTTGGATTGGAAGAATCAACATTGTGAAAATGACTCTACTACCCAAAGCAATCTACAGATTCAATGCAATCCCTATCAAACTACCACTGGCATTTTTCACAGAACTGGAACAGAAAATTTCACAATTTGTATGGAAACACAAAAGACCCCGAATAGCCAAAGCAGCCTTGAGAATGAAAAATGGAGCTGGAGGAATCAGGCTCCCTGACTTCAGACTATACTACAAAGCTACAGTAATCAAGACAGCATGGTACTGGCACAAAAACAGAAAGATAGATCAATGGAACAGGATAGAAAGCCCAGAGATAAACCCATGCACATATGGTCACCTTATATTTGATAAAGGAGGCAAGAATATACAGTGGAGAAAAGACAGCCTCTTCAATAAGTGGTGCTGGGAAAACTGGACAGGTACATGTAAAAGTATGAGATTAGAATGCTCCCTAACACAATTTACAAAAATAATCTCAAAATGGATTAAAGACCTAAATGTAAGTCCAGAAACTATCAAACTCTTAGAGGAAAACATAGGCAGAACACTCTATGGCATAAATCATAGCAAGATCTTTTTTGACCCACCTCCTAGAGAAATGGAAATAAAACCAAAAATAAACAAATGGGACCTAGTGAAACTTGAAAACTTTTGCACAGTAGAGGAAACCATAAACAAGACCAAAAAACATAAAGTTTTAATAGTCTCCAACTTTATTTAGTTCAAAACTCACCAAAGAATACACAGAAGACCAGCTGTAAGCTGGCAAAATTCTCATATGTACATTGATCACAACACTGACTAAAATTCATTTTCTTCCCCTACCTCCGACCATGGCTATTCCTTTTCTATGAATACAGTGTCCCTTATCCTTTATTCATGCTCCCAGTCCCCTAAACAAAAGTTATATCTGATGCCCTCCTTGCCCTACCTCCATAGCTAATCAATATTTAAATCTTATAAATTTTATCCCTTAGTCTCTTTACAAACATTCTCCATATTTTCATTCTAACAGCTATTTCCTATTTTAGTCCCTCATTGGCTTATACCTATGTAATTACAATATCCTCTTTCCTAGACACAATTCAACCCATAACACCTTCTATGTTTTTCCTTTGATGTGTTGGATTACTTATTCTGAGAATGTGCCATGCACTCTCACACCTTAATTTATTTTCACAGGCTAGTCTTTCTACATAAATTTTCCATTTTCCACTTAAGGTGAGATTTTAACCTTTAATATTCAGCTCAATTATCACTACTCTCCAATACAACATTAAAACCTTCTTTCTTTTGTATTTTCATAGAAATTCTTATATGATTCTATATTCCTTTAAATATTTTTATATACCCCTGTAATCCCACAAGTAAATGTGAACCCTGTCACTGTAGTCTGTGTGATATTCATTTCTGTATCCACAATGTCTAACATAGTACTACATAAAATATCATGTCCTCAGTATATATTTTACATGGATTAATGAGTGAATGGATGGATAGATGTATGTATGCATGTATGTATGTATGGATGAAGTGCCACTAGTGCGTATGATTTTATCACATGAATATACTGCTTAAAACAGTTAACCCTCATTTTTTTGCATGATAATGTTCAGATTCCTTAATGTCACTCCAAAGACATTTCATAATAGGGCAGGTTAAACTCCTACACACTCCTAAATTGCCTAGTTGGGCCATGACCATTTTATTACAGCTTGCCCCAGTTACATGATTTTTCAAACCACACTGTGTGTTCTGTATTCAACAGACACATACACAGCCCTAGGTATTCCAAAGCACAACTATCTAGTGTTCTCTCCTTTGGTTGGTATACCATTGGGTTCTCTGAGCATCTGCTCTTCCATCTTCATATTCATTTTCAAATATAATATTACTTTTTGTTTCAAGCACCTTTGCATGTATTCCCTATATTGCACTTTCATTCTACAAAAGTACCTCATTTATTTCTAAACAAAACCATAACTTCACCATAGCTATCTCCTTCCTTGATGTCAGTACAATGTTTCTTTAGCCTTGGGTCTTATGAGTTCTGTTCTGCTCACTTCTCTTTTGGAGCTCACTTCTTTGTTATGCTTGATAAGTAGTTATTTTCACCTCTTGCTGTAAATACAAAGCCTACCATGGGCCAGACACAATAGACATTTGGGCTACATCAGTGAATAAAATAGACAAAGGTCCTTGCACTTGTCTAGTTTATATTCTAACAGGGATAGCCAGGTAATAAAAAATAAACAGTAAACACAATAAATAAATAAATTAGATGGGATCTTAGACAGTGATAAGTGATATAAAAATAAGAAAAAGTAAATCAGGGTAAGGAGGATAGGAGTAACTGAAATTTCAGTGGTAGTCAGTCATAGCTCATTGAGAAGCTGACATTTGAGCAAAGATGAGAAGAAGGTGAAGGAGAGTCAAATTTGGAGGAAGAGAATAATAGGCAAAGGGAACAGATAGTGTAAGACTCTAACTTGGGATAGTGCTTGTTTGAGGAACAGCAAGGTGTTCTGTTGTGGAAGATGAGTGAAAGGTATGTGGAAAGAAGTAAGAGAGGTGGCCAAAGCTGTAACTTACAGGTCATGTAAGATGTTGAAAATTATATCTATAATGTCATAACTATCTACAGAATCATCAATTTATATTTCCTCACCCTGCTTTGTTTTCTTCAGAGGATACATTTCTATCTGTGATTATTCATTTTATGTATTTGTTAAAGGTATATTATTTCTCTCTCATACTAAACTACAAGGCCTTTAGGACAAGGAAATTTACAATAGCTCTAGGGACATATTAGTGGCCCAGTTATATTTGTTGAAAGCACATAAATGTTGCATGGTATTTCCTTATATTTTCTAACTGCCATTTACCTCATTAGTATACTTCAGATCTGTTTTTCCAGCCCCTGATGTTGATGCTCAAAATATATTTGCTGCTTTGAATTACAATAATGGGAAATGAAAGCAACATAGTAGTCTATTATAGACAAGCTTCAAATCTTTCAATCCAAGAGCTTTCATAGTGTTTATTTATTTATTTTTCTGCACTCTGTTTATGTGGATTCACTGCAGCTTCTAACTGGTAAGGAGAAGCCTCAGGCTATACTTACAAAACACACAAACAATAAACAAGATGTTCTTATTTTTATAAATATGTAAAATTAAAACTAGTGCTCTATTGTCCATATCTCCAGAAATTAGAATCCTATTCACTTAGAAATATCTTCTTAATGGAGGGGAAAAAACCCAAAACATAAGAAAGAAAAAAACAACACAACTATCCCCCTTTAAATTAGTATTTCTAGGTTTCTAAATTGATTTTTATATATGAATAAACAGTGAAATAAGGTCACATAAAATTTAAAATTGTGTAGAATCATCCACATATTTTTCTTATGCAGTAGTTTTATTTCTAATTCTAATTCTATAAATTTTAACTCACAAGTGTCTCTTGACCAATAGGTAAGGTAGAAATAGTGCCAGTCAGGACATTTGTGTTAATCCCAGAGCCTCAGTAAAGAGAACATTGGTAATGCTGCCACTGATTCAGGATTGCTAAGACAAAAAAAACAGAAATATAGATCAGTGAAATAGGATAGAAAGACCAGAAATAAACCCATGAGGAGAAAAACTATACAGTGGGGGAAAGAGAGTCTCTTTAAAAAATGGTCCTGGGTAAACTGGACAGATACATGTAAAAAATGAAATTAGAGCACACTTTAACACCATACAAAAAAATAAACTGAAAGTGGATTAAAGACCTAAATGTAATACCAGATACTGTAAGACTCTTAGAGGAAAACATAGGCACAACACTCTCTGACATAAATTGCGGCAATATATTTTTTGATCCATCTTCCAGATTAATGGAAATAAATAAATAAATAAATAGGACCTAATTAAACTCAAAAGCTTTTGCACAGCAAAGGAAACCATAGACACAACTAAAAGGCAACACACAGAATGGGAGAAAATATTTGCATATGGTGCGACTGACAAAGGATTAGTCTCCAAAATTTACAAACAGCTCATGTGGCTCAGTATCACAAAAACTAAAAACCCAATCAAACAATGGGCAGAAGACCTAAATAGATATTTCTCCAAAGAGGACATACAGATGGTTAAAAAGCACATGAAAAGATGCTCAACATCGCTAATTATTAGAGAAATGCAAATCAAAATTGTAATGAGATATCACCTCACACAGGTCAGAATGGTTATCATCAAAAAATCTACAAATATTAAATGCTGGAGAGGGTGTGGAGAAAAGGGAACCCTCCTACACTGTTGGTAGGAATTTAAATTGGGTCAGCCACTGTGGAGAACAGTATGGCGGTTCCTTAAGAAACTAAAAATAGAGCTAACATATGATCCAGCAATCTCACTCCTGGGCATATATGAAAAGAAAAATATGATTAGAAAGGATACATGCACACCAATGTTCATTGCAGTGCTGTTTACAATAGCCAAGACATGGAAGCAACATAAATATCCATTGACAGATGAATGGATAAAGAATTTATGGTACATATATACAATTGAATATTACTCAGCTGTTAAAAAAAATGAAATAATGCCATTTGCAGCAACATGGGTAGACCTGGAGATTATCATACTAAGTGAAGTAAATCAGACAGAGAAAGACAAATATCATATGATATCACTTATTTGTGGAATCTAAAAGAAAAATGATACAAATGAACTTATTTACAAAACAGAAACAGACTCACAGATTTAGGGAACAAACTTATGGTTACCAGGGAGAAGAGGGGGAGGGGGATAGACTGGGAGTTTGGGATTGACATGTACCTACTGCTATATTTAAGATAGATAACCAAAAAGGACCTACTGTATAGCACAGGGAACTCTGTTTAATATCCTGTCATAACCTAAATGGGAAAATAATTTGAAAAATAATAGATACATACATATGTATATGAATCACTTTTCAGTACACCCAAAACTAACACAACATTGTTAATCAACTATATTCCAATATAAAATAAAAATTAAAAAAAATAATAAAGTTATTGGTGTTTTGTAGGCTCTTCTTGCAAACCCATGTATGCTTTTATTTCTGGTTCTTTCCCTTAATTGTTTAGATTGGTCTTATTTTCTGTATATTGCTTCTTTGGATTCCTCATTTTGTTCTTCAACAAATCAGATTCCTCCCCTCCCCCTGGCATTTAGTCTCCTACTATATTGTCTTTGTTGGATGTAGTTCCCTTCTTTGGAAGGAAATAATTTACTGTCTCTTAGGAACTCCTCAATTTGCATGGACAAAAACATATTTGGAATATTTTGTGCAAGAAGATTTTGCTCAGTAGAAAAAAAATAAACAAAAAAATAATATGGCCTTTCTTTTTAAATTCTTATTTAACTACAGGCATTGCTTAAAGCAAAACTTATTTTAAAAGCTTATGTTTTTGTCCCAGCTCATGGGCACGCACTAAGTACATATGATAGCATATATATACACTGACTAAATAAATAAATAATATAATGTGGCATATATATGCTGCAATGATATATTATAACACAATAATTCTCTCTATATATGATATATATAAAGCAAAAATTCTGCCTCAAACCTTTTATTATGAATGGATTACAGTTAGCTGATGTCAAAAATCCAGATAGTTGGAATTAAGATGTTTGAGTAGATTTTTTAAAATAGCTGATTCATATAAATGCAGCATAAATAATTTGAAAACCAGAAATTAGCTACCTCTTAAAAGGGAAATGAGAAAAAAATTCTGTTCATGGCTCTAATTCTAATTTTTGAGTGATATTATAGGCTGAATTTTTAAATGTAATGCTCAATTTTTTTCCTGATATTTACCATTAAAACAATTTAAGTAATTAAAATATTTTCACCACATATAAAATAAATTTAAGCTGTTTCCTTAATCTGGTAATAAAAGGAATAATAAATAAAAATATGTTATATAGAAAGTTGAATAATAAATGATAAAAGTTTACAGAGGAATATGACAATAAGCGGCTGAAATTTAGAAAAAGTTTAGATATATCTCAAGGAATTTGGAATATAGTAGGATAAGCATAGCATTACAAATGTTGAAACTGGCATAAACAAAATTTTAAATTTGGTCATAAGTATGATATACACTGTAATATGATGTTAGGCCCATTATGATCAACAGATATAAATTAAATCATGATAATGCTTCATAAAATAAAACTTTATCTCTTTAGCTCTCACCTGTGACAGATATTAAGTTGGAACTGCTCCTGTTCCAGTTGTCTCTATCCAGGGTTGATGAACTGTTCATGTGAGGCTCAAAGACAAGTTTCTTTTTTAAAAAAGAACCTTATTTGGGCAATTAATCTGTGACAATAAATGGTGTTAGGAAAACAGGACAGCTTCATGAAAAAGAATCAAACTGGACTACTTTCTCACCATATATAAAAATAAAATTAAAATGGATTAAAGCCTTAAGTGTAAGATCTGAAACCATAAAATTGCCAGAAGAAAATATAGATAATACTTCCTTTGACATCAGTCGTAGCAATATTTTTTTGGACATGTCTCCTCAGGCAAGGGAAACAAAAGCAAAACTAAACAAGTGTGACTACATCAAACTAAAAATCTTCTGTATGGCAAAGGAAACTATAGACAAAACAAAAAGGCTGCCTACTGAATGGAAGAAGATATTTGCAAACAATATATCTGTTTAGGTGTTAATATCCAAAATATTCAAAAAACTCATAAAACTGAATATTGAAAAATAGTCAACCTGATTAAAAAATGAACAGAGGAACTGAACAGACATTTTCCAAAGAAGACATACAGATTGCCAACAGGCATATGAAAGGATGCTCAGCATCACAAATAAAGATTACAATGAGATATTACCTCACACTTTTCAGAATAGCTCTTATCAAAAAGACAAGAAATAAAAAGTCTTGGTGAGGGTGTGGAAAAAAGGGAACACACTTGCACTGTTGGTGGGAATGTAAATTTGTACAGCTACTATGGATAACAGTATGGAGCTTTCTCAGAAAATTAAAAATAGAACTACCATATGATCTAGAAATTCCACTCCTGGTTATTTATCCAGTAAACAGTAATTGGAAAAGATGTATGCACCCCAATGTTCAATGCAGCAGTATTTACAATAGCCAAGATACAGAAGCAATCTAAGTGCCCATCAATAGGTGAATGGATAAAGAAGACCTGGTATATATTGAATGGAATATTAGCCACAAAAAGAATGAAATATTGTCATTTGCAACATATATGAACCTAGAAGGTATTATGCTAAATGAAATAATTGAGACAGAGAAAGACAAATACTGTATGATTTCACTTATATGTGTAATCTAAAAAAACAAAACAAATAAGCAAACATAACCAAACAGAAACAATCATAGAAACAGAGAACAAACAGGTTCAGGAGAGAAATAGATGAGGGAGATTAAGAGATACAAACTTCCAGTTCCAAAATAAATTAGTCACAGGGATGAAATGTACAATGTGAGGAATATAGTCAATAATTATATAATATCTTTGTATGGTGACAGATAGTAACCAGACTTATTGTGGTGATCATTTTGCAATGTATAGAAATATTGAGCCACTATGTTGTGTAACAGGAAATGTTAGTCAAATTATACCTCAAAAACAAATAAACAAACTAATAGAAGAAGACATCCGATTTGTTGTCAGAGGCAGGGGAGAGGGGGAGGGGAGATTGGATGAAGGTGGTGAAAAGGTACAAACATACAGTCATAAGTAAATAATTACCAGGGATGTAATGTATAACATGATAAATATTATTAACACTGTTGTATATTATATATGAAAAATTTTCTCATCACAAGGAAAAATATATTTTTCTATTTCTTTAATTTTGTGTCTATATGAGATGATGAATGTTCACTAAACTTATTGAAGTAATTATTTCATGAGGTATGTAAGTCAAATCATTATGGTACACACCTTAAACTTATACAGTTCTGTATGTCAATTGTATCTCAATAAAACTAGATGGAAAAAATTAGGGCCAAAGAAGAGGTCCCCCAAATCCTACTTTGGTTCATAGTTTCATGTTTGCTTTTGTGATATCCAATTGATATTTCAATCTTCATGAGAAAGGATCTTGTTTATTATTGATCACTAATAGATGTATATGTCTGATCTAATATAGTATATATAATATATATGCATAACATAATAAATATTGCCACAGCTAGTTGAATTAGCAGAGACCTGCCTGATAAGAAGTCTCCACAATAAGAAAGCCTGAGAAAAGTATTATAGGTAAAATAAACAGAAACTTAAAGGCTCCAAAATAAGAACAATCTTGCAGATTTTGAGAAATGACAACATGACCATGGTGGCTAAAGCAGAATACAGTTGGAAGAATTGTTGGTAGGTGGGCTCAGAGAGGTTCAGGGCACAGATTCTACAGAGCATTGTAGGATATAGTAAGAGACTAGATTACATTCAAAGAGTAGTGAAACATTGCTACATGGTTTTAGGAAAAGCGGACTATGTGATATAATTTATATATTTAAAAGTAATCTGGGTTATTCTACTGGGTAGAAAATAGACTGTTGGAAGCAAATGTAAACAGTTAGGAGTCTCCTTGCCTTTGCCCAGTGAGAGATGTTGGCATTTTAGACAGGAGTAGAGATGGGTATATTTAAGAGAAACTGCACGCTGATGAGTAAGTTGGAGGGGTGAAGACAGAGTGAGAAAAATCTAATAAAATAACCCCAGTCATTTGGCTTGAGAAACTGGGTGATTATCTGTGTAATTCTAGCAATGGGCAAGACAAGGTTGATTGATACATGGTTTGGGCTTATATACTAATCATAAATATTATTTTGGGTCTGCTAAAGGGTGTCATGTAGAAAGTTGTAATTGAATATGAGATGAGACAAATGATTAAAAATTACCTTATATCTTTATAAAATATACTTTATATTATTGCCCTGATGTTAAATCCAGAGCACTTGAGTAACTTAGTGAAGGTCATGTTTTATTAATTGGTGAAATCACAATTCAAACCTTGGTCTGATTCTCAAGGTAAGGTTGATTTGTTTATGCTACTTCACATTGCTTGGCCTAAACTGTAATGAAGCAGCAAACATATATTCAGACTGCAGTAATTTAAGGCAGAATGTGCCAAAATTTCTATCTGAGAAGGAAGAACATTTTTTTAACTGGGGTAGTGCATGATGTCTTCCTAGGAGAAGTAGTTGGTGAGTTGAGGGGGTAGCGTTCCAATAGACAGACCGGAGGCAAAGATTTTCTCTCTGAACCAGATAAGAAAACCATATATGAGCAAGAGCAAAGGAGTGAAAAGAAGTGTTGATATACATTTGGGAATTTTAACCTTAGCATAGCTTGAAGAGAGGGTTTAGAGTTGGACAGGGTAAAAGATAATACTGCAATGTTGCTGCTAGACGCTAGATGTCCTGGTAAATAAATTAGGTTTTATTCTGGAAAGAAAAACTTCTGTAAGATTTTGAGTAGGACTAGATGGTTGACCATATAAATGTAATGTAAAGTGTATGTTCTTCTCATAGAAAACTATAAGTCTAAGCCAAAAGGAAACAAAATTCAGCTATTGCACATATGAGAAATCTGAAACTAAGATGACAGATTACTCACCCCAAACCATATAGAAGTTAATGATTAATCTGGAATTAGAGCTCAGATGTCTTGATATATCAATGTCCTATCTATCTTTTATGCTTTGTATGGACAATTTCTTATAATCCCTTATACTGTTATTGTTTACTTTCATAATTCCTCTATCTTCCCCACTTCAAACATAGTGCTGTGTACTGTAAGGACTCAAACTGTATTTATTCAGGACTCTGTGCTGATGGTATCTCTGACAACACAGTTTTACTGCTGTTGTTACTTTAATTTCTTTGCTTCCCCCCATAAAACTAAAACATCAACCAGGACAGCAAAACAAAAACCCAAAAACAACTACAAAAATACTAAGCATTCCCACAAACTGCAAAATATGAGTGACTGGAAACAAACCACTGAAGTCAAAAAGACCCCCATGATATCAATGCCTATGCAGCTGGAAATGAAGATAAGACTTGGGGACCTCTGATGACCTGTTATACAGAGAAACTTAAAATAGCCTATAAACACTCACTGGAAATTATAGCAGTCCAATCAAAGAAATAGTCTGGGACCAATGAGTTCTCAAAACTAACCAACTGAGGCTTCACTGCAGGATAAAACCACATAGTGAGGAGACCTCATAGGAGATAGAATCCAAATTGACAAGACAAAGATAATAGGAGCAAAACCATTTGGAAATTGGGGTGTGGGAAAGAAAATCATTAGGTATCACAAATTACAAAACTGTCTTTCAAGCACTTCAAAAGACAGTGGAAGAGGGAGGTTAGGAGCTGTGGAGCCACATCTAACTGCAAAGGAGGCTAGAATATGCAGTCTATTTTTTTGCCTGGGAAGAAAATGTAGACACAGATATCAGTACCCACTGGCAACCCTACCACATGTAGAGCCATTACTCTCCTGGGACCTCTGTTCCATGTCCTGATATTGATAGAGGTGGAGTGAACAAAATTAGAATGATCCTTTCATATATATGTATGCACACTGCTGTATTTATATCAAAATATTCAATTCTATTGTAAGCAAATTCACATGTTATTAAATAACCTTCAGAAACACCTTGTTCACTGGCCACAACATACTCCCTTTTGTATTTCCGTATTACTATTCTGTCACTTGATACTTAGGCTGTTGTAAAACATTTGCTATTACAAATTATAAGACAAACATGCTTGTGTATAAATATCTGCCCACATTAATAATTATTTTTAAGGATAAGTTTTTGTTTGTTTGTTTTTGTTTTTGCAGTATGAGGGCCTCTCACTGCTGCGGCCTCTCCCGTTGTGGAGCACAGGCTCTTGACGTGCAGGTCCAGCGGCCATGACCCATGGGCGCAGCCGCTCCATGGCACGTGGGACCCTCCCAGATCAGGGCACGAACCCGTGTCCCCTGCATCAGCAGGCAGACTCCCAACCACCGTGCCACCAGGGAAGCCCTAAGGATAAGTTTTCTTTTTGTTTTAGATTCTTGTTTGTTTTTTACATCTTTATTGGAGTATAATTGCTTTACAATGGTGTGTTAGTTTCTGCTTTATAACAAAGTGAATCAGGTATACATATACATATGTTCCCATATCTCTTCCCTCTTATGTCTCCCTCAATCCCACCCTCCCTATCCCACCCCTCTAGGTGGCCACAAAGCACCGAGCTGATCTCCCTGTGCTATGCAGCTGTTTCCCACTAGCTACTTATTTTACATTTTTAGTGGGGAATTTCTTTTTAAAATTTATGAAGGACTTCTATGGTTCTTGCTATATACTGCCAACTTGCCCTGTGTAAATATTGTACCAATTTGCATTCCCACGTGGGTGTATCAGTGTCAGTTACCTTGGACAACTCTGGACATTGTCACTTTTAAAAAAGCTTTTATAGTTTGTAGGGAGAAAATATCTCAGTATTCATGAAATATATATATATTTTATTTTTTCTTAAAGATTATAATAGTATCTGTGGCCATTAAACTGATATTAAGATAACCAAAAGTCAGAATTAAGAGCCCAGAATCAGATAAGTCCATTCAAATGTGGAAATCAGGTAAGTCCCTTTTCTTAAAAAAGGAAGTATGAAAACTATAGTTTTATGAATGGCTTCAGAAGGAAATATTGGTTAATATTTGTCACACAACCAATCCATCTTTTCCAAGGACTTGGTAAAGAGCAGCCTGTTTTGTATACCACTATGAACCCATACTTACTGTGCCCTTCAACTTCTCCTAAAAAGAATAAAGTTAATATATATCTCCATTTACTTGGAGCTCATAGATAACTGAACATTCAATAACTTCATGGAGAAAATTCTGAAGATAATCCCTCTGATCTATAACATCATGTATTATTAATAATTATCTAGTTCTGTTAGAAAGGATATCCACTTCTTATCTTAAACACAGTACCAGAATATGTAATTTGAATACTATGTGAAATTTTGAATTATATCCACACTGTGAAATTCAAGAATATTATTTACCAACAGTTTTTCATACAACTAATAAAATGACATTTGTTATTATAGATAATTATGAGTTGATATAAATACATCAAAGATTCATTTGTTAATAGAAATATTGCCACAGAGGATTAAGGAAGATCAATTTTTAATCTTCTCCGTATTAGAATTCTGCATATGTTATGTAATAAGATTTAATGTATGACTGTTTACTTGTCTGTCTTGAAGAAACTTTATTTTCATAAATGTATCCCAATACCTAGCTCTTTATTTTCATAAATGTATCCCAATACCTAGCTCATCACTTGCTATGCAGTGGTTGCTTTATAGCAACTACAAAACACTGATTATTCAAGAATCTAAAACAACCACAAGGCATTTAAAAAATTATTATATCATAATCATTATTGTCATCATCACCATCATCACCATTAATATCACTATTATTCTGTGACTTGCCCAAAGTCTATCTGTTTCATGTCTTAAATTTCAAAGTGATAGAAATCCAAAAGTATCAGCTTACCAAAAAGATTTATCATGCTTACAAGGGGGCATCTCCCTGATTCAAGGCATTCTGAGATGCAAATTAGGATGAGCTGCAAGAACAACTTGAGAACAGCACTCAATTACTTTCAGGACATTTTTTTCCTACCTTATTTCTGCTTTTTCATTCCTATGTGATTACCTTCTCTATTTTCCTCAAATTGACTTTCTCTTCCTCTTGAGTCCATGTATCTTCTTCAGTCCACTTGACTTTCATCAGTAGTCAAGACACCTTAGGGCCCCCATACGATATTATCTTCTTGTTTTTTTTTGTCTCAGTAAGCTCTGAGAAAAATTCTGATTTGCTCAGCTTGAATCAGGTATCTAATCCTGAACACATTTTCTCTGTTCAGATTCACAGTTATGTTATGATGCAGGATACTATCACTGTAACAATTCACAAAAATGAAATTCAAAAATTGACCAGTGTGATGAATGATCAATTCAGACAAAATTTATTGTTGAAGGCCATATTCTAAGTCATCAAATTGCCAATTGATTCATTTCTCAAACTTCCCAAATATACTAATTATTAAAAATGGTTTTCAACAGGTTTGATGAGTATGTTGACAGCTTTCACAAGAATGTACACTTTTGGACACTGCAGAGGTAAAAACTTTTGAAATATTTATTTAAATATTATGCATATTTAAATACATATAATATACACATTTAAAACCTATATAAATATTTAAAAATATATACATATATGTATGTACACATACACACATACACATAAATATTTACTTTTTAATAACAATATAAACTTAACCTAATTAAAGTTATTATTAAATACTAAAAATAACATATTATACCTAATTTGCTTTAATTTTGGAAAGTAAAAAATAACATCCAAAAGCCTCTAAAAGAAATCTGAAGTAACTAAAAGACTCACATCATTTATGAAATGCTGAATTTTTGGTATCTAACAATGACAAATTGGAAATATTGACTTGTTAGTTGTTAGGAGAAAGATTCAGTATTAAAGAGTAAAAGTGTTCAAGAGTGGAAGCAAGACATGGATGCCCTGAAGGAATAAATATAATGGACTCTATGAATAGAAATAAATGAGGAAGTGACAGGAGGAACCACATCACATAATAAATTGTATGTAATAAATTGTGGCAACTAATTTCCAGATATAACTTTAAATTTAAATGCTACCTGAAATTGCCAAATGAATTCTGAAACTTAAAGATTATAAATCCAAAATGAACAAAATTTTTGTTTTAAATTACATTAACCTGAAAAATTCCTATATAAATTAATGAAACTTTGGTTACAGAATCTGTAATTCACATTTTGAAGTAAATATATACATACATTTAGAACTCTAATATTAGTACTTTGAATTGTAGCATTCATAAAATTGTAGTTCAGTAGAGGGATCAAAATTGTATACTCCTGTTAAGCTCTTAAAGTGTTCCCATTAAAGCACTTAAATCTTTCTGTAAATTTATTAAAATCATATCTACCAACTTTCATGAAATTTTAAAATCAGTCATTTAGCAAAGTATTCATCAGTAAGTTTGATATTTGACAGATTTACTTTGTGGCAAGATAAATTTCAGTAATTTGATTTGATGAATTTATTTTCAGCAAATTGGCTTGATTTCATGGCTGAATGGAGAACAATTAGAATATTCATGGATGTCTCCTATATTGAAGTCCTAGATCATGTCAGTGGTAGGTTACAAACAGATGACACCCCAGGCATCCCTATTCCTAGTTTAGCAGACATCACTTCTCTTTTTGTGGTAGAAAACCACTCAAGTGCCAGTGGCTAAAACTGTCATGCTCCCAGATGGGATTGCTAAAGAGTTGAAATAAACTGAGTATTTAAATCATGGCTTTGGAATATCTTTTTCCCCTTGAATCAATTCAGTTTTTAGCTCCATGCCCATTATGGTTTGAGCACCAACTCTCTCAGGAGGTTTGACATCACATAGATGTAAACAATGGCTCTTTTTTTAGTCCTGTTCTGCTTCTGTAGCTTGCTTCAAAAATTGGCAAAGTGTCTACTGTAGGTTTAGGATTAAGGCAGGTACTTAATACAACATCAAAAAATCACAGGCAGGGGTTTCCCTGGTGGCGCAGTGGTTGAGAGTCTTCCTGCCGATGCAGGGGACACGGGTTCGTGCCCCTGTCCGGGAAGATCCCACATGCCGCAGAGCGGCTTGTCCCGTGAGCCATGGCCGCTGAGCCTGCACGTCCGGAGCCTGTGCTCCGCAATGGGAGACACCACAACAGTGAGAGGCCCGCGCACCGCAAAAAAAAAAAAAAAAATTCACAGGTGGTAATGGATATTTCAATGCCATAGACCAAAATCCATTTCCAGTCCCAAGAGATGACCTCAGGAAGTGGGAACACTTTGTGTATGTTGATGTGCATGTGTGTGTGTGTGTGTGTGCACATATTTGTGAGTCTGTGGCTGTGTATATGTATAACCACATGTGAGTGGTGGTATATGCCTTTATGTCATGGATATGATATTTGGGCATTCAAAATAAGAATAAGGAAACCTGAAATTTGGGAAAATACCATTTAAAAATCTACTGACTCAGCTTATCTAGAAATTAATTATTAAACTAAATTAGTACTTTAAAGACCCTCTCATAGAACCAGAGTTGCAGTAGTAAAAAAAAAAAAAAAAAAAAAAAAACAGAAATCCTGTCTTAACAAGCTTGTATTAGCATGTGAAAAGAGATACAAAAATGAGTAAGTAAAACAAGTAGTATGTCAGTACTGGTGTTAATAGCTTAGAAAAGAATAATACAGGCAACTGGCTAGGCTGTGCCTTGTTAGGGGTGTGTGTGTGTGTGTGTTCGTGCGTGTGTGTAATTTTAAGTATATTATGAATAAAAACCTTACTCGGAAATTAAAACCTGAAAGATTTGAGGATCTGAACTATAGAGACATCTGGAAGAAAAGTACTCCAGGGAAAGGGAAGAGAAATACAAATGCCCTCAAATGGGATCCTGTCTGCTATATTCCAAGAGGAAGGTCACTACAACTGGAGGGAGTGAGGAAGGGTAAATGTAATATGAGGTGAGGTCAGGAAAGTGACTGGAGGTCAGATTGTGTAAGAGCTTGCTGTCATCATAAGGAAATCATTGTAAGGAATCATGAGGAATTTCAGGCATTGCTGACAATTTCCTCTTCTTCATGCCTGACATTCAATCAGTTGCTAAATTCTATAGATCTACTCCAGAAATATCCTTCTAACTCTTTTGCTTTTTTCACTTTCCATGGTCACTGCCCTAGATCAGCCCTCACTGTCTGTATAATGATTATAACAGCCACCAAACTGAAAATTCTGATTTTCTCCATCCTCCACATTGCCACTAGAGAAGTCTTTCTCAATTCCTCTGAAAATGCAAATCTAATCATATAATCATATAAAGACTAAAACACATTTTCATTGCAACTTGATAAAGCCCAAATGCTAGCTCTGGCATTCAAACACTGGAGGATCTTTCTTAACTTAATTTTTCTACCTTATCTCTAGGTAATACCCTCTTCCTCAACCTGTAGCAATCCACCCATACCTCATTCAAATTGGATAACAATTTCTCGACAACAACAGGCCTCAGTGACTTTGCTCTCAATAGTATTCTGTACTTTACTGTATCACTTAATATGCTTTAAGGCTTTGGTCTATGTGTCCATGCATTGCTCCTATGTGTATTGCAAGGGTACTCCCTGTATGTGGTCTTATGGTGCATATTCAAACTTTTAGGCCACTTCTGGGTATTTCTGGCAGGCAAGAGTGGTGAGATAACTTGGATGTTCCTAGCAGGAATACCAAGGTGCTTGATGATAAGGAATAATGACTGGGCTGTAGTGGTGACAGCAAATTCCTGGGTATAGAACTTGTTTAAAAAATGTGAGCCTTAGACTTCCCTGGTGGTGCTGTGGTTGAGAGTCTGCCTGCCAATGCAGGAGACACAGGTTCGTGCCCCAGTCCGGGAAGATCCCACATGCCGTGGAGCGGCTAGGCCCATGAGACATGGATGTTGAACCTGAGCGTCCGGAACCTGTGCTCCGCAACGGGAGAGGCCACAACAGTGAGAGGCCCCACATACCGCAAAAACAAAACAAAACAAAACAAAAAAATGTGAGCCCTAGAGTAGGAATGTCTGATATTGAGAAAGTGACTTAAACTTCTATATATAAACTAAAGATGACAATCATGCCACACTCATTGGGTCATTGTAAAAATTATCACAGTTACTATCACATAGCATGTTCTCAGTAAATGATAGCTATAATGAGTATTATAAATCAGGTCACCATTGCACTAGTGGGGAATGAATTCACCCTATTAAGATAGAGTCAGGTATAAGAAAAACAAATGAGGTCCAGTGAAAATAACAAGGAGTTAACAGAAAGATAAATAATATTTCTGCTACAAGGGGGACTCCTGGAATAGACATAGACACAACATTGTTAAAGGAGCAGCCATGAGTTTGTGGATTCTCTGGACAGTGGCAGGGCTCTTGGGTACCCCAATAAGAGGAGGCCATGGCACACTGACAAGGTAACCACATTCATCCATACAAGTGCTATTTGTGAAATATGCCAGACAGTATTCACTGCTTAGAACCAGAGTTAGAGAAGATAATTTGCAATATATTCGATGAGTTTGGAGCTATGAAATGACACTTGGCACTATTTTAATTCAATTCTACTCCCAAGTTGGTGCAGCCAAGATAATTACTTTCTATTATATGTATTCCTGGAGCCTATTGCAAGGAATGGCATATAATAGGACTCTATAAATTTTTACTGAATGAATTAATGCTGAATCTTCACTTCCTCTTGGCAATCAATATTTTAATTACATTGGTGACAGTAATGGTTAATTCATGAAGCACTAACGGGAAACAAGCACATTCCAAAGGAAGAAAATATAAAATGGAATGCAGCAAATAGCATTATGGATACCACTAGGTATATATTAGTTTCTCCTCTCCCATGCCTGTAAACTATAATCTCAATCCCATATGAAACAAAACCACAGGCTTCACACTTTCTGTTGTTTTCATTTCTATTCATTTTAAAACAGTTTTTGCAGTCTTTGAGGCTTAACATGTTGGTGCCAAATTTGGCTTTCTTTTTTTACCCTCAGCATTATTTTAATCAACCTGTATTTATTGACCATTTACTATATACAAGGTACACTTTTAGATGTTAAAGTAACAGTGATTAAGGAGGAAGTTTGTGCTCTCAAAATCCTCAAGTTTTGCTGAGGGGAGAGATGAGTAAACAGAAAAATGTCCTACTTTTGAGAGACATAGAGAGCTCTGAAGACACAGATTCCTGGGCTGAATCTTAAAAGAGGAACCAGGCCAAATCATCTCCATAATTGATTTTTTATAAATCTTTGGTGTCAATACACTGTTTCCTGGCAATTTGGTCAGATAGTATTTTTAAGGTAAGTTTTATTTATCTTCATGGATATATTACATCTCATGACACCCTTTCCTCCAAACTGCATGAAAATGATGTGAAGAATAACTATTCATCCAAGTTTAATGGGGCAGTCTATTCTACACCTATTATCCAGTTTAATTATTAATAACGTCCTCTTCCACTCTCAGAGTGTATTAAGAAACAAATTTTATGGTTATGCTATTAAAGACTGAAGAGACACTTTTTTTTTTTTTTTCATCTTTATTGGAGTATAATTGCTTTACAATGGTGTGTTAGTTTCTGCTTTAACAAGACACTCTTGATAATCCCTTCAGTTTGACTAACCTGAAGCAGGTTTCTTCCTCCCTCCAGGCCCAACTTCTCTCTTACTCCCTGTCCTTACAGAAACCAGATGGCCTAACTGCAGGAGTTCCTCCCCACCCATTTTCTTAGCATTTTTAACTTTAGAAAACTTGTGATTGTAAATTCTTTCTCTGACCCTTTGAGATGTGAACCTTTTTCAAAATCTCTTGCCAGCTGTACAATGTGTGAATGTTGTTCTCAAGGACACGGGAGACATCCCTTTGAAATATAGCCATCGAGGAAGATCCCAATTTCTATGGGTGGGTAGAAGTCTGAGTTTGGTGGTAACCTTGCTCCAAGTTGTAAAATTACCTCCTGTCATGAAGATACAAGTGTGTTCACTTTTCCTTTAGACAGAGTCAATTAGAAAACACACAAAAAATGGTCTAAGATCTCTCCACCCCCACCCCAGCTCTTAAAATCCTTCCAGTCCTTTGTTCCATTGTAGTTCAGTTATGGTCTCTCCCTTATTGTAATAGTCTTGAATAATGTCTTCCTTGCCTGATCAACTTGGCCAGTGAAATTATTGTTTCAACATAACTATGTCTACCAGATGTGCAGGCAAAACCAAAGAGAGGTCTCCAGCATCTTCTCTGAGCAATAGACTCATGTATCCAACTTCCCACTGACCATCTCCACTTGGATATCTGAGAGACTTCTCAAACTTAAGATGTCCAAACTTAACTCTCAAAGTTAACCAATCAGTCCCTCTACCATAACCACCACCAACACAAACACAGAAACCATTCCTTTGGGCAATTTCCTCATTTCAATATATGGGAATTTTACAGTCCTGATTGCTCAGGCAACAATCCTTGAAGTTATCTGTTACTGATGTCTTTTTTCTCTTGTATCTTGTCTATTTGAAAAACCCACAGTGTTTAAATTCAAAATATATTCAATATTCATTTCTTACCACTTAAACATTTACCACCCTAGTTTAAGCCACTCTTTTCTCTTATTTTGGATTTTATATATATATATATATATATATATATATAATCCATAAATTTATCCCTTGCTTCTAACATTTATCCCTTCCCCCTACCTTCCCCAAGAAAGATAATTTTTAACCAAAAATAGAGCTATCTTTTTAAATGTTCTTCTGTTTAAAACTTGTTTCCCTTCCAATATAAAATCAGAATCAAAGCCAGAAACCTTCTAAAGCCTTTGCAGTGAATTGAAATGATACACCTGTGGGGTAGACCAAATCAAGTGAAAACCTTTGCTAAGATCCCAGAAAGAGTTAAAGATGTGCCTAGTTTCCCCTAAGGCAGTTTGTAACCATTTTTTCTTTTAGGGGCCTAGAAGATGACTTTTTGTCATACGGTATTTTATAAGCTAGCATTTCAATTTTCAATAAGCTTTTTCACTCCTGTATCTGACAGTTCATTTTCTGCACAGTGATTGCTTTAATCTTCTAAACAGGCCACAGTATGGTTTTACACAAAAGATCATGCTATTTTGTGTGTGAGAGAGAAAATGTTTCAGCATAGTCCACCTTGTTCTCTCCACAAAGCAAATTTAATATTTATATTGTAAACAGACATATTTCTTATGTCTCCACTGAAACTTGTTTTATTAAAATGGAAAGTTTATGTCAAAGAATATCTCAGTTTTTTTTCTTCACCAGTATGACTTGCAAATTTATTATCAAATTTCTTTTTTGCTTATTTGGTTAAAATGAACAAATATGGTCCATATTTTTTTAACATCTTTTTTGGAGTATAATTGCTTTACAATGATGTGTTAGTTTCTGCTGTATAACAAATTGAATCAGCTATACATATACATATATCCCCTCCCTCCCTCCCACACTCCCTATCCTACCCCTCTAGGTGGACACAAAGCACTGAGCTGATCTCCCTGTGCTATGTGACTACTTCCCACCAGCTATCTATTTTACATTTGGTAGTGTATATATGTCCATGCCACTCTCTCACTTCGGCCCATGTTACCTTTCCCCCTCCCTGAGTCCTCAAGTCCGTTCTATATGTCTGCCTCTTTATTTTTGTCCTGCCCCTAGGTTCTTCAGAAGCATTTTTTCTTCAGATTCCATTTATATGTGTTAGCATACCATAATTTTTGTTCTCTTTCTGACTTAGTTCACTCTGTATGACAGACTCTAGGTCCATCCCCATCACGACAAATAACTCAATTTCATTTCTTTTTATGGCTGAGTAATATTCCATTGTTTATATATGCCACATCTTTATTGATTCATCTGTTGATGGACAATTAGGTTGCTTCCATGTCCTGGCTATTGTAAGTAGAGCTGCAATGAACATTGTGGTACATGACTCTTTTTGAATTATGGTTACTCAGGTTATATACCAAGTAGTGGGATTGCTGGGTTGCAAGGAAGTTCTACTTTTAGTTTTTTAAGGAACCTCCATATTGTTCTCCATAGGCTGTATCAATTTACATTCCAACTAACAAGACAAGAGGGTTCCCTTTTCTCCACACCCTCTCCAGCATTTATTGTTTGCAGATTTTTTGATGATGGCCATTCTGAGTGGTGTGAGGTGATACCTCATAGTAGTTTTGATTTGCACTTCTCTAATGATTAGTGATGTTCAGCACCCTCTCATGTGTTTGTTGGCAATGTGTATATCTTCTTTGGAGAAATGTCTATTTAGGTCTTTGGCCCATTTTTCAATTGGGTTGTTTGATTTATGGATACTGAGTTGCACAAGCTGCTTGTAAATTTTGGAGATTAATCCTTTGTCAGTTGCTTCATTTACAAATATTTTCTCCTATTCTGAGGGTTGTCTTTTCATCTTCTTTATGTTTTCCTTTACTGTGCAAAAGCTTTTAAGTTTCATTAAGTCCCATTTGTTTATTTTTGCTTTTATTTCCATTTCTCTGGGAGGGTGGGTCAAAAAGGTTCTTTCTGTGATTTATGTCATAGAGTGTTCTGCCTGTGCTTTCCTTTATGAGTTTTATAGTGTCTGGCCTGACATTTAGGTCTTTAATCCATTTTGAGTTTATTTTTGTGAATGGTGTTAGTAAGGGTTCTAATTTCATTCTTTTACATGTAGCTGTCCAGTGTTCCCAGCACCACTTATTGAAGAGGCTGTCTTTTCTCAATTGTATACTCTTGCATCCTTTATTAAAGATAAGATGACCATATATGTGTGGGTATATTTCTGGGCTTTCTATCCTGTTCCATTGATCTATAATTCTGTTTTTGTGCCAGTATCACACTGTCTTGATTACTGTAGCTTTGTAGTAGAGTCTGAAGTCAGGGAGCCTGATTCCTCCAGCTCCGTTTTCCTTTCTCAAGATTGCTTTGACTATTTGGAGTCTTTTGTGTTTCCATACAAATTGTGAAATTTTTTGTTCTACTTCTTTGGAAAATGCCAATGGTAGTTTGATAGGGATTGCATTGATTCTGTAGATTGCTTTGGGTAGTAGAGTCATTTTCACAATGTTGATTCTTCCAATCCAAGAAGATGGTATATCTCTCCATCTATTTGTATCATCTTTAATTTCTTTCATCAGTGTCTTATAATTTTCTGCATACAGGTCTTTTGTCTCCTTAGGTAGGTTTATTCCTAGATATTTTATTCTTTTGGTTGCAATGGTAAATGGGAGTGTTTCCTTAATTTCACTTTCAGAATTTCCTTCATTAGTGTATAGGAATGCAAGAGATCTCTGTGCATTAATTTTGTATCCTGCTACTTTACCAAATTCATTGATTCTCTCTAGTAGTTTTCTGGTAGCATCTTTAGGATTCTCTAAGTATAGTATCAGGTCATATGCAAAGAGTGACAGCTTTACTTCTTCTTTTATGATTTTGATTCCTTTTATTTCTTTTTCTACTCCGATTGCTATGGCTAAAACTTCCAAAACTATGTTGAATAATATTGATGAGAGTGGGCAACCTTGTCATTTTCCTGATCTTAGTGGAAATGGTTTCTGTTTTTCACCATTGAGGATGATGTTGGCTGTGGGTTTGCCATATATGGCCTTTAATATGTTGAGGAAATTTCCCTCTATGCCTACTTTCTGTAGGATTTTGATCATAAATGGGTGTTGAATTTTTTCGAAAGCTTTCTGTGCATCTATTGAGATGATCATATGGTTTTTCTGCTTCAATTTGTTAATATGGTGTATCACATTTATTGACTTGTGTATATTGAAGAATCCTTGCATTCCTGGAATAAACCCCACTTGATCATGGTGTATGATCCTTTTAATATGCTGTTGGATGCTGTTTCCTAGTATTTTGTTGAGAATTTTTACATCTATGTTCATCAGTGATATTGGCCTGTAGTTTTCTTTCTTTGTGACATCCTGGTCTGGTTTTGGTATCAGGGTGATGGTGGCCTCATAGAATGAGTTTGGGAGTGTTCCTCCCTCTGCTATATTTTGGAAGAGTTTGAGAAGGACAGGTGTTAACTCTGTTCTAAATATTTGATAGAATTGGCCTATGAAGCCAGCTGGTCCTGGGCTTTGTTTTTGGAAGATTTTTAATCACAGTTTCAATTTCAGTGGTTGTGATTGGTCTGTTTATATTTTTATTTCTTCCTGATTCAGTCTGAGAGAGTTCTGCTTTTCTAAGAATTTGCCCATTTCTTCCAGGTTGTCCATTTTATTGACACAGTAGCTTGTAGTAATCTCTCATGATCCTTTGTATTTCTGCAGTGTCAGTTGTCATTTCTCCTTTTTCATTTCTAATTCTATTGATTTGTGTCTTATCTCTTCTTTTCTTGATGAGTCTGGCTAATTGTTTATCAATTTTCTCTATCTTCTCTAAGAACCAGCTTTTAGCATTATTGATTTTTTCTATTGTTTCCTCCATTTCTTTTTCGTTTATTTCTGCTCTGATCTTTATTATTTCTTTCCATGTGCTAACTATAGGGGTTTTCTTTTTCTTCTTTCTCTAATTTCTTTACGTGTAAAGTTAGTTTGTTTATTTGAGATGTTTCTTTTTTCTTGAGGCAGGATTGTATTGCTATAAGCTTCCCTCTTAGAACTGCTTTTGCTTCATCCCATAGGTTTTGGGACATGGTGTTTTCATTGTCATTTGTTTCTAGGTACATTTTAACTTCCTCTTTGAATACTTCTGTGATCTCTTGGTTATTAAGTAGTGTATTGTTTAGCCTCCATGTGTTTGTATTTTTTACAGATTTTTTTCCTGTAGTTGCTATCTAGACTCATAGCATTGTGGTCAGTAAAGATACTTGATATGATTTCCATTTTTTAAAATATACCAAGGCTTGATTTGTGACCCAAGATATGACCTATCCTGGAGAATGTTTCATGAACACTTGAGAAGAAAGTGTATTCTCTTGTTTTTGGGTGGAATGTCCTATAAAAATCAATTAAGTCCATCTTCTTTAATGTATCATTTAAAGCTTGTGTTTCCTTATTTATTTTCATTTTGGATGATCTGTCCATTGGTGAAAGTGAGGTGGGAAAGCCCTCTAATAAGATTGTGTTACTTTTATGGCTGTTACCATTTGCCTTATGTATTGAGGTGTTCCTATGTTGGGTGTATAAATACTTACAGTTGTTATATCTTCTTCTTGGATTGATCCCTTGATCATTATGTAGTGCCCTTCTTTGTCTCTTGTAATAGTCTTTATTTTAAAGTCTAGTTTGTCTGATATGAGAATTGCTACTCCAGCTTTCTTTTGCTTTCCATTTGAATGGAATATCTTTTTCTCTCCCCTCACTTTCAGACTGGATGTGTCCATAGGTCTGAAGTGAGTCTCTTGTAGACTGCATATATTTGGGTCTTGTGTTTGCATCCATTCAGCCAGTCTATGTCTTTTGGTTGGAGCATTTAATCCATTTACATTTATGGTAATTATCAATATGTATGTTCCTATTATCATTTTCTTAATTGTTTTGGGTTTATGAATGTAGGTTTTTTCCTTCTCTTGTGTCTCCTGCCTAGATAAGTTCCTTTAGTACTTGTTGTAAAGCTGGTTTGGTGATGATGAATTCTCTTAGATATTGCTTGTCTGTAAAGCTTTTCATTTCCCCATCAAATCTGAATGAGATCCTCTCTGGGTAGAGTAATCTTGGCTGTAGGTTTTTTCTTTAAATTACTTTAAATATGTTCTGCCACTCCCTTCTGGCTTGCAGAGTTTTTGCTGAGAAATCAGCTGTTAACCTTTTGGGGATTCCCTTATATGTTATTTGTTGCTTTTTCTTGCTGCTTTTAATGTTTTTTTTCTTTGTATTTTATTTTTGATAGCTTGATTTATATGTGTCTTGGTGTGTTTCTCCTTGGATTTATCCTGTATGAGACTCTGTTCTTCCTGGACTTGATTGATTATTTCCTTTCCCATGTTAGGGAACTTTTCAGCTTTAATCTTTTCAAATATTTTCTCAGACGCTTTCTTTTTCTCTTCTTCTTCCTGTACCCCTATACTTTGAATGTTAGTGCCTTTAATATTGTCCCAGACGTCTATGAGTCTGTCCTCAATTCTTTTCACTCTGTTTTCTTTATTCTTCTGTGTGGTAGTTATTTCTACTCTTTTATCTTCCAGGTCACTTATCTGTTCTTCTGCCTCATTTATTCTGCTATTGATTCCTTCTAGTGAATTTTTTATTTCATACATTGTGCTGTTCATCGTTGTTTTTTTGCTCTTTAGTTGTTCTAGGTCCTTGTCAAGCAGTTCTTGTATTTTCTTCATTCTGTTTCCAAAATTTTGGATCATCTTTATTATCATTACTCTGAATACTTTTTCAGGTAGACTGCCTATTTCCCGTTCATTTGTTTGCTTGGGTGGGTTTTTACCTTGCTCCTTCATGTGTGTGTATTTCTCTGTCTTCTAATTTTCCTCAGCTTACTGCCTTTGGGGTCTCCTTTTTGCAGGCTGTAGGTTCATAGCTCCCATTGTTTTTGGCATCTGCCCCCAGTGGGTAAAGTTGGTTCAGTGTGCTGTGTACAATTCCTGGTGGAGGGGACTGGTACCTGTGTTCTGGTGGATGAGGTTGGGTCTTGTCTTTCTGGTGTACAGGGCCGTGTCTGGATCTGCATTTTGTGGTGTCTGTGAACTTATTATGATTTTTAGGCAGCCTCTCTGCTAATTGGTGGGGTTGTGTTCCTGTCTTGCTAGTTGTTTGGTATGGGGTGTCCAGCACTGTAGCTTGCTGGTCGTTGAGTGGAGCTGGGTCTTAGCAATGAGATGGCGATATCTTGGAGAGCTTTTGCCATTTGATATCATGTGGATCTGGGGGGTCTCTTGTGGTTAAATGTGCTGAACTTGGCTCTCCCACCTAAGAGGCTCAGGTCTGACACCCAGCCAAAGCACCAAAACCCTGTCAGCCACACAACTCAGAAGAAAAGGGAGGAAAAAAAAAAAAAGAAAAAGAAAACTAAATAAATAAATGTATTAAAATAAAAAAAATAAAAGTATTAAAAATAAACAAAGTAATAAAAGAAAGAAAGAAGAGAGCAATCAAACCAATAAACAAAGCCATCAATGACGACAAGTGCTAAAAACTATACCCCCCATAAAAGAAATAGACAGTCAGAACCCTAGGACAAATGCTAAAAGCAAAGCTACAGGGACAAAGTCACACAAAGAAGCATACACATGCACACTCCCAAGTAGAGAAAAAGAAAAAATATATATATATATATATATTTTTTTTTAAAAAAGGAAGAGAGCAACAAAATCAATAAATCTACCAGTGATAATAAGCTCTAAATACCACATTAAGATAACATAAAACCAGAAACAAATTACATGCAGAAAGCATACCCCAAGTATACAGTTGCTCAAAGTCCACCACTTCAATTTTGGGATGATTCACTGTCTATTCAGGTATTGCACAGATGCAGGGTACATCAAGTTGGTTGTGAAGATTTAATCTACAGATCCTGAGGCTACTGGGGGAAATTTCCCTTTCTCTTCTTTGTTCACACAGCTCCTGGGGTTCAGCTTTGAATTTGGCCCCACCTCTGAATGTAGGTCGCTCTCTGGCATCTGTTACCCACCCACACAGTACAGGGTTAAAGTAGCAGCTGATTAAGGGGCTCTGGCTCACTCAGGCCAAGGGGAGTGAGGGGTACAAAATGCTAAGTGAACCTGTGGTGGCAGAGGCCAGCATGACATTGCAAGAGCCTGAGGCATGCCATGTGTTCTCCTGGGGAAGTTGTCCCTGGATCACAGGACCCTGCTAGTGGCAGGCTGCACAGACTTCCAGGATGGGAGGTGTGGATAGTGACCTGTGCTTGCACACAGGTTTCTTAGTGGCTGCAGCAGCAGCCTTAGCGTTTCATGCCAGTCTGTGGTGTCTGCGCTGATAGCTGCAGCTCTCACACATCTCTGGAGCTTGTTTAGGCAGTGATCTGAATCCCCTCTCATTGCACACCCAGAAACAATGGTCTCTTGCCTCTTGGGCAGTTCCAGACCTTTTCCCGGACTCCCTCCTGGTTAGCTGTTGTGCACTAGCCCCCCTCAGGCTGTCTTCATGCAGTGAACCCCAGTCCTCTCCCTGGGATCTGACCTCCAAAGCCCGAACCTCAGTTCCCAGCCCCCACTCACCCCAGCGGGTGAGCAGACAAGCCTCTCAGGCTGGTGAGTGCTGGTCGACACTGATCCTCTGTGCTGGAATCTCTCCACTCTGCTCTCTGCACCCCTCTGGCTGTGCTTTCCTCCATGGCTCTGAAGGTTCCCCCTGCCCACCCTCTGTCTTCGCCAGTGAAGGGGCTTTGTAGTGTGTAGAAACTTGTCTTCCTACACAGATCCCTCCCAGAGGTGCAGGTCCCATCCCTATTCTTTTGTCTCTGTTTCCTCTTGCCCTACCCAGGTACGTGTGGAGTTTCTTGCCGTTTGGGAAGTCTGAGGTCTTCTGTCAGTATTCAGTAGGTGTTCTGTAGGAGTTTTTGCACATGTAGATGTATTTTTGATGCATTTGTGGGGAGGAAGGTGATCTCCATGCCTTACTCATCCACCGTCTTGAAAGTCCTCCCAATATCTCAGTTTTAATTCATTCTCCCAAACTCTCTTTTTCCACTCACTACAGCTGTTTCACTTATCTTTATAACAAAGACCTTGAATTTGGAAAGTGCTAGAGCTGGAGCTCTCTGACTAACCATTGTAAATAAGGGATGGCAAGAGCCCTCTAATGCAACTTGACCTTAGGCAAGAAAGGCCAAACAGCAATTACAGGAAAGACAGCAAGCAAATATTGTTCTTTTCTTTGTCTGGTAGATCACTGACTTTTCAAACATACTTTAACATTGGCCAAGAGGATGAGACCCTGGTGAGTTTTAAGTAGTTGGCTCAAAGGTTAAATGTATTTCTTAAACACCTATAGTTGAAATGAAATGATTTAGTAAGTTTAGCAAAAGCTTTTGGAGTAGATTACTAACAGATATTTGTTAACAAATGTAAGTGTGCCTGTTATAAACTATTTTTAATGAAAGAAAAGAGTTAAAATATTCTGAATGAAATTAATAGTGAAAAGCCAATATTTTCAAAGCAGGTTGTTGCAGTTTGCTCCTGAACTGTGTCTATCCCTTCTTTTCACAAATGTCACTATAAATATGGTAAAGTGGTGAGACACCAATTCAGGAGCCTCTTTGAAAGAGTAATGGACTTGCTTCTTAGGAGAAAATGACTACATAGCAGTATAGGGAGCAAAGAAACACAACCATGCTCATTATAAAACTATGCTGAAACAGTAATTATATGAGGGAGGGACAATTCTGAGAACAACATGCTGTCTGGCACTTAGATTTACCTCTCAAACATGTGGACTTATGGTGCTGGTAGTGGAATGATGGGGGTTGCTTCTTGACAAAATTTTGAAGCACATAGTCCAAATGACTTGTACCACTAGGTTAAGGTATTCTCTCTCCTGGACATTGACCTCCTTATCTGCTTTCTGATGTGTGTCAATTCTCTTCAAGGCACAATATTTATTTTAGCATGCAGCCTGATTGTTAACCAGGCTTGGTAGAACAGATATGTAAGAAATACTGCATTAGTATTAATTCCCAAAATGCATCGTGCAGAACCCCACTATCTGAACACAGGCTGTCAATTCCTTATCCCCTTCTACCCAGCCATAAGTACCCTTACTTTACTCCAAACCACTTTTTCCATGAATTCTTGGGGTGGTTTCTCAAGTGCCCTGGACAATAACCTTTGCTCATTGCTTTTCTCATATGGCCTCACCCAGAAACACAAGTGCCCAAGGAAAGGATTTACAGTTCCAGAGCAATGCTGGATTCCATGCAGAAGTGGATGCATTACCCTTCTCTCTAAGTTTGCCCTATATTCTGTCACCTGGCCTCTGTCACGCTGCACCCCTAGTTATACAGAACACTTCGGGGTAACAGTTTTTGTAACTTCTGGTTCTATATTTCTTACCTCAGACTTTAAAGAAGGTTCTCAGGTAAGTTGGACCAAGCGGAAGCCATTACAGTGTCTTTATCCAGTAAAATTATTAATATAATAATGATGACAGCAATAGCAAACCACTTACTGAGTGTTTACTGAATTCCAGGTACTATTCTATGTACCTAACATGTATCAGGCTTTATTACAATAAATCTTCAAGCAATGCTGTGGGGTTAGTGGTTTATGTTAATTTAACTGATAAGGGTCTTGGGTCTTGGAGAAATTAAGTAAAGTCCATTGAGAGAGCTGTTACTTAAACCCAGCTCTGTCCAATTTCAAATCCATTACACTGTACTATGATTTCCCTACCGACTCCTTCACCAGTTCTCCAAAGGATTGTATACATATTTCTCCTCTCTTCTAAATAGAATCCATCATATATAAGCAAAAGTAAAATAAAACAAAAAAGCAAGATCAAAAAATATCCACAGATAGTCAAATTTACATTTCAGTTTGGGACTCAGGGCATTCTGCTACTTTTAGAAATAGCAGTATCTTCAATAAGTAGACCAAATAGTGTAGTTTGTGAGATTTTATTTCTTTGTTTATGGTGTTGTTAAGACACAACAGACTTAGCAAAGCTTTCAATTAATGAATTTATCCCTTTATTCAGTAGCTCATTACTAGGCACCTCAAATATGCTTCAAACTGTGCTAGGTGCTGGAAATTTAAGAGTGAAAAAATAAAGATGATTTAGTCTTTACTTTATGCAGTTAACAGTATAGTAGGGGCAACTAGTTTTAAGCAAAAAATCACAAATGTTTAATAAAAAAAATGTGTTAAGTGTTAAAAAGCTAAAGTGCTAAAAATACAGCATGACCTGAAAGCATTCAAGACATAGATATAATTTTGTCTGGGTTGGACTTTCAGAGGGTGGTTGTCCTTTATAGCTAGCCTTATGATCTATTGGTTTTTTCCCTAGGTTTTCATTTCAGTATAGATGACAAAGGATAATTATTATAATAATTGATATTATGTTCATGACAGCATATGCAAAGCACCTGGCATCATACTCTGTACAAAGCTTATGCTCAATAAATAATTGTCCCCTTCCTCTCTGGAATCCCTGCCATGTATGCACTTTCTGCCTCACCTTCATAAATCAGCATATTTAGTTCAATTTAAAATAGCGCAGTTTGATCATAGAAATAATGACTTTATTCCCTTTTGACTAACTCATTAGTTTTTTCTCCCTTTTGAATAATTCATTATTTTTCAAAATCCTTGACCATTTTGTTTTCTTTTTTTTCTTTTTCAGATGAATATTTGTTGTCATCACTACAGATACAGATTATTAAAACTTTATGAAATACAAACATTTATTTTTCAGTTAAAATAAGTGAAATTATATTAAATAGGAATAGATTTTGTTCAAGTGAGTCATATTTATGGACCTCAATTACTTTTTTTTGAAGTATACTTGACCTAAAACTCTATGTTACTTCCTGATTCATAACAGATTCAATATTTCCATACATTACAAAATGATCACCACAAAAAGTCCATTTAACCATATGTCACCACAGAAACATTTCATCCCTGTGACTCATTTATTTTGTAACAGGAAGTTTGTGCCTCTTAATTTCCATTACTTATTTCACTCATCCTCTGACCCCTATCCCCTCTGGCAACCAACTGTTTGTTCGCTATATGAGTCTGTTTGTATTTTGTTATGGTTTTTAGATTCCACGTATAAGTGAAACCACATGGTGTTTGTCTGATATTTCACATAGCATAATATCCTCTAGGTCCATCCACGTTATGGAAAATGGCAAGACTTTATTCTTTTTTATGGCTGAGTAATATTCTATTGTATGTATACATCACATCTTCTTTTTTCATTCATCTATCAATGAACATTAAGTTGCTTTTATATCTTGGCTATTGTGAATAATGTTGGAATGAACATAGGGGTGCATATATCTTTCTGAATTAATGATTTTATTTTCTTTGGAACAATATCCAGAAGTGGAATTGCTGAACTGTATTTTTAATTTTTTGAGGAACCTGCATACTGTTTTCTACAGTGACTGTACCAACTTACATTCCCACTAACAGTGCAGGAGGGTTCCCTTTCCTCCATTCTGACAAGTATGAGGTAATATCTCATTGCAGTTTTGACTTGTGATGTTGAGCATCTTTCCATGTGCCTGTTGGCCATCTGTATGTCTTCTTTGGAATAATGTCTATTCAGTTCCTCTGTCCATTTTTTAATCAGGTTGACTTTTTTTTTTTTTTTGATGTTCAGTTGAATGAGTTATTTGAAAATTTTGGATATTAACACCTAATCAGATATATTGTTTGCAAATATCTTCTTTCATCAAGTAGGGAGTCTTTTTGTTTTGTTGATAGTTTTATTTGCTGTGCAGAAGGTTTTTAGTCTGATGTAGTCCCATTTGTTTATTTTTGTTTTTGTTTCCTTTGTCTGAGTAGACACATCCAAAAACATATTGCTAAGGTTGATGTGAAAGAGAGTACTGCTTATGTTTTCTTCTAGGATTTTTATGGTTTCAGGTCTTAAACTTAAGTCTTTAATCCATTTTAATTTTATTTCTGTATATGGTGTGAGAAAGTAATCCAGTTTGATTCTTTTGCATGGAGCTGTCCAATTTTTCCAACATCTTTTTTTTTTTTTTTTGCAGTACACGGACCTCTCACTGTTGTGGCCTCTTCCATTGTGGAGCACAAGCTCCAGACGTGCAGGCTCAGTGGCTATGGCTCATGGGCCCAGCTGCTCCATGGCATGTGGGATCTTCTGGGACAGGGGCACGAACCCATGTCTCCTGCATCGGCAGGCGGACTCTCAACCACTGCGCCACCAGGGAAGCCCTCCAACATCATTTTTGAAGAGGCTCTTTTTACCCCATTGTATATTCTTCCTCCTTTTTAATTGACTATATGAGTGTGGATTCATTTCTGGTTCTATATTCTGTTCTATGCATCTGCTTTTGTGCCAGTACCATACAGTTTTAATACTATAAATTTGTAGTATAGTTTGAAATCAGGGGTTTTGATATCTCCAGCTTTGTTCTTTCTCAAGACAGTTTTGGCTCTTTGGAATCTATTATGTTTCCACACAGATTTTAGAATTCTTTGTTCTAGTATGCCATTGGTATTTTAATAGGGAATGTATTTAATTTGTATATTGCCTTGGATAGTATGGTCATTTAAACAATATGAATTCTTCCAATCCATGAACATTTGTTTGTGTCATCTTCAATTTCTTTCATCAATTTCTTAGAGTTTTCTGAGTACAGGTCTTTAACCTCCTTAGTTAGATTTACTCTTAGGTATTTCATTTTTTTTTTTGATGCAATTGTAAATGGGATTGTTTTCTTAAATTATCTTTCTGATAGTTTGTTACTAGTGTTTAGAAATTCAACATATTTCTATATATTGATTTTGCATGCTGCAACCTTACTGAATTCATTTATTAGTTCTAACAAATTTTGGTGTTGTCTTTGGGGTTTTCTATATATATTATGTCATCTGCAAACAATGACAGTTCTATTTCTTCCTTTCCAATTTGGATTCCTTTTATTTCTTATACTACTCCATGCTTTTTAAAAAATATCTTTTTTTTTTTTTTTTTTTTTTTTGCTGCATACTGTTGTACCTGAGTGGATGAAAGACAGGCTATAGGCATGGAAAATTGTCTCTAATATTCACATATATTACCTTTTTTCCCCCCTTGTATTCCAGTTTATCTCTTGCTCTTATTTCTTTTGACTCTTGTGACATTTTGTATATTCCCAAATATTCAACTATGTTGATTCCACATGATAGTTTATGATATCTGTCTTGGATGTTCTCACAGAAATTGTTACTGAAAGTGGGGTCTGGCTGCTCACCACTCAAAAGCCAGTAAAGAGACAAGGTCGGTGGAAGAGAAAGTTTGCTTTATTTTGGAGGCTGGCAACCTGCAGGGGAGGGCAGGCTCCTATCCAAAGGCCAACTCCCCACCACCACCACCCAATAATTACTAGGCAAGGACTTTTATAGATGGAAGGAGGGGTCTACATGCAGAAACAGCACAGTCAGCTCTGACAGTCATCTTGAAATTAGCCATGCAGTGGTCTGATCCGCTAATCTTGATTGTTTTAAGTACAGTTAGTCCTTATTTTCAGAGTCGGTTTGTTACCATTTCTTTGTGGCCAGTTTTCTGAATTGTGGCAGCTTATTTCATGACTACAGTGTGGTCATCCTGTAGTTAACTTCTACCTGGTGGGGGTTTTAGTATCTATAAGACAGCTCACAGGATATGGCTTAGAATATTATCTATAACCCACGAGGAGGAACTAAAGATCCTTTACGATGCTTAATGACTATATTATTATTTAGTATTCTAGGAGTGTTTTCCTTTGTTTCTACATTTTCTCACTTTTCTGACTAAACTTATTCTTTTGCTAAATTTTTTCCACAGAAAAAAGGCAGGCAGAGAACATGGGTAGGAAGGACCAAAGGGTCCTGCTCCATTTCATGATGATCAATTTACATAAATATTTCTGGAGTACAACTCTGCACTCTCCATGATATTCATATTTTATATTTTTTCAACTAGTTAAGAATAAAAGGGTTGTCTGGTTATCCATTTCAGTTGATAGCAATGTACCTCTGTCCAGATGAAACAGTTAATCTTAATAAGCAGTTAGCCCATTCCAAAAGGATGAACTAGTTTTCACCTGACTGCTGCATGCAAAGCTGTCAAACTTCTAATGATTACCCCCTTTGAATGTGCATTATAATGGCTACCATATTCTTTAATAAGTATTAGTCTTTAGTATTAATATAAATTACAGAGGTTTTACTGGGTTATGTCACTCTACCCAAGTTTTTAGCCAAGACAGGAAAAAGTCTCTACAAAATGTTTTTGCATTCAATTGATCTCTGTTGATATAAAGAAGAAAATGAAGAAAAGAAGGTGACAAGTTACTGTTTTCAAATATTTGAAAGGCTGTCTTCTGAAAGAGAGGTTAAATGCATTATGTCTATTTTCATGGAAAAGATCTAGGATAAAAAGGAAGCAATCTTGATACCAATACACGAAGGGTACAGAAAGGCACATTGTGACACCATATAAAGATCGCCTTGGGCTTCCCTGGTGGCGCAGTGGTTGAGTCTGCCTGCCAATGCAGGGGCACGAGTTCGTGCCCCGGTCCGGGAAGATCCCACATGCCGCGGAGAGGCTGGGTCCGTGAGTCATGACTGCTGTGCCTGCGTGTCCGGACCCTGTGCTTCGCAACGGGAGAGGCCACAACGGTGAGAGGCCCATGTACCGCAAAAAAAAAAAAAAAAATCGCCTTTATGATAGTTAGAACTGTTAAACTAAACTGAGTTGGTGTTTCACACAGTTCTGATCTAACTTCTGAGTTAACCAAATTGACAGCTGTAGAGGATTGTGTACATGGGGAGTTTTCTTTGATGGGTAGTTCAACTGGATTATCTCTACTGTCCCTAGTCCCTCTAAATTCCTGTGGCTAAAAGCAGTTTTTTTTCCCTCTAATTACAAAGTATGGGAGAGGGTAAAGAACATATATTAGGGTAATAAGTTTTTAACAATACATCAAACATACTTTCATCAATGAAAAAATTTTCCAGAGTTAATTCATGCAAAGAGTAATTAATAAGCACTGCTTCCTCAAAAATTTATGTGTTTTGCTTTATTTTTATTTTTATCTCAGTAAAACTTTTAACAGAAGTAACTTTGAATTCTAGAGTTATACATGATTTTATGCCATATGTGCAGTAAATACCAAAAGATAAAGAGGAGATGTGTTTTAACATCTCTATCAAACCTACATCAAAAATGAATGAATTGTGTCAGTGTTTCTACAAGTGTCCCAACTTACACTTCCTTTTTTCACATGTCACTTGCATTTACAGTTTTGAAACAATGCAATGATTTTTTTTCTAATTCATTTAATCAACACAGTATTACAGATGAAAGAGATGCAAAAGATCATCTAATTCAAACTCTTCTATTCTGTGAGGAAATATGCTGACAGAAGTGAAGTGAAAATGAGAAGGTGGAATAAACATTGCATAAATCTTAATTAGAGGTGCTGATTATTAGACTGCATGACCCCCTTTGCTGAGATCTACAGGACCTTGTTAACCAACCTCATTCTACAGTCCTGTGTGGCTTAAATACCTACTTACTTAATTCAGTCAAGCATTAGATGAAGTTAGATTGAATCAATATTGATACTGGGAGTTCTGGAATCCTCAGTCCTAATTCATTGTCTCTTAGCAAACCTTTACTGAGTGCTTATTATGTGCCAGAATATATAAAATGTCCTGGAGGTATAAAGAACAAACATCCCCATACTCCAGGAAGTCCCATCTAGAGGAGAAGACAAACAGTACAGTGAGTCAAAAAGCATTAAATGCTATATTACAGTAAAGTGATATGAGCAGATAGAGTGACCTTGTAACTGATTCAGGTGCCAAATGAATAGGGGTTTTGTTTTATTTACTGCAACAGTTTGGAAAGGAGGAGAACATGGAACAGAGCTCAGGAGGAGCAGGAAGTTCTCCATTTCAGTTAAAGTATGGCACATGGAGTCTGAACTAGGAAAGGTAGACAGAGCAAAGTTATAAAGCACATTCTTCACTAGGTAAAGGAGCTTGAATATAATCCTGAAGAGATATAAATAGCCCAGTGGGGCTTCCCTGGTGGCGCAGTGGTTGAGAGTCCACCTGCCGATGCAGGGGACACGGGTTCGTGCCCCAGTCTGGGAAGATCCCGCATGCCACAGAGCGGCTGGGCCTGTAAGCCATGGCCGCGGAGCCTGTGCTCCACAACGGGAGAGGCCACAACAGTGAGAGGCCCACATACCACAAACAACAACAAGAAAAAATAGCCCAGTGAACTGAAGCAACGAAACACCATAATCCAGGAAATGCCAATGGTCAAAATATAATAATCTCTGAGCAGACATATTAGCTCTGCAATGACTCAATCATCTACCTCAGAACACCTTGCGAGGAATACTTTAGATTGAATAAATGCAAAGCAAACAGACAAACAAACACCTCAGTACTTTTAATCAGTTTTATGTGCCTTTAATATGTGTCATTACCATGATGAAAGCTGAGCCAAAGACTCTTGGCCAGAAGTAAGTGGTTACCACGGGTGCACTGCATTAGTGGATGGCTTATGATGGAATCAAAGATGAGAGTGAATGGGGGAGGTGATAATGGCTAACTCAAAATTGAAGGACATTTGGACCAGTAAGAAATTCTAAAGAGAAATTTAAAAACTACAATGATCCAACGGGGACATGGCTGTAAATTGTGTACAGGGGCCACAGCAGTGTCACTCTTATTCATTTCACAGGGAAACTGCCTTCTAGGGAACTTCAGTCTCAATTTCTCTCTCTCTCTCTCTCTCTCTCTCTCTCTCCATCGCACGTGCACACACACACACACACACATATACACACCTGAGACACTAGAGATTTGTTTTGCTGTTACTGCACCCAATCATGTTGTAAAAATAAAACTAATCTCTTACGTTTTGCATGCCAAGTTTTACATTCTTATATAACCTAATCCTCCTCCAAACCCTATGATATAGATCTGATTATTGCATCCATTTTAAGGTTGGGAATATGAATCTCAGAGATGTCAAATAACTGGTAAAAAAGTAAAAGATAGACATAGAGTTATCATAGGACTGCAATTCACTCCAAAGTGTATATCCAAGAGAAATGAAACATATTCATACAAAGCTTGTAGCAAATGTTCATAACAATATTATTTATAAAAACCCCAAATTAGAAACAATCTAAACAACCATCAAATGATGAAATGGTAAAAAAATTCTGGTATATCCATACAATGGAATATTATTCAGGAATATAAAGAAGTACTGATACATGCTATAATACAGTAAACCTTGAAACCATTACACTATGTGAAAGAAGCCTTTACAAAAAATACATATTTTATGATTCCTTTCATGTAAAATATCAAAACTATTTTTAAAAACCTAAAGACTGAAAACAGATTAGTGATTGCATAGCATTGAAGCCTGGAAGTGAGGAAAGGGGAGGAAAATAGGTAATGACTACTACAACACTCTTTTCTGGAGTTTTGTAAATGATAAAATTGGATTGTAGTGATGGTTCATAATTTTGTAAATATACTAAAAAAATACTAAAAATACTTTAAATGTAGGTTCAATATATTAATTTTAGGGTATATAAAATCTATCTCAATAGAGTTTAAATTGTAGAGCCAGGATTTATACTCAGTCTGACTGTATACCTGAACTTGTAACTAATAAGCTAATCAATCTTCTTCTACTTATATATGGGAATTGTCACCACTGGTTAGCTTCTATGAACTGCAAAAGATAGTTTCCATAGATCCCCTTATCTCTTAAACTCACTTAAATAGTAAAGTCTATGTAATTCAAGCTGTCAAATTAACTTTCTTGTGCTTCCAAATGACAAACTGCATGGCTTCATTTTCTTCTTTTGTAGAGACAATATTTCTTTTCTAAAGAAAATGCCTTCACTTAAGTTTCTTGATTCTATCCTTTTTCAACTCTTCTCTGGCTTTGTGCCATTTTTGACTCTTCTAAAATTCTGTTTCCCGCTATTGCTTGTTCTCTGGCTACAAACATTCTAAGATAATCCCCATTCTTGGAAAGAAAAACACAACAAAACCAAGGAAAAATAAATGTTTCTGTGCCTTTCCTTCCAACCTCAACCTATCACCTTAAATCTCATTTTATGGCTGCCAAATTTCTTGTAAGATATTGCTTGATGGCTCCATTTCTCCAAATTCCACATAGGCAAAATCTCATGACATCCCAGAGTGGCTTTCTTCCTTACTGGTTATGTATTCTTTAAATTTGCCTTCTAATTACTTCCTAATGGCCAAATCCAGCAAACTTTCAAAACCCCAAATCTGAGGGCAAAATGGAATGTTAGCATAAGACAGAAAAATGTTTCAGTACTTAAAATGCAAAGTTTGCTACTCTCTGAATCTAAATTTTCCTATTTTAGTTAGTACAGCAAAAGGTAGTGAAAATACTGTTTTTGTGTCAGAAATATTTATCAACATTAAAGAGTTCTGGACATATACATAATATAATATGTATATGAGTTAGCACTTCTGGACTTCAAGAAATGAAGAAACAAACTTCAACTAATCTGATCTTTAAGTAATATTGATTGTGCCTTCAATAGAAAAAATATAAGGTGAAGGTAAGAATACTGCCTTGAGGAAAAATAAACTATTTGTATATGTTTTTTTTATTTCAGCCTATAATATGGTACACACAAAAGGATACTTAAGATGCTAAATTGCAAAATAAATTAAATTTATGTTGTATTAATTTTTTTTAATTGAAGTATAGTTGATTTACAATGTTGTGTTAGTTTCAGGTGTACAGCAAATTGATTCAGTTATACATACATATATATCTAAGTTTTTCAGATTCTTTTCCCTTATAGGTTATTACAAAATATTGAGTACAGTTCTCTGTGCTATACAGTAGGTCTGTGTTGGTTATCTATTTTATACATAGTAGTCTGTGTATGTTATTCCCAAACTCCTAATTTATCCTCCCTCCCCTTTCCCCTTTGGTAACCATAATTATGTTTTCTATGTCTGTGGGTTTATTTCTGTTTTGTTCATTTGTATTTTTTTCCTTTAGATTCCACATATAGGCAATATCATATGCTATTTGACATTTTCTAGCTACTTCATTTAGTATGATAATCTCTAGGTCCATCCATGTTGCTGCAAATGACATTATTTCATTATTTTTTATGGCTGAGTTATTACTCCATTGTATAAATATACCATATATTCTTTATCCATTCGTCTGTTGATGGACTTTTAAGTTGCTTTCATAACTTGGCTATTGTAAACAGTGCTGCAATGAATATTGGGGTGCATGATGGAAATGTAAATTGGTGCAGCAACTATGGAGAACAGTATGGAGGTTCTTTGAAAAATGAAAAGTAGAGCTACCATATGATCCTGCAATCCCACTCCTGGGCATGTATCTGGAGAAAGCCATAATTATATTAATTATTATTTTTTTCTTCCTTTTTACAAGCAAGTTCTGTTCACTTTTATTTGAGCAAGGCATACTTACTGTCCTTTATAAGTTATAAGCTTACATTAAGTATACTTAGATGGAGAGAAAATTTCAGATTTCTCACTATATTTTTCAAACAGTGTAAAAGCAAAGCTTTTAAAGCTCATTTATATTTTTTAAAAATTACATAAAGTTATTAGCAAGTGGGAATAATGACTTCTAAAACAATAGTTCAACAACTATTGATGATATTCTTTTTTTTTATTTTTATTTTATATTGAAACATAGCTGATTAACAAGGTTGTATTAGGTTCAGGTGTACAGCAAAGTGATTCAGTTATACATAAACATGCATCTATTCTTAACTAGTACATCTAAAGTGTAAATGTCAAACCCCATATCTCCATTTGCATTCTTGGATTGGAGATGTCTTGCTGGAGGTTAGTGGGTGGAGAATGGGCCAAGAGGGGATCACAGTAAATTTAAGCTTCATTGAGCTATGTTTTGGGTATCAACTGGCTATTGGGTTAATAATTTTAAAAATAATGAAAGAACTTTGCATTCAATATAATATATTCATTTCAAGTTATGAGTCAGTGGTAGAATTTTGACACTCATAATCCTAACCTCCTGGTGTCACTCCTATGGATATATAGCAAAAAAGACTTTGCAGATAGAATTAGAACTACCAATTATTTGACCTTAAAAGTGTTAGATTATCGCAGATTATCCAAATGGACCTCATCTAATCACATGAGCATTTTGAAGAATAGGGATTCATTATGCTGTCATTTGCTTGAAAATGAATTACAATGAGAAGAAACTGAATTCCTCCAACAACCTGAAGGAATAGGGAAGCAGAGTCTTCCCCAAAGCCTCTAGATAAGAGACTACCCCAGCTGGTATCTTGACTTAGACCTTGTGAGACCCATCACAGAGTATCCAATAGAGCCATACTGTGCTGAGACTTCTAAACCATGGAACTGTGAGATAATAAATAGATGCCATTGCAAACTGCTAAGTTTGTGGTAATTTGTTAGAGTAGCAATAGAAAAGTAATAGGGAGCCTTACCAATGGTTTTATAATAATGTGACAAGCCTTGCTATATTTGACATTGGCTACATTTGACACAGAAAAATGACAGAATGTAAGAGTTTTAACTTTAATTTGTACATTAACACATACATGTGCTACCTTATAGAAAGAACTGAAAGACACCATTGCTGGAATAACTACTTTCTGTGTTTTGTATCCTTAGGTATGACAGAAATAGTAATATGTCTTTGCTGAATATCTCTCTCCCTGTCTTTTTCTCTCTCTACATATATATACATATACATACACACACACACACACACACACACACACACATATATAATGGTGTTATGCATAAAAGATAAAGCCAAACTATGTTTGCTTGGTGTATGCTTTTGAATTCAATATCTCAATATGTAGTCTTTATGCTCCTCCTTAGGATGAGCAAACTAAACTTGGTGTTTGATGTGTTGGTTCTGTAACTGTAGGCAGTATAAAGCAGCTGATCTGAAAATAATTCTTCTATCCACAAGTGACAAGAAGAGAATATGAATAGCTTCAATTGTTTCTCAGTGCAATAGGCCCTGGTTATAACTGAGAAACATAGTCTTTGTCACTATTTAAAAGATTCTGTGCTGCAGTTGAATCTTAATGGTAATAATAGTTTAAAGAGCTGCCTAGCCACATTTTAGCTACAGTTTATTTCTACACTGTTAGAAAATTTTCAAAAGCCCAGTCAAAAAATAATTCAACCACAGTCCCTACATCATGAATCTTAGTTACATGTCAGACAGGAAATTAGACAACAGTTCTAAAACTTTCATGTAAGTTGTTCCCTATTAATAATTAAGAGTTTCAGGATACAAGTACTGACTTGAATGAAGGTAATCAATTCTCAGGAACAACTTGTCCAATTTTCCTCATTCCCAGTGTTACACCAACCCATAAACTCAACATGGATATTAAGCCTAAATGGATCACAGAGCTAAACCTATGAAACATCTCTTAAAAAATAAAATAGGAGATGATCTTTTGACATTGGTTTAAAAAATATTTCTTAGAGATAACACAAAAAAATACTCTCCATAAAAAAATTATAAAGAGGATTTCATTCAAACTGTTTTAAGTCACCCTTCAGAAAATGAAAAGATAAACCAAGCTTAAGAGATTATATTTGCAAATCATATATCTTATAAATGAGAAGTTTAAAAAATATTTTTAAAAAGAGGTAAAAATCTTATATAGATATTATACCAAAGAAGATATACAAATGACTAATAAAAATAGAATATTAGTCATAACGAAAATGCAAATTAAAACCTCAGTAAGATATTTCTTCACATCTATTAAGATGGCTATTATAAAAAAATACATCACTGATATGAATGTATAATGGAACACTACTTTAGTAGTGAATTAGGCAGTATTTTTTGTGAAATGTAAGTTTATCACATGACTCGGAAACTTCACTTTTATATATCTGACCAAAATAAATAAAAATATATTTTGACACAAAAACGTGTAGGTAAATGTTTATAGAAATATTATTCATACTAGCCAAAAACAGAAACAATTCAAATAGCCATCAGCTTGTGAATGGATAAAAAATTATGGTATATCTGTGCAATGAAATATAAATAGACAATAGTAAGAACCAACTATAACTATGCCTGTGACAATATGGATAAATTACAAAAACATTACTCAGTAAAAGAAACCAAACACAGAAGACTTAATAGTGTAAAATTACATTTATCAGAAATTTCAAAGAAAAGCATTTCTATAAACACAGAAGGATCATCATGGTTCTCTGGGACATAGTATGGGAGGGAGGATTGGCCGAAATTTTGCACAAGAGATCTTTTGGGCGTGATATAAATATTCTAAAACTGAATTGTGGTGATGGCTGTGTAACTCTATACATTTACTAAAAATAATTAAATTTTACACTTTCAATGAGCATATTTTATGATATGATATGTAAAGAATATCTTAATCAATATTTTTTAAAATGGCTGGTACTACTCTATACTGCTACCTTAATTAGTTATTAGATATGAGCTACTGAAACAAGATTATTATCTTGCACAAGAAAGATTTGCAGTTAAAATGATCCCTGAATATATTAACATCTGAAAACTGTCTTAAGACAGCATTCCAAACAAGTGAGGGCAAAAAGTCTTTTATTGAAAAAGGACTTGAGTGGTGCATCATAGTGCCACCACAGAGTTGTTAAAATTTCTTAGAGAACATTGAGAAGACAGACTTGATTAAGCAGATACTTTTGGCTATGTTTTTAGGAGTAGAAAGAGATACATTTGGGCAACTAATGGTAGAGGGCATTGAAATCATACTTTTACTAATCTGTAGAAATTGAGAGTTATGTATTATTAATAAAAGTGGTATAGTGAAATAATACATACAGAATCTTATTTAAAAGTAAAATTCAAAATTATCGAAGTAGAGATAATATTGAGAATCAGATTTTATAACTATTTGTAGAGAATCTTTTAAAACTGAAGGATGAAAATGATATGAGGAGTGATAAAAATAAATCATATTGGTTTCTTGTTGGATATCTCCATGAAAGAGCATAAACTTGCAATGTCTTAGGAGATATTAGCCAAAACACTGAAATGAAGATGAACTACAAAATAAGTGCTCATAGAATTAACTTGGAGTTGAGGCTCGTAAGTAGCCATATTGAGTACTGATGGAAACAGAAATGCAGATAGCACACTTGGTGAGTCACCTCAGATGTGGCACTACCCTAGCCAGGGCCCTGGCTTGTCAGCTTGGATCCAAGCACCTCCACATCCTTCTGTTCCTCCTCTTAGTGCTGGCCCATCACATCTCACTGGTACCTGTGGCTGGGACCTGTGATGTCTCCTGTGTCAGTCCTGCCCTTCAGCCTATATTTACTTCTCACCAGGGAAGTTGGGTTCTGCCAAAGGAAGCAAATCCTGAAACATGAATGCCTTCTCGTTAGGGGAGGAGCTCAAGATGTTGGAGTAGAAGGACATGGGCTCATCTTTTCTTATAGAAACACCAAAATCACAACTAACTGCTAAACAACCATGAATAGAAAAACAGTGGAACCTACCAAAAAAGATACCCTACAGCCAAAAACAAAGAGGAATCTACAACAAGATGGTGGGAGGGGCACAAGGGAGGGGCACAAAGACATCAAGTACCATATGTGCCAGATGGGCCACCCACAGACTGGAGAGCAATTGTACCATAGAGACACTCCCACAGGAGTGAAAGTACTGAGCTCCACATCAGGCTTCACGGTCTGGGGGTCTGGCAAGGGGAAGAGGAAACCTCAGAGAATCTGGCTTTGAAAGCCAGTAGGTTTTGATACAGGAAATCCATGGGACTAGAGGAAAGAGAGATCCTACTCTTGGAGGGCACACACAAGGTTCTGTGCTCACCAGAACCCAGGGGAAAAAAGCAGTGACCTCATAAGAGGCTGGGCCAGACCTACCTGTTAATATTGAAGGGTCTCCTATGGAGGTGGGGAGCAGCTGTGGCACAATGTGGGAACAAAGACACTAACAGCAACTGTTCCGGAGAGTACTCATTGGCGTGAACCCTCCCAGAGTCCATCAGTAGCTCCACTCAAGAGCCTCTAGGCTCCAGTGCTGGGATGCCTCAGGCCAAACAACCAACAGCATGGGAACACAGCCTCAGCCATCAGCAGACAGGCTGCTTTAAGTTTTCCTGAGCATGGCCCTGTCCATCAGAGGGACAAGACCCAGCTCCACATACCATGGAGTCTCTTCCATCAGGAAGCCAGCAGGAGACTCTTAGACAGCCTCATCCACCAGAGGGAAAATAACAGAAGCAAGAAGAACTACAACCCTGCAGCCTGAGGAACAGAAACTGCAATCACAGAAAGATAGACAAAATGAGTCAACAGAGGAATATGTCTGAGATGAATGAACAATATAAAACGCCAGAAGAACAACTAAGTGAAGTGGAGATAGTCAATCTACCAGAAAAAGAAGTCAGACTAAAGGTACAGAAGATGATCCAAGTCCTCAGAAAAAGAATGGAGGCAAGGATCAAGAAGATGCAAGAAATGCTTAACAAAGAACTAGAAGAACTAAAGAACAAACAAACAGAAATGACCAATACAATAACTGAAATAAAAAATACACAAGAAGGAATCAATAGCAGAATAAATGAAGCAGAGGAATGGATAAGTGACCTGAGAGACAGAATGGTAGAAATCACTGCCATGGAACAGAAAAAAGAAAAAAAAGAATGAAAAGAAATAAAGACAGTCTAAAAGACCTCTGGGGCAACATTAAACACACCCACATTTGAATTATAGGGGTCCCAGAAGGAGAAGAGTTAGAGAAAGGACATGCTAAAATATTTGAAGAGATAATGGCTAAAAGCTTCCCTATCATGGGAAAGGAAGCAGTCACCCATGTCCAGGAAGCACAGAGAGTTCAAAGCAGGATAAATCCAAGGAGGAACACACTGAGACACATAGTAATCAAATTGAAAAAAAAAAAAATTAAAGAAAAAGTGCTAAAAACAATGAGAGAAAAGCAACAGATAAGATAAAAGGGAACTCCCATAAGGTTATCATCTGAATTCTCACCATAAACACTGAAGGCCAGAGGTGAGTGGCATAATATCTATAAAGTGATAAAAGAGAAGAATCTACAACCAAGAACACTCTACAAAGCAAGGCTCTATTTCTGATTCAATGGAGAAATCAAAAGCTTTACAGATAAGCAAAAGCTAAGAAAACTCATCACCACCAGACCAGCTTTACAATAAATGCTAAAGGACCTTTTCTAAGCAGAAAAGAAAAAGTCACAACAAAAAACAGGAAAATTATGAATAGAAAAGTCCACCAGTAAAGGCAAATATGCAGTAAAGGTAGGAAATCAGCCACACACAAATATGATATCAAAACCAGCAATTGTGAGAAGAGGAGAGTACCAATGCAGGATATTGGAAGTGCATTTGAAATTAAAATAAACAGCAACTTATATCAATCTTCTTTATATACAGACTGCTATATCAAAACCTTGTGGTAACTGGAAACAGAAAATATACAATAGATACACACAGGCACAAAATTCCAAACACAACAATAAAGGTAGTCATCATATCACCAGGGAAGAGAACAAAAGAGGAAAGGAAGAAAAAAGACCTACAAAAACAAATCCTAAACAATTACCAAAATGGTAATAAGGACATTCATATTGATAATTACCTTAAAAGTAAAGATAAAATTATCCAACCAAAAGCCATAGACTGGCTGAATGAATACAAAAACGAAACCTGTATATATGCTGTCTACAAGAGACACACTTCTTAACTACGGACACATACAGACTGAAAGTGAGGGGATGGAAAATGGTATTCCATGCAAATGAAAATCAGAAGAATGCTGGAGTAGCAACACTCATAACAAAGAAAATAGACTTTAAAATAAAGACTGTTATAAGAGACAAATACTGACACTACATAATGATCAAGGGAACAGTCTGAGAAGAAGATATAACAATTGTAAATATATATGCAACCCACATAGGAGCACCCCAATATATAAGGCAAATACCAACAGCCATAAGGTAGAAACTGACAGTAACAAAATAATATTGGGAGAAATTAATACCCCATTTCCATCAATGGACAGATATTCCAGACAGAAAATCAATAATGAATTACAGGCCTTAAATGACACATTAAACCAGAAGGACTTAACTGATATTTAGAGAGCATTCCATCCAAAAGCAGCAGGATACACATTCTTTTCAAGCGCACATGAAACATTCTCCAGGATTGATCACATGCTGGGTCAAAAAGCAAAACAAGGTAAACTTAAGAAAATTGAAATCATATCAAGCAACTTTTCTGACCACAATGCTATGAAATTAGAAATAAATTACAGGGAAAAAAATGTAAAAAACACAAACAAATGGAGGCTAAACAATATGCTACTAAACAACCAATGGATCACTGGAAAAAATCAAAGAGGAAATCAAAAAATACCTAGAGACAAATGAAAATGAAAACACAATGATTCAAAACCTATGAGACACAGCAAAAACAGTTCTAAAAGGCAAGTTTATAGCAATATAATCTTACCTCAGGAAACAAGAAAAATCAGAAATAAACAACCTAAACTTACAACCAAAGCAACTAGAGAAAGAAGAACAAACAAAATTCAAAATTAGCAAAAAGAAAGAAACCATAAAGATCAGAGCAGAAATAAATGAAATAGAGAACAAGAAAACAACAGAAAAACTCAATGAAACCAAAAGCTGGTTCTTTGAAAAGATAAACAAAGTTGATAAACCTTTAGCAAGACTCATCAAGGATAAAATGGAAAGGGCTTAAATCAATAAAATTAGAAATTAAAAAGGAGAAGTTACAACAGACACCACAGAAATACAACAGATCATAAAAGACTACTACAAGCAACAATATGCCAAAAAAATGGACAATCTGGAAGAAATGTATAAATTCTTAGAAAGGTACACTCTCACAAGGCTGAACCAGGAAGTAATAGAAAATATGAACAGCCCAATCACAAGTACTGAAATTGAAACTGTGATTAAAAACTCCCAACAAATAGAAGTCCAGTACCAGATGGCTTAACAGATGAATTCTATCAAATATTTAGATAAGAGCTAACACTTATCCTTCTGAAATTCATCCAAAAAAATTGCACAGGAAGGAATACTCCCAAAGTTATTCTATAAACTACCATCACTGTAATACCAAATCCAGAAAATGATGCCACAGAAAAAGTAAACCACAGGCCAATATCACTGAAGAACATAGATGCAAAAATCTTCTACAAAATACTAGAAATCAGAATCATACACCATGATCAAGTGGGCTCTATCACAGAGATGCAAGGATTTTTTCAATATCTGCAAATCAAGCAGTGTGATACACCACATCAACAAATTGAAGTATCAAAACAATATGATCATCTCAATAAATGCAGAAAAATCTTTTGAGAAAATTCAACACCAGAAAATGGCATAGAGGGGACATACCTCAACATAATAAAGGCCATGTATGACAAAACTACAGGTAACATCACACTCAATGGTGAAAAGCTGAAAGCATTTCCTCTAAGATCAGGAACAAGACAAGGATGTCTACTCTTGCCACTTTTATGCAACATACTTTTGGAAGTCCTAGCTATGGCAATCAGAAAAGAAAGAGAACTAAAAACAATCCAAATTGGAAAAGAAGAAGTAAAACTGTCACTGTTAGCCAATGACATGATACTATACATAGAAAATCCTAAAGATGCTACCAGAAAACTACTAGAGCTCATCAATGAATTTGGTAATGTTGCAGGATACAAAAATAACACCCAGAAATCTATTGCATTTCTATACACTAACAATGAAAGATCAGAAAGAGAAATTAAAGAAACAATCCCATTTACCATCACATTGAAAAGAATAAAATACCTAGGAATAAACCTACCAAAGGATACAAAAGATCTGTACTTTGAAAAGTATAAGATGCTGATGAAAAAAGTTGAAGATTACACAAACAGATGGAAAGACATACCACGTTCTTGGATTGAATCAATATCGTTAAAATGAAAATACTACCCAAAGCAATCTACAGATTCTACACAATCCCTACCAAATTACTGATGGCATTTTCCCCAGAATTAGATCAAAATATCTTAAAATTTGTATGGAGACATGAAAGACCCCGAAGCCAAAGCAATCTTGAGAAAGAAAAATGGAGCTGGAGGAATCAGGTTCCCTGGCTTCAGACTATACTACATAGCTACAGTCATCAAAAGAGTATGGCACTAGAAGAAAACAGAAAAATAGATAAATGGAACAGGATAGAAAGACCTGAAATATACCCATGCATCTATGGTCAATCTATGACAAAGAAGCCATGACTAAACAGTGGATAAAGACAGTCACTTTCATAAATGGTGCTGGGAAAACTGGACAGCTACATGTAAAATTTGAAAGTAGAACCTTCTTTAACACCATACACAAAAATAAACTCAAAATGGATTAAATATCTAAATGTAAGACCGAATACTATTAAACTTTCAGAGGAAAACATAGGCAGAACACTCTTTGAAATAAATCTCGACAATATCTTTTTTGACCCATCTCCCAGGATAATGGAAATAAAAAGAAAAATAAACAAATGGGACCTAATTAAACTCAAAAGCTTTTGCACAGTAAAGGAAACCACAAACAAGATGAAAACACAACCCAAAGAATGGGAGAAAATATTCACAAATGATGTTACCAAGGTGGAATTAGTCTCCAAAATTTGCAAACAGATCATACAGCTCAATATCCAAAACACAAGCAACCAAATCAAAAACTGGGCAGAATACCTAAATAGACATTTATCTAAAGAAGACATACAGATTGCCAAGAGGCACCGGAAAAGATGTTTGATATCACTTATTATTAGAGAAAAGTAAATTAAAACTACAATGAGATATCACCTCACCCCAGTCAGAATGGCCATCAACAAAAACTGAAAACAATAAATTCTGGAGAGGGTGTGGAGAAAAGGGAACCCTCCTTCACTTTTTTTTTTTTAATTTTCACAAGAGATAAATAAACTGATACCAAACATTGTAAGTGGATGACCACAACAAAAGCAGCAATGATTGCAATTACTAAACACGAAACACACTCATACTATGTCATAATATTGACATTCAGTCCAGTAATCCTCCACTGTAACAGCTCCTTTATTTTGCAGTGAAAATTGATTTGTATATTATTTGCCTCTGAGTCCTTGTGGGATTTTTTTTTTATTCAAACAGAAAGTCACAAAAATTATAATCATCCTTATCAGTTCACTCAGTCCCATGTAATTAAATTTTTTTTCATCTTGATCTTTTGTTAGCACTTTTATGAATTCAACAGTTTTCCATTAGAGTTCTGAAAATGCTTATTCATTCAGTTCAGCAGTATAGTCAGTTACCAGAAGCCTGTACTTGTCAGAGTCTTTTCCATGAATTCCTTGAAGATGAAACCCTTTTATAGGAACATTTTTGCAAAAGCATCAGAGTACACCCAGAACTGCCTGTAAATGACAAAAGACTTTAAAATAACTACAGTTAAAGATTTGATGAAAGTTCATAATAATGCAATTGACAAGGAAATTTAGTTATTTCTGAGATATACATTTTAAAGTAATAATTAGAATTATGACTTATAACATACCAAAACATATAAAATTTTTAGAAATTTCATGTAATTTCTGAAATATTTATATTAACATATTTCCATACAAATAACCCAAAGAAAGTTTAATATTAGTTGTTTCTGTTTGTTTGTTTATACTGCAGGTTCTTATTAGTCATTAGTTTTATACACATCAGTGTATACATGTCAATCCCAATTGCCCATTTCAGCACACCACCATCCCCACTCCCCTGCAGCTTTCCCCCCTTGGTGTCTATACATTTGTTCTCTACATCTGTGTCTCAACTTCCGCCTCTTGATGAACTTTTTATTTAAAATACTTATACAGCACTGCTCGACAGTTTCATATTGCCGACAACAACAATTTATCATTTATAATATTTCAATCAGTTTACAATTTTTAAAAGAAAATAAGCCCACGCCAATAAAAAATAAATCCCTTAAAAATGAAATAAAATATCTTCATCTGCCTGAAGAATTTCTATGGCAGCTTGCAGGGCCTGAAATATAGGTTTGTGTTGTTTGTGTATGGGGCAATATTTAGACATATAAGTTGCTTCAGAGCTAGTTCTTGTTGATTTATTTTGTGGACAGCCTTGATTCTAGAGCCCTTTCCCCAGGAGCATGGGAGGCTGAGTGTATACATGTCAATCCCAATCGCCCAATTCATCACACCACCATTCCCACCCCCCCGCGGCTTTCCCCCCTTGGTGTCCATAGTTTGTTCTCTACATCTGTGTCTCAACTTCTGCCCTGCAAACCGGTTCATCTGTACCATTTTTCTAGGTTCCACATACATGCGTTAATATACGATATTTGTTTTTCTCTTTCTGACTTCCTTCACTCTATATGACAGTCTCTAGATCCATCCACATCTCAATAAATGACTCAATTTTGTTCCTGTTATGATTGAGTCATATTCCATTGTATATACGTACCACAACTTCTTTATCCATTCATCTGTCGATGGGCATTTAGGTTGCTTCCATGACCTGGCTATCATAAATAGTGCTGCAATGAACACTGGGGTGCATGTGCCTTTCTCTCTTTCTTTCTTTCTTTCTTTCTTTCTTTCTTTCTTTCTTTCTTTCTTTCTTTCTTTCTTTTATTTTTTTGGTTGTGTTGGGTCTTCATTTCTGTGTAAGGGCTTTCTCTAGTTGTGGTGAGCGGGGGCCACTCTTCATCATGGTGTGCAGGGCTCTCACTATCACGGCCCCTCTGCTGATGGGGCACAAGCTTCAGACGCACAGGCTCAGTAGTTTTGGCTCACGGGTCCAGATGCTACATGGCATGTGGGATCTTCCCAGACCAGGGTTTGAACCCACGTCCCCTGCACTGGCAGGCAGATTCTCAACCACTGCACCACCAGGAAAGCTGGCATGTGTCTTTTTGAATTATGGTTTTCTCTGGGAATATGCCCAGTGGTGGGATTGCTGGATCATATGGTAATTCTATTTTTAGTTTTTTAAGGAACATCCATACTGTTCTCCATAGTGGCTGTATCAATTTACATTCCCACCAACAGTGCAAGAGGGTTCCTTTTTCTCCACACCCTCTCCAGCATTTGTTGTTTGTAGATTTTCTGATAATGCCCATTCTAACAGGTGTGAGGTGATACCTCATTTCAGTTTTGATTTTCATTTCTCTAATAATTAGTGATGTTGAGCAGCTTTTCATGTGCTTCTTGGCCATCTCTATGTCTTCTTTGGAGAAATGTCTATTTATGTCTTCTGCCCATTTTTGGATTGGGTGGTTTGTTTCTCTAATATTGAGCTGCATGAGCTGTTTATATATTTTGGAGATTTTTCCTTTGTCCGTTGATTCATTTGCAAATATTTTCTCCCATTTTGAGGGTTGTCTTTTCCTCTTGTTTATGGTTTCCTTTGCTGTGCAAAAGCTTTTAAGTTTCATTAGGTCCCATTTGTTCATTTTTGGTTTTATTTCCATTACTCTAGGAGGTGGATCAAAAAAGACATTGCTGTGATTTATGGCAAAAGTCTTCTTCCTATGTTTTCCTCTAACAGTTTTATAGTGTCCAGTCTTATATTTAGGTCTCAAATCCATTTTGGGTTTATTTTTGTGTATGGTGTTAGGGAGTGTTCTAATTTCATTCTTTTACATGTAGCTGTCCAGTTTTCCCAGTACCACTTATTGAAGAGACCCTCTTTTCTCCATTGTATATCTTCGCCTCTTTTGTCATAGATTAGTTGACCATAGGTGTGTGGGTTTATCTCTGGGCTTTCTATCTTGTTCCATTTATCTATGTTTCTTTTTATGTGCCAGTACCATATTGTCTTGATTACTGTAGCTTTGTAGTATAGTCTGAAGTCAAGGAGTCTGATTCCTCCAGCTCCGTTTTTTTCCCCTCAAGACTGCTTTAGCTATTCAGGGTCTTTTTTGTCTCCATACAAATATTAAGATGATTTGTCCCAGTTCTGTAAAAATTGCCGTTGGTAGTTTGATAGGGATTACATTGAATTTGTAGATTGCTTTGGGTAGTATAGTCATTTTCACAATATTGATTCTTCCAATCCAAGAACATGGTATATCTCTCCATCTGTTCGTATCATCTTTAATTTCTTTCATCAGTGTCTTATCGTTTTCAGCACACAGGTCTTTTATTTCCCTAGGGAGGTTTATTCCTAGGTATTTTATTTTTTTGTTGTTGCAATGGTAAATGGGAGTGTTTCCATAATTTCTCTTTCAGATTCTCTCTATATAATATCATGTCATCTGCAAACAATGACAGTTTTACTTATTCCTTTCCAACTTATACTACTTTTATTTCTTTTTCTTCTCTGATTGCCATGGCTAAGACTTCCATAACGATGTTGAATAATAGTGCTGAGAATGGACATCCTTGTCTCTTTCCTGATCTTAGAGGAAATGCTTTCAGTTTTTCACCATTGAGAATGATGTCTGCTGTGGGTTTGTCATATATGGCTTTTATTATGTTGACGTAGGCTCCCTCTATGCCCACATTCTGGAGAGTTTTTATCATAAATGGGTGTTGAGTTTTGTCAAAAGCTTTTTCTGCATCTATTGAGATGATCATATGGTTTTTATTCTTCAATAGTTAATATGGTGTCTCACATTGATTGATGTGCATTTATGAAAAATCCTGCATCCCTGGGATAAATCCCACTTGATTGTGTTGTATGATCCTTTTAATGTGTTGTTGGATTCTGTTTGCTAGTATTTTGTTGAAGATTTTTGCATCTATATTCATCAGAGATATTTGTCTGTAATTTTCTTTTTCTGTAGTATCTTTGTCTAGTTTTGGTATCAGGGTGATGGTGGCCTCATAGAATGAGTTTGGGAGTGTTCCTTCCTCTGCAATTTTTTGGAATAGTTTGAGAAGGATGGGTGTTAACTCTTCTCTATATATTTGATAGAATTCACCTGTGAAGCCATCTGGTCCTTGACTTTTGTTTGTTGGAAGATTTTTAATCACAGTTTCAATTTCATTAATTGTGATTGTCTGTTCATATTTTCTGTTTCTTCTTGGTTCAGTCTTGGAAGGTTATACCTTTCTAAGAATTTTTCCATTTCGTCAGGTTGTCTATTTTATTGGCATAGAGTTGCTTGTAGTAGTCTCTTAGGATGCTTTGTATTTCTGCAGTGTCTGTTGTAACTTCTCCTTTTTCATTTCTAATTTTATTCATTCGAGTCCTCTCTCTATTTTTCTTCATGAGTCTGGCTAATGTTTTATCAATTTTTTTTATCTTCTCAAAGAACCAACTTCTAGTTTTATTGATATTTCCTATTGTTTTCTTTGTTTCTATTTCTTTTATTTCTGCTCTGATCTTTATGATTTCTTTCCTTCTGATAACTTTGGGTTTTGTTTGTTCTTTCTCTAGTTCCTTTGGGTGTAAGGTTAGATTGTTTACTTGAGATTTTTCCTGTTTCTTGAGGTAGGCTTTTATAGCTATAAACTTCCCTCTTAGAACTGCTTTTGCTGCATTCCATAGGTTTTGGATCGTCATGTTTTCATTGTAATTTGTCTTGTCGTATTTTCATTGTCATTTGTCTCTAGGTATCTTTGGATTTCCTCTTTGATTTCTTCAGTGATCTCTTGGTTATTTAGTAAAATAATGTTATCCTCCATGTGTTTGTGTTTTTTATGTTTTTTTTTTCTCTGTAATTCATTTCTAATCTCATAGTGTTGTGGTCAGAAAAGATGCTTGATATGCTTTTAATTTTCTTAAATTTTCTGAGGCTTGATTTGTGAACTAAGATGTGATCTATTTGGAGAATATTCCATGTGCACTTCAGAAGAAAGTGTAATCTGATGTTTTTGGATGTAATGTCCTATAAATAACAATTAAATCTATCTGGTCTTTTGTGTCATTTAAAGCTTCTGTTTCCTTATTTATTTTCATTTTGGATGATCTGTCCATTGGTGTAAGTGAGGTGTTAAAGTCCCTCACTATTATTGTGTTACTGTCGATTTCCTCTTTTATAGCTGTTAGCAGTTGTCTTATGTATTGAGGTGCTCCTATGTTGGGCTCACATATATTTATAATTGTTATATCTTCTTCTTGGACTGATCCCTTCATCATTTTGTAGTTTCCTTCCTTGCCTCTTGTAACATTCTTTATTTTAAAGTCTATGTTATCTGATATGAGTAGAGCCACTCCAGCTTTCTTTTGATTTCCATTTACATCAAATATCATTTTCCATCCTCTCACTTTCAGTCTGCATGTGTCCCTTGGTCTGAAGTGAGTCTCTTGTAGACAGCATATATATGGGTCTTGTTTTTGTATGCATTCAGCAAGCCTGTGTCTTTTGGTTGGAGCATTTAATCCATTTATGTTTAAGGTAATTATCGATATGTATGTTTCTATGACCATTTTCTTTGTTTTAGGATTGTTTTTGTAGGTCCTTTTCTTCTCTTGTGTTTCCTGCCTAGAGAAGTTCCTTTAGCATTTGTTGTAGAGCTGGTTTGGTGGTGCTGAATTCTCTTAGCTTTTGCTTCTCTGGAAAGCTTTTCATTTCTCCATCAAATCTGAATGAGATCTTTGCAGGGTAGAGTTATCTTGGTTGTAGGTTCTTCCCTTTCATCACTTTAAGTATATCATACCACGCTCTTCTGGCTTGTAGAGTTTCTGCTGAGAAATCAGCTGTTAACCTTTTGGGAGTTCCTTTGTATGTAATTTATTGTTTTTCCCTTGTTGCTTTCAATAATTTTTCTTTGTCTTTAATTTTTGCCACTATGATTATTATGTGTCTCAGCCTGTTTCTCTTTGGGTTTTTCCTGTATGGGACTCGTTGCACTTCCTGGAGTTGGGTGGCTATTTCCTTTCCTATGTTAAGGAAGTTTTTAACTATAATCACTTCAAATATTTTCTCGGGTCCTTTCTCTCTCTCTTCTCTTTCTGGGACCCCTATAATGTGAGTGTTTTGCATTTAATTTTTTCCCAGAGGTCTCTTAGGCTGTCTTCATTTCTTTTCATTCTTTTTTCTTTAGTCTGTTCCACAGCAGTGAATTCCACCATTCTGTCTTCCAGGTCACTTATTCGTTCTTCTGCCTCAGTTATTCTGCTATTGATTCCTTCTAGTGTAGTTTTCATTTCAGTTATTTTATTGTTCATCTCTGTTTGTTTGTTCTTTAATTCTTCTAGGTCTTTGTTAAACATTTCTTATGTCTTCTCGATCTTTGCCTCCATTCTTTTTCTGAGGTTCTGGATCATCCTCACTATCATTATTCTGAATTTTTTTTTCTGGAAGGTTGCCTATCTCCATGTCATTTAGTTGTTTTTCTGGGGTTTTATCTTGTTTGTTCATCTGGTATATAGTCCTCTGCCTTTTCACCTTGTCTATCTTTCTCTGAATGTGGTTTTTGTTCCACAGGTTGCAAGATTGTAGTTCTTCTTGTTTCTGCTGTCTGCCCTTTGGGGGATGAGTCTATCTAAGAGGCTTGATGGGAGGGACTGGTGGTGGGTACAGCTGACTGTTGCTCTGGAGGACAGAGCTCAGTAAAACTTTAATCCCCTTGACTGCTGATGGGTGGGGCTGGGTTCCCTCCCTGTTGGTTGTTTGGCCTGAGGCAACCCAACACTGGAGCCTACCTGGGCTCTTTGGTGGGTCTAATGACAGACTCTGGGAGGGCTCACACCAAGGAGTACTTCCCTGAGCTTTTGCTGCCAGTGTCCTTGTCCCCACAGTGAAACAGAGCCACCCCCCACCTCTGCAGTTGACCCTCCAACACTAGTAGGTAGGTATGGTTCATTCTACCCCAGGGTCACTGCTCCTTCCTCTGGGTCCCAATGTGCATGCTCCTTTGTGTATGTCCTCCAAGAGTGGAGTCTCTGTTTTCCCCAGTCCTGTTGAAGTCCTGTAATGAATCCCTAATAGGTTTCATAGTCTGATTCTCTAGGAATTCCTCCTCCCGTTGCCAGACCCCCAGGTTGGGAAGCCTGATGTGGGGCTCAGAATGTTCACTCCATTGCGTAGACTTCTGTGGTATAAGTGTTTGCCAGTCTGTGAATCACCCACCCACCAGTTGTGGGATTTGATTTTACTGTGATTGCGCCCCTCCTACTGTCTCATTGTGGCTTCTCCTTTGTCTTTGGATGTGGGATATCTTTTTTGGTGAATTCCATTGTCTTCCTGTCGATGATTGTCCAGTAGCTAGTTGTGATTCTGGTGTTCTCGCAAGAGGGAGTTGTCATTCACTATTGAGGGAATGTAAATTTGTACAGCCGCTGTGGAGAACAGTATCAATGTTCCTAAAAATAATGGTAACATATTATTCAGCAACCCTACTCCTGGGCGTATATGCAGAGAAAAACATGGTTTGAAAGGATACAGGCACCCCAATATTCATTGCAGCACTGTTCACAATAGCCAAGACATGGAAACAACCTAAATGTCCATCCACAAATGAATGGATTTTGAAGATATGGTACGTATATACAATGGAACATTACTCAGCCATTGCAAAGAATGAAATAATGCCATTTGTAGCAACATGGATGAACCAGATTATACTACCAAGTGAAGTCAGACTGAGAAAGATAAATATCATATGATATCACTTATATGTGGAATCTAAGAAAAATGATGTATGAGCTTATTTACAAAACAGAAACAGACTCACAGACTTAGAGAATGAATTTATGGTTACCGGAGGGGAAGTCTGGGGAGTAGGGATAGATTGGGAGTTTCAGATTGACACGTATATACACACTGTTATATTTAAAATAGATAACCATTAAGGACCTACTATAAAAAAATAATAAAAAATAAAATTAAAAAAATAATGACAGTGAAAAAAAAATTAAAAATAATAAATTATATCATTCAGTTCTAAAATAAGAAGCAGAAATGTAAAATGTAATTTTTCAAAAATGGAGAGATTTTTTGAAAAGAGCAATTTTGAAGTGATAATGAATGGTTCAAGCTTTATGTTTAGTGTAATAATATTGTTCAGGATGTAGGAAACCAAGGTTGAGCATTTTCTAGACATTTCTTTTATGAGATCTATGATTTCAGCTAGTCAAAGAGATGGACTCTTAAGGGGACAAATATGACTAAATGCAAATTTTTGAGTCTAAAATTTCACAAGGTAGGTGAGTCTCTAATGTCATAGAACAAAGGCTCACCATACTCCAGAGCCTTCAGGAACTTCAGAAGTTATCTAAAATATCTTTATTAATGACAGGAAAAAGAGGCATATGAAGATTGGGTCATTTGCTCTAGAGCCTGTAGCAAAAAATTAATAGAATTATAAAGTAAAAATGGTACACATGAATCCCAGAAGGGCATTCAGTTAGTTATTATTGAGTATGAGACGACAATGGGACTATAAAATAAGATTTCCATTTTAAAAATGGGAGTAAGCATGGAATTTAAGCCTTACACAAGGGTCAGTCAAATAAATAAGAGCGAGTAGACATTAAAGTACAAATCTAAAAATTTAGCCTTGAGGGAAGGCATGGATGGAAGGAGAATAGGAAAGAAGAAGGTGAGAAGAAGAAAGAAAGAAAGAAAGAAAGAAAGAAAGAAAGAAAGAAAGAAAGAAAGAAAGAAAGAAAGAAAGAAAGAAAGAAAGAAAGAAAGAAAGGAGAAGGAAAGAAAGAAAGAAAGGGAGAGGGCAGGGGTAGGGAAGAAGGAAGGAAGGAAATACATTATTTAGATGAGGAAATAGAAATACATGTAAAAAAGAGAAAAATGGAATGGCTTGAAGGCAAGATACAGTGAATTTTGAGAGAGATAGCAAAGATAGTACAGGCCTATTTGCTATTCATTTCAAAGAGAATGAGAACTGGGGATAAGCATCAGATATGGGAGAAAGGATATCATTAGAAATAATAAAATACATTGAGGGACTATATTATAGCAATTAAGAACCTAAGTTCTGGAGTTAACAGATCTAAATTTAAATCTTCCTCTTTATTTAGATGCTGTGAGAACTTGGGCAACTTATGGTCTAAATCTCATTTAAAAACCAAAACTGTCAAAAGTAACTACCTCTTAGACTTAGGGTTAAATAGCTGGGGTACAGAAATAAACAAAAAATACTAAAATAGTGTCTGATATTGTTAGTGTTCAATCAATATTTCATTACTATTATTATAGTTTATGTCAGAAAGTTGGTAAAAGAAGACAGAGCTATTACAAATAAATATTTGTAACCACAGATGATGTCAATAAGCACACGACTAAAGGCTTGCTATTGTATTTTGTTTCCTAAAGAAAATTGATATCACAGAATAAATAATAATAAAGATAAATTTCTGTGTGTGATATAATTCCATACGGATGTGACATATTCCAGGTCACATTTTAAAGGAAATATTCTACCAAAATTATTTCCAAGATGGCAATATTTTATTTACCATTTTTGCAATTAGTGAATAACAGCTGACAGTCTATTTTCAGAATAATTGTTATGGCAGTGATTGTCCTCTGATCTCATAATCATTTTCTAGTGTAATTTGTTATTAATATTTGAGTATGAAATGTGGGATTGAATAAGTGTGAGAAGTGAAAAGTCTTTTACCATCTCAATTGCCATAATATTGACTGTAGGTTTCTATGGCACTTCTATTATTTCTTAAACTTTGTGAGCTCTATTGGGGAAGTATCCCTTGATTAGACCTAGGTGGCCGAATAGATATTTCTATGGCTTACTGATCTACTGGTAAGGATGGTATGTCAGAAGATTCAAAGAGCACCATAGTCTGCTGTTACCAAATTGAGTCTATGGGCCTTGATCTGGCCCTAGCCCAGCTGATGGCTCCCTGCCTCAGTGGGGGAGGGTTCTTTTCTGGTTTGTTGGAGTAGGCAAATAATGAAACTGAACCTGAGATCCACACAGCATAAATTTTATTCAATGGCTAAAGAATGGAGAAACAGGAACTAAGTTCACAGATCAACTTCTCTCCCACCTGGCAACAGGGATTTAATTTTAAAAGGTAAAGGCAAAGGGAGGAAGAGAGAGGCTGATGATGGGGAGGCATATTCATTAGTCTTCTGGGGAATGGGCAGGGCTTTTGAGGAGAAGTGGGGTGCCACTCTCTTTTCATCCTTTTTTGGTCCTTAATATCTGGTCTTGGCTGCCAGCAGGTGTGTCATTTAGTATGCTAATGAAGTAAAATCTGTATAATGGACTCAGGGTCTGTTGAAGGTCAGATTTTTTGCCATTTTGGTCCTAGCTGGTTCCATCTGGGTTTCTGTTTGTTTTGTTTTGTTTGTAGCTTACTTTCTTGTCTCTGGACACTTTAACTTAAAGGTTTATGTTAACTCTTGCTAAATGTGGGGGTTGGAGGGTTGTGAGCAAGGACACTCCTGCTAAAGGTGGGGGTTGATGGGTTTTGAGCAAAGACCTGGAGAAGTTCTGGTAACATGTCTAGGTTATATTTTATTGACCTTGCTTTTGGATTCATAGAAGAAAAAAAAATATGAGTAGCAGTAGTCACCATTTTTCTTCCACTTGAAAAGATACCTATTTTGTTTCATAGTATATGTTAATATTTTATAAATTTTAAAGATTCTTTTGTTGGTGGGATACAACACACAGACACTCGAACACATGCAAGATAGAAACCTTTGTTACTTAGAGCTCCAAATGAAAGAAGACTGCCATGCAAGGTCACACAGGAGGTTACATCTCGGGTCAGGGTAGCAGCAAACTGGGGATGTAGAAGGCAGTTTATATATGGTAAAGAGAGTGTGATTAGCTAGGTTCCCAGGCTCCCTGTGGAATGGCTGGATTGAAAAGTTTCATAGGCTTTTGCATATAGGCGCTGTTCCTTGACCTCTGGCTTCTGGCCCCAGGGTAATTAAGGTGAGTGCCTAGTGGTCCCAGGGTGTGAGAACTCAAGAAGGGAAGTTGCCCAAGAAGGGAAACTGTTCAGCTTCCAACCAGGGCCTTAACACTAGATCAAAGCAGCATGAAATATTTTTTCTTCTTCTTATTATCATCATCATCATTAATAATACTAATACTATTAGTAGTTATAATCATTATTAATATATAAAAATATAGTGTCTTAAATATTTACAGCACACTATTAATTTGAAACTAGTGTTAACTTTGTATTGTAGCTATAAATAGTGAGGGTCAAGGAGGATAAGAAAATTGATAATGTTGACTAAATTTGTAACTGACAGCTTAAAGTTAAGTTGACTGATATCATATTCGATATATATTATCAGAGTTCCACTCCAAGATGGAGACATAGGCGTCTCCTGAACTCAACTCCTTCCAGGGACACACCAAATCTACAGCTACACAGGGTGCAATTGTCTCTGAAGGAAATACAGAAACTAACCTAGCAACTCCTACATATCAGATGAATGAGAAATTATCTGCATTGAAATGAGTAAGACAGGCTGAGACACACTCAAATAAACCTCACAACTGGGAGGTTACTCACAACTCCTAGCTTCTCCCTGAAGAGTGAAGGGTTTGGGCCCAACATCTACTGCTCCAACTTTTAAGACCATTTGAAGGACTAGCCCCCAAAACACCTAGCTCAGAAAGCCAACCGAGCTTGTACCCAGGAGACCCACAAGACTACAGCAAACAAAGAAACAGTTCTTAAAGAGCTTGGGAGGACTCACTGTGGCTATTCCTCCAGGGCTCAATACAGAGGCAGGAAAAAAAAAATTGCTGTCTCCCAGTCTTTCCCTGAAAGAGGCCTGTTTGCATGCTATAAAAGCTGCTGCCTGAGAGCCTCTAACTTAGCTTACATCTAGAGGCTGACTGAGACCCTCCTCTTTGGGACACTAACAGGTCCTCCACACATTCTCAACTGCTGGGAACCACTAAGAACAAAGAAGATGATTTGGACAATCACCAATGTTTAAGAGACAACCAAAAGCTCAGGCCAGGCTGAACTGTAAATTTCATCTCCTACATGAGACCGCTGCCAAGATTGGAAGAGGTTATTCATTCAATATATATTCTCTTGTGCAGGTCTAGATGAGAGCCCTCCTTTGTTCGGAACTTCTAAATCATCTTTCGCACTGATGGATTCATTTTATGACCTGCAAATCCTTATAACCAGCACCAACCTAAGGCAGAATAAAATTAAGCAATGGAATCTCCGCATTCTACAGTTAGCAACTTACTCAAATCTAATGTTAAATGCACTTTCACTGTATCAATTCACCCAGCTCTGATAATCATCATTCATCCTGGCACCTAGTTCCAGATTTTCCATTCAACTGATCTATTAAATAATGTGATAAGTGAATCAAAACAAGAAATACTTGGTACTATGGAATTATAACAAAGTAGAAGATGCTTATTTACTTTTGTGAATGGCCTATGTCATTCCCCAGAATTTTGCTTTGAAAGAGTTATAGTTAAGTTTTAAGTGATTAAAGGATCCTGGCCTATGGGAACAGAATACTCAAAGATATAGAAAAATAAAAGGCACTGATGTGTTTATAAGACAGTTAGTAAATCAACATGGTTAAGGAAGAAAATACATTTATGGCAGGGGCAGGAGAAGAACATTAAAGCACTAGATTATGGAAGAGATGTGAAAAGCTTGTTCTATTTTTTTTTTGCACATTTTATTTTATACATCTATTTGAATTTGAAAGCAGCAATATGGTCATATTTGCACATTAGAAATACTACTGTCTGTAATGCAAAGGACATGTTGGAGCCAAGAGGGAGTAGAGGAAAGACAAGTTGAGAGACTGTTGTGGTAGTCTAGACAAGAAAAAGTGAAAACATATAATCAGGTAGAATAAGTGGAAATAAAAAAAACAGGACAAAGATTGACAGAGGAGGTAAAATCCACTACAAAAAAAAGTAGAATACATCTTAAAGCCCAAAAGAAATTTGTTTGTGAAAACTGTGTTTTGGATGAGCCCCATGAATGCCAATAATCAAAAGCAGATCTATCTGCTGGGAACATATGATATCTGAGTTTTCTCTGTTTGTGGAATGTGGAGTGGTAGGTATTATAGCAACCAGGATACTAAGAATGAAGTGTTAGAGTGTGCATTGAAGTATATCCCTGAAGTTTCTATTCTTTGAGAATAACACATCTGTAGTACATCTTGAAGTTAATATTTGGATATGTTATATTTACACCCAAATCACATTTTAGTGTTGTGCTAGCATAAAGGGGAAAAGGTTTTCACTGTTCCTGGAAATGATGCTATATTTCACCTTCACTCTGGAGTTTTAGACAGGAAAATAGAGAGTTAGCAAAGAGAAATTAAATGACTCTGTTGTGATATCTTCTTTTTAGGTTACGTTTTAATCCAAATTTCATTCTATGTGTGAGGAGTCTATGAACAACAAAGGCAACAAAATGTAGAGCGAGAGAAAGAGAGAGAGATTCAATACCCTTCCCCTTTAGGAATTCACTTAGTGATAAAATGGCTATCCTGTCAAGAATTATCATCATAAAAAAGAGATATCAAAAGAATCACTTTCTCTTTTGCATTTCCAGAAAGATATTTCTGCTTTTCTTTCATGAGGTGCTTCTGTGACTGAGACAAATCTTAACAATGGAAGATTGAATTTCAGTCATTTAATGTCTTAGTACCATGGACTTGTTAATATACTGTGTCAAGCTGCTTAAATATTTCATTATTTAAATATTTATAATGGGAATTTTTGACATGGATGAATCTGTACTTTCTAAAAAATACAGATTATAAGTTTGAAACATATAAAACAACACGAGAAAGATAGATGAGATAGCCACCAGTGGTATCCTGAGGATGATGTCTTCAGTATGGTTGAACTGTGCTACCAAGTGAAGTCTGTCTCACGGTGACTAGGTGACTAGGCTAGACTGTTAGTGAAATAATTACTTAATTCACATTCATTGAATTGCTCTTTATTACAATGTCACCCTTTATAACTATTAATTATTTCTTAAATTTCTATTTTGTCTGCTATTAATATTGGTTCACCAGTCTTCTTCTGTTTATATTTGGCTATCTTGTCCATATCTCCTATTTTATTTTTAAGGATATTGTAAATTTTTGTTAAAGAAATAACTCTTATAGTAGCATATAACTGCAGTTTAAAAAATCCAGTTTAAGAGATTGTATTTAAACAAGCTTATTCTGTTAGCATTTATTGTGTTTAATATATTTAGACAGTTCTTTTTCTCATTTTTTGCTATGCTTGGGTAAACTTTTCATTATCCTTCTCTTTTTCTAAATCTATTTTTCTCCTTTTATGGTGTGTAAACTTGAAATAATTAATACTTTCACTGGTTACAACTAAAATTTTAATATATTCAATAAATGCTTTTCTGTACATATTTCTAACAAGCCTAAAATTATTTAATTCTACTATGTTGCTCTTCATGTGTTTTAACACTGTTAATACTTCATCCCATGCTCTTTTATTTTATTGCCTTCTGAAAGTTTTAGGCACACAATTAGTTATTATTAATTATAGTCATATTGAATTAAATTTACAAACATATTTTGTTATTTTTATCACATCTATTTTTTCTTTCACTAGACTCCTATAGTTTTTACTTTTCTTTATGTTAAAGTACATCTTTTTGTAATGAAGAAAGAAAGTCTATGGATGATAAACTCCCATTGGTTTTATAGGTATGGTTTTGTTTTTTTTATTACTTCATCCTAACTCTTGAATGTTATTTTAACTGGCTATGGAATTCTAAATTGCCAGCTATTTTCAATCAATACTTTACAGATACCTCTTCATTCTCTTTTGGCTTATATTATTGTTGATGAGAAGCCTGCTAATTCTCATCATTCATAGGTATGCAATTTATTTATTTATCCACTAATTTCTAATATTTTGTCTTTAATCTTAATGCTTCATAGTTTAACTAAAATGTTATAGTTATAAATTTATTTTAATTTTTTGTTTAGTACTTAGTATACTGATTTAGTCTGTAGACTATTTCTTATATTCCAGAAAATTATTATCTCTTATAATATTGCTTCTTTAATATTCTTCTTATTCTCTTCTTTCTGAATGCCTATGGAATAAATATTGGAGTCTGTTAATCTATTCTCTATAGTTCTGAACAATTTTCATCTTTTAAAATTATCCTATCTGCGTTCTGAGTTCCTAGTACTGTCTTTCAATCTCAATAACTTCTAATTGATTCTGCTTATAAACCTGTCTTTTTAAACTTTTTCTGCTTATTTATCAACATTCTTTATTCTTTTTTATGAGAGATATTCTCATTTATATCTGTAGGAAATTTCAGATTCTTTACTCTAAAGAAATATTATTTTTGTTGACTGCTCTTTTAGCAAGATTGTTTCTCACTTTTTTCTTTTTTTCTTTCTTTTTCTTAAATTTTATTTTATTTTAATTTTTAAATTTTTTTTTTTTTGCATTTTGATTTGCAGGCTTACTTTGACTGGAACTCCCCTCCTCTTTCTCTCTCCTTATCTTATGTTCCATTTACACTCAAATTTCTCTCTCTGTTGCTTGTGTAGTAGTCTTTACACAAGTCCTTCAGGCTGTTATAATAGCACCTGGTCTTGAAGGGACGCCTCAGGAGTTCTGACCTTGAGGTAAAATATAAATATTGGGAATCCAGTCACTGAAAAAAACATGTAGCTTTGTATAGGTTTTAGCTGAAAAGGCTATGAAGCTTTGCCTGCTTTCACTTGACTCCTTAGAAATAACCTTCACATAAACCATTATATCAGCTAGTGAGTGTCAGTTGCAATGTATTTTAGCATTCTTTCACCAGTTGGGAGCATTAGCACACTTCTGATTTGTAGATATGACTTTTACTTCTGTCTCTCATGTGCGAGCACCAATATTCTTATATTGTTAAAACACTTGCCTTTATCAGGCTGCAAAACCAGTCATGCCAGGATGCAGGTCTGCCGTGGATGGCCAACACCAGCCCTGGGAATCCCCAGCAAGCACTGGGACAGAGCCCCACCTACCAGCATGCCAGCAACAGCTCGGTATGCCACAGGCTGTGCAGCCAGCCACATTGGGACCAAGATCTTCCAAGCAAAGGGATGGAAGCCATTGCATGAGGCAGGGCTAGCAGCTAACTTGGCCAGGGGCCAGCCCTATCTACCAGTTCACCCACAATAGTTAGCTCCACCACAACAGAAGGGTCCATGCAATCCACAAAGGAGATACCCTAGAATATAGAGCTCTGATGGCCAGAAGGGCGTGTGCTACTCTGTCTCATAGGATATCTCTTATATAAGGCCACTTCTCCAAGGATGGGAAACATAACCAAACTATCTAATGTATAGAAATAAACACAAAGAATTAGATAAAATGAGAAGATACAGGAATATGCTCCAAATGAAGAAAAAAGACAAAACCTGAGAAGAAGACTGAGCAGAGTGGAAATAAGGAACCTCCCCCCAAAAAGTTCAAGGTAATGATCATAAAGATGCTCAGCCAACTCAGGAGAATGGATGAACACAGGAAGTTTAACAGTGTTAGAAAACATAAAGAAGAACCATATGAAGGTGAAGAAAACAATAACTGAAATAAAAATACACTAGAAAAAATCAATAATAGATTAGATGTTACAGAGGAACAGACCAGTAAACTGAAACATGGAGAAGTAGAAATAGCTCAAGCTGAACAGAAAGAAAAAAAAATTAAAAAAAATAAGGAGAGTTTAAGAACTTCTGGGACAACATCAAGAAAACTAACATTCACTTTAAGGGTCCCAGAAGGAGAAGAAAGAGAGAAAGAGGCAGATAACTTATTTAAAGGAAAAATAGATGAAAATTTCCCTAACCTGTCATAGGTAGCAGACATCCAGGTCCAGGAAGCACAAATAGTTTCAAATAAGATTAACCCAAAGAGGTCCACACCAAGACACATTATAATTAAGATGGTAAAAATTAAAGATAAAGAGAGAATATCAACAGCAGCAAGAGGAAAACAAATAGTTATGAACAAAGGAACTCCCATAAGTGTATCAGCTGATTTTAAGCAGGATTTTACAGGCCAAAGGGAGCACAGTATAGTCAAAGTGATGAAGAAAAACACTAAAACCCAGAATACTTTACCCAGCAAGACTATCATTCAGATTTAAATGAGAGATAAACTGTTTAATAGACAGAAAAAGCTAAAAGAATTTAGCACCTCTAAACCAGCTGTAAAAGAAATGTTAAAAATACTTCTCTAAGCAGAAGAGACAACTAGAAATATAAATGTTATGACAGAAAATATCTAATTCATTGAGGCAAATATACATTAAAGGTAATAGATCAACCATGTAAAAAACTAACAGGAAGTTTAAAGAAAAAGTAGTAAAATCATCTCCATCCACAATAAGTGGTAAAAAGATACACAAAACAAAAAATATAAAATATGACGTCAAAAATATTAATTGTCTGTGAGGGGGGAGTAAAATGCAGAATTGTTTGAGTTAAATGCATTTAAATTAAAGAGATAATCAACTTAAAATAATAGCTAATGTATATAAAGGTTGTTATATCTGAACTTCATGGTAACCACAATCCAAAAACCTATAGTAGATATACACACACAAAAGAGAAAGGAATCCAAACGTGATAGACAGCCATCAACTCACAGGGACAGAGAGCAAAAGAAGAAAGTAAGAAAACTAAAAACAAACAAACAAAAAACAACAACAAACAAATAAGAAAATGGCAATAAGTACATTTCTTTTAATGATTATGTTAAATGTAATGCACTAAATGCTCCAGTCAAATGCACAGAATGATAAACAAAAGTCCAGGGCCAGATAGCTTCATAGGTGTATTCTACTAAACATTTAAAAAAAGGGTTAACACCTACTCTTCTCAAACTATTTCAAAAATTTTCAGAGGAAAGAACACTTCCAAGCTCATTCTAGAAGCCCAGAATCACCCTAACACCCAAAAAGGGGAAAGACACAAAAGAAAAAGAAAATTAAAAAATCACTGATGAACATAGATGCAAAAATCATAAACAAAATATTAGCAAAGTTAATTAGTCAATATATTAAAAGTATCATACACTATGATCAAATGGTATCTATCACATTGTCTATCCCAAGGATGCAAGAATGATTCAACATCAGCAAATCAATCAATGTAACAGTCCACATTAACAAACTGAAGAATAAAAATTCTATCATGTGATCATCTCAATATAAAGCTTTTGACAAATTTTGACATTCATTTGTGATTTTAAAAAGACTATCAACAAAGTGAGTATAAAAGAAATAGTCTTCAACATTATTAAAGCTATATATGAGAAAGCTACAGCCAATGTCATACTCAATGACAAGAAGCTGAAAACATTTTTTTCTTTAAGTTCAGGAACAAGACAAGGATGACTACTCCTGCCACTTTTATTCAACATAATATCGCAAGTCCTTGCCACAGCAATTAGCAAGAAAAAGACATAAAGGAAATATAAATTGGAAAGGAAGAAGTAAAACTGTCATTGATTGCAGATGATATAATACAATATATAGAAAAAATTTTTAATGTTACCAAAAAATTATTAGAACTAATAAATGAGTTCAATAAAGTTGCAGGACACAAAATTAATACACACAAAAAGATGTTGCATTTCTATATACTAGCAACAAACTATCAGAAAGAGAAACTTTTAAAACAATCTCATTTACAATAATATCAAAACCAATAAAATACCTAGAATAAATTTAACGAAGGAGGTAAAAGACCTGTACTCAAAAAGCTATAAGATATTGATGAAAGATATTGAAGAAGACACAAACATGTGGAAAGATACTCTGTACTCCCTTAGGCTGGTGAAATGTCACATCGGCCTCTGCAATCACATGCTCACCCTGCACTCCACACCTCTCCCTCCCCCTGGCCCGAGTGAGCCACAGCCCCCAAATCAGCTGCTCCTTTAACCCCGTCCTGTCTGAGGGAAGAACAGATGCCCTCAGGCAACCATCATGCAGAGGTCTGTCAAAATCAAAAGCTGAACCCCAGGAGCTTGCAAACAAGGAAGAGAAAGGGAAATTTCTCCCAGCAACCTCAGGAGCAGAGGATTAAATCTCCAAAATCAACTTGATGTACCCTGCATCTGTGGAATACTTGAATAAACAATGAATCATCCCAAATTGAGGAGGTGGACTTGGGAGTGTAGTGGAATAACTGACGACATGGAAAGGAGATGTGACCCATGAGCCCCCCTTCGGCAAACCGAGGGCTAGCAAATAAGCCAGAACCCCTTGGCAGACTGAGGGCTAGCAAGTAAGCCAGAAATGCAGGCAGTCCTGGCTACTTTGGGCGCTGATCCATGAAATGACCTCAGTATAATCAGAATTATGGAAACACAAGGAAATGTCCTTGTGCTACTTTAGTATAATCAGAATGATGGGAACACAGGGAGATGTCCTTGTGCTGCTTGTGAGCTCAAGGATGAAGCACGGCATATCTTTGAGAAAGCCCATTGTTGCTTGTATAATCAATAAAAGCTTATGTTGCTGCTTTGGCATTTCTGGAATGTTAAGAAAACAAGTTTTAAGATGTAAACATAGATAATGCTTAAATAAAAGCTACCACAGTAGGACAGACGGCGCTGTTTTGCCTAAGCGAGCGGCAGCCCTCTACTGCTGTGTTTCGGCAAAATTCATCTCATGTGATGAGCTTACTTTCGGCCCTGTCATAAGAAAACTACAACAGGGAGCAAAGATATATTTTTTTTTCCTTTTTATTTATTTATTTTTTTGTGGTACATGGGCCTTTCACTGTTGTGGCATCTCCTGTTGTGGACCACAGGCTCTGTATGCACAGGCTCAGCAGCCATGGCTCATGGGCCCAGCCACTCCGTGGCATGTGGGATCTTCCCGGACCAGGGCATGAACCCATGTCCCCTGCATCGGCAGGTGGACTCTCAACCACGACACCACCAGGGAAGCCCTTTTCTTTCTCTTTATTTCTTTGTGTGAGTGTGTATGGGTATGCTTCTGTGTGTGATTTTGTCTGTATAGCTTTGCTTTTACCACTTGTCTTAGGGTTCTGTCTGTTGGTTTTTTTGTTTGTTTGTTTATGTTTTTAAATTCTTTTCTTAATAATTATTTTTATTTTATTTTATTTTATCTTATTTCTTTCTCTTTTTTTTCCCTTTTATTCTGGGTTGTGTGAATGAAAGGCTCTTGGTGCTCCAGCCAAGAGTCAGGACTGTGCCTCTGAGGTGGGAGAGCCAAGTACAGGACACTGGTCCACAAGACACCTCCGAGGTCCACATAAAATCAAATGGCAAAAATCTCCCAGAGATCTACATCTCAACGACAATACCCAGCTTCACTCAACGACCAGCAAGCTACAGTGCTGGACAACCTATGCCAAACAACTAACAAGACAGGAACACAGCCCCATCCATTAGCAGAGAGGCTGCCTAAAATCATAATAAGGCCACAGACACCCCAAAGCACAGCACCAGACGTGGATCTGCCCACCAGAAAGGCAAGATGCAGACTCATCCACCAGACACTAGTCCCTTCCACCAGGAAGTCTAAACAACCCACTGAACCAACCATAACCACAGGGGACAGACACCAAAAACAATGGGAACCATGAACTTGCAGCCTGTGAAAAGGACCCCAAAACACAGTAAGTTAAGCAACATGAGAGGACAGAAAACCACACAGCAGATGAAGGAGCAAGGCAAAAACCCACCAGACATAACAAATAAAGGGGAAATAGCCAGTTTACCTGAAAAAGAATACAGAATAATGATACTAAAGATGATCCAAAATCTTGGAAATAGAGAAAATACAAGAAGTGTTTAACAAAGACCTAGAAGAACTAAAGAGCAAACAAACATTGATGAACAGTACAATAAATGAAATTAAAAATTCTCTAGAAGGGATCAAGAGGAGAATAAATGATAGAAGAACGGATAAGTGACCTGGAAGATAAAATAGTGGAAATAACTACAGCAGAGCAGAATAAAGGAAAAAGAATGAAAAGAATTGAGGACAGTTTCAGACATATCTGAGGGAACATTAAATGCACCAACATTAGAATTATAGGGGTCCCAGAAGAAGAAGAGAAGAGGAAAGGGACTGAGAAAATATTTGAAGAGATTATAGTTGAAAACTTCTGTAATATGGGAAAGGAAATAATTAGTCAAGTCCAGGAAGCACAGAGAGTCCCATACACGATAAATCCAAGGAGAAACATGCCAGGACACATATTAATCAAACAATTAAAAATTAAATAAAAAGAAAAAATATTAAAAGCAGCAAGTGTAAAACAACAAATAACACACAAGGGAATCCCCATAAGGTTAACAGCTGATCTTTCAGCAGAAGCTCTGCAAGCCAGAAGGGAGTGGCAGGACATATTTAAAGTGATGAAAGAGATATAAACCTACAATAAAGATGACTGTACCGAGAAAGGATCTCATTCAGATTTGATGTAGAAGTTAAAACCTTTAGAGACAAGCAAAAGCTAAGAGAATTAAGCACCACCAAACCAGCTCTACAACAAATGCTAAAGGAAGTTCTCTAGGGAGGAAAGACAAGAGAAGGAAAAGACCTACAATAACAAACCCAAAACAATTAAGAAAATGCTAATAGGAACATACATATCAATAATTACCTTAAATTTAAATGGATTAAATGCTCCAACCAAAAGACATAGACCAGCTGAATTGATGTAAAAACAAGACCTGTATATATGCTGCACACAAGAGACCTACTTCAGACCTAGGGACACATACAGACTGAAAGAGAAGGGATAGAAGAAGATATTCCATACAAACTGAAATCAAAAACAACCTCAAGTAGCAATCTCATATCAGACAAAATAGACTTTAAAATAAAGACTATGAAAAGAGACAAAGAAGGACACTACATAATGATCAAGGGATCGATCCAAGAAGATATAACAATTGTAAATATTTATGCACCCAACATAGGAGCACCTCAATACATAAGACAAATGCTAACAGCCATAAAAGGGGAAATTGACAGTAACACATTCATAGTAAGGTACTTTAACACCCCACTTTCACCAAAGGACAGATCATATGAAATGAAAATAAATAAGGAAACACAAGCTTTAAATGATACATTAAACAAGAGGGACTTATTGATATTTATAGGATATTCCATTCAAAAACAAGAGAACACACTTTCTACTCAAGTGCTTATGGAACATTCTCAAGGATAGATCATATCTTGGGTCACAAATCAAGCATTGGTATATTTAAGAAAATAGACATTGTATCAAGTATCTTTCCCGACAATAAAGCTATGAGATGAGATATCAATTACAGGAAAAAATCTGTAAAAAATACAAACACATGGAGGGAAAACAATACACTACTTACCAAACAAGATATCACTGAAGAAATCAAAGAGGAAATCAAAAAATATGTAGAAAGAAATGACAATGAAAACACGATGACCAAAACACTATGGGATGCAGCAAAAGCAGTTCTAAGAGGGAAGTTTATAGCAATACAATCCTACTTTAAGAAACAAGAAACATTTCAAATAAAAAAACTAACCTTACACCTAAAGCAATTAGAGAAAGAAAAACAAACAAAAAAACAAAGTTAACAGAAGGCAAGAAATTATAAAGATCGGATGAAGAATAAATGAAAAAGAAATGAAGGAAATGATAGCAAAGGTCAATAAAACTAAAAGCAGTTCTTTGAGAAGATAAATAAAATTGATAAACCATTAGGCAGACACAAGAAGAATAAAAGGGAAAAGACACAAATGAATAGAATTAGAAATGAAAAAGGAGAAGTAACAACTGACACTGCAGAAATATAAAGGATCATGAGAGATTACTACAAGCAATTATATGTGAAAAAAAATTGACAACGTGGAAGTAATGGACACATTCTTAGAAATGCACAAGCTTCAGAGACTGAACCAGGAAGAAATACAAAATATGAACAGACTAATCACAAGCACTGAAATTGAAACTGTGATTAAAAATCTTCCAACAAACAAAAGCCCAGGACCAGATGGTTTCACAGGGGAATTCTATAAAACACTTAGAGAAGAGATAACACCTATCCTTCTCAAACTCTTCCAAAATACAGCAGAGGGAGGAACACTCCCAAATTCATTCTATTAGTCCACCATCACCCTGATACCAAAACCAGACAAAGATGTCACAGAGAAATAAAACTACAGGTCAATATCACTAATGAACATACATGCAAAATTCCTCAACAAAATACTAGCAAACAGAATCCAACAGCACATTAAAAGGCTCATACACCATGAACAAGTTGGGTTTATTCCAGGAATGCAAGGATTCTTATATATATATGCAAATCAATCAATGTGATACACCATATTAACAAATTGAAGGAGAAAAACTATATGATCATCTCAATAGATGCAGAGAAAGCTTTTGACACAATTCAACACAAATTTATGATAAAAACCCTTCAGAAAGTAGGCGTAGAGGGAACTTTCCTCAACATAATAAAGGCCATGTATGAGAAACCCACAGTCAACATCACCCTCAATGGTGAAACTCTGAAACTATTTCCACTAGGATCACGAACAAGACAAGGTTGTCCACCCTCACCACTATTATTCAACATAATTTTGGAAGTTTTAGCTCCAGGAATCAGAGAATAAAAAGAAATAAAAGGAATCCAAATTGGAAAAGAAGAAGTAAAGCTGTCACTGTTTGCAGATGACATGATACTATACATAGAGACCCTAAATATGCTACCAGAAAACTACTAGAGCTAATCAATGAATCTGGTAAAGGAGCAGGATACAAAATTAATGCAAATAAATCTCTAGCATTCCTATACGCTACTGATGGAAAACCTGAAAGTGAAATTAAGAAAACACTCCCATTTACCATTTCAATGAAAATAATAAAATATCTAAGAATAAACATACCTAAGATGACAAAAGACCTGTATGCAGGAAATTATAAGACACTGATGAAAGAAATGAAAGATGATACAAAGAGATGGAGAGATAAACCATGTTCTTGGATTGGAAAAATCGACATCGTCAAAATGACTCCACTACTCAAAGCAATCTACAGATTCAATGCATTCCCTATCAAACTGCCATTGGCAATTTTCACAGAACTAGAATAAAAAAAATCACAATTTGTATGGGAGCACAAAAGACCCCAAACAGCCAAAGCAATCTTGAGAAAGAAAAATGGAGCTGGAGGAATCAGGGTCCTTTACCTCAGACTATACTATGAAGCTACAGTAAGCAAGACAGTATGGTACTGGCACAAAAAAAGAAATATAGGTCAATGGAACAGGATAGAACGTCCCGAGATAAACCCATGCACATATAGTCACCTTATCTTTGATAAAGAAGGCAAGAATACACAATGGAGAAAAGAGAGCCTGTTCAATAACTGGTGCTCGGAAAACTGGACAGGTATATGTAAAAGTATGAAATTAGAACACTCCCTAACACCATATACAAAAATAAACTCAAGATGGATTAAAGACCTAAAGGTAAGGCCAGACACTATAAAACTCTTGGAGGAAAACATAGGCAGAACATTCTACGACATAAATCACAGCAAGATCCTTTTTAACCCAACTCCTAGACAAATGGAAATAAAAACAAAAATAAACACAGCGGACCTATTGAAACTTAAAACCTTTTGCACAGCAAAGGCAACCATAAACAAGACAAAAAGACAACCTCAGATTGGGAGAAAATATTTGCAAATGAAACAACTGACAAAGGATTAACTTCCAAAATGTACAAGCAGCTCATGCAGCTCAATATCAAAAAAGAAACCACCCAATCCAAAAATCGGCAGAAGACCTAAACAGACATTTCTCCAAGAAGATATACAGAGTGCCAAGAAGCACATGAAAGAATGCTCAACATCATTAATCATTAGAGAAATACAAATCAAAACTACAATGAGATATCATCTCACACCAGTCAGAATGGTCATCATGAAAAAATCTAGAAACAATAAATGCTGGAGAGGGTGGGGAGAGAAAGGAACACTCTTGCACTGCTGGTGGGAATGTGAATTGGTACAGCCACTATGGAGAACAGTAAGGAGGTTCCTTAAAAAACTACAAATAGAACTACCATATGACCCATAAATACCACTACTGGGCATATACCCTGAGAAAACCATAATTCAAAAAGAGTCATGTACTAAAATGTACTAAAATGTTTATTGCAGCTTGTTTAGTCATTTTAGTCATGTACTAGTCATGTACTAAAACATGACTACTATTGCAGTCATGTTTAGTCATGTACTAAAATGTTCATTGCAGCTCTATTTACAATAGCCCAGAGATGGAAACAACCTAAGTGTCATCATCGGATGAATGGATAAAGAAGATGTGGCACATATATACAATGCAATATTACTCATCCATAAAAAGAAACGAAATTGAGCTATTTGTAATGAGGTGGGTGGACATAGAGTCTGTCATACAGAGTGAAGTAAGTCAGAAAGAGAAAGACAAATACCGTATGCTAACACATATATATGGAATTTAAGAAAAAAAAAGTCATGAAGAACCTAAGGGTAAGACAGGAGTAGAGACACAGACCTACTAGTGAATGGACTTGAGGATATGGGGAGGGGGAAGGGTAAGCTGTGACAAAGCGAGAGATTTGCATGGACATATATATATACACTACCGAACATAAGATAGATAGCAAGTGGGAAGCAGCTGCATAGCACAGGGAGTTGAGCTCGGTGCTTTGTGACTACCTAGAGGGGTGGGATAGGGAGGGTGGGAGGGAGGGAGACACAAGAGGGAAGAGTGAGAACATATGTATATGTATAACAGATTCACTTTGTTATAAAGCAGAAACTAACACACCATTGTAAAGCAATTATATGTCAATGAAGATGTTAAAAAAATGATACACTGCACTCATGGGTTGGAAGGATAAGTATTGTTAAAATGATCATACTTCCAAAGGCAAAATACAGATTAAATGTAATCCTTGTGAAAATACCTATGACATTTTCACAGAACTAGAACAAATAATTCTGATGTTCCCATGGAAATACAGTAGACCTTGAATAGCAGAAACACTCTCGAGAAAGAAGAACAAAGCTGGAGGTATCACAGTCCCCGATTTCAAACTATGCTGCAAAGCTACAGTAATCAAAACTGTATGGGTAGGCCGAGTAGCTACCCACCGTAGGGGCAAGACCCAGCTCTAGCCACCAGTAGGCAAGAAACAGACATTCCCGTCAGAGGTGTGCACAAACCTCTTAGACAGACTCATCCATCAGTGGGCAGACAGCAGAAGCACAAAAACTATAGTCCTGGACCCTGAGGAACAGAAACTTCAATCACAGAAAATTAGACAAAATGAGTTGACAGAGGAATATGTCCCAGATGAATGAAGAAGGTAAAACATGAGAACAATTAAGTGAAGTAGAGATAGACAACCTACCAGAAATACAATTCAGAATAATGATAGTGAAGATGATCCAAGATCTTGGAAAAAGAATCGAGGTAAGGATCAAGAAGATGCAAGAAATGTTTAACATAGACCTAGAAGAGCTTAAGAACAAACAGACAGAGATAAATAGTAAAATAACTGAAATGAAAAATACTCTAGAAGGAATCAACAACAGAATGACTGAAGCAGAAGAAAGGCTAAGTGAGCTGAAAGACAGAAATATAGAAATAACTGCTGAAGAACAGAATAAAGAGAAAAGAATGAAAGAAATAAAGACAGTTTAAAAGGCCTCTGGGGCAACATTCAGCATAACCGCATTGGCATTACGTGGGGTCCAGAGGGAGAAGAGATAGAGAAAGGACCTGAGAAAATATTTGAAGAGATAATGGCTGAAAACTACCCTAACATGGGAAAGGAAACAGTCACCAAAGTCCAGGAAACACAGAGAGCCCAGGCCGGATAGATCCAAGGAGGAACATGCTGAGACACATAGTAATCAAACTGACAAAATTTAATGAGAAAGAAAAAAATATTAAAAGCAGCAAAGGAAAAGTAACACATATCATACAAGGCAACTCCCATAAGGTTATCAGCTGATTTTTCAGCAGAACCTCTGCAGGCCAGAAGGAGGTGGGACAATTTAAAGAGGTAAAAGGGAAGAACCTACAACCAAGAATATTGTACCCAGCAAGGCTCTCATTCAGATTTGATAGAAGAATCAAAATTTTTCACACAAGCAAAAGGTAAGAGAATTCAGCACTACAAGACCAGCTTTGCAACAAATGCTAAAAAAACTTCTCTAAGCAGAAAAGAAAAGGCCACAACCACAAACAGGAAAATTACAAAAGGAAAAGCTCACTGGTAAAGGCAAAGAAACAGTAAATATAGGAAATCATCCACACACAAATATGATATCAAAACCAGCAATTGTGAGAAAAGGAGAGCACAAATGCAGGATTTTGCAAAAGCACTTGAAATAAAAACACCAGCAACTTATATCAGTCTTGTTTATACATGGACTGCTATATCAAAACCTCACAGTAAGTGCAAACTGAAAATCTACAATAGATACACACACACAAAAGAAAAAGGAATCCAAATACAATGCTAATGGTAGTCATCAAATTACAAGAGAAGAGAACAAAAGAGAAAAGAAAAAAGACCTACAAAAGCAAATCCCAAACAATTAATAAAATGACAATAAGAACATATATATTAATAATTACCTTAAACTTAAATGGATTAAATGCTCCAACCAAAATACACAGACTGGTTGAATGGATACAAACAAAAATCTATAAGTATTCTGTCTACAACAGACCCACTTCAGATCTAGGGCCACATACAGACTGAAAGTGAGGGAAAAGAAAATGGTATTCCATGCAAATGGAAATCAAAAGAATGCTGGAGTAGCAATATTCATATCAAAAGAAAAATAGAATTTAAAATAAAAACTTCTATAATAGACAAAGATTGACACTACATAATGATCAAAGGAACAATATGAGAAGAAGATACAATAATTGTAAATATATATGCACCCGACATAGGAGCACCCCAATATATAAGGCAAATACTGACAGCCATAAATGGAGAAGTCTACAGTAACAAAATAATAGTGGGAGATGTTAACACAGCAGTTTCATCAACGGGCCAATCATCCAGACAGAAGATTGATAAGGAAACACAGGCCTTAAATAACACATTAGAGCAGATGGACTTAACTGATATTTAGAGAGCATTCCATCCAAAAGTGGAAGAGTACATATTCTTCTCAAGTGGTCATGGAATATTCTCCAGGATTGATCATGCTAGGCCACAAAGTGAAACTCTGTAACTTTAAGAAACCTGAAATCATATCAAGCATCTTTTCTGACCACAATGCTGATAATCAATTAGAAGGAAAAAAATGTAAAAAGCACAAGCACTTGGAAGCTAACCCATATACTACTAAACAACCAATGGATCACTGAAGCAATCAAAGATGAAATAAAATACCTAGAGACAAATGAAAATGAAAGCACAATGATCCAAACACCTCTGGAATGCAGCAAAATCAGTTCTAAGAGGAAAGTTTATAGCATTACAATCTTACCTTGGGAAAAAAGAAAAATCACTTTACACCTAAGGCAACTAGAGAAAAAATGAGCAAAACCCCAAATTAGCAGAAGGAAAGAAATCATGAAGAGCAAAGCAGATATAAATGAAATAGAAACAAGAAGCCAATAGAAAAGCTCCATGAAACTAAAAGCTGGTTCTTTGAAAAGGTAAACAAAATTGACTAAACTTTAGCCAGGCTAATGAAGAAAAAAAAGAGAGCTCAAATCAATAAAATTAGAAACACAAAAGGAGAAGTTTCAACAGACACCACAGAAATACAAAGGATCATGAGACTACTACAATCAATTATATGCCAATAAAATGGACAACCTGGAAGAAATGGACAAATTCTTAGAAAGGTACAGTCTCCTAAGACAGAACCAGGACAAAATAGAAAATATGATCAGTCCAATCACAAATACTAAATTTGATTTTAAAACTCCCAACAAACAAAAGTCCAGGACCTGATGGCTTCACAGGTGAATGTTACCAAGCATTTAGCAAAGAATTATTACCCATCCTTCTGAAACTCTTCAAAAAAATTGCAGGGGAAGAAATACTCCCAAATTCATTCTATGAGGTCACCATCACCTTCACACCAAAACCAAAAATATTGCACAGAAAGAAAATAACAGGCCAGTATCACAGATGAACATAGATGCAAAACTCCTCAACAAAATACTAGCAAACTGAAACAAACAATACATCAAAAGGATCATACACAATGATCAAGTGGGATTTATGCCAGGGATGCAAGGAATTTTCAGTATCCACAAATCAATCCGTGTGACAGACCACATCAACAAATTGATGAATAAAAACAATATGATCATCTCAATAGATGCAGAAAAAGCTTTTGACAAAATTCAACAGCGATTTATGATAAAAACTCTCCAGAATGTGGGCATAGAGGGAACAAACCTCAACATAATATAGGCCATATATGACAAACTTATAGGTAATATCATACTCAATGGTGAAATGCTGAAAGCATTTCCTCTAAGACCAGGAACAAGACAAGATATCCATTTTCACCATTTTTATTCAGCATAGTTTTGGAAGTTCTAGCCACAACAATCAGAGAAGAAAAAGTAATAAAACAAATCCAAATTGGAAAAGAAGTTAAACTTTGTCACTTTGCAGATGACGTGATATTATACATAGAAAACTAAGTCACTTTGCAGATGACATATTATACATAGAAAATCCTAAAGATGCTACACACTAATAATGAAAGATCATAATGAGAAATTAAAGAAATCATCCCATTTACCATCACATCAAAAAGAATACCTAGGTTTATACCTAGGAATAAACCTACATAAGAAGACAAAAGACCTGTTCTCCAAAGAGTGTAAGACGCTGATGAAAGAAATCAAAGATGACACAAACAGAGAGATATACCATATTCATGGATTAGAAGAATCAATATTGTAAAAATAACTACACTACCCAAGGCAATCTACAGATTCAATGCAATTCCTATCAAATTACCAGTGGCATTTTTCACAGAATTAGAACAAAAAATTTTAAAAGTTGTGTGGAGACAAAAAAAGACTGCGAGTAGCCAAAGCAATCTTGAGAAAGAAAAACAGAGTGGGAGGAATCATGTTTTCTGACTTTAGACTACACTACAAAATAATATGGTTCTGACACCAAAAACAGAAATATAGATCAATGGATATATGGATATTTGATAATTAATCAAATATGGATAATTTGATAATTAATATGGATAATTAATCTATGACAGAGGAGGCAAAACTATAAAATGAATGAAAGATTCTCTCTAATAAATTGTGCTTGAAAACTAGACAGCTACAAGTAAAAAAAATAAATAAATAAAACTAGAACATTCTTTAACACTATACACAAAAATATATCCAAAATGGATAAAAGACCTAAATGTAAGATAAAATAGATACTATAAAACTATACTATAAAACAGATACTATAAAACAGATACTATAAAACTCTTATAGCAAAATATAGGCAGAACACTCTGATATAGACTGTAGCAAGATATTTTTTGATCCCCCTCCTCTGGTAATGGAAAATAAAAAATGGGACCTAATTAAACTCAAAATCTTTTGCACAGCAAAGGAAACAATAAACAAAATGAAAAGACAACCCACAGAATTGGAGAAAATATTGGCAACTGATGCGACCAATAAGTGATTAGACTCCTTAATTTACAAAGAGTCAATGCAGCTCAATTTAAAAAAAACAACAAAAAAAACAATAGAAAAATGGGCAGAAGACCTAAAGAGACATCTCTCCAAAGAAGAAATACAGATGGCTAAGAGACACATGAAAAGATGCCCAACATCACTAATTATTTGGTAAATGCAAATCAAAACTACTATGAGATATCACCTCATACCAGCCAGAATGGCCAACATCAAAAAATCTGCAAACAATAAATGCTGGAGAGGGTGTGGAGGAAAGGAAACTCTCCTACACTGTTGAGGGAATGTAAATTGGTACAGCCACTATGGAGAACAGTATGGAGGTTCCTTAAAAAACTAAAAATAAAGCTACCATATGATTCAGCAATCCCATTCTTAGGTGTATATCCAAAGAAAAACATGGTTCAAAAGGATACATGCACCCTAATGTTCACTGAAGCACTGTTTACAGTAGCCAAGACATGGAAGCAACTTAAATGTCCACTGACAAAAGAATGGAAAAAGAAGTTGTGGTAAATATATACAATGGAATATTACTCACAATGAAATAATGCCATTTACAACAACATGGATGGACCTTCACTTTACTAAGTGAAGTAAATCAGACAGAGAAAGACAAATATCATATGATATAGCTTATATGTGGAATATAAAAATAAATAATGAATTTATTTATAAAACAGAAACAGACTCACAGACTTAGAGAACAATCTTATGGTTACCATGGGGAAAAGGTAGAGGGGAGGGATAGACTGTAATTTTGGTATTGGTGTGTACACTCTGCTATATTTAAAATAAAATGCCTTAACATGAAAAAATATTAAAAACTGTATGGGTATTAGTACAAAAACAGAAATATTCATCAATTGAACAGAATATAGAGCCCAGAAATGAACCCACACTTCTATGGTCAACCAATCTGTGACAAAGGAGGCAAGAATAATCAATGGGGAAAAGACAGACTTTTCAATAAATCATGTTGTTAAAAGTGAACAGCTACATGCAAAAGAATCAAATTGGACTACTTTCTCACACCAAATATAACAATAAACTCAAAATGCATTAAAGACTTAAACGTAAAAGCTGAAACCATAAAACTTCTAGAAGAAAACATAGGCCATACTCTCTTTGACATCTGTCTTAGCAATATTTTTTTTTTTGGATATGTCCCCTCAGGCAAGCGAAAGAAAAGCAAAAACAATCAAATGGAACTACATTAAACTAAAAAGTTTTTGCACAGCTAAGGAAACTATTAGCAAAACCAAAGGGCAACCTACAGAATGGGTGAAGATATTGCAAACAATATTTCTGATAAGGTTAATATCCAAAATATACAAAGAACTCATTCAACTCAAAAAAAAAAAACCTATTAAAAGTGGGCAGAGGGCTGGAAAAACTTATTTCTGAAGTCATACAACTAGGCAACAGACACATGAAAAGATGTTTAACATTCTTTTTTTTTTTTTTTTTTGGTGGTACGCGGGTCTCTCACTGTTGTGGTCTCTCCCATTGCGGAGCACAGGCTCCAGATGTGCAGGCTCAGTCGCCATGGCACACAGACCCAGCCACTCTGCGGCATGTGGGATCTTCCTGGACCAGGGAACGAACACATGTCCCCTGCCTCAGCAGGCGGACTCTCAACCACTGCACCAACAGGGAAGCCCCAACATTCTTAATCATCAGGGAAATGTAAATCAAAACCACAATGAGATACTACCTCACACCTGTAAGAATAGTTGTGAAAAAGACAACAAATGATAAATGCTGGTGAGGATGTGGAGAAAAGGGAACAATTATGCACTATTGGTGTGAATGTAAATTGGTGCAACCACTATGGAAAATATTATTAAATTTCCCCAATAAATTAAAAATAAAACTACTGTTCTATCCAGTAATTTCATTTCTGAATATTTTTCCATAGAAAATAAAAACACGGACTCAAAAAGATATATACACCGCAGTGTTTATTGTAGCATTATTTACAATCACCAAGATATGGGAACAACCTAAGTGACCACTGATAGATAAATGGATAAGGACGATGTGCTATATTTATACAATGGATCATTAACCATAAAAAAAGAATAAAATCTTACCATTTGCAAAAACATGGATGGACCTGGAGGGTATTATGCTAAATGAAATAAGCCAGACAGAGAAAGAGAAATACTTTATGATTTCACTGATATGTGGAATCTGAAAAACACAAGAAATGAATAAATGTAACAAAACAGAATAGACTCATAGATACAGAGAACTAACAGGTGGTTGCCAGAGAGGAGGTGGGTGGGGGGGATGAGAGAAATAGGTGAGGGAAATTAAGAGGTACAAACTTCCAGTTAGTTATAAAATAAATCAGTCACATGGATGTAATGTACAGCATAAGACATATAGTCAATATTTTTTTAATAACTTTGCATGGTGACAAATTGTAACTAGACTTATCTTGTTATCATTTTTTAGTGTATAAAAATATCAAGTCACTACGTTGTACACTGAAACTAATATAATGTCAATTACACTTCAATAAAAAAAATAATCCTGTCTTTATCTGCCTTCAGTTTTGAGGTTAAACAACCTCTCTTTTTTTTTTTTTTTTTTTTGTGTGTGTGTGTGTGTGTGTGGTATGCGGGCCTCTCACTGTTGTGGCCTTTCCCGTTGCAGAGCACAGGCTCCAGACGCGCAGGCTCAGTGGCCATGGCTCATGGGCCTAGCCACTCCGCGGCATGTGGGATCTTCCCGGACTGGGGCACGAACCCATGTCCCCTGCATCAGCAGGTGGACTCTCAACCACTGCGCCACAAGGGAAGCCCCAACCTCTCTTTTTAAAAACACAGCCCTCCCCATTTCCTCAAATACATATGAGCGGAAATAAACTGTTCCTAAACTTGGACAGTTGGTGTTATCCATTTTGAGTTCTAAACATCTAAATTGTGGATCCTGGACTAGGACGTCTGTTCCTGTATCTACAAAAACTCTGTTACTTCCTGTCTCAATAGAAAATCCTAAATTTGGCCTCACACCTGTTTATGCAAGTAAAGGTCTCTTGATCTGTTTTTGGTGCCTTCTGACAATAAAAGAAGGAAATGAGTGATTTAGTTATATGTATATTGTATTTGGTAACTCCCAACATAAAAAAAAATCTCAACATACACAACACACACACACACACACACACACACACACACACCAAAATCTCACTTCTGACAATGAAAGAAAACAAATGAACAAATAGGGAAATGCAGTATGGCTAAGATGGAACACAGAAGGATCATAATAACAATATGCTTTTCTTTGGTTTTTGTTTTGTTTTGTTGTTGATTTTGCTTTTGCTTGATAGCAATGCACACTTCTAAAAGTAACATTTCCTTTAATCAGGCCCAATACCTTGGAAGAGAGCCCATGAGAGCATAGTTGATGATTGAATTCCCACAGCTTTCAAAATACTATTTTCCCTCACTGAGCTGTCAACCCTCAAGGGCAGAAACTGTAGATTGCTAATACATGGCTGTAGTCTAGCAGTACGGCATATTCTTTGGTCTTGAGAAAGTTGAAAAAAAACTGCCCATAGCTTGCAGTGGTTTCATGTTCAGAAATCAAGAGGAATTTCCAAATGTAAAATGTATCGCTGATGGAACCTAAGTAGAGCAACAGAGCTCATATGGAAAAACTATAAACAAACTTCAAGTGATGGTCTTACCCAAGCCCATAGATTTTATATATTTGGGCTGAGAGGTCCAGAGACATATTTCAATGTTAACAAACTGATACATAAAACCATTCTTATGCAGCACAGGCTGTCTTCCCCAGCTCTATTTAAATTGCTCTACTCCTAAGGGAGATCAGAAGCCACAATTTAACATGTGTGTATGTGTGATTGTGTTCATGCCTTGCTATTTTCAATTTTCTTAAACTTAAACCCAATTTTTTGGTTATTTATCCTGGCTTCTCCAATTTAAAATATATACATAGTCTACTTTTAGAGCAGTTTTAAGTTCACAGCAAAATTAAGCAAAATGTACAGAGAGTTCTCATATATCCTGACAAACCCACCCACAAGACTCGCTCCTTATCAATATCCCATACCAGAGAGGTACATTCGTTACAATCAATGAACCTACACTGACACATCATTATCAACCAAAGTCTATAATTTGCATTAGGGTTCACTATTGGTGTTATAGTGTTATATATTTATGGATTTGGACAAATATAAAATGACATGTATCTACCATTGTAGTGTCATACAGAATATTTTCACTGCCTTCTGTGTTCTAGCTATTTATCCCTCCCTCCTCCCTAGCAGCCACTGGAAACTACTGATCTTTTTTTTTGTCTCCATAGTTTTACCTTTTCCAGATTGTCATATAGATGGAATCTTACAGTATATAACTTTTCAATTGGCTTCTCTTAGTAATATGCATTTAAGATTCCTCTATATATTTTCATGGCTTAATAGGGCATTTATTTTTAGCAAAGAATATTCCATTGTCTGGATGCACCACAGTCAATCTATCCGTTCTCCTACTAAAGCAATCTACTACATCTTAGTTGCTTTCAAGGTTTGTCAATTGTAAATTAAGTTGCTATAAATATCCATGTACAGGTTTTTGTGTGCATATAAGTTTTTAATTCATTTGGGCAAATATCAAGGAGCACAATTACTGGATTCTATGGTAGGAGAGTGTTTCCTTTTGTAAGAAACTGCCAATCTGTCTTCAAAGTGGCTCTACCATTTTACATTCCCACCAGGAATAAATGAGAGTTGCACATTCTCACTGTCATTCATTATTGTCAGTGTTTTGGATTTTGACCATTCTAATAGGTGCGTAGTGCTGCTCACTATTGTATTAATTTGCATTTCCATAATGACGTGATGTGGGGCAGCTTTTCATATGCTTATTTGTCATCTATATATCTTCTTTGGTGTGATGTGCACTTAGATCTTTTGTCCATTTTTTAGTCAGCTTGTTTGTTTTCTTACTGTTGAATTTTGAGTGTTCTTTGTATCAAATAACAGCCTTTATCTAAGTCTTTTGCAAATATTTTTTCCCAGTCTGTGGCTTATCTTCTCATTCTCTTCACCATGTCTTCTGCAGAACAAAAGTTTTTAATTTTAATAAAGTTTGCTTATTAATTATTTCTTTCATAGCTTGTGCTTTGGTACTGAATTTAAAAAGTCACCACCATAGCTAATGTCATACAAATTTCCTTCTGTGTTATCTACTAGGACGTTTATAGTTTTGTATTTTATATTTATGATCCATTTTGAGCAATTTTTGTTAACAGTACAATGTCTGTTCATTTTCTTTTCTTTTTTTTTTTTCTGCATAGTGATATCTAGTCATTCCACCCAGCACCATTTGATGAAAAGACTATATTTTCTCCATTGTGTGCCTTTGCTCCATTGTCAAAGATCAGTTGAGTATATTTTATGGGAGTATATTTCTGAGCTCTCTCTTCTGACCCATTGATCTATTTGTTTATTCTTTCACCAATATTACACTGTAATATTGATTACTAAAGCTTTATAGTAAGTCTTGAAGGTTCATAGTGCCAGTCTTCCTACTTTGTTCTTCTCTTTCAGTATTATGTTGGCTATTTTCAGTCTTTTGCCTATCCATATACACTTTGTAATGAATTTGTCAATATCCACAAAGTCACTTGCTGAATATTTGATTTGATTTGCATTGAATCTGTAGTTTGATTTTGGAAGAGCTGACATCTAGACAAATTTGAGGTTTTGTATCCATATACATGGAAAATCTCATATTTATGCAGTTGTTTCTTTTTGTCTTATTGTTTTTATAATTGTCTCATATAGATCTTGGACATATATTTTTAGATTTATGCCTAAGTATCTCATTTTTAAGGATGCTACCATAAATAGTACTTTTTAAATTTCAAATTCTACTTGTTTATTGCTGGTGTATAAAATTGATTGACTTTTGTATATTAAACTTGTATTCTGCAATCTTACTATAACCACTTACTAGTTCCAGGAATCCTTTATTAATTCTTTTGGATTTTCTACATAGGTAATCATGTCATACATGAAAAAATACAGTTTTATTTATTTCACCTAAATCTGTATCCTTTTATTTCCTTTTCTTCTCTTATTGCATTAGCTAGAACTTTGAGTACAATAATGAAGTGATGAGAGGGAACATTCCTGCTCAAGAAAGCTTATTTTCTCTGACTATGAAGTATGATGGTAGCCAAGGGTTTTCCTGTAGATGTTCTTTATCAAGTTGTGGAAACGCCCTCTATTTCATAGTTTGCTTAAACTTTTGTGTGTTTTTTATTTATCACAAAAGTGTGGTGGATTTTGTCAGTTAATTGCTCTGCATCTGTTGTTGGAATTATATGATTTTTATTTCTTAGTCTGATGTGATGAACTACATTATTTGACATTCTAATGTTGAACCAGCCTTGCACAACATGAATAAATCTTACTTTGTTGTGGTATATAATTTTTTTGAACATTGTTAGATTTGACTTGTTAATATTTTGCTGAGGAATTTTGCATCTATATTCATGGGATATATTGGTCTATAGTGGGGATTTTTTGGTGTTTTATTTTTATAATGTCTTTGACTGGTTTTAGTGTTAGAGTAATACTGGCCTCATAGGGTGGTTTAAGAAGTGTCCCCTCTGCTTCAAACTCTGGAAGACATTATAGGGACTTGGTATATTATTTCTTAAAGTGTTTGGTGGAGTTTACTAGTGACCAATCTGGGCCCTACATTTTATGCTATGTTATGTTATGCTTTGCTATTTTATTCTTTTTATGTCTTAACATGTTGTTAACTATTATTCAGAGCAAAATAGGGAATCAGTTCTAGTCTAGATTAGGAAGCTGTGCTTCATGAACTTGCACAAAATGCATACTTATATGTACCTTAACGTGTTGGATATAAAATTAAGAAATTATACCAGAAAATTTCCAAGAATCCAACAGACTAATTCTGTGATGCTAAGGCATTTTAAATGTAAAAAAAGAAATACAAAACAATGACTAAAAGCTAAAATTATTAGTCACAAAACTGAAATTTCAATGAAGATATATTTCAATGAGGATATATATATATTTAATTGGAGCATAGTTGCTTTACACTGCTGTGTCATTTTCTGCTGTACAGCAAAGTGAATCATATATATATATATATATATATATATATATACCTCTCTATTTTGGATTTCCTTCCCATTTAGGTCACCAGAGAGAACAGAGTAGAGTTCCCTGTGCTATACAGTAGGTTCTCATTAGTTAACTATTTTATGCATAGTAGTGTATATATGTCAATCCCAATCTCCCAATGCATCCCACCACCCCACCTTTCCCCCCTGGCAACCATACGTCTGTTCTCTACAACTGTGACTTGATTTCCACTTTGCAAATAAGATCACCTATACCATTTTTCTAGATTCCACATATATATGTTAATATATGATATTTGTTTTTCTCTTTCTGACTTACTTCACTCTGTATAATAGTCTCTAGGTCCATCCACATCTCTGCAAATGAAACAATTTTGCTCCCTTTTATGGGATTAATATTCCATTGTATATATATACTGAATTTTCTTTATCTATTCCTCTGTTCATGGACATTTAGGTTGCTTCCATGTCCTGGCTATTGTAAATAGTGCTGCAATGAATATTGGGGTGCATGTATTTTCTGAATTATGGTTATCTCTGGGTATATGTCCAGGAGTGGGTTTGCTGTATTATAGAGTAGTTCTATACTTACTGTTAAAAGGAACCTCCATACTGTTCTCCATAGTGGCTGTATCAATTTACATTCCCACCAACAGTGCAAGAGGGTTCAATTTTCTCCACAGCATCTCCATCATTTATTGTTTGTAGATTTTTTTATGATGGCCATTCTAGGTGATACCTCTTATAATTTTGATTTGCATTTCTCTAATAATTAGTGGTGTTGAGCACCTTTTCATGTGTTTGTTGGCCATCTGTATGTCTTCTTTGGAGAAATGTCTACTTAGGCCTTCCACCAATTATTGATTGAGTTGTTTTTTTTTTTTTTTTTTTGATATGGAGCTGAATGACTCAGCTGTTTGTATATTTTGGAGATGGATCCTTTGTCTGTTGCTTAATTTGCAAATATTTTCTCCCATTCTGAGAGTAGTATTTGTCTTGTTTATGGTTTCCTTTGCTGTGCAAAAACTTTTAAGTTTAATTACGTCAGTTAGTTTATTTTTGTTTTTATCTTCATTATTCTAGGAGGTGGGTCAAAAAAGGTGTTCAGCCTATGTTTTCCTCTAAGAGTTTTGTTGTGTCTGGCATTACATTTAGGCCTTTAATCTATTTTGAGTTTATTTTTGTGTATGGTGTTAGGGAGTGTTCTAATTTCATTCTTTTACATGGAGCTGTCCAGTTTTCCTGGCACCAATTTTTGCAGAGACTGTGTTTTCTCCATTGTATATTCTTGCTTCTTTTTCATAGGTGTGTGGATTTATCTCTGGGATTTCTATCCTGTTCCGTTCACGTATATTCCTGTTTTTGCATCAGTACCATACGGTCTTGATTACTGTAGCTTTGTAGTATAGTCTGAAGTCAGGGCGCCTGATTCCTCCAGCTCCATTTTTCTTTCTCAAAATTACTTTGGCTCTTCAGAGTCTTTTGTGTTTCCATACAAATTATAAAATATTTTGTTCTAATAGTGGGGAAAATGCCATTGGTAATTTGATAGGGAGTGCATTGAATCTGTAGATTGCTTTGGGTAGTATAGTCATTTTCACAATATTGATTATTCCAATCCAAGCACATGGTATATCTCTGCATCCATTTGTGTTATATTCAATTTCTTTCATCAGTATAATATACTTTACTGTGTACCAGTCTTTTGCCTCCTTAGGTAGGTTTCTTCCTAGATATTTTATTCTTTTTGTTGCAAATATAAACGGGATTGTTATCTTAATTTTTCTTTCTGATCTGTCATTATTGGTATATAGGCATGCAAGAGATTTCTGTGTATTCATTTTGTATCCTGCACTTTACTAAATTCAATGATTAGCTCTAGTAGCTTTCTGGTGACATCTTTAGGAATTTCTATATATAGTATTATTTCATCTGCAAACAGGAAAAATTTTAGTTCTTCTTTTGCACTTAGGATTCCTTTTATTTCTTTTTATTCTTTGATTGCCATGGCTGGGACTTCCAAATCTATGTTGAATAATAGTGGTGCGAGAGGACACCCTTGTGTTTTTCCTGAGCTTAGAAGAAATGCTTTCAGTTTTTCAACATTGAGAATAGGTTTGCTGTGAGTATGTCATATATAGCTTTTATTATGCTGAGTTTATTATGCTATTCCCTCTAAGCCTGCTTTCTGGAAACGTTTTTATCAAGAATTGGTGTTGAATTTTGTCAAAAGCTTTTTCTGCATTTATTGAGATGATCATATGGCTTTTATTCTTCAATTTGTTAATATGGTGTATCACATTGATTTGCATATATTGAAAAATCCTTGCATCAGTGGGATAAATCCCACTTGATCATGGTGTATCATCCTTTTAATGTGTTGTTGGATTTGGTTTGCTAGTATTTTGTTGAGGATTTTTGCCTATAATTCATCAATGATATTGGCATGTAATTTCCTTTTTTTGTGATATCTTTGTCTGGTATTGGTATCAGGGCGGTGGTGGTCTTATAGAATGAGCTTGGGAGGTTCCTCTCATGCTAATTTTTGGAAGAGTTTGAGAAAGTTAAGTGTTTTCTCTTCTCTAAATATTTGATGGAATTCACCTGTGAAGCCATTTTATTGTGGACTTTTGTTTGTTGGAACATATTTAATCGCAATTTCAATTTCATTACATGTGATTGGTCTGTTCATATGTTTTATTTCTTCCTGGTTCAGTCTTGGAAGTTTAAACTTTTCTCTGAATTTGTCCGTTTCTTCCAGGTTGTCTATTTTATGGGCATATAGTTGATTGTAGTAGTCACTTATGGTCGTTTGTGTTTCTCTGGTGTCAGTTGTAACTTCTTTTTCATTTCTAATTTTATTGATTTGAATCCTCTCCCTTTTATTCTTGATGAATCTGGCTAAACTTTTATCAATTTTGTTTATCTTCTCAAAGAATCAGCTGTCAGTTTCACTGATTTTTGCTATTGTTTTCTTTGTTTCTATTTAATTTATTTCTGCTCTGATCTTTATGATTCTTTTATTCTACTAAATTTGGAGTTTTTTGTTCTCTCTTCTCTAGTTGTGTTAGGAGTAAGTTTAGGTTTTTTATTTCAGATTTTCTTGTTTCTTGAGATAGGGTTTTTTTTTTCTTTTTTTTAGACTTTGGGGGTAGGAGTTTATTAATTTATTTATTTAGGTTTGCTGTGCTGGGATTTGTTTCTGTGCAAGGGCTTTCTCTAGTTGTGGCAAGTGGGGGCCACTCTTCATCACGGTGCATGGACCTCTCACTATCGTGGCCTCTCTTGTTGCAGAGCACAGGCTCCAGACGCACAGGCTCAGTAGCTGTGGCTCACGGGCCTAGTTGCTCCATGGCATGTGGGATCCTCTCAGACCAGGGCTTGAACCTGTGTCCCCTGCATTAGCAGGCAGATTCTCAACCACTGTGCCACCAGGGAAGCCCCAAGGCAGGGTTTTATTGCTATAAACTTGCCCCTTAGAACTGCTTTTGCTAAATCCCATAGGTTTTGGGTCATCATGTTTTAGTAACCATTTGTTTCTAGGTATTTTTTTATTTCCTCCTTGATTTCTTCAGTGATCTCTTGGTTATTTAAGAGCATACAGTTTAGCTTCCATGTGTTTGTGTTTTTTACAGTTTTTTTTCTTCTGTCATTGATTCTAATCTCAAAGTGTTGTGTCAGGAAAGATGCTTGATACATTTCAAATTTCTTCAATTAACCGAAGCTTGATTTGTGACCCTAGATGTGATCTATCCTGGAGAATGTTCTCTGTGCACTTGAGAAGAAAGTGCATTCTGCTGCTTTTGGATGGAATGTCCTACAAATATCAGTTAGTCTATCTAGTCTAATGTGTCATTTAAAGACTGTGTTTCCTTATTAATTTTCTCTCTGGAAGATCTAGCCATTGGCATAAGTGAAGTGTCAAAGTCCTCTAATATTATTATGCTTCTGTCGATTTCCCCTTTTATGGCTGTTAGTTTTTGCCTTATGTATTGTGGTGCTCCTATGTTGGGTTAATAAATATTTATGATTGTCATGTCTTCTTCTTGAAACGATCCCTTGATCATTATATAATGTCCTTCCTTGTCTCTTATAATAGTCTTTGTTTTAAAGTCTATTTTGTCTGATATGAAAATTGCTACTCCAGTTTTCTTTTGATATCCATTTGCATGGAATATCTTTTTCCATCCCCTCACTTTCAGTCTGTATGTGTCCCTAGGTCTGAAGTGGGTCTCTTATAGACAGTATATATATGGGTCTTGTTTCTGTATCCATTCAGCCAGTCTATGTCTTTTTTTGCAGCATTTAATCCATTTACATTGAAGGCAATTATCAATATGTATGTTCCTATTACCATTTTCTTAATGGTTTTGGGTTTATTTTTGTAGATCTTTTTTCATACCTTGTGTTTCCCGCCTAGGGATGTTCCTTTAGCATTTGATGTAAACCTGGTTGAATGGTGCTTAATTCTCTTAGATTTTGCTTGTCTATAAATCTTTTCATTTCTCTGTTGAATCTGAATGAGATTCTTGGTGGTTAGAGTAAGCTTGGTTGTAGGTTTTTCCCTTTCAACACTTTAAATATATCCTGCCACTCCCCATGGCCTGTAGACATTGTGCTGAAAAATCAGATGGTAACATTATGAGGATTCCCTTGTATGGTATTTTTTGCTTTTCCCTTGCTGCTTTTAATATTTTTTCTTTGTATTTAATTTTTGTTGGTTTGATTAATGTGTGTCTTGGTGTGTTTCTCCTTGGGTTTATCCTGTATGGGACTCTCTGCACTTCCTGGAAGTATGTGATTATTTCCTTTCCCATGTTAGGGAAGTTTTCCACTATAATCTCCTCAAATATTTTCTCAGACACTTTCTGTTTATTTTCTTCTTCTGGGACCAATATAATTCAAATGTTGATTAGTTTAATGTTGTCCCAGAAGTCACTGAGACTGTCCTCATTTATTTTCATTCTTTTCTCTTTATTGGCAGTTATTTCCAATAACTGCCAATAATGGTGGCAGTTATTTCCACCATTCTGTCTTCCAGCTCAGTTATCTGTTTTTCTGCCTCTTTTATTCTCCTATTGATTCCTTTTAGTTTATTATTCATTTCAGTTATTGTGTTGTTCATCACTGATTGTTTCTTCTTTAGTTCTTCTAGGTCCTTGTTAAACATTTCTTGTATATTCTCAATCTGTACCTCTATCTTATTTCTGATATCTTGGGTCATCTTTACTATCATTACTCTGAATTCTTTTTCAGGCAGATTTCCTATTTCTTCTTCATTTATTTGGTTTTGTGGGTTCTTACCTTGCTTCTTCATCTGTAACATTTTTGTCTGTTGTTTCATTTTGTCTAACTTACTGTGTTTATGGTCTCCTTTCCACAGGTTGCAGGGTTGTAATTCCTCTTGCTTCTGTTTTCTGTCCCCTGGTGGGTGAGTTTGGTCCAGGGGCTTGTGTAGCCTTCTTGGTGGGAGGGACTGGTGCCTGCTCTCTGGTGGGTTTAGCTGAGTCTTTTCCTTCTGATATGATGTTTGTGAGCTTAGTACTACTTTAGGCAGCCTGTCTGCTCATGGGTGGGGCTGTGTCCCCGTCTTGCTGGTTGTTTGGCTTGAGGTGTCAAGCACTGGAGCCTGCAAGCAGTTGGGTGGAGCCAGGTCTTAGAGTCCCGATGGATACCTCCAGGATAGTGCATGCTGATTAATATTCCCTGGACCCAAGAATTTTCTGGAATTCCAGCATCTTGGCCTTGGTGCTCACATCCCAGAGACCTGGGCCCAATCCCTGGTCAGGGAACAAAGAGCCTGCAAGATGTAAAGAATGACCAGAGTAAAAAGAAAGAAAAGAAAAGAAAACAGACAAACAAAATCCAAGACAAATAGCAAAAACAAACAGCAACAACCATAACAACAACAACACACACTCAAAAAAAAAAAAAGAAGAAAGAAAACAGACAAAACCCAAGAAAAATGATAAGAACAAAACCAAACAAACAGAAACCAAGAAGCAGACAGAAAAAAAAAAAAAAAAAAAAAACACAGAGAAAAAAAAAAATCAGTGAACAAAGAAAATAACTCAAAGATGAAAGCAATCCATTAGGACTAAACTAACAAAACCAAAAAAGTGAAAAACAGAAAGACAACTCAAAAATAAGGCAAAGGATACATAAAACAAACACATAAAAATGAAAAAAGAAAGAACAAAAACAAGAAAAAAACAACAAAAAATACAGTAAAAATAGAAAAATAAAATAAATATTGAAAACAATAAAATAATAAAAAGTAAAAATAAAAAATAATTAAAAACAGCATCAAAAACAACTGAACAAAAAGAAACAAACAAAAAATAATAGAAAGAAAGAATATATAGTTATCTCTTCTCTATGGATAAGACAACTGAAACAAATCTTACCTCACCTATAAATAAGTTTTACTTTAAGGACTTAAAAACGTGGAAAGTGATTTTGGCACATCAGATAAAATTAGCAGCAATTGTTTGCTTTCCAAATGTTTGTTCAATTATCAACATTTTTTACAACTACTTATCCAGGCACTGATATGGATGCTGATTTATGAAGAAAATAAAAGTTTTCCCTGTCATAAGGAGACTGATATCTAAGAAATCTGAAGAAAAAGAAATGGCATATGATGTATATAATGATGATGAGTTAGGAGTTCTAAATGGGTACAGATAATGAAGCAGTGCCTCCACCTCTAGTAGTCTCATACACCTGGCAGCAGAGTTTGAGATCTCCAGTCAAACTGATTCACCTTTGGCATTTATCAGCAAAAATTTTCTATAAATTAAGAACTAATCATAATACAGTACTTGGCAAAAAGTGAGCAATATCTACATACCCAGAATTAATCAGCATTTTTTAAAAGTTTAGACTCTTGGCATCTTCCTCTTTTAAGTGGTAATAATATTTCTGAAATCATCAAAAGTGATTATAAGAATTAAACAAGATGATGTATGAAATGTGCTTAGCAAACATTTAGCATATAGTGATATTTAATTAATTGTACCTATTAAAATAAATGATTTCTCAGAAAAATGAGAATATATAAGTTATAAAACAAAAATTTTATTATTAGAGAAAGAAAGAAGAATAAAAACTGTTAGAAGATATAGTCAAGAATATCCCCCATAAAGTAGAGCTACATAGATAATAACAAAGAAAAATAGGAGATAAAATATATGAAAATTTAAAAAAATAGTTAAGAGATCCAACATCAAACTAACAGGGATTAGAGAAAAGAGGAGGTGGATATTCTCTAAAAATTAATGTGCCCTGGAACTAAAGGGCATGGCTCTCTATATTTATGGTTTCATGGAGAGCCCAAGTACAATAAATGAAGAAAAATAAAAGGCTCACATTAAAGTATATCATAATGAAATTCTACTACAATTGAGTAAGATGCTAAAAGATTCCTAAAAAAAGGCAACGTTTTTGGCATTAATGTTATGAACAGAAATACTGGAAATTAAGAGATAATGGAACAACGACTTCAAATTTTGAAGTACAATCATTTTTAAACTATAATTCTTGACCAAACCTATTATCAATAAAATGTAAGAGGAGGACAAGGACATTTTAAGACAGTAATGCTCTCAAAAATGTTGTCTCCCATGTGCCCTTAATTAGTAGGTGTTAAGAAATAAACTAACAAAGAGGTGCATATAGGATCTAGGAAACAGGAGGCTTAACATTGGTACAAAGAGTCCATAGTAGACACTGTGTAGGGTGACCTATAGAACAGTCCACTAGTTTGGAAAAGAAAGACAGATCACTCCTCCAAGGAGATGCTCAAGAAAGTAGGGAAAAAAATACATATGTATGTAAACTTGGACATAAGAAGGTTTCTAATGAATTTGAATATTTGGAGTATACATAATTAACATTGTATTTGAATATTCTGAAAATAATACTAGTAGATGTTTGAAAGATCTGCTTAGGATTTAAAAAAATAATCTTTACGTAGAACAGTAGATTAAAAAATGAAACAAATATAAAATCTAGGAAGGAAAAGAAATATTGTTATAATATATTTTATTATTTGGTGCAACAGTGAACATTTATGAATAAGAATAATGCTATTATGACTACAAGATGCCAAAAATTTCCATGAAATTGAGTCAAGTTTGGAGGGTGCATGGAAGGGAATATGGGGTTGGAGGGATAAGGTCAGTCAGAGAGTTAAATATTTATCTGCTGTGAATGAAATCTGAAATCCTTTAACACAAATAGCAATATAATCAAATAGTTTTGAAATGTGGAAATGGTTGCTTCTGAAAAGTAGGTCTGGTTGGTGGGATGCAATGGGACGAAGACTGGTACTTTTTGGTATGAGCCTGATAACATTATTTGGATTTTAAATGATGTGTGTGCTTGTATAACTCTAATAAAAATCTAAAATACACTTAAAATATTAACAAAAGTTGTGGCTTCCCAGGGGAATAAATTAATTACCTTTCTCTTTTAAAGAACTAAATCAAGTTTACCTTCTGCACTTGCTGAGTAAGTTTAATGCAATTATAAGACTATATTCCCACTCCCCATACCCAGCACACATACAACAAATATTTTCAACTGTCTTTAGATGCTTAAGATGTCATTAATGTATGGCAAAATCCGTTTTTGTATAATTAAAAACAATAGCATTTAATTCAAATGCATTTATAAAATTACTCTCATATACAAATTCATTTCCATGAACAGTAATTATTCATCAAGTTAACCACTTAAGTTGTTCTATGAGACTCTGTTCAACATTTCTGGAATGTTAACCTGTGATGGTAATGTTGGAAAAAGACAACCCAGCATAACTGAAACTTTGACATGCTAGTTAAACATTAAACTTTTAGTAAATGATCTAATCCCTGCTGAATATCAGAATTATCTGGGCCCAAAGAGAGTGCAAAATTGGTGTAATAGCTCAGCTGTGAAGGCAGAAAAGTATTTGATGCAGTTTCATCCATATTAAAACATCTTTTAGGGAAAATTGTTGCCCCCAGAGAAGCTACTCAAGGAACAAAAGTCTGACTCAGAGTTTTTTGATGAGGTCTCGTGTCAAAAAAAATTACCTGAATCAACTAGATCCCTTTAGTGCTGGATAAAAATATGAAGAGAAAGACAAGTAGAAAGATGTGGAGAGGATGAGGAAAAGAGAAAGAGAGATAGAAATTTTCCATTGCCTAGTGAGGCTGAAGAGTCCTGATAGAAAGATGGGTCTGAGTGGCCACAATGGGCCATGTGCAAGCCAAAATTATAAGGAAATAGACTCTGAATGAACAGGAGATATGAGGTAAGAGGTGCAGTTTGGGATACTACATATTTGAAGAGAGGGAATATGTTTTGATATAGTCATTGTTGAGAGTGGGCCAGCAAGGTGTCAAGAAATAGAAAAGAAGATTGCACAGAAATGTTGCCTGCCCAGTTGTGTCTGGTGATCACAAACCTGTAGTTAACCTATCCCTAACTTTCTCTGTCAACATGAGGCCTTGGAAAGTTATTTACCCTTGTAGGTCTCTGTTTTTAAATTATAATTTAAAACATTTCTTTATCTATGATGCAAAGGAGATAGATTGTGCCCCAGTTGTTCCATCCAGCATGTAACAATAATATTCATCATTAGTAAGTCACTGGGTATGAGGCATGGGAGTGGGAAGTAAAAAGTTTCACAAAGCAAATTCCTGCTCACAAACACTTCAAAGTCTTTGTAGACAAACTCTATCCTCACAACAAGAATCAGAGGCTCTGCATTCAAGCATCATATTGACTATAACAGTTTCTTTCCAGTTGGAAGACATGCTAGTATAATTGATGATATTTTTCTAGTCCTCAAATAAGTGTTTCTCAGGGCTTTGGGAGAACTTAATTAATGCCACCTGATATTTTTCTTCTTGTGCTATATGTTTCCTAACAGATTTCCTGCTGAGGCATTTTGATTATTTCTGTTTTGAAGCTTCTTCCTCTAAATTCCCTTGGGGTGGGGATCTGCAAGGAGATAAAAGTATGGTTTGTAATCTCACAGAGTGATTCAGGGATTAGAGTCCCTGGCACTGAGTCCCTTGCTTAAATCCTGTTTAGCTTGCCATATGAAACTGTTTAAAATGTCTGTGGAGTTTCATCTGCAATAGTAACATAGAAATCAGGAACCATCCATTGGAGCTTTGAAATGTCTCTGTTCTTTGTTGCTTTTCCTTTGATTTAAGCACTAAACTCTTAATACAGTGTACTTTACACAGGTGAATATCAATGTCACCTAGGGAATTTTTAAAATATAATGTCAAGGCCTTGTACTTGGAAATTTAATTTGTCTTGAGTATGCCCAAAGTATGCTTTTCTCCCTCATGTTTTCCAGATGGTTCTCATGTGTGATCAGGATTGAGAGTCACTGTTCTCAGAATAGAAAATGGATAGGTTAAGTGAGTAAATTGTAGAACACCTTGGAAAAGAGTGCAGAACACCTTCTCTGATCCAAACAAAATACTTTAAAAAAATCTTCCAATATTTGCTAAATCAAAAATGTCAAGTGATATAGAGTGGGAAGGAGGTATGTTGAAGAAAGAGTGGATTAATAATGTTTGGGATTGGGAGCAGAGTGGGAGGGAGAATGGAGAGTTTGGGTGAAGGTTCTTTAGAATCTGAAATTTGCCCAGAGTATAGAAATTACATGCAAGATTTCTACAGGAAGCTCTTCATAAAACAGTTTAAGAAAAACTAGGTATATGTAAAGACATTTCTGATATTTTCCAGGTCCCTGTATGAGTATGATTCAGCTAAGGGCCTGTGGGCTAATGCTAATTTTTATTCCTGATCCCTTGATGCTAACACAGGTCAAAACTTTGGAATGCTTCCTCTATGGATATGACTAAGCTGAAATACAGATAAGTTTTTTTTTTTAATTTATTTTTGGAATGTAGGGCATGTTATTCAAAGTGGTGATATCCTGTTCAGAGGGTGATTATCTGGCTGACTTGATTCTGGACTGGGTCCTTTTTACTACACCTGAGAACTGCCAATTGTTCAAAGAAAGCAAATTGTCATTATAGTTCATCTTCTTTTCATAATGCCCCCGCTCTGGAATCATCCCATCCCTTGGGCCCCTGGTATTTGTTTGATCTTGCTATGTTCTTCCTCCAAACCTGTATGACTTCCCCATCGCATTGTTTCTGAGTCTGCTATAACTGAAAATTTCTGATGGCAGAATCACACATGTAGCATCTGGAGACTTAGGTACGGTGTAAAGTTAAAGCAGGAGTTTAGCTTGAGGCATATCCCTTGTGAGCAGTCTAGAATGCCATTCATTTCTAAGTCTTGCTTTTCTAAACCAACAGGAAATATGAGTAATATAGCCAGAGGATAGAGCTCTGAATCTGCAATGGTGGTTCCCTGATGTGGGAAATCACCCTTTCTTTTCCCACCTGATACAAATAGCCAATTTTAATTTATCTCTGAGGGAGAATTGAGGGTGAATTTACCATTTTTGCTGCTGCGAAAGGAAGAGAGAAGGTCTCCAGAGTGCATTTTCCCATGGAATGGCTTTAAGAGAAAAACCTACTGATAATATACTTAATTTACACGCATTGTAAAGACTACTTCCTCCTGCTGCTAATTAGTGTGTGGTCCATTAATGTTGTGAGTCCAGGAGATGCCTCACTCCTGGTCAGTCACTTAAAGCATAGCCTGGGGAAATGCAAATTTCCTCCATCTCTGCAGAGTAATGAAACTGTCGGAAGAGTAATGAACTGAGGACTTGTACATACAGAGTCATTCAAATGAATTTTAATTTGGATGAATTATTTGGTTTTACAGTTAGGTTAATACACTGTTTATTTTATTTTATTTTTTAATAAAACTTCTAAAAGCTAGATTGTTTCCTTGAAATATTGAAGGACATATAATCTTCTTTTTGAGGATTGACTCTCCCAGAATAACATGATGTAGTATAGTGACTTTAATCCTAAAACCTCTCCAAACTAATTTCTGAGTGGGCAGGGCACTTTAGGATTATCCTTCCCTGGGTATTTGTCTCCAGTGTTTATCTCTGACAGTTTTACATTATTTGATGTCTCAACTAGTTTTACTGTCATTATTTGGAGCATGTAGTTATTACCAAACTCCTTTGTTCAAATTAATGAAAGTCTGCCTCATGTGGATAAAGTTCTCCAGTTTTAAGCTAAATAAAACTTTGTGTTCCATTAGCCACTAACAATATGTGTGACTTTGGACTAGCTGATTGATAATGAAAATGCTGCATTGTATGTCAGAAGTAGAGAATCATCCTATTAAAGGAGATATTTTAATTAAAGGATCTAGCACAGAATCAAGCACATGGCACAAACTAAATAACTGGTAGATTTTGCTATTACCTCTATGACTACTATGAATTAAAGTGCTGGGTGTGGCTGAGTGGGAAAGCATATGAAACAACATTCATAGTTGACAGGTATGATCTAAGTCTTGATCTAGGTGGTGGAAATGCTCTAAAAATTGACCAGCATTATTTATTTAAGTAAAAGTCCATTGAGTGGTGGACTTAAGATTTATGCATCTTACTAATTTTAAAAAAAATGTGTTTTGTGAAAGCAGTTTATTTTCACTTAACTGCTCTGATTTCAGAATCTTCCTAAAAATTAATTTGATCATCTTAATAAAACTTATATATTAGTAGAGTATATAAATATGAATCAGTGTAGTTAGAAGATAATGCATATGAAATGTATGAATGAATGAGAAAGTATGAGGTATACATAGTTTGCTTAAATTATAAAAGCTTTTATGATCATAGTTTTTAAAAATAATTTTTATTGGAGTATAGTTGATTTATAATGTGGTGTTAGTTTCAGATGCACAGCAAAGTGAATCATTTATATATATATCTCTCCACTCTTTTTTTATATTTTGTTACCATATAGGTCATTACAGAGTATTAAGTGGAGTTCCCTGGGCTATACAATAGGTTCTTATTAGTTATCTGTTTTATATATAGTTCATTTGTACCATTTTTTTTAGATTCCACATATAAGTGATATTATATGATATTTGTCTTTGTCTGACTTATTTCACTCAGTATGACAGTCTCTAGCCCCATCCATGTTGCTGCAAATGGCATTATTTTGTGTTTTTTTTATGGCTAATATTCCATCATGTATATGTACCACATCTTCTTTATCCACTCCTCTGTTGATGGGTATTTACGTTGCTTCCATGTCTTGGATATTGTAAATAGTGCTCAATGAATATTGGGGTGCATGTATTTTTTTGAATTATAGTTTTCTCCAGATATATACTGAGAAGTGGGATTGCTGGACCATATGGAGTTCTATATTTAGTTTTTAAGGGAACCTCCATACTGTTCTCCATAATGGTTGTACCAATTTACATTCCCACCAACAGTGTAGGAGAGCTCCCTTTTCTCTACGTCATCTCCAGCATTTATTGTTTGTATATTTTTGATGATGGCCATTCTGACTGGTGTGAGATGATACCTTATTGTAGTTTTGATTTGCATTTCTCTAATGATTAGTGATGATAAGTCTCTTTTCATGTGCTTTTTGGCCATCTGTCTTCTTTGAAGAAATGTCTATTTAGGTCTTCCACCAGTTTTCTTGATTGGTTTCCCATTCTGTGTGTTGACTTTTTGTTTTGTTTATGGTTTCCTTTGCTGTGCAGAAGCTTTTAAGTCATATTTGTTTATTTTTGTTTATATTTTCATTACTCTAGGAGGTGGATCTAAAAAGATATTGTTGCAGTTTATGTCAGAGTTCTGCCTATGTTTTCCTCTAATATTTTTATAGTGTCTGGCCTTACATTTAGGTCTTTAATCCATTTTAAGTTTATTTTTGTGTATGGTGTTAGGGAGCATTCTAATTTCATTCTTTCACATGTAGCTGATCAGTTCTCCCAGCACCACATGTTGCAAAGCCTCCTTTGTCATAAATTAATTGACTATAAGTTCATAGGCTTATTTCTGGACTTTCTATCCTGTTCCATTGATCTATATTTCTGTTGTGGTGCCAGAACCATAATGTTTTGATGACAGTAGATTTGTCTTATAGTCTGAAGTCAGGGAGCCTGATTCCCTCAGCTATGTTTTTCTTTTTCAAGATTTCTTTCCTATTTGGGGTCCATTGTGTTTCCATATAAATAGTAAAATATTTTTGTTCAAATTCTGTGACAAATGACATTGATAATTTGATAGGTATTGCACTGAATCTGTAGATTACTTTGGGTAGTACAGTCATTTTCACAATATTGATTCTTCCAATTCATGAACATGGCATATCTCTCCATCTGTTTGTGTCACTTGGATTTCTTTCATCAGCATCTTAGAGTTTTGAGACTACAGGGCTTTTGCCTCCTTAGGTAGGTTAATTCCTAGGTATTTTATTCTCTTTGATGAAATGGTAAATGGGATTGTTTCCTTAATTTCTCTTTTTGATCTTTGGTTATTAATGTAGAGGAATGCAAGACATTTCCTTGTATAAATTTTGTATCCTGCAACTTTACCAAATTCACTGATGGGCTCTAGCGGTTTTCTGGTAGCATATTTAGAATCTTCTATGTATAGTATCATGTATCTGCAAACAGTGATAGTTTAAATTCTTTTCCAATTTGATTTTTTTTTTTTCTTTGCGGTACATAGGCCTCTCACTGCTGTGGCCTCTCCCATCGTGGAGCACAGCCTCCGGACGTGCAGGCTCAGTGGCCATGGCCCATGGGCCCAGCCATTCCACAGCACGTGGGACCCTCCCAGACCGGGGCATGAACCCACGTCCCCCACATCGGCAGGCGGACCCCCAACCACCACGCCACCAGGGAAGCCCCCAATTTGATTTTAATTTATTTCTTTTTCTTTTCTGATTGCTGTGGCTAGAACTTCCAAAACTATGCTGAATAAAAATGGCAAGAATGGATATCTTGTCTTGTTCTGATCTTAGAGGAAATGCTTTCAATTTTTCACCATTAAGAATGATGTTAGTGGGGCTTCCCTGGTGGCGCAGTGGTTGAGAGTCCACCTGCCGATGTGGGGGACATGGGTCTGTGCCCTGGTCCGGGAGGATCCCACATGCTGTGGAGCGGCTGGGCCCGTGAGCAATGGCTGGTGGGCCTGCGCGGCCGGAGCCTGTGCTCCACAACGGGAGAGGCTGCAGCAGTGAGAGGCCCGCATACCACAAAAAAAAAAAAAAAAAAAAGAATAATATTAGCTGTGGGTTTATTGTATATGGTCTTTATTATGTTGAGGTAGGTTCCCTCTATGCCTACTTTCTAGACAGATATTTTTTTATCATAAGTGACTATTGAATTTTATCAAAAGCTTTTTATGCACCTATTGAGATGATCATATGGTTTTTATCCCTTAATTTGTTGATGTGGTGTATCAGATTGATTGATTTGTGTATATTGAAGAATCTTTGTATCCCTGGGGTAACTCCCACTTGACCATGGTGTATGATCATTTTAGTGTGCTGTTGGATTCTGTTTGCTAGTATTTTGTTGAGGATTTTTACATCTATGTTCATCAGTGACATTGGCCTGTAGTTTTCTTTCTTTGTTCATGTAATAAATGTAATACAGATGAAGAAAACCAGACATCTTTGTCTGGTTTTGGTATCAGGGTGATGTTGGCCTCATAGAATGAACTTGGGAGTGTACCTTCCTCTGCAATTTTTTGGAAGAGTTTCAGAAGGGTTTCAAATAATTCTCTAATTATTTGATAGAATTCGACTGTGAAGCCATCTGGTCCTGGATTTTTGTTTGTAGGAATTTTTTTAATCACAGGTTCAATTTCATTACTTGTGATTGGTTTGTTCCCATTTTCTATTTCTTCCTGGTTCAGTCTTGGGAGATTATACCTTTGTAAAGATTTGTCCATTTCTTCCAGGTTGTTCATTTTATTGGCATACAGTTGCTTTTAGTAGTCTCTTATGATCCTTTGTATTTCTGTGGCGTCCATTGTAACTTCTTGTTCATTTCTAATTTTATTGATTTGAGTCTCTCCTTTTTTTTTTTTTCTGATGAGTCTAGCTAAAGGTTTTAAAATTTTGTTTATCTTCTCAAAGAAACAGCTTTTAGTTTCATTGATCTTTTTTATTGTTTTCTTCATCTGTATTACATTTATTTCTGCCCTAAACTTTATGATTATTCCTTCAACTAACTTTGGGTTTTGTTTGTTCTTCTTTCTCTAGTTGCTTTAGGTGAAAGGATAGGTTGTTTGTTTGAGATTTTTCTTGTTTCCTAAGGTCAGATTGTATTACTATAACCTTTCCTCTTAGAATTGCTTTTGCTAAATCCCACAGATTTTGGATTGTCGTATTTTTGTTGTCATTTATCTCTAGGTATTTTTTCACTTCCTCTTTGAATTCTTCTGTGATCCATTGGTTGTTTAGTAACATGTGATTTAGCCTTGCATTTGTGTTTTTACATTTTTTTCCTGTACTTTCATTCTTTCTTCCTTTAAACTATTTGCAGACTTTCTCTTTTTTTAATTAATTAATTTATTTATTTCTTTATATTTGGCTCTGTTCGGTCTTCATTGTTGTGCACGGGCTTTCTCTAGTTGCGGTGAGCAGGGGCTACTCTTCATTGAGGTGTGTGGGTTTCTCATTTTGGTGGCTTCTCTTGTTGCAGAGTACAGGTTCTAGGTGTGTGTGCTTCAGTAGTTGTGGCATGACGGCTCAGTAGTTGTGGCTTGCGGACTCTAGAGCACAGGTTCAGTAGTTGTGGCACACAGGCTTAGTTGCTCTACCTCATGTGAGATCCTCCAGGACCAGGGATCAAACCTGGGTCCCCTGCATTGACATGTGGATTCTTAACCACTGTGCCACCAGGGAAGTCCCTCCTGTACTTTATTTCTAATCTCATAGTGCTGTGGCCAGAAAAGATGCCTGATATGATTTCAATTTTCTTAAATTTACTGAGGCTTGATTTGTGATCCAAGATGTGATGTATCCTAGAGAATATTCCATGTGCACTTGAGAAGAAAGTGTATCGTGCTGCTTTGGATAGAACATCCTATAAATATCAATTAAGTCAACCTGGTCTAATATGTCATTTAAGGCCTGTGTTTCCTTATTGATTTTTTTCTGGATGATCTGTCCATTGGTGTAAGTGGGGTGTTAAAGTCCTCCACTTTTATTGTGTTGCTGTCAATTTCCCCTTTTATGGCTGTTAGCATTTGCCTTATATATTGAAGTTGGGTGCATATATATTTACAATTGTTATATCTTCTTATTGGATTGATCCCTTGATCATTATGTAGTGTCCTTCCTTGTCTCATAACAGTCTTTTTTTTTTAAGTTTATTTTTTCTGATATGGGTATTGTTACTCCAGCTTTCTTTTGATTTCTGTTTGCATGGAAGATCTTTTTTTCATTCCCTCAGTTTCAGTCTGCATGTGTCCCTAGGTCTGAAGTAAGTCTCTTGTAGGCAACATATATACAAGTCTTGTTTTTGTACCCATCTATCTATGTCTTTTGGTTGGAATATTTAATTCATTTACATTTAAGGTAATTATTGATATGTATGTTCCTATTGCTTTTTGTAACTGTTTTGGATTTGTTTTTGTTGGTCTTCTTTCTTCCCTTCTTCTTTGGTTCTATCCTCTTGTAGTTTGATTACTAACTTTAGTGTTGTTGTTGAGTTGCTTTTTCTTTTTGTGTGTGTATCTATTGCAGTTTTTTTGGTTTACACTTCCCATGACATTTTGATATAGCAGTGTATATACGTAGAAAGTTATCTAAGTCTCACAGTTTCTTTTTTTTTCTTTCTTTCTTTTTTTTTTTTTTTTGCAGCACGTGGACCTCTCACTGTTGTGGCCTCTCCCATTGCAGAGCACAGGCTCTGGACATGCAGGCTCAGAAGCCATGGTTTATGGGCCCAGCCACTCCGCAGCATGTGGGATCTTCCTGGACCGGGGCACAAACCTGTGTTCCCTGCATTGGCAGGTGGATTCTCAACCACTGCACCACCAGGGAAGCCCTCACAGTTTCTTTTTTGATGTCATATTTCTGTGTGGATGATTTCCTACTATTACTTTTATGTTGGCCTTTATGATGAGCATCCCCATTTGTGATTTTCTTCTTCCTAGTTATGGCTTCTTTTTTTTTTCTACCTTGAATAGTTCTATTAGCATTCCTTGTAAGGCTGGTTTGGTGGTGCTGAATTCTCTTAGCTTTTGCTTGTCTGTAAAGGTTTTGATTTCTCCATTGAATCTGTATGACATCCTTGCTGGGTAGAGTATTCTTGGGTGTAGAATTTTTCCCTTTCATTACTTTCAATATATCATGCCACTCTCTTCTGGCCTGCAGTGTTTCTGATGAAAAATCTACTGATAACCTTACAGGGATGTTATTTTCGGTTACTTGTTGCTTTTCCCTTGTTGTTTATCCTGTATGGGACTCTCTGTGCTTCCTGGATTTGGAGGACAGTTTCCTTTCCCTGTTAGGAGACTTTTCAGCTATAATCTCTTCAAATATTTTCTCAGACCCTTTCCCTTTCTCTTCTTCTTCTTGGATCCCTATAATGTGAATGTTGTTGTGATTAATGGGAATGTTGTTGTGATTAATGTTGTCCTCATTTCTTTTCTTTATTCTATCTTGTGGCAGTGATTTCCACCACTCTGTCTTCCAGCTCACTTATTCGTTCCTCTGACTCATTTATTCTTCTAGTGTATTCAGCTAGATTCCTTCTAGTATATTTTTCATTTCATTTGTTGTGTTGTTCACCTCTGTTTGTTTGTTCTTAAACCTTCTATCTCTGTGTTAAGCATTTCTTTTACCTTCTTGGTCTGTGCCTCTATTGTTTCCAAGATTTTGAATCATCTTTACTATCATTACTCTGAATTCTTTTTCGGGTAGATTGCCTATCTCCTCTTCCTTTAGTTGTTCTCATATGTTTTTGTTTTGTTCCTTCATCTGTCACATATTTCCCTCTCATCTCATTTTGTCTTACTTTCTGTGTTTGTGGTCTCTCTTCCATAGACTGCAGGACCATAGTTCCTCTTGCTTCTTGTCTGCCTCCTGGTGGGTGTGGTTAGTCCAGGGAATTGTGTAGGCATCTTGGTGGGAGGGAGTGGTGTCTGCCCTCTGGTGGGTTAATTTGGGTGTTTTCCCTCTGGTGGGCAGGGCTGTGTGATGGGGTGTATTTTGAGGTGGTTGTGAGCTTAGTACTACTTTAGGCAGCCTGTCTTCTGATGGGTGGGTCTGTGTTCCTATCAGTTTGGTTGTTTGTCCTGAGGATTTCCAATACTTGAATCTACAGGTTGTTGGGTGGAGTCAGGTCTTGGTGCCAAAATGGAGGCATCTGGGAGAGCTCACGCCAATAATTTTTTCCCAGGACTTCTACTACCAGTGTCATTGCCCCCTTAGTGAGCTACAGCTGACACTCATCACCCCGAGGGACCCTCAAAGACCCCCATGTAAGTCTAGCCCAGGTTCCTGTGGAGGTACTGCTTTGTGCTGGGTCCCAGTGCAAGTGAGAAATTTTGTGCACCCTCCAATAGTGGAGTCCTTGTTTTCTCCAGCCCTGTGGAGCTCTTAAACTCAAGCCCTGCTGACCTTCAAGGCTAAATGTTCTGCTGACCTTCAAGGCTAAAGGCTCTTGATACCAGAACCTCAGACTGTCTTGGAGGGCTATTTTTATGTGGAAACATTCCTGTGTAGCCTGTGTGGGTTTAATTATTTGCTGTGGGCACTGTTTGTAGTATAGATGTCTGCCACTTCTTTCTTCTGTGTATGCTGGCCATTATCCCTTCGATAAGAGGTGTGACTGATGTTGTGGTGACCATAGTTTGCACTAGATATTGAGTAGGGTCTCCCCTTTTCTCTGTGGTTGTCACTTCCCTGTCAGGGATGGGGTCTGCTCCCTAGTTGTTGGAGAAAGAGCTCCCAGATCTGTTTCTTAGCTGTGTTTCTGATCTGTGGTGTTAGGTAGGTGGGATTGGAGCATGCTATGGGGGAGAATCCACTGAGTTTTCCTCCTCTGGAGCTGTTCACCTGTGGGTGTGGGTGTGCTCTGTTGGGTCACCTTTCACCAGTTGTGTGAGCTTTCATATTACACTGTTTTTGGCACTGCTCTTGGCCAAAACTTAACCATGGTTATGTTGGCAATTGGCCCTGGTGACTTTCACACATTGTTTTCACCAGGCCACCAGCATAGATCCACTGAAGTCATGTCCCAGGATTGCAGTAATCATGGGTCTAGACTGCTGTGGGTGTTATGGAGACAGTGACACAGGTCCTATCCCACTTCCTCTCCTCTTTCTTGTCCCTTCTTCTTTCTTTAGTCATACCCAGTTACACGGGAAACTTTCTTGTCCTTTTAGTGTCTGAGTTCCTCTGCCAGTGTTTAGCAGGTGCTCTGTTAGAATTGTTTCATTTGTAGAGGTAGCTTTGATGCATTTGTGGGGAGAGGTATACTCTATGTCCTCCTACTCTTTGGCTTTCTTGACTTCTCCCTATATAAACATGGGTTTTTAGGATTATAAAACTACTGTATTTTTATTGTGAAAATTTGAAAAATGAAAATTTAAAAGCCCACAACCGAAATACTCAGTCATAGGCAATAACTCACAATGTCATCATTTTGAGAATATCACAATTAGTATTTTGTTAAAAAAAAATCTTTTTGACCCCAATAAAGATGTTAAAAAAAAAGAAAAAAAAAAGAAAAAAAAATCTTTTTGCACATATATACATATACACATATATATGTCAAGTATACTATAATAATGTGTCTTACTGGTGTAATTACTATTTTTATTTAATGATGTATTATATTTCCTGAATTTAGATGCTTTTGCATTATTTCTAATGTCTGCAGAAAAGTTCTTAGTGTAAACATATAATTTATAAATTATATCTTATTCTGGCATTTAGATTAGCTCTCCTTTGGATTTGATTTAATTATACTTACCTTGCAATAAACTTTTACAGAATAAACACTGAATATATCTACCTAGAATTAGGATTGCTGGACTAAAATATACATATATTTAAAATCTTTTGATAGCTTTATCCAAATTACCCTTTCAAAAACTTAGTTATTTACATTCCTGCCTCCAATGAATCACAGGCCATTTCCTCACATGTTTGCCAATGATGAATACTAAGAAAATTAAACTCTCCCAAAGCAACAGGCAAAACACATTTTATGCTGTAATATTTTGTTTACTTGTGTAGTTAAATGCTTTTTAATATATTTTACATTCCATTATTTCTATACATACTTTTGCTTACTTTCTGTACCACAGACTTCATGTAATTGCAATTAAGTGTCATTTTACCTGGAGAAGGCATATTCTAAGTACAGTTGCACCAGGACTTGGTCCAGGGACAGCATCTGATTAAAATTCCACATGAGATCACATTCTCATAATTACTCAGCATCAAAAGTCAGTAGAGATTTCTTTATTAAGGACAGTGGTTTTCTTCTTCAGTGAAATAAAAGGTGTCAAAACTCAACAAAACTGGGGTATTTTTACTAGAAAATGAAGTGACCTTACTCTGTCAGCTCTGTTGGAGAATAAACGGTGAGACTGAACCATAGCAGACTACCTCCTTTTCCTTCTTTTTGCTGACCATAGTGTTGGAGATTAGTAGCAATCATTGAGCCAGGGGAAAAACAATAATACACTATGTAGCTGTCCAGTTTTCCCAGAACGATTTATTGAAAGACTGTTTTTTGCTCCATTGTATAATATTGCCTCCTTTGTTGTACATTAATTGACCATAGGTGTGTGGGTTAATTTCTGGGCTTTCTGTACTGGTCCATTGATCTATATTTCTATTTTTGTGTCAGTACCATACTGTTTTGATCAGTATAACTTTGAAATATAGCCTGATATTAAGGATCCTTATTCCTCCAACTCCATTCTTCTTTCTCAAGATTGATTTGGCTATTCAGAGTTTTTTTTGTGTGTGTCTCCATACAAATTTTAAGATTTTTTGTTCTAGCTCTGTAAAAAGTGTCATTGGTAATTTTTTATTTTTATTTTTATTTATTTATTTTGTGGTACACAGGCTTCTCAGTGTTGTGGCCTCTCCCATTGTGGAGCACAGGCTCTGGACACACAGGCTCAGCAGCCATGGCTCATGGGCCTAGCCACTCCATGGCATGTGGGATCTTCCCGGACTGGGGCACGAATCCGTGTCCTCTGCATTGGCAGGTGGACTCTCAACCACTGCGCCACCAGGGAAGCCCCCGTTGGAAGATTTTTAATCACAGTTCCAATTTCCTTACTTGTGACTGGTCATTCATATTTTCTATTTCTTCCTGGTTCAGTCTTGGGAAATTTTACCTTTCTAGGAATTTGTCCATTTCTTCCAGGTTGTCCATTTTTTGGCATACAGTTGCTTGTATTAGTCTCTTATGATCCTTTGTATTTCTGCAATGTCTGTTGTAACTTCTCCTTTTTCATTTCTAATTTTATTTGTTTGAGTCCTCTCCCTTTTTTTCTTGATGAGTCTGGCTAACAGTTTATCAATTGTGTTTATCTTCTCAAAGAACCAACTTTTAGTTTCATTGATCTTTGCTATTGTTTTCTTCATCTCTATTTCATCTATTTCTGCTCTTATCTTCATGATTCCTTTCCTTCTACTAATTTTAGGTTTTGTTTGTTCTTCTTCTTCTAGTTGCTTTATGTGTAAGGTTAGGTTGTTCATTTGTGATTTTTCTTGTTTCCTGAGGTAAGATTATATTGCTATAAACTTCTCTCATAGAACTGCTTTTGCTGCATCCCATAAGTTTTGGATAATTGTGCTTTCATTGTCATTTGTCTCTAGGTATTTTTTGATTTCCTCTTCGATTTCTTCAATGATCCATTGTTTGTTTAGTAGCATATTGCTTTGCCTCCATGTGTTTGTGATTTTTACAATTTTTTCTTGTAGTTTACTTTTAATCTCATAGAGTTGTGGTCAGAAAAGATGCTTGGTATGATTTCAATTTTATTAAATTTACTGATGCTTGCTTTGTTTCCCAGCATGTGGTCAATCCTAGAGAATATTCCATGTGCACATGAGAAGAACATGTATCCTTCTGCTTTTGGATAGAAAGCTCTATAAATATCAGTTAAGTCCATCTGTTCTAAAGTGTTATTTAAGGCCTGTGTTTCCTTATTGATTTTCTGTCTGGGTGATCTGTGTATGATGAAAGTGAGATGTTTAATTCCCCCACTATTTTTGTGTTACTATCCACTTCTCCCTTTATGGCTGGTAATATTTTCCTTATATATTGAGGTGCTCCGATGTTGGGTGCATACATATTTACAATTGTTGTATCTTATTCCTGTATTGATCTCTTGACTATTTGTGGGGAAACTGGACAGCTATATGCAAAACAAAAAAAATGAAATTGGAACATTCTTTAACACCATACACAAAAATAAATTCAAAATGGATTAAAGACATAAATGTGAGACTGGACATTATACAATTCTTATAGGAAAACATAGGCACAACACTGTGACATAAATCATAGCAATATCTTTTTGAACCGTCCCCCAGAATGATGGAAATAAAAACAAACATAAACTAATGGAACCTAATTACACTAAAAGCTTTGCACAGGAAAGGAGACCAGAAACAAAATGAAAAGACACCCTAAGAATAGGAGAAAATATTTGCAAATGATGTGACTGGCAAGGGATTAGTCTCCAAAATTTACAAACAGCTTTTGTGGCTTAATATTTTCAAAACAAATGACCCAATTAAAAAATGCACAGAAGTCCTAAATAGACATTTCTCCAACGAAAACATACAGATGGCCAAGATGCATATTAAAAGATGTTCAACTTCACTTATTATTAGAGAAATTCAAATCAAAACTACAATGAAATATCATCTCACACCAGTCATAGTGGCTATCATAAAAGAATACAGAAACCATAAATCCTGGAGAGGGTGTAGAGAGAAGGGAACCCTCCTATGCTCTGGGGGTAATGTAAATTGGTGCAACCACTATGGAGAACAATATGGATGTTTCTTAAGAACTAAAAATAGAGCTACCATATGATCCTGCAATTCCACTCCTGGACATGTATACAGAGAAAAACATGGTTTGAAAATATACATGCACCCCAACATTCATTGAAGCATTGTTTACAAGACATGGATGAAGCCCAAATATCCATCAACAGATCAATGGATAAAAAAGATTTTGTACTTATATACAATGGAATATTACTCAACTATTAAAAAGAAGGAAATAATGTCATTTGCAGCAACATGGATGAAACTAGAGGTTGTCATACTGAGTGAAGTAAGTCAGACAGAGAAATAGAAATATTATATAATATCCCTTATATGCAGAATCAAAAAGAAAAAAAATGATACAAATGAATTTATTTACAAAACAGTAATAGACTCACAGACTTAGGGAATTAACTTATGGTTACTGGGGGAAAGGGTCAGGGAGAAGGAAAGTTCGGGAGTTTGGGATTGACATGTACACATTGCTGTATGTAAAATGAATAACCAACAAAGACTTAGTGTATAGCACATGAAACTCTGCTCAATAGTATGTAACAACTTAAATGGGAAAATAATTTGAAAAATAATAGATACATGTATATGTATAACTGAATCACTTGCTGTACACCTGAAACTAACACAATATGGTTAATCAACTGTACTCCAATATAAAATAAAATGTTAAAAAATGTAATACACCAGATTTATTAAAGGACTACCTTAAAAATATGCTGTTTTGGAATTTGTGCATAAGAGTGGGAATAGTGACAAAAAGGGCTACACCTTGAGTGTGCTGTGCCCCAGGACCCCTTCATTATATACACACTTTGATTAAACAATGCATTGCAAAAATTCATGGGTCATTTGAGGTGTAGTGATTTATTGATAAAGAGTTAGTAAAATGGATAAAAAAGAGGCAAGCATTCACTTTTTACTGTATTATTAGCAGGCACATTTGCAGAATCTTTGCAGTATCCAAGCACCATCTTTCCTGTCTAGTCCAGAAACCATATCTATTTTTTGTTTATTTTGTTTTGTTTCACTTTATGGCCAATGACACAGTTTCGGGCTAATTTCAGTTCTCCCATTATAAGAAAGGTATCATTACTGTTGTTGCTCACAATAATATAGCTCTTGGGAATCTGTTTATGTTGAAATAATATAGATCTTCTTGCCTCTTTTGTTCCTAATATCTTTTATTTAATGCTGTTTACATACTCAGGATGCTTCATCATCTATCCTGTCCCTAGTGACCACTGACTTCAGATGACTTCCTTAAGATTGTTACTTTGCTTTGATTATGATGCTCACAAGTGCAATTTTACCCAAATTATGCAGGAAAATGTGAAGAAGAATTCATTTTCCAGTCATGTTAAATTACCATTTGGAATTTCATAGCACAGACAAAAAACTGTATCCATTATTGAACTCTTTAAGCAATGGTCACTGCATTCATAGAGTGACCTGTTTCAATTTTGCAACATCTCTACTTATGTGAGGGACCTGAAGGTAGAGTGAGATAAGTGGTCCCATTTGTTCAAGAAATGCCTTTTCCTCTAATCATCATGGAATAAGAACAACTCTGGAGATAACACTGACTTCATCAGTGTCAGACATCAGAAGGTAACAGTCAGAAAATCTTTTGTTGCAGAGTAATGGTTTGAAAAATCCCTTGAATGAGATAGACATGGCCACTCCTGGAAGACTGCTAGACCCTGGGTGGAAAGCCAGCAGTGGATGTGGAGTGGTAGCCTGGTTTTAACACAGGAAGCCATATGGGCTAAAGACATTGTCCCCACTCCTGCTGCCCTTGGGTGCTATAGACCCAGGCAGCACCATGGTGAGAACCAACACATAAGTCCACACATGTAGCCTAAGCCCAAGGGGCAGCTGTGGACCAGCCCAATAATAGCTCTCAAATCATCCTATGCGCATGGTGAGGGAAACACTCAAAATCGACACATAGTAGCGGGATCTCACACAACCCCAAAAACCCCAAAAACATTGCAGTGGCCGATAAGTGTAATCTGATCAGTGGTCTGTCCTTGTGAGGTTAGTGTAGACATTGTTTTTTGGCCTTTCATTTCTGTTTTTGTATTTGTCTCTGGTTACAAAACTGGTATCTGCACAATATAAAAATGTTGATAAATTCTAAACAATGTAACAAAAATAAGACAATGATAGTAGCATATTTCAGTGTTAATGTGTATAGTGGGCTTTGAAAAACTAGAGAGAGAATGTTGGATTATAAATCAAAGAACAAAATATTTATATGTGAATCCAAACCAATTTAAACTTAATAAATTAATCACTGATCTTCCTTACAGAACTATTCCAAATAACACCTTTAGACACACCCATCTCTAGGCAGTGTGGCTTAACTCCTTCCACCTTGAGTATGAGCTGTGCTTAGTCACTCAGTTTAAATGAATAGAGTATGAAAATAGAAAAATGGTAATTTTACAGTGGAGAAACTTGGCAAACACTGACTCAGCCAATTAATATCATACATGGAAATTCAGGTTGTTATCATGTATCCCCCCTATATGATATGATGAGAAGGGCATTTCACCTCCGTGGTGCTCTTTCAAAAAATCTATAAATCCAGATGAACCCAAATTGGGAAACATTCTAAAAAAGACCTAATGAGTATTCTTCAAATTTTTCAAAAACTTGGGAAAAAAAAAAAAAAGAAAACACTGAGAAACCCTCGGAGATACAAGAAGACTAAGGAAACATAGTGACCAAACGTGATTATCCTACATTAGAACCTGGAACAGAAAAATGGCATTACTGGGAAAACTGGTGAAATTTAAATCAAGTTTGTAGTTCAGTTAATAGTATTGTAACACTGTTAACTTCTTCACAATGTCAGTATTAGGGGAAGCTTGTTGTGAAGGGTTTGCAGAAACTCTCTACGCTATCTTGGCAAACTTTCTGTAAATTTGAAATTATTTCACACTAAAAAGCTTTAAAAAATACTAGTACATTCCTGGCCAGTTTATTTTTCCTGCAAACGCTCTTTCAAACAAAGAAATGTTTATAATTTCTATGTGATTTAATATCTATTTTACAACTTACAGTTTCATCACATGTGTTTCAAAGTCATTAAGAGTTCATAGAAACCTTTAACAGGAGCAATTATTTTATGAATAATTTACTTAACTATTTGAATATCATTGAACATATAGATTTTAGTAATTTTTATTATTACAAATAATTTTGTGATTAAAATATTGTGCAGAAATCTTTATGTTCTATTTGGTTTATTTATTTAGGAAGTTATTTCAGTAAGTGAGAATGAAAAGCCAAAAAGAATATGAACTAAAAAAAAGAAGTTTCTGATATATATTATCAACTTCCTTTGCAGAAAGTTTAGTGACTCATTTTAAAAGAAGTAAGTGATATCTGAAAGACACTAGAATTTCATGAACAAAATTATATCAAGAACAAACTAAATGAGACAGTTAAACCTTAAGAAGAAAGAGAGAGAAGTTGTATTCTCATAGTAGGAAGTAAAATCTTCCAGCCCCAGCAGATATTACACACATTTGGATAAAGATCAAAGGAAGCAAGAATGTTAAAAAAAATAAATAAAAAATGGGGAAAATATACTTATTTTTCTAAATCTACTTGTGTGTGTATGTGTGTGTGTGTGTGTGCAAAGGGATTTACCAACAACCACTCATCCAGTTTCAAGTATACTGAAAACAGAAGGACTAGCATCTGATCCTGGTTCTACCAATTATGAGTTGTAATTCAGGTTGAGTTGTATCTGTCTCAGCCTCAGTTTCCTCACATAAAAGGAGGCAATATTAAAGTAGATATTTTTTTGAAAATCATTCCTTTACATTTCTCTACTAGTAATCACCAGGGATTTATTCATGCTTCTTAGTTTGTAGAGAAATATTTGATTACCTCCCCCTGTCTAATGGAGGGTAGGTATATGAGATTTCTAATAACTATTTTTCTCATCTGTTTCCCTTTTGAATATGGAGTTTGAGATGCTACATGCCCTGCAGACTTCTGGTTAATATAAGGGATTGTGGTCATCCACAATCTTTCCTGAATATGTTCACCTGCTGTCCACTCATGTACTCCAACAGTGGATTCTCTACTGGATTGACTACCCATTCCCTAGCTTATCAATCATTATGCTTTGTTGTGATTACTTTATGAGGGCATGGGTCAAGCAATTTTTTTTTGAGAACATGGGACAAGCTGATTTTGGTCATTGTGCTAAGATCTAAGGATATCTCTAATTAAACTCTACATACTTTAAATTAAACATCTTGTTGGCTCTTAAAATTTAGAAAAATAAAAGCTCAGTTCTCTTATGGTGGACATGAAGTAACATTATTACCTACTATTTGACTTCTATGGACTATTGTCACCATGTAAATGTGTCCTTTTTTTCTCTGCATATCCAACCCCAATCTTCTTGTCAATGCCCTGTCCAAATCTTTCTCTTGCCTTGAGTTTTCTTTAATTATTTTTTCTTACCTCTTCCCCAAATTCACACAAATCTTGACTTCCTTTAATGTTTAACGGTTTTTAAAGTAAAAGTTAACTAGATATTTACCACATGCTGGTTTGTGTGTGTATGGTTAGAGGGATGGTTATTTAACAGAGCATAGCTTCCTTAGCTATGAAGCCTTGGAGTTGAATCTCAGCTTTACCATTTACTAGCTATGGGACTTTGGGCAAGTTACAGAACCTCACAGAGTTGCATTGCTCCTTCTGTAAAACAGGGGAAATAATTCCTTTGCAGGCTTCTTGTGTGGCTTAAGTAGGATATTCATCATGTAAAATGTCTTGCTCTAAGTGCTCAGTTTTATTTCTAACTTTCCCTCTCATGGTTGTTGTTTATTTTCTTATAAAATAAAGTTTTGGCTTAACAAGGAATACTAGCAACATTGAAAGCATTTTGGAAAATTAAATGTCACAAATTTAGCATACATCAAACACCTGGTCCAGAGAAAGTCAGGGACGAGTTTTTAAAATACTGCTAAATAAAGTTTGTCATGTTAAATCAGGTTTGCTCTCTTGTCTTGATTATTTGTTTTAGTAAATCTTTCCCCATTCTTATATAACATATTTTAGTTAGTTAGTTTGTGGTTAATATTTAAAATTCATCTCAATGCCTTCAGTTCTGTTAGTAACTAAACTTGTTGTGGATAAGTCATCATTAAATGGCCTAGGAGATTTGTAGAATGTAGAGTGCTCTGTATGTATTAGCTGAGGTCTGAATTGCTGATCTTACAAGAAATGTGGCATGTGTAAAGTCTAATTGTATTCTTGTTTTGATAGCTTCCAATTCTGAGTAATTAAACATTGCTCATATAGTGTTCTAATGTTAATTACATTCCCATTTGCCAGAGGCTACATGTTCCCCCAAATGCCCAAAGACAGTATCTGGGAAAAACCAAATAAGTTAGAGGCAAGTAGTAGATATCTACATTTATCTACTTTAAGCAATTAATTTTGATGTTACTCATAAGAGTTCATCAATCTTGAAGTTTGACTCTTGAAGGGCTAGAATCTCCAAGTGGTCAAGAATGTGATAACCATGGTTTCATCAGAACACTCTGTTCTTTCTAATTTCAGCTGTGATGTTTATGTATTACATTGTTGAAGAACAAATTTCCTTGCTTACAGAAGCAGAGGGTGCCATTTTGAAACTGTGTAACAATGGCAAATGGCTAAATCTCCTATGTTACCTGGCCAGAAAGTTTAGTCATTAAATCTTTTACTCCCTCAGTCACAAAAGGCAGTCCCCCTTTTTGAGAGATTAGAAAACCACAAAAGATTCTGCTCTAGGAAATTACTGTATTTTCTTATGTTTGAGACAGATAGTTGAGGTTGCTGATAAAGCCGTGTGTTCCTTAGCTTTATCTTATGCTCTTATCAAATTTGGTGTTGTTGCCTGTTCTTTATATAAAAAAGAAACATTAATAGAAAAACAATATTATTGGGGAAAATTGTGAAAAAAATGACAGTTAAGGAGATATCTTTTATAAGAAAATATTCTTAGAAAATATCCCCCCATAGGAGCTCCAAGATGGCAGAAGAGTAAGACGCAGAGATCACCTTCTTCCCCACAATTACGTCAGAAATACAATTACATGTGGAACAACTCCTACAGAACATCTACTGAACGCTGGCAGAAGACCTCAGACCTCCCAAAAGGCAAGAAACTCCCCATGTACCTGGGTAGGGTAAAAGAAAAAACAGAGATGGCACCTGCACCAGTGGGAGGGAGCTGTGAAGGAGGAAAGGTTTCCACACACTAGGAAGGCCCTTCACCACCTGAGACTGTGGGTGGTGGAGTGGGGAGCTTTGGAGCCACAGAAGAGAGTGCAGCAACAGGGGTGTGGAGGGCAAAGTGGAGAGATTCCCACACAGAGGATCGGTGCTGACCAGCACTCATCAGCCTGAGAGGCTTGTCTGCTCACCCACTGGGACAAGTGGGGGCTGGGAGCTGAGGCTTGGGTTTCAGTCAGATCCCAGGGAGAAGACTGGGGTTGGCTGTGTGAACACAACCTGAAGGGGGATAGTGCACCACAGCTAGCCAGGAGGGAGTCCAGGAAAATATCTGGAGATGCCAAAGAGACAAGAGACTATTTCTTGCCTCTTTGTTTCCTTGTGCGTGAGGAGAGAGGATTAAGAATGCTGCTTAAATGAGTTCCAGGGATGGGCACAAGACGCGGCTATCAGTGTGGATCCCAGAGATGGGCATGAGACACTAAGACTGCTGCTGCAGCCACCAAGAAGCCTGTGTGCAAGCACAGGTCACTCTCGACACCTTCCCTCCAGGGAGGCTGTGCAGCCTTCCACTGTCCCGTGATGCAGGAAAAACTTCCCTGGGAGAATGCAAGGCGTGCTTCAGGCTGGGGCAAAGTCTCCCTGGCCTCTGCCACCATAGGCTAGCCCCACAACTGTACCCCTCAATCCCTCCATTCTAAGTGAGGCAGAGCCCCCAAAGCAGCTGTTTCTTTAACCCTGTCCTGTCTGAGTGAAGAACAGACACCCTCAGGTGACCTACACACAGAGGCAGGTCCAAATCCTGAACAGCAGGAGCCGTGTGAACAAAGAAGAGAAAGGGAAATCTTACGCAGCAGCCTCAGGAGTAGCGGTTGAAATCACCACAATCAACTTGATGTACCCTGCATCTGTGGAATACCTGAAAAGACAATGAATCATTGCAAATTGAGGAGGTGGACTTTGGGAGAAACGATATATATATATATATTTTTTTTTCCTTTTTCTCTTTTTGTGAGTGTGTATGTGTATGCTTCTGTGTGTGATTTTGTCTGTATAGTTTTGTTTTTACCATTTGTCCTAGGGTTCGGTCTGTCCATTTTTTTTTCTTTACTTAAAAAAAATACTTTTTTCTTAATAATACATTTTATTTTAATAACTTTATTTTATTTTATTTTATCTTCTTCTTTATTTCTTCCTTTTTTTCCTCCCTTTTACTCTGAGCCGTGTGGAGGACAGGCTCTTCGTGCTCCTGCCAGGCATCAGGGCTGTGTCACTGAGGTGGGAGAGCCAAGTTCAGGACTCTGGTCCACAAGAGACCTCCCAGCTCCATGTAATATCAAATGGTGAAAAATATCCCAGAGATCTCAATCTCAATGCCAAGACCCATCTCCACTCAACGACCAGCAAGCTACAGTGCAGGACACCCTATGCCAAACAACTAACAAGACAGGAACACAACCCCATCTAGGAGCAGAGAGGATGAATAAAATCATAATAAGGCCACAGAAACCCCAAAACACACACCACATGTGGACCTGCCCACCAGAGAGAAAAGATCCAGCCTCATCCACCAGAACACAGGAAATAGTCCCCTCCACCAGGAAGTCTACACAACTCACTGGACCAGCCACTGGGGACAGACACCAAAAACAATGGAGACTATGAACCTGAAGGCTGTGAAAAGGAGACCCCAAACACAGTAAGTTAAGCAAAATGAGAAGACCGAGAAACACACAGTGGATGAAGCAGCAAGGCAAAAATCAAGCAGACCTAACAAATGAAGAGGAAATATGCCGTCTACCTGAAAAAGAACTCAGAATAATGATAGTAAACAGGATCCAAATTCTGGAAATAGAATGGAGAAAATATAAGAAACATTTAAAAAGGAGTTAAAAGAACTAAACAGCAAAGAAACAGACATGAACAACACAATAAATGAAATTAAAAATTCTCTAGAAGGGATCGATAGCAGAATAACTGAGGCAGAAGAACGGATAAGTGACCTGGAAGATAAAATAGTGGAAATAACTACTGTGGAGCAGAATAAAGAAAAAAGAATGAAGAGAATTGAGGACAGTCTCAGAGACCTCTGGAACAACATTAAACACACCAACATTTGAATTATAGGGATCCCAGAAGAAGAAGAGAAAAAGAAAGGGTCTGAGAAAATATTTGAAGAGATTATGGTTGAAAACTTCCATAATATGGGAAAGGATACAGTTAATCAAGTCCTGGAAGCACAGACAGCATAAATCCAAGGAGAAACATGCCAGGACACATATTAATCAAACTATCAAAAATTAAATTCAAAGAAAAATATTAAAGGCAACAAGTGAAAAACAACAAGTAACACATAAGGGAATCCCCATAAGGTTAACAGCTGAACTTTCAGCAGAAACTCTGCAAGCCAGAAGGGAGTGTAAGGACATATTTGAACTGATGAAAGAGAAAAAAAACTATAAACAAGATTACTCTAACCAGCAAGGATCCATTCAGATTTGGTGGAGAAATTAAAACATTTATAGACAAGCAAAGGTTAAGAGAATCAACACTACCAAACCAGCTTTACAACAAATGCTAAAGGAACTTCTCTAGGCAGGAAACACAAGAGAAGAAAAAAACCTACAGTAATAAACCCAGAACAATTAAGAAAATGGTAATAGGAACATACATATCAATAATTACCTTAAATGTAAATGGATTCAATGCTCCAACCAAAGACATAGATTGGCTGAATGGATACAAAAACAAGACCCATATATATGCTGCCTACAAGAGACAGACTTCAGACCGAGGGACACATACAGACTGAAAGTGAGGGATGGAAAAAGATATTCCATGCAAACGGAAATAGAAAGAAAGCTGGAGTAGCAATTCTTATATCAGAAAAAATAGACTTTAAAACAAAGACTATTACAGGAGACAAAGAAGGACACTATATAATGATCAAGGGATCAATCCAAGAAGAAGATATAGCAATTGTAAATATGTATGCACCCAACATAGGAGCACCTCAATACATAAGGCAAATACTAACAGCAATAAAAGGGGAAATTGGCAGTAACACAATCATACTAGGGGACTTTAACACCCCACTTTCACCAATGGACAAATCATCCAAAATGAAAATAAATAAGGAAACACAAGCTTTAAATTATACATTAAACATTATGGGCTTAATTGATATTTAGAGGACATTCCATCCAAAAACAAAAAATTACACATCCTTCTCCAGTTCTCATGGAACATTCTCCAGGATAGCTTATACCTTAGGTCACAAATCAAGCCTTGGTAAATTTAAGAAAATTGAAATCATATGAAGTATCTTTTCCAACCACAACACTATGAGATTAGATATCAATTACAGGAAAAAATCTGTAAGAAATATGAACACATGGAGACTAAAAAATACGTTACTAAATAACCAAGAGATCACCGAGGAAATCAAAGAGGAAATCAAAAAATACCTAGAAACAAATGACAATGAAAACTCAATGACACAAAACCTATGGGCTGCAGCAAAAGCAGTTCTAAGAGAGAAGTTTATAGCTATACAAGCCTACCTTAAGAAACAAGAAACCTCTCAAATAAACAACCTAACATTACACCTAAGGCAATTAGAGAAAGAAGAACAAAACAACCCCAAAGTTAGAAAAAAGAATGAAATCATAAAGATCAGATCAGAAATAAATGAAAAAGAAATGAAGGAAATGATAGCAAAGATCAATAAAACTAAAACTGGTTCTTTGAAAAGATAAACAAAATTGATAAACCATTAGCCAGATTTATCAAGAAGAAAAGGGAGAAGACTCAAATCAATGGAATTAGAAATGAAAAAGGAGAAGTAGCAACTGACACTGCAGAAATACAGAAGATCATGAGAGATTACTACAAGCAACTACATGTCAGTAAAATGGACTACCTGGAAGAAATGGACAAATTCTTAGAAATGCACAATGTTCTGAGACTGAACCAGGAAGAAATAGAAAATATGGACAGACCAATCACAAGCACTGCAATAGAAACTGTGATTAAAAATATTCCAACAAACAAAACTCCAGGACCAGATGGCTTCACAGGTGAATTCTATCAAACATTTAGGGGAGAGATAATACCTATCCTTCTGAAACTCTCCCAAAATATAGCAGAGAGAGAAGCACTCCCAAAATCATTCTACGAGGCCAACATCACTCTGACACCAAAACCAGACAAAGATGTCACAAAGAAAGAAAACTACAGGCCAATATCACTGATGGATATAGATGCAAAACTCCTCAACAAAATACTAGCAAACAGAATCCAACAGCACATTAAAAGGATCATACACTATGATCAAGTGGGCTGTATCCCAGGAATGCAAGGATTCTTCAATATACGCAAATCAATCGACGTGATACAGCATATTAACAAAATGAATGAGAAAAAACATATAATCCTCTCAATAGATACAGAGAAAGCTTTTGACAAAATTCAACACCCATTTATGATAAAAACCTTCCAGAAAGTAGGCATAGAGGGAACTTTCCACAACATAATAAAGGCCATATATGAGAAACCCACAGCCAACATCGTCCTCAATGGTGAAAAACAGAAACCATTTCCACTAATATCAGGAACAAGACAAGGTTGCCCACTCTCACCACTATTATTCAACATAGTTTTGATAGGTTTAGCAACAGCAATCCAAGAAGAAAAAATAAATAAAAGGAATCCAAATCGGAAAAGAAGGAGTAAAGCTGTCACTGTTTGCAAATGACATGATACTCTACATAGAGAATCCTAAAGATGCTACCAGAAAACTACTAGAACTAATCAATGAATTTGGTAAAGTAGCAGGATACAAAATTAATACACAGAAATCTCTTGAATTCCTATACACTAATGAAGGAAAATCTGAAAGTGAAATTAAGAAAACACTCCCATTTACCATTGCAACAAAAAAATAAAATGTCTAAGAATAAACCTACCTAAGGTGACAAAAGACCTGTATGCAGAAAATTATAAGACACTGATGAAAGAAATTAAAGATGATAAAAATAGATGGAGAAATTTATCATGTTCTTAGATTGGAAGAATCAATATTGTACAAAAGACTCTACTACCAAAAGCAGTCTACAGATTCAGTGCAATCCTTAACAGACTACCACTGGCATTTTTCACAGAACTCGAACAAAAAATTTCACAATTTGTATAGGAAACACAAAAGACCCCGAATAGCCAGAGCAATTTTGTTAAAGAAAAAACTTAGCTGGAGGAATCAGTTTCCCTGACTTCAGATTATACTACAAGGTTACAGTAATCAAGACAGTATGGTCCTGCCACAAAAACAGAAATATAGATCAATGGAAGAGGATAGAAATCCCAGAGGTAAACCCACACACATATTGTCACCTTATCTTTGATAAAGGAGGCAAGAATATACAGTGCAGAGAAGACAGCCTCTTCAATAAGTGGTGCTGGGAAAATTGGACAGCTACATGTAAAATAATGAAATTGGAACACTCCCTAACACCATACACAAAAATTAGCTCAAAATGGATTATAATGTAAATATAACGTCAGACAGCATCAAACTCTTAGAGGAAAACATAGACAGAACACTCTATTACATAAATTATGACAAGATCATTTTTGACCCACGTCCTAGAGAAATGGAAATAAAAACAAACAAATGGAACCTAATGAAACTTAAAAGATTTTGCACAGCAAAGGAAACCATAAACAAGACGAAAAGACAACGCTCAGTATTGGAGAAAATATTTGCAAATGAAATAACTGACAAAGGATTAATCTCCAAAACATACAAGCAACTCATGCAGCTCAATATCAGAAAAACAAACAACCCAATCCAAAAATGGGCAGAAGACCTAAATAGACGTTTCTCCAAAGAAGATATGCATTGCCAACAAACACATGAAAGAATGCTCAACATCATTAATCATTAGAGAAATGCAAATCAAAACTACAATGAGATATCATCTCATACCAGTCAGAATGGCCATCATCAAAAAATCTACAAACAAATTAATTCTGGAGAGGTTGTGGAGAAAAGGGAACCCTTTGCACTATTGGTGGGAATGTAAATTGATACAGCCACTATGGAGAACATTATGGACGTTCCTTAAAAAACTAAAAATAGAATTACCATAAGACCCTGCAATCCCACTATTGGGCATATACCCTGATAAAACCATAATTCAAAAAGATTCTTGTGTCAAAATGTTCATTGCAGCTCTTTTTAAAATAGCCAGGACATGGACACAACTTAAGTGTCCATCAACAGGTGAATGGATAAAGAAGATATGGCACATATATACAATGGAATATTACTCAGCTATAAAAAGAATGAAACTGAGTTATTTGTAGTGAGGTGGATGGACCTAGAGACTGTCATACAGTGTGAAGTAAGTCAGAAAGAGAAAAACAAATACTGTATGCTAACACATATATATGGAATCAAAAAAGATCAGAAGAACCTAGGGGCAAGATGGGAATAAAGATGCAGACCTACTAGAGAATGGACTTGAGGAAATGGGGAGGGTGAAAGGTAAGCTGGGACAAAGTGAGACAGTGGCATGGACATATATACACTACCAAACATGAAATAGATAGCTAGTCGGAAGCAGCTGCATAGCACAGTGAGATCAGCTCGGTGCTTTGTGACCACCTAGAGGGGTGGGATAGGGAATGTTGGAGGGAGGGAGATGGAAGAGGGAAGAGATATGGGGACATATGTATATGTATAGCTGATTCACTTTGTTATAGGGCAGAAACTAACACACCATTGTAAAGCAATTATACTCCAATAAAGATGTTAAAGGAAAAAAAAAAAAAAAAAGAAAGAAAATATCCCCCCAAAATGAGCAAAGAATGGAAATAGACAATTGACCAAAAAGAAAGTGAAATGAATAGCATACAAATAAGATAGTCAAATTCAGTATTGTTCATGGACTTACCAATTAAAATTCCAATCAGATATTACTTTTATCCACCACTGTGGCAATTAAAAAAAAAAAAAAGAATAAGAACTATTGCTGGCAGAGATGTGAAGAAAAGTACACTCGCATGAGTTTCTTTCAGAAATATAAATATTAAACCATTTTTACCGAAGTATGAAGCAAAACTTACTAAATTTAAAAATAAATGTAACTTCAGTAATCCCTCTTCTGGAAATCTGTTTTAAAGATATAAATGCTGTAGTTGAATACTTTAGAATATGCATGTTTATTAAAGTGTCCATAGTGGGCATAAGCACCCATGAATAAATGACTAGATTGGTTGAATAAATGAATAGATTGGTTGAATAAACTCTGCACACCCATAATATTGAATATTATGTAGCCATTAAAAAAATAGTTATATCAGTTGACATGGATAAATTTCCTTTAGTTATTATTGAATAAGCAACACAAAAACAAATGTTTTAAATTAAATTTTAAAATAAATATGCATGTTACACAGAAAATTATGTATTTCCAGTTTCATACACAAGTTTAAATATTTGTAAAATGTACAACTTTCAACCATAATTGTATATGGTTAAATGAGCTGGGAACAAAATTTGGAAAAATACAAAAATGGACACCAGGTTTTCAAAGTTGGTTACCTGTGGGATGAGATGGGGGAATAGGTGGAAGTGGATGGAGAAGAGGAAAAGTGGGAAGTGCAAAGTAATTAAAGAAAAAACACTGCAGTAAGATAAAATAGAATGTGTAATATGATACTCTATATAAATAATGCATATGAGTACATATATGTTTATAAAAATTAGAAAAAAGTTAATGTCTATCAACATGAGATGTATATATTGTCAGGGTAATAAAAATATGTTGTTCAAAATTAAAGACAGTGGTTGCCTATTGTAAGTAGTATGGCTCTGGGTGGGAATAAGAGGTAGGAGATGCAATTGAAGAAGGGTGTCTAAGGTTTCCAAAGCTATTAACACTTGTTATAACATTGTTAATTTTTATATCTTATGTATACATGCTTATATTGGCTTATATATATGAAAGGTAGCATAATATTAAAATGCAATTTTACATGCAATGTGTAAAATTACTTAGCAAGTAGCTAAGTAATGTGGGAAGCACAATTTTTTTTTTAATTAAAACAAGCAAACAAAAACCTAAAGCTTCCTAAAACACACATATAGTTTCAGAAGCTACATGTATCTCAGGTTTCAATTTAATATAGATTCATGAACACAGAAAAGTTGTGGAAGGAACTGTGAAAGAAAACTCAAAATGGAGTTTCTAAAGAGAGCTCTCTAAAATGGAGCTTGGAGACCAATGAAGAAGTGAGACTTAGCACATCTCAGCCCAGAGGGAATTTGAATTTTTGACCACTTATTGTCTTAATGCAGGGATCCAGAACATCTTCACAATATTCCAGATATTCAAATAATTATCACACCCTTACTGTAAATAACTGATGAGATATTTATTTCTTGCATAAGAGCCAATCATAATACTCTAAAGACAACTTTAACAACCTTGTAGCATTCCCCTTTATAAAGCCCTGGCACTTTTTCTTCCCTAGAACACTCTTTCAGTTTTATCCAGATCTTTGTCTCCCAAATTGCAATTCCCAAGACCCCAAATAAAGCTCCCTGCTCTTTGCAGCCTCCATTGACAGAATTTAGCAAGGATTTTAACAGTGAATGGAGTTTGGGGATGAAGTGGAGTGGGATTCAATGATGGGAAATAAATGTTGTTATTGTTTTGCCTTTGTTTACCTTTCTACTGTAGTATCTCCTTGTGTAAAAAAACATTTCTCATACTATTGTTGCAATTTTGAAAGAAAAAAGAACCTTTAAGAGAGAACATTACCAAAAATACCTATGTAATTGGAAAAATGAGATTGATACACACTTAGCTAAAAATCTTTTTCACCCTTTAAATTCAGCTCAAAAGTTCCCTCTTTCCAAACAGTCTTTCTTGTATTTTTTCTCTTTTATCCCACATCAGTATAGACTCTCCCTTATCACACATTGCATTTGACTGTGAAAATCAATGTAATTACTGGAATTATAAAAGTTTATTTGTCTGTTTCCTTTACTAGAGTTGGGATTCCAATGTTTTCAATCTCATTATTTCTGGTTTCTAGCATGGTCTTAGAGTCCCTACAAGAATACAATGCATTACTGAGGGATCTCCTATCACTTCACTATTTTATTTTAATGAGGTACCAAAATAAATAATATAGACAATAACTTTTATAAAAAAACTAAAAGCATGAATAATCTCAAATCCAGGAGTAATATCTACCAAAATGTACCATTGTGAACAAGGAAATATGAACTAGGTGTTTTGTTCCGAGATAGTACTTTAATATTTATGGGAAGAAAGGCATCTTAGAAAAATAATTTAATACATATGTGTGTTTTCAAAAGCTATGGCCAAGGTATGGTGGGTTGTATCATTGTTTCAACTATTTGCTGTGCACCTTGTGAGAAGAATATACATCTCCATTTCATTGACATTACACTTGCGTTCATATACATTGCTGGTGGGCATGTTAATTGGTACAAGCATTTTGGAAGATTGTTTGGCAGTATTTACTAAAGCTCAACATGTGTGTCATTGGGAATAGTCAATAAGCTATCTATAATAAGAATAGAGAGGAACCAAGATGGTACAGTAGAAGGACGTGCTCTCACTCCCTCTTGCAAGAACACAAGAATGACAACTAGCTGCTGGACAATCATCGACAGGAAGACACTGGAACTCACCAAAAAAGACACCCCACATCCAAAGACAAAGGAGAAGCCACAATGAGATGGTAGGAGGGGAGCAATCACAGTAAAATCAAATCCCATAACTATTGGGTGGGTGACTCACAGACTGGAGAACACTTATACCACAGAAGTCCACTCACTGGAGTGAAGGTTCTGAGCCCCACATCAGATTTACAACCTGGGAGTCTGGCACAGGAGGAGGAATTCCTAGAGAATCAGACTTTGAAGGCTAGTGAGATTTGATGGCAGGACTTCAACAGGACTGGAGGAAACAGAGACTCCACTCTTGGAGGGCACACACAAAGTAGTCTGCACGTTGGGACCCAGAGGAAGGAGCAGTGACCCCAGGGGAGACTGAACCAGACCTACCTGCTAATGTTGCAGGGTCTCCTGCAGAGATGGGCAGTGGCTGTGGCTTACGGAGTGGACAAGGATACAGACAGCAGAAGTTCTGGAAAGCACTGCTTGGCCTGAGGCCTCCCAGAGTCTGCCATTAGCCCCACCAAAGAGCCCAGGAAAGCTCCAGCGTTGAGTTGCTTCAGCCAAACAACCAACGGGGAGGGAACCCAGCCCCACCCATCAGCAGTCAAGCAAATTAAAGTTTTACTGAGCTCTGCCCACCAGAGCAACAGTCAGCTCTACCCACCACCAGTCCCTCCCATCAGGAAACTTGCACAAGCCAATTAGACAGCCTCATCCACCAGAGGGCAGACAGCAGAAGCAAGAAGAACTACATTCCTGCAGCCTGTGGGACAAAAAACATTCACAGAAAGATAGACAAGATGAAAAGGCAGAGAGCTATGTACCAGATGAAGGAACAAGACAAAACCCCAGAAAAACAAATAAATGAAGTGGAGATAGGCAACCTTCCAGAAAAAGAATTCAAAATAATGATGGTGAAGATGATCTAGGACCTTGGAAAAAGAATGGAGGCAAAGATAGAGAAAATGCAAGAAATGTTTAACAAAGACCTAGAAGAATTAAAGAACAAACAAACAGAGATGAACAATACAATAACTGAAATGAAAACTACACCAGAAGGAGTCAATAGCAGAATAACTGAGGCAGAAGGATGGATAAGTGACCTGGAAGACAGAATGGTGGAATTCACTGCTGCAGAACAGAAAAAATAAAAAAGAATGAAAAGAAATGAAGACAGCCTAAGAGACCTCAGGGACAACATTAAATGCAACAACATTCGCATTATAGATGTCACAGAAGGAGGAGAGAGAGAGAAAGGACTGAGAAAATATTTGAAGAGATTATAGTTGAAAACTGCCCTAACATGGGAAAGGAAAGAGCCACCCAAGTCCGGGAAGCACAGAGAGTCCCATACAGGATAAACCCAAAGAGAAACATGCCGAGACAAATAGTAATCAAATTGGGAAAAATTAAAGACAAAGAAAATTAATGAAAGCAGCAAGGGAAAAATGACAAATAACATACAAAGGAACTCCCATAAGGTTCACAGCTGATTTATCAGCAGAAACACTACAAGCCAGAAGGGAGTGGCATGATATACTTAAAGTGATAAAAGGGAGGAACCTACAACCAAGATTACTTTACCCAGCAAGGGTCTCATTCAAATTTGATGGAGAAATGAAAAGCTTTCCAGACAAGCAAAAGCTAAGAGAATTCAGCACCACCAAACCAGCTCTACAACAAATGCTAAAGGAACTTCTCTAAGTGGGAAACACAAGAGAAGAAAAGAACCTATAAAAACAAAAACAAAACAATTAAGAAAATGGTCATAAGAACATACATATTGATAAATACCTTAAATGTGAATGGATTAAGTGCTCCAACCAAAAGACACAGTCTTGCTGAATGGATATAAAAGCAAGATGCATCTATATGCTGTGTATAAGAGACCCACTTCAGACCTAGGGACACACACAGACTGAAAGTGAAGGGATGGAAAAAGATAATCCAGGCAAGTGGAAATCAAAAGAAAGCTGGAGTAACAATACTAATATCAGATAAAATAGACTTTAAAATAAAGACTGTTACAAGAGACAAAGAAGGACAGTATATAATGTTCATGGGATCAATCCAAGAAGAAGATAAAAAATTATAAATATATATGCATACAACATAGGAGCACCTCAATACATAAGGCAACTGCTAACAGCTATAAAAGAGGAAATCGACAGCAATACAATAATAGTGGGGGACCTTCACATCTCACTTACACCAATGGGCAGATCATCCAAAATGAAAATAAATAAGGAAACAGAAGCTTTAAATGACACAATAGACCAGATAAATTTAATTGATATTTATAGGACAATCCATCCCAAAAGAGCAGATTACACTTTCTTCTCAAGTGCGCACTGTACATTCTCCAGGAAAGATCACATCTTGGGTCACAAATCAAGCCACAGTAAATTTAAGAAAATTGAAATCATATCAAGCATCTTTTCTGACCATAACACTATGAGATTAGAAATGAATTACGGGGAAAAAAACGTAAAATACACAAACACATGGAGGCTAAACAATACATTACTAAATAACCAAGAGATCACTGGAGAAATCAAAAAGGAAATCAAAAAATACCTAGAGACAAATGACAATGAAAAAACGATGACTCAAAACCTATGCGATGCAGCAAAAGCAATTCTAAGACAGAAGTTTATAGCTATACAAGCCTACCTCAAGAATCAAGAAAAATCTCAAATAAAGAATCAAACCTTATACCTAAAGGAACTAGAGAAAGAAGAACAAAGAAAACCTAAAGTTAGCAGAAGGAAAGAAATCATAAAGATCATATCAGAAATAAATGAAAAATAAATGAAGGAAACAATAGCAAAAATCAACAAAACTAAAAGCTGGTTGTTTGAGAAGATAAACAAAATTGATAAACCATTAGCTAGACTCATTGTGAAAAAAAGGGGGAAGTCTCAAATCAGTAGAATTAGAAATGAAAAAGGAGAAGTAACGACTGACACTGCAGAAATACAAAGGATCATGAGTGATTACTACAAGCAACTAAATGCCAATAAAATGGGCAACCTGGAAGAAATGGACAAATTATTAGAAAAGCACAACCTTCTGAGACTGAATCAGGAAGAAATAGAAAATATGTGCAGACCAATCAAAAGTAATGAAATTGAAACTGTGATTAAAAATCTTCCAACAAACAAAAGTCCAGCACCAGATGGCTTCACAGGTGAATTCTATCAAACATTAGGGAAGCGCTAACACCCATCCTTCTCAAACTCTCCCAAAAAATTGCAGAGGAAGGAACACTCCCAATCTCATTCTATGAGGCCACCATCACCCTTATACGAAAACCAGACAAAGATACTACAAAAAAAGAAAATTACAGACCAATATCACTGATGAATATAGATGCAAAAATCCTCAACAAAATACTAGCAAACAGATTCTAACAACACATTAAAAGGATCATACACCACAATCAAGTGGAATTTATCCCACGGATGCAGGATTCTTCAATATATGCAAATCAATCAATGTGATACACCACATTAACAAATTGAAGAATAAAAACCATATGATCGGGCTTCCTTGTTGGCGTAGTCGTTGGGAGTCCATCTGCCGATGCAGGGGACATGGGTTCATGTCTCGGTCTGGGAGGATCCCATGTGCCATGGAGTGGCTGGGCCCGTGAGCCATGGCCACTGAGCCTGCATGTCTGGAGCCTGTGCTCCGCAACGGGAGAGGCCACAACAGTGTGAGGCCCGTGTACTGTAAAATCAAAAACAAAAAAACAAAACAAAACAAAAACAAAAACAAAAAAAAGTGTGATAATCTCAATAGATACAGAAAACGCTTTTGACAAAATTCTACACCCATTTATGATAAAAACTCTTCAGAAAGTGTGCATAAAGGAAACCTCCCTTGACATAATAAAGGACACATATGACAAACCCACAGCAAACATCATTCTCAATGGGGAAAAACTGAAAGCATTTCCTCTAAGATCAGGAAGAAGACAAGGATGTCCATTCTCAGCACTATTATTCAACATAGTTTTGGAAGTCCTAGACATGGCAATCAGAGAAGAAAAAGAAATAAAAGGAATACAAATTGGAAAGGAAGAAGTAAAACTGTCACTGTTTGCAGATGACACGATACTCTACATATAGAATCTTAAAGATGCCAGCAGAAAACTACTAGAGCTAATCAATGAATTTGATAAAGTTTCAGTATACAAGATTAATGCACAGAAATCTCTTGCATTCCTATATATTAATGATGAAAAATATGAAACAGAAATTAAAGAAACACTCCCATTTACCATTGCAACAAAAAGAATAAAATACCTAGGAATAAACCTACCTAGGGAGACAAAAGACCTGTGTGCAAAAAACTATAAGACACTGATGAAAAAAAGTAAAGGTGATACCAACGGATGGAGAGATAAACCATGTTCTGGATTGGATGAATCAATATTGTGAAAATGACTATACTACCCAAAGCAATCTTCCAATTCAAGGCAATACCTATCAAATTACCAATGCATATTTTACAGAACTAGAACAAAATGTCTTAAAATTTGTATGGACACACAAAAGACCCCAAATAGCCAAAGCAGTCTTGAGGGAAAGAAACGGAGCAGGAGGAATCAGACTCCCTGACTTCAGACTATACTACAAAGCTACAGTAATCAAGACAATATGGTACTGGCACAAAAACAGAAACATAGATCAATGGAACAAGATAGAAAGCCCAGAGATAAACCCACACACCTATGGTCAACTAATCTATGACAAACGAGACAAGGATATACAATGGAGAAAAAACAGTCTCTTCAATAAGTGGTGCTGGGAAAACTAGACAGCTACATTTAAAAGAATGAAATGAACACTCCATAACACCATATACAAAAATAAACTTAAAATGGATTTGAGACCTAAATGTAAGACCGGACACTATAAAGCTCTTAGAGGAAGACTTAGGAAGAACTTTGACATAAATTTACTCTTTGACGTAAATCACAGTAAGATATTTTTTGATCCACTTCCTAGAGTAATGGAAATATAAACAAATGGGACCTAATGAAACTTAAAATCTTTTGCACAGAAGCAGAAACCATAAACAAGACAAAAAGACAACCCTCAGAATGGGAGAAAATATTTGCAAATGCATCAACCGACAAAGGATTAATCTCCAAAATATATAAACAGCTCATGCAGCTCAATATTAAAAAAAAACAGACAACCCAGTCCAAAAATGGGCAGAAGACCTAAATAGACATTTCTCCAAAGTAGACATACAGATGGCCAAGAAGCACAGGAAAAGCTGCTCCACATTGCTAATTATTAGAGAAATGCAAATCAAAACTACAATGAGGTATCACCTCACACCAGTTAGAAAGGGCATCATCAGAAAATCTACAAACAACAAATGCTGGAGTGGGAGTGGAGAAAAGGGAACTCTCTTGCACTGTTGGTGGGAATATAATTTGATACAGCCACTATGGAGAACAGTATGGAGGTTCCTCAAAAACTAAAAATAGGTCTTCCCTTGTGGTGCAGTGGTTGAGAGTCCGCCTGCTGATGCAGGGGACATGGGTTTGTTCCCCGGTCCAGGAAGAGCCCACATGCCATGAAGCGGCTGGGCCCGTGAGCCATGGCTGCTGAGCCTGCACGTCCGGAGCCTGTGCTCCACAACAGGAGAGCCCATAACAGTGAGAGGCCTGTGTACCACACACACACAAAAAAAACTAAAAATAGAATTACCATATGATCCAGCAGTCCCACTACTGGGCATATACCCAGAGAAAACCACAATTCAAAAAGACGCATGCACCCCAATGTTCATTATAGCACTATTTACAATAGCCAGGTCATGGAAACAACGTAAATGCCCATCAACAGACGAATGGATAAAGAAGTTGTGGTACATATGTACAATGGAATATTACTCAGCCATAAAAAGGAACGAAATTGGGTCATTTGCAGAGATGTGGATGGGCCTAGCGACTGTCCTGCAGAGTGAAGTAAGTCAGAAAGAGAAAAACAGTTATCGTATATTAACACATATATGTGGATCCTAGGAAAAAATGGTACAGATGAACCAGTTTGCTGGGCAGAAATTGAGATCCAGATGTAGAGAACAAATGTATGGACACCAAGGGGGGAAAGCGGCAGGGGGTTGGGGGTGGTGGTGTGATGAATTGGGCGATTGGGATTGACGTATATGCACTGATGTGTATAAAATTGATGACTAATAAGGACCTGCTGTATAAAAAATAAATTAAATTAAATTTTTTAAAAAAGAAAAGAATAGAAAAGAATTTTATTTCAGCCAAACTGATGACTATAGCCTGGGGGTCACAAATTCAAGCAGTTGAATTGTGTTCTGTTAGACTACAAAATGAGGGAGGCTTATAAAGGCAAAACCCACAAAACTACAGAAGTTGTTTGTTAAAAATTATAATTGGAGCTGGTAAGAAGTAAGTGTTCTTGTTAAGCAAGGATTGTTTGGGGTCCAAAATTATTGCCTAGTTATAAGGGGAGAACTTGAGACCATAAAGTTGCAGCTGGCAGATTCTAGCAAATATTGTTTTTGAGAATGGCTTGTGGTACCCTTGAGTCTGATTCAGTTCAGAAAATTCAGGTTTTCAGTGACATAGGAACTTGTCTGAAATCACATCCACAATGGCCACCCAGCTCCATTTTGGATGCCTGAACCACAGTTACTCCATTTTGATTTTTAAAATTCATTATTTTCTTTAATGATTAAAGCAGATGTTCAATGTATGTTTGATAGGCTGCAAACAGGCTGTTTTAGTTAGCATAAAGTTTAAGTTAAATTATGCATAAGCCAGAATGGCTTCCCCATACCTGAATATGTGTAAATTTCTTCTATCTTACACATATGTTATGACTTAGAATTTTTATTACTAGGAATATTGTCAACAGAAAATATATTAATAGTCATGTATAAAAATAATTACAGCAGGATTATTAAAAATAGCCCAAACTGAAAACAATCTAAATTTCCTTCAATATTAGTTGAATAAATAAATGTAGCAACATTATGCAATGGAATACCTACATATATCTGAATGAATGAAGTACATAAGGATCTGATGATATAGATGAATATAACAAACATAATATTGAGTGAAAGTAGCTAGTCACAAAAGAGTTCATATAGAATTGTTTCATCTTTAAATCTATAAAGGTCAGAAGCAGCCAGAATTAACCTATTGTGATATAAATCAAAATAATTGCTACATTTGTAGAGGTAATGATTGGGAAGGGTCATGGACAGGATTTTGGGGATATTAGGATGTTGTTTTTAAATGTAAAAGAAAATACTTTGGGGACGTGTATATATTTGGAATTGTTATAATAGCCCTGACTGAAACATTATAAATAAATCAGTAGATTTACTATTTTCTAGACCATTCAATTAACTCTATTCCACTCACATGTAACATCCCTAAATGTGACCAGTAATCAATGTAATACATCTGGAAGATAAAAAGTCAGAGTGGTGAATCAGTCTTAAAAGCTAAAATACATTATTAGTATTAGAAAAAACATGAAAATTAAAAAAAAAAACACCCTGCTGAACATTATAGTGAGTTATATATGGAGAGAATATATGAATGTGCATCATAACATACATACATTGACTATATCAAATATACTTCTCAGACATGTAAATATTTTATTTAAAACAAAAATTTCAGCAAAATTTTATGTGCTTACCACATGACAGATATTTTTCTAAATTTTTATTATCTCATTCAGTTCAGGGTACAATTATTATCTTGATGTATCAGACAAGGAAACTGAGGCAAAGACAAGTTAACTAACTTGTTAAAGATCACAGAGCTAGAAAATATTGGAACTCAGAATTTAATTCAGGTAGTCTCAGATTCTGTACTAGGTTACTTCCAAATAGAAGAAATGATTTTTAAAAGTTAAAAAAAAACCTCTTGTTTTCCTCCATATGTAAATAAACATGAATATACAAAACTGTTTTACTTAAACATTTCTATAATGCAACACTTCAAAAGGTTTCTGAGTACAGTTGTGATTTATGTTAACTAAAAAAAAACCTCTGTCACTTTTGTAAGTTGTATAAACGGCAGAGAGTTTTTGAATTGGAAATGATCCTAAGAATTCCTTTTGTACAAACATTCATTCAAATAAGATTTTATTCTATGACCTCCCTTACATTATTAGTTCCTATTCAAAATTCCAGTGTAAGAAACTGGACCTAGGTCCCACTCCCTCTCCCCCGACCTGCCACATTCAATGTCTTCTTTTTATTCCAATCATTTCTGGAAATTACCACATATTTTATAAAAAGTTTACTGGAAAAACAAATGCTTTTTTAGATATGTTTATGAGCACTTTAGCTTATCTCTCCTACTTCTATGTATGTATTTGTCCTTACCTTATAAATGTGGTACACACCAGTCTTTAAAGCACAGAAAAGAGGTAAAAGCAATCCTCTGACAATAATCCATGAGTCAGGTTATCTATTCACTTACCTTTGATACTTGCTCTTCTCTCTTCTGCTTGTTGAGCCACTAATTTGCTGCCTCAGTTCCTAATATCTGCCTCATGCCTCGTCTGGAAAGAAGGTTGAACACTAGAACTCCAATCCATCAGATCTTGAGTTAATTACACTATGCTTATGCTGTTTCTAGACTACATTTCCCAGGTTGTATATTATAAAGTGTATATTGTAGTTTTCATATGCTTCACCATGAAGATCAGGCTTTTGTGAAAGTGCTCTGCTCTTCCAGTGACATTCAAATTCAGAGCAGCTGAGAAGGGGCTTTGATGCAGAGCCCGACCTGTGCAGTGCAGTGGGGTGACTGCTTCCCTACCTCACAGACATAAATGGCATTATGAGGAGTCCTGTTACACTGCTCCCTCACTAAGTGTGCTGTCAGTGTAATCTCCACATTTCATTTGTTTATTTACCTCATTCTATTACCTGCTTTTAAGCCAGACCTACCCCAGCCTCCTCTTAGACAGTTGATTATTTGCTAAGAACCATGAGAAAATATTTTATAATAAATTCTTTCAAATCTTTTCTTGAGTTACACTAGATGATAAATATTGAGATTTCTGATTGTCATTATATATCTTAGGTATTCCTCACACCTACACAACATCTGTGAATTTGATAAGCTTTCCTTCTGTGTTCCTGCATGTCACTGATAATCAAGTTATCTGATTATTAAAACTCACTCACTGAGCATGATTGCTCAGCCTACTGATTGGTAATGTCACTTTTTTTTCTATTGTTAAACAAGAGACAGCAGATCCAAAATGGAATCATTTGTGCTAAACCCACATCACCAAATCAAGACAATACCTAACATAACTACTGTTTCAACCTCTTCCAGGAATGGAATCTTAAACATTCAATCTGGAATTACCTGTTCAGAACTAGTGAGGTAATCTGCCTGATAGACCCCTGTTGTCCCCCAAAGGAAGGTGACTTGCCACAAACAACCCACTCTTTGCTAGTAGTTTTCATCCCACCCAGTTCTGCCTATGAAAGTCTTTAATTTTGTACAACGCTTTGGAGATCCTTTCTATTTGCTAGATGAGATACTGCCCAATTCATGTATTGTTAATACAGCCAATAAGATCTTTAAAATTTACTCAGTTAAGTTTTGGGGTTTTTTTAACACCATTTATTGTCAGTATACATTTCTTGAAAGCCAATTATGTATCAGAGATTGTGTTATTTGCTAGGAACATAAAGAAACAGAAGTCCCACATCCCCAAGAAATTCACAGATGGATGGGATATAAATAAATGACGGAAATATTATGATATAATAAAGAGTAACAAAGAGTATCAAGGAGACATTACCAGAGAGCAGAGATTGGTCATGTTTTTTCTGTTTCCAGCAGCATAGTGCCTGACACAGAGAAAGTACTAAATGCATATTTTATAAATGAACATCTACTGTTCTTAATGACAAATGATAAACAATGATAAAACAATGTCATGTGACTAGGGAATTTTCTTCTTCAGTATCAACTTTAAATCCCTCATATATTTTGAGCAATGACATGCAAACATTCCTACAAGCTCTGGTGAGGAATGTAGCAACCCTTTGCCAAAAACTGCGCTAAAATATCATAAACTACGAGCCAGTAAACCAAATTCAGTTTTTCAACACCAGCTGTGTGCTCAGGATATCTACATTCGATTTCCTCCTGTCTTTTCCAAACCACAACGTTTAATTGGAAAAAGACATAAAATACCACTTGTGCTCTGAGACCTTTACATTTATATCTCAAATTTCAAAATGATAAAGGATACATCCCAACAAGTTCTTTTACTTGTTTTCCCCTAGAATTATTTCTTCACACTTTGTATTAGTCAAGACTTTTAAGTACAAACAACATAAATCAACTTTGACTGATTTAATAATAAAATGAATCTATTAAAAGGTTAGTGGGTACATTACCAAATTGAGAGGAAAGCTTCAGAACTAAGTTTGAAAACGGACAGAGCAATAAAGGCCTGTCAGAACCATAGTCAAAATCATGCCACAAAAGCAGTAGAGTGATGGCAGGGTTACCATCCCTATCAAGTGGTAGATAATAATTCTTGCATCAACCACTTCCACTGGACAATTGACTCTGTTGTCATGTTCAGTCACTGCTGCCCCTCCAAGCTCAATATGTTGCTGCTTCCATCTACCACCAAAATCCCTACTAGGATAGACACTCTTGATTGTCCAAACATGGGTCAAATGCCTATATCCTAGTGGCAAGGGGCTGAAATAATACAGGCTTTTCCAGTCACAAAAGCTTATAAGTAGAAGGAGTCTTCAAACATGCAGAGGGATTCAGCTGCTGGATGTTCCAAGGTGGAGGAAGCAGAAGAAAAATGTCTACCACCCATTTATAGTAAGTAAAATACATAATAGAGAAAGAAAGATATAATTCTTGGCAAGTAATCCCAGAACAAAACATGAAACAGAACATTCCAGAACAAAAGCGTAATCCCTGGTTAACCTAGGTATCAATATAACCTATACTATATATAACTCTTGCTACAAAGGGCATTCCTAAAAGTATTAAAAGTATTTTCATACACTAAATACATTTCCATAAACCTCATAATCCTTACAGATTTTCCATAGAAAATCTATGGGAAGAGATAAATACTTATGTTACAAGTAACTATTCCATTTTCACTGTAGAAAATAGAGAAAGCACACTTTTGCTAGTGGGGAAGAAAATGTTGCACCCAAACAACCATGGATACCAGTCAATGGCTTTCCTTCTAGATACATATGTCCATGTATGTATTGTGCCTCTATATTCATAATACAATGTGTGTGTGCATCTGTGTTTAGGTATATGGCTTATATCATTATGCAATATATGCTTTAATCCTGATTTTCTAAATTAGCAATTTATTAACTGAGACAACATTTTCAATGTTAAATTTCTGTATTACTTCTACAGATTATTTCTCTTTTTTTGTTCTTCTCTGTCATTTTTAAAAAAATATCTACTCTTGAAATATTTTAATTTGCCTCTGCCTCCTCAAGAAAACAAAATTCTTTCCATATTTTCATCTTGTATGATTTTTGCATACAGACACTGAACATTTTTATTTTCTTGAAAGGTATTAGTAAAAATCAGGTAAGGAGACCAATTGACATTTTCACATAATTGGTGAGATCCTCAGGCAGGAAGACAAATATAATACAACCCCTGCAGGTTGCTGAAACATTTCCCTCAGTGTTCATATCTCCAGGATATCAGGATGGACTTTCCACCTTCTTGTTAAGCAGCAGCAGACCATTCCTATCACTGCTGCAGGGAGGAAGCTGGGTTTTGACACCTCAAACCCTTTTGAGTTTCCAGTAGGCAGGTCACTCTGGAAAATGCTACTTTTTCTTCCCCAATCCACTCTTCTCTCACTAGTGTCTGTTAATAAGGGCCAGTTAATTTCCCTATATAAAAAGAGAGTAAGTGGGTTAAAGAACAATGGTTTATACTCTAATAGGATGAGATTCTTGAGATGGAGTGGACAGAGCAGAATGAGAACAATTGTCAGTGTTAGGCAGATCTAAGCTTTAATCTCAGTGCTTTTACACCACAGTTGTGTTGCAGTCAATAAGCACTCAAATTAGCTGAACCTCCTTTTTCTCATCCACAAAATGGGAATAATACTACATACCTCATTGTGTTGTTGTATGTGCCCTGTGACCTCATATCACTAATTCCTATGCTGTAGTAATTAATCCAAACTATGTTAACATATACTGAATACATAGAAACACATCCTTCGATATTTCTAAAATTCTCTTACCTGTTGCTCAGTTTTTAGCTTATCATACTTACTGTGGGTTTTCCTAGATAGCTAAATTTTAAAATAAGGAAAATAGTAATTATTTCATCTTTGCTCTGTGTTAAGGATTCATGGAATATCCTGAATTGAATTGTATATGAACTAACACCCTCTCACCAAAATTTGCCTATGCAATAATCTTTCAAAATGTTATCTGTATCTATCCACATATAGGACATTGAGGATTTGGATTTTTCAATTTTTTAGCTTAAGCAGTATATTGTTTCATAACCACTGTAACTTACAATAGCTATTGCTTGTATAATAATTTAAGTTTGAAATTATTTTACATGGCCTCTTTTGATCACCAAAATATTCCACATATATATATTTGGAAGATGGTTTTATTACTATTATCTTCTTAAACATCATCATCCACATTTTATAAATAAATAGACTAAAACTCTATCATTTAAAAGACTTATTTAAGATCACACAGAAGAGACTGAGCCCAAAAGTGTGTGCCTGCTGATACCAGTAGGTATGCTTTTCTCATGAGACTACATGCCTCCAAAGGGAAGAATGTGATTAAAGTAATATTAATCTTCTATGTTTGTGTTTTCCTTTTACTTTTGGAAAAATCACTATAGATAGAGATAGATGGATAGATAATAAATAGACGACAGACACTTATGTGTATGTGCTTGTGTGATGTATTCATGATTTTTTGTTCATTGTTTAAAATAACTTTAAAAAAATAACATGAATCTGCATACCATGAGTGCTCATCTATTATCTTCATTCACCTCATTTATTTTTAGAATCTACTGTTTTAAAATAACTCAAACAAAGCCAACAGGAGTCATTATTTGTTTTAGCAAACAATTTTTACGTTACTACTCTGTACTAAACTCTGTGCTAGGAACTTGAAATTTAAAGATAAATAAAATGAGATCCCTGACTCTGAGAACTCACAGTCTTGTGAATTACTGTAAGTCTGATTATATTCTTGTCTAATACAATACTACATGTACTTCTTAAGTCAGGAGAGTGAATTTGGCCTGTGGCAGTTGGTTAAGTCTTCATTGTAAGTATGACACTAGAGCTAAATCTGGATAAGTAGGCACACCTTGGGGAACAGGTCCATATGTTTTAACAGATTCTCAGAAGGGTCCATAAACTAAAGGAATTTTAAGAAGTGCTTATTTTAAAATGAAGAGAAATGGTAGGACTGAGCTTAATTAAATAGAACAAGACTAGACAATTACTGGTTTATATCCCCCATGACAAAGTCTAGACTTTATACTGGAAGCAGTGAGAAGTAGTCAGTGAGTTTTTAAGCAAAAATATATGATTGAGTATGTGTTTTAGAAATCTCACTTCTGTTAGTAATATGTTTGAAATAATCCATATTTTAAGTTTGTATATATTTGGGTCATACTAATTTAGTTATCCCCCTTTCACCCAACAACATTTTTGTCTATAGATGAGTTTCTATGTCATGGCACTGCACATCCACAACTAGATACTTGTCAATATGTAATGTTTGAATCATTACATTAATTTCAGATCACTGATTGATTACATTTTGTTTCTCTGCTTTGCAGAACTGAAAAGAACACAGACTTGAAAGGTTGAATCATTTCGTAGGAAAGTCTTCTTGGTCTCATTTAATCCCAGTAAGATATCTCTGATTAATGTGCTTCTACCAACGGAGTTTTTCTTGTTTCCCTAAGTTTGGTTAATGAGAAATTACCTACTTCCTTTTTTGTTAGTTCCATTTAGATGTATTCATTTAACACAATCACATATGTAAAAGTAAACTCAATTAAAATGTTTTCACCAAAGTTAATATTAAGAACATAAAATATTTCCAGGGGAAATGAACTAACATTTATTAAGTACTTACTATATGTATGGAATATTAAGTGTATTATGTTATCTAAAGAGAAAAGCAGAAGCAATAGATAGGGTCTTTAGGATAACAACCAATGTATAAATTTAGAAAGTTTGTATTGACACATAAGTCATAATCCTTGTATTCCCCCTTCACATTATAAAAAGTGTGAAATCTGGTTCAGAAGAATAAAATATATTTAAAAATATGTCTTTTTACTTTTCATTTGATACCTACAGATGTTAAGTCAAGAGGATGAGAATAATATCAGAATCTACCTCTGAACCACAGCAAGTATAATACTGAATAAACTGGAAGCCCTCGAATTCCACACTTCCCCTGGAACACTTCTCAGTGGGTCACATGTACTCCTGATAGTAATTGACATAGTCATTCCTAGTTTAGTTCACCATCTTTGGACCTCTGTATGGTTTTCCTCATGTCATTCCCAAAGCTCAGGACTGACCCTGATACATGCATGATTTTACTCCTGGCTTAAAAATACTCTGAAATCATCATCATTCTTGACATGGTCAGTGTAATGGTACATCCACTTTAATTACTCTGGTATTCCTCTTACTGATTTAGAAGAGGGTCAAAATTACAAATGCCACACCTCTTTTGGCAGTCTTCTAAGAGAGAAGTCTTTTCCTCTTAATTTCTTGTGGTACAATAATATTTATTTCTTTAATGGGGCTTGCTATTTAATTTTCTCAGAACTTCTTTCCTTCTGGTGTCACCAGAATGAAAATCAAATACTTCAGCAACAAATGTACTAGTGTATTTGGACTGAGTCAAAGTATGTCTGATCCCTACTAAAATAGAACTGTCTCCAAAAGTGTCACCCAGGGAAGCAACATGAGGGTCCCTAACCCATGCCTAAACTGTCTCTATAAAACACAAGTACACCTGCCTTAGGCAAAGAAGCATGGAAGCACCCCCCCAATCCCCATGCCTTTCTAATAAAAACCTCCCTCTGGGCAAACTTGCAGAAAACCAAAACTGACTGTAACTTCTAACTTGTCTACAGAACAGGAATAAGTGGGCTAAACCACAAGAAACTGGTATAAACTGGCTGAACATAAAAATTGGGACAAATGTCGCTCTACACTTTATTATCATCTCATTTTAATGTTAAAATTACCATCTGACAGCATCATGTTGGTTTCACCTGCTTTTGACCTAAAGCCCAAAGGACCATAAGAAGGCAGAAAGGAGGCATGGACCTCATTCTAGGAAATCACCACCTGTTCCCACAAATCAGAATGAGAGAAGACTCCTATCCCCTATAACCTCCTTCACCCTTTTTCTATACAGAAAATTTGCCCCACTTGAAATCAGGGAGAAGGTGCTTTCAGAGCATGAGCTCCCCTTCTCCATTTTTTGGTCAATGAATAAATTTTCTGTCTGCTGCTACAAAAATAATTTCACTTTACTGTTGCAGTAAATACCCCGGTAGGGAAAGAACCAAAGGAGGGATCAGTAACAAAAAGGAGAGTAGGATGTTAATTCCCTATTCCTTATCGGTCCCCCAAACCCCACCTGCAATTCAGGAAACTTATAACCAGGATTTCAGTTCTAATGTTTGTTTTTTAAATTTTATTATTTATTTTTAAAAATGAAAGTCACAATACCTGAATACAAAATAGGAACTGATTTTCAAAATTTTAGGTAAACACTAAATTGAAACAAAGGCATGTTACAATTAGAGTTTATGTCTTTTTCATTAGTAATTATAGTAGCTGCAATTTAGTGATATCTACTTTATGATATAAAACTGAACTGGGCATTTTACATTAACTCTCTTTTTTAAATCTTTTGAATCTTGTTGGTTTGAGCAAAGGGTTCACTTAGGGAACATTAAAAGTATTACGTATTATGTGGGCTCTAGGTATTTAAAAGTTGTTTGTTTGATATGCTTTGACTCACAAAATACCTCAGCCATCCATCAGCTCATTTGTTGGTTTAACAGATATTTACTGATTACCTCTTATTGCCTATGTACAAGGGATAGAAAAATAAAAATGCATGTTTAACAAAACATCATACGTTAAACCTGAAAATTGATTTTAAATATTATATTGGAGGGTGAATAGAGTTCATTAGTACTGTTACAAAGTACAAATTTATCCATAAATTTCAGCTTTCTCCATTGATTCAAAAGCAAATCTTTTCAGGGATGCACAATGCAGATGTATAGTATAGTGATATACCTACTAAATATTTTTCTTGGTAGTTAAGTTTGTGCACTTTGTGTGGTGAACATGGAATGACTGTGTCTTTGTATGTTATGAGGTTTTTTTTTTCTTTTGTTTTTCAAATACAGTGAGCCATGTCAGTATTACTCCTTTTTCTCTATACACCACACCCCCAGATGTTTAGATCATCTGGCAATTTTATCTGGACAGTTTTCTACACTTATGTATGAATATATTTTTAAAATCACTGAAGAATATCTATTGGTGAACATAAGAGTAACTAGCATAGTGTTCTTATTATATGGTAGAAACTCATATATAGTTCACTGACTGCTTCTCATGATCCAGTGAGCTAGGCAGTAGAGGGAGAGGGAATAATTCTGTTATAATGAAGAAGATTGAGTACAGGTAGGTTAAATAATTCCTGTGGTCATTGTGGTAAAACCTGGCGGAGTCAGAATTCAAATCCAGGGTACTGTGATTTGAAAATCCATCCTTTCTCTAATATATCATGTTAGTTGTTAATGGACACTAAGCAGTAACACAAAATGCCCTCAATAAACTAAAATAGGGAAAAACATCCTTATGTAATTCTCATACCATTTTAACATCAAATATAACCACCTTAGAATTTGTTATGTATTAAATAGTCTTGCAAACATACATTATCTTTGACCTGGCAATTATCCTGGTAAAAAATAATAATTAAATATAACCATAAATATTTATCCACAGCAATCTCAGAGTTGTTCCTAATGCTCTCCTCAGGCAGTTTTTTCACCTCTGGAATTTAGCACTTTTATACTCCCCATTGCAGCACCTCAACATTCTTGCCCTTTTTAAGTGGATCTTTATGTTCACCTATATAGTGCCTTTTCCTTGACTTTTTGTGGGGGCTTGATCTCATCAATTAGTGCACCCGGGAGCAACTCAACCAAGAAGAAGTGTGTATTAGAAGTGACATTGGAAAAGTTCCTGTGACTAAAATATAACCTGATGCTACTTTTCCGCCTAAAACTTTTCACCGTATTCCAATCAATCAAGTGTGGATCAATATTCTTGCTTATTATTTTGAGTTGCCTCTCTCTTTTTGCCCTATGAAATACCATCTGTCTCTTGCTCTTTGAACTCCAGCTATACTGCACTGTCAGTTCTAAAAATGCACTGATGCTCCCGCTTCCCTTAGGATAATTGCAAATGCCATTCTCTTCTGCCTTAGGAAAGCTTTGTCATTCCCCTTTATCTTGTCAATGCTTACTCATTCTTCAGTTTCTGACTCAATAGTTAATTCCTTCTAGAGGAATCTCTCCTAAACCTCAGAATAGGGTCACCAGATTTAGCAAATAAAATACAGATGCTCAGTCAAATTTGAATTTCAAAGAAACAACTATTTCAAATAAACAAATATTTCAGGTTTTTTTAGTATATGTCCCAAATATTGCAGGAAATGTCCTGTATTTGAGGCTGTATCTCAGATTAGAATAGATCTTCCCCTTAAATACTCTCTTAGCACATTCATCAATTTTATGGCAATTAGCACAATTTATAGTCATATATTTACCTAATTATTGTGTAATTCTCCTCATTTGCAAGCTCAATATGGAAAGGACTATATCTGTTTTGACAACCACTCTATCCCTAGTGTTATCAGAATGCTGGAAAACTAGAAGAGCTCAATAAATCTTCTAAGAACAAATGAAAAAAGTGATAAAATAAAAATACACATTTAAAGGTGAAATTTCAAGCCAATAATGAAATTATTTTCATGGTGTTAGAGAGTACATTTTAATACCTTTAGTTACATTTATGCATTTATATTTATTATATTGAATATTTATTGAGCATTTATTCAATTTCAGATACTAATTACTTTGCATTGCACTAAGTACTTTGCAAACATTATTTCTTTCAATTCTCATGACAGCTCTATGATGTTAGTACATTAGCCCTGCTTTACACATTAGAACACTAAGAATTAGAGAAAACAGTCATTTTCTGTAGTCACAAAGGTGCTATGCAGAAACTTTATTCTTTAATACATATACAAATACTACCCAACCAAGCAAGAATGTGTGTTAGTGTGTGTGCACGTACACACACATGCACCTACATATGAGCACATATGTCTCCATGGAATGAAAGTTTTGTTTTGATTGCTTTAGAATTTTAAGGAAGATATCCAAAGCACTTGTTGCGAATAATTGTAGTCATAATCTACAAAGAGTATTTCATGCATGCCTACATACATAGATATATGTGTGTACATATATACACACCCTGGAATATCTTCAGCAGCAAAGGATAACTTTGTAAACTCACTATGTACCAATGAAGTTATGATTCTTGATTATATATAAGAAAAAACCTTTTGAAACTGAAAAGTCTTTGGGTTTCACATACTTCCCTTTTCTCTCAATTTAAGTAGAGCCTGTGACTTCTCATAAAACTTTTCTTGGTACAAGATTACTTAAGTTTACCAATGACTCAAAATTATATTAGTTGTTTTTTTTTCCTGCTATGTACCTTGGCTGGAAAAAAATATTCTAAATTATATATATTTGCACTTTGCACTTTTTAAAATGAAGAGTTAACTCCAATTGCCTAGTGAGGGAGATCTAGAAGTGGCTGTGAGAGCTTACTATATATACTTTACAGTTTGTTTCCTGTCAGTTCAAGTTACATGAAGCAACAGGCATTTCTTAAGATGAATCATTAGCAATAGATTTGCAGTTCCTGAGACATGAAACTTAGTCAAGTTTATGATCTGGAAATAAGGCATCCCATGATATGAAAGCTCACAAATCCCCTCTTGGGCTATACTATATCTTGTCATTGATGTTGAATGTTATTTTCCAAAGTATGCATATGGCATTTATTTAAAGCAGTAATGAATAATAGATTCAGAGTTCATCTGTGGAGAAAACATCATTTTTTTTCTATGAGCATTTAGTGCATCCTCATACTAAAAGTATTTAAACATGTTATTTTATTAAGATGATCTCTTGCCAAATGAGAATAATTTTAGTTTAGTTTGAATATATCTTATGTCATCATTATTTTATTATGATGGAGGCACTAAAAAATAAGAGATCACAAACCTCTTACTGAGTTGACAGAACTGAGCTAGCTAAAACTATATCTGTAATAAAAGGAGAACATTTTGCAGGGTTTCACAGAGAAAAGCAATTCACAGAGTGTTCTGTGCTATGTGCACTTCCTGTATTCAGGTGCCTTTTTGTTTTCATTATGTGTGACAATGTGTTATGGATGCTTATGAGTGAGCACTTTATGAGATACAGAATTAAATATGTCTAATAAATATGAATTCTGCTGTCTCAAGGCCCATATAAAAATGATCATTATTTATGTGAGCATCCACACAAGAAAAAAATATTACAGCCTGTTATAGAGATGTTTCATTCTCAGAAGGGCCAAATGCACAAAAGTAAGTATTATTCTACTCTCTCTCCTTTTTTTCCATCTCTGAAGGTATAGAGAAAACCTTTGACTTTGAAATGCATCTGAAAAAAAAGAATGGTTTGAATATCTTTTGAACTTCTCTCAAGGAGAGAAATCCTACAATTTTGGAAGAAAAATGAATGTAAACATCTTACACTAGGAAGCAATAGTTTGGTTAAAAATAGTTGCCTGGTACCATTTATTTTGCAATGGTTTGTCTCCACAGCAAGCTAGAAACCTGACCCTTCCAGAGGAAATGAGCCCTTAAAACTCTCATCAGCTGTGAATCAGGTTACAGGGGCAAAAATATTATTAAATACCAGGAAAGAGCCTTGGTTAACATTAGCATTTCAACACACCAATATTCCCCAATTTGTCTGGGAAAGATCGTTAGGTTCAGTGTAACCAAAAAGCTACCTTCAAATTAGGGAACCATAAAGCAGTTAAGAATTCAGCTTACATTGCAAAATGTTAGCACTTCTAGCATGCTAGAAGTGACATCAAATGCCCAAGTCAATATATTGGCAATTTTAGACCTGTGCAGCTAAATATTTACTGCACAGCCAGCCAAATTACCTTTCTAGATATCTAGGTGCAAACACCCCTTAACTGGAGGATTTAATGAGTCAGTAATCATTGCTCTGATATTGGTAGAGCAATGATGCATGAATGATATATTTTAGGCAAAATCTTGTTTTAAAGCTGAGAGCTAAATTTCTGTTCTAGAGGTTTATTAGAGAATCTGCCAGGTTGAGAATTTGCTAACATGATATGGCTTGGATTTTGTTTCTTTATAGAGCATTGCATTATATTTATATATTTAATTTAGTTTATTTCTTTTAAGATGTGTATGAAATGTAAAGGGAAAAAAATGTATGAAGAGGATGAAGGAAGGAAAACCTCCCACAAGTAATATTTTACTTTTTTCTCACAATAGTTAACATTACTAAAGTTAAACTTTTATTTAGGGTAACCTGTCTTTGTTTATATAAACCAAAGGACCTCTGAGGTATGTTGCACTGATTTTTGGCAGGGCACCGTAATTAGCCTGTGCACTTATACTGAGCAATTACTGTTTCATGCTTTTCTTTTTTTTCCTTCCTTCTGTTCTTTCTTCTTTCTTCATCTATTTATTGGTGAAGCCCTTAATATATAATAGGATCAAGGTGAATTCTGCCCTGATGGTAGCCATAGATTATTACTCATGGACAATTATATCTGTAGACAAGTTGGACAGGTAGGCAAATAAACTATCAACTGAAAGTCAGTATGATGGGTGCCATGTTAAATTTCTGAAGAGAACTCAGTGGGAGTTCATAGGAAGGAATCTAGAAAGAATTCAACATGATGACTCAAAAAATTTATCAAGATGTTGACTTTAAAAAATGCACAACGTGAGAGTTGTAAGTTAAGTTTTATTTGGGGCAAAATTAGGACTGCAGCCTGGATGACAACACCCAGATAGCTCTGAGAAACTGCTCCAAAGAGGGAGGGGGGAAGGTCAGTATATATATGATTTTTGTGAAGGGGGAGTACATTCAATCGAGCACATATTTTTTTTCGGAAGGTTTCTGCTACTCACGAGGAGCAGTCATCACCATTGAAGAATTTTAGTGTTTTTCTAGATATGAGGAGATATAAGAATTGGGCTCATAAAGTCAGCTCCTGAAAATATCTAACTATAAAGTCAGCTCCTGAAAATATCTAACTATCTGAAGACCTGTTCTGCCAGTTTTTCCCAGAGCACAGAGTGCCTCATTTCTGCTCTCCTCCTGAACTCCTTTCAGGGGGTGTTGAAAGTCAGCAGCTGCAGCAGCACATGATTTACTCCTTGTAGAGGTAGATGGCAAGTGCCAATGGCAAGTACCAATTTGTAGTTGACCAAGAGAAGGTACATTTAATCATGATTGAATCTTCTAAAAAATATACCTTTAAGAAAGGTTTAACATTTTTCCAGGAAGGGAAACAGTACAGGCAAAGGCACGAAAATGCAAATATATGTAATGAGATGGTAATGAGCCCAAACCCAATAACACCCATGCTATGGACTAAATGTTTGTGTTGCCCCCAAATTCACGTGTTGAAACCCTTCCACCAATGTAATAGTATCATGAGGTCAGGGCTTTGGAAGGTAATTAGGATTAGCTGAGGTCTGAAGAGTGTTAACAGTAACCCTCATGAACAAGATTATTGCCTTTATAAGAATCCCAAGAGAAATCTTGCTTCTCTTTTCTCTCTGCCATTTGAAGATACAACAAAACAGTCACCCGCAACCTGAAAGAAGGTTCTGACCAGAACTGAATTATGCTAGCAGCCTGATCTTGAACCTCTAACCTTCAGAACTATGAGAAATACATTTCTGTTGTTTTAAGCCTCCAAGTCTGTGATATTCTTTTATAGCAACCTGAACAGACTAATACAATCCATGAGTTCTTGATATTTATTAATAGTATTTTGTATATAGTACCTTTTTGCATATTATTTTGCTTCATTTTGTGGATTTTAGCAATTTTGCTTAATAATTATATTGACAGAAAAAGCATGTTACCAATTTTAAAAAGAAAAAGAAAGTACGTACTGTAATAGCCAAAATATATATATTTGTCCATGAACTCCTGTTTTCTCCATTGATTCAAAAGCAAATCTTCATTAGTGATGCTCATTGCAGTGTATAGCATAAGGGATATACCTATTCATTCTTCTCTTTGAGATAGGTAAGTTTGACCTTGTATGCTTATTACAGAGTATAGCTTTTTTCTTTGGTCTCTCAACTAAAGTGAGCTACCTATAACAATTTTCAGCATTACTTCTTTATCTCTCATACCCCAATATGTCTAGGTTTATCAGGACAGTTTTCTGCCCTTATGTTCTAAATATATTTTTTAAATTACAAGTGATTATCTATTGGAGGATATAAAATCAAGTAACATGGTGTTATTATTATACAGTAGAAATTCAAAATACTGTTCACTGGCTGCCTCAAATAATGCAATGAGCTATACTTAGGGCAATATATTCTTCCTTAAAAGAAGTCACATCACAGTGTCTTGAGTGTGTGTGTGTGTGTGTGTGTGTGTGTGTGTGTGTGAATTCATATATTTTTTTTTCCTACAAATCAATGTGGATAATATGTTCTTTGAATATTTTCATGATTATATATTCATTTTAGTCATGAAAGTACTTGACAGATATTCACTAGTATTAGTTTCACTAATGTCAGGCACTGTATTAGGATTAGAAACAAAAAGATGAATAAGCAAAAGTTGTTACCCTGAAGGAGATGCATGGAATTATTTGACAGTTGACCTGATTCCAAGTTGAAATGTTCTGCACATGTCAGGATCTCAAGTAGTCCTGCTTTGTTGAAATAAATTCAGAGCACATTTTTCATAATTTCAGCATGTGTCAGTTTCCAACCCTACTGAAAACAGAAAGCTAAACTCCTTACTCTGGGAAGAAAAAGAGTGATGATGTGGTAGGTAGGGGAATAACAAAGGGTTAGAGAAAGATTTGTATTGCTTTTTACTAAATCTGGATAAAAATTCAATAGGAATTAAACTCTTCTTGTAAGGACACCGTGGGGAATTATGAAAGACAAGGCTAAGCTATGCCAAGCTTGACAGCTTATTTATTATTTTACAGATTTCTATTCAGAGAAGGACACACCAGAAAGACACTTTCCACTGTTTCTCAACTATTTTGTCTTATTTCTGAGTGTGCAGAGCCCACTGTGTGTATCCTATTGAATTTAAGTTTTATGGTCCTCCAGATTTAGTGGGAGTTTGAAAAAAAAACTAAGTTGTACTTTACAGTTTCAACCAACAAAGAAGGAAAATACTATGAGTTTGAAGTGAGTGGCATACACTATTCAAAATTACCTTTTACTAGAAGTCAATAGTTCTCAACTGATTGTGATTTTATCTCCCAGGGGACAGTTGGCATTGTCTGGAGACATAGTTGTTTGTAACACCTGGGTGATATTGCTGGCATCTAGTGTGTAGAGGCCTGGGATGCTGTTAAACATCTTCCAGCACACAGGCTAGCTGTTTCTCAATAAAGAATTATCCACCCACTCTCAATAATAGTGTCCAGTGAAGAAACGCTGATGTAGGTGAAGCCCATGATAGGCAAGGAAGTGCATCACCTGTTTTTGTTGTTGTTGTTGTTTGTTTGTTTGCTTTGACTCACTTTAAAAACAGAGGTTTTATTTTTACTTTTAAAACAAATTTATTAACTCAACCTTTTAAAGTGTGGACTATTTATTACAGACTACTCGAAAATCTAGTATAAATGTAGAGTAACTGGAAACACTAAATTACGGTGATAAAAGGTACAGTATTAATAGCAATACTTTTACAATCAGATAGATCTGAATTTGAGATCCAAATCTGCTGTTCATTGACTTTGTGACCATGGTTCTATTACATTACCATATCTGAGTTCACTTATGTTTTAAATGTCTGCAATAGAACTTACCCCATTTGGGTTTAGTAAAAAATAATTGAAATAGGACTATGATGGAACAACTTGTGGCAGACCAATACTCTCACTAAGAATAACTAGAAAAACTGAATAAAATTGTATCTTTTTGAAGGTATTGGAAAGCTGTTGAAGGAGCCAGCGATGGAGGAGCCAAGATCTCAGAGAGACAGAAATTCACTGAGGAGAGCCCTGAATCCGCATGCTGTTTTTCCTCTTGGAACTTTCACTGAATTACAGTGGAATAAGACTACAGAGACAGGCAGAAAAAAGAACAGAACTTTTGAACATTTTACTGGATTTGGAATGTAAAAATTGGAATTTGGGACTTTCAAGGCAGACAAGACTTGAAGTGAGATACAGAGAAGTGAGCCAGGCACTTGAGTCTGCCCACTGAAGAATTTGCCATAGGGTATGGTGCAATGTGGGAGGTTAAGATAAAGGCTGAAAGCCTAAACAGAAGTTTTAATAGTTTCTTGCTCCTATAGAAAAAAAAAAAACAAACAAATCTTAGAATAGGTTAAGATGTCTTTATCAGGACATAATTCAGAACCATAAAACCAAAATATGAAAAATGTAACTACTTCTATTTAAAAATTCATATTTGTTAAAATATAACATTTAAAGAATAGAAAGCCATAGGAAAAAATATATGTAAGCAGAAACATTTAAAGAATAGAAAGTCATAATATATATACATATATGTTTATATATATATATATATATATACATATACACATATGTAAGTAGAAACATTGTTAAAAACTCCAATAGGCATATCTCAAAAAAAGGATAAAGTTTTCAACCTTTGACATGAAAAGATAAACAGTACTAAAGGTTGATGTTCCATCATTGGTGGATGTGTAAATTGGCACAGCCACTTCTGAAATCTTTTGAGCAGTACTTACTAAAGCTGAACATACATGAATGTTCATAGCAATGCTATTTAAGTTAAAAATCTAGAGTCACTTGAATATTCAACATTAGAAAAGTGGATGAATAGCCTATGTTATATTTATCCAGTGAAATACTAGAAGCAATAAGAATTGAAAATTATGCCTAAACACAAAAGTGTGGATGACTTTCTTAAACATAATGTTGAATGAAAAAATTCAGTCACAATTATATGTAATATAAATCTATCTATAGTGATAGAAATCAGAAGGATAGTTACTAAAGCAGAGGAGTTAATGACTGGGAGAGAACATCAGTTTTCTTCAAGGGTTTTACTAATGTTCTATTTCTTAATATTGGTGATTGTTAGAGAGAGTACATTTTGTGAAAAATAATGAGCTCTTCACTTACGGTATTTTTTTCTGTATATATGTTGTGCTTCAAAAATTTTTTTTTAAATTAAACAGAATAATTTTTTTAAAAAATTGTCAATGTAATAGCATAGATATTGGGATATTGGGACATACTGAATGCTCAGTAAGTGGTCATTGTTACTGTGATTATTATATTTATTCAAAATAGTATCAAGTGAAACACATAAGGGATGTACTGCTAAATAAAGGAATAGGTTTTCATAATTCTAAGATTTTAATAAAGATTTTTCTAATTTATTTTTATTTGCAAGACAAAGGCTTTGGTCTTTACTATTTGATTCCAATATATTATTTTCTTCTTTTCAAATTTGCTTTGTGTTGGTCATTTAGGGGCAATTGTTTATGCTTTATGGTTATGGTTATGGACCATAAACGATTTAATCAGAGAGGAGTAGCTGATTAAATAAGAGCACTCTGAGTTTGTTGTGATGAAGTAAATTTGCAAAGTTTCTTTAGGTTTTTAAATGAAAGATTTCATAACAGTTGACTGCTAATGTTGATGAGATATTTTCTACAGAGAAATATCAAAATTACATGATCTCTTCAATTTTTAACAGGAAATGCTCAATATAATCTCATATAACTCAAAAATTATGGGAAGTTCAAACAAAGAGTAGCCTCAAGTGAAAAACACATGTAATTTAAGTATTCCTTTGATTTTTCTATTTGGATAAGATGAAGTCTCTGTATATGTTTGAAATTCTAACAAATAAGGAGAGGTATATGTTTTTAATTTGTTGGGAGATGTACTTTAATAACTTATCTACCAATAAGGCAGCTATTACATGTTCCCAAAACAAATTGCCAGCTAATTTGTTTCTAACTTAATGAAGCTATAAAATTTATAACAGAATCAAATAGCTTACTTTTATGTTTGTTAAAAAAAAATGTAAGTAAAATTTAGTGGAGAATCATCTGGGGAAGACTACAACAGATAATAATTGAACCCTCTAAGCTCTGATGATGATTGCCACATTCTTCTTAACTCTTCTTTTTAAATGAAGCTTAGTTTATTTTTCGAATATTAAAGTTGTGCACATTTTAAGGATATTTGAGAAATAGATAATAACAAAAAATAGGAAAAAATTCACATTTCATTGCCCAATACAAGTATTGTTAATAGTTCAGTGTAATTTCTTACAGTTGATTCTTGATACATTTGTTAAATCAAAATTATATTTCATATACAATTTTCAAACTATGTGTCACTTAATATTATTGTATTAGTATGTTAATTAAAAATTTAATGTATGAATAATATTCCATTATATTTTTACATAATAAAGTAATTCTCTGTTGCTGAAGTTGAGATTCTTTCTAATTTTTGGTGCATTAAATACTATTATGGATAAAACATTTTTCTGTATGGCAAGTATACCTTTATTAAAGATTATCAGAAATAAATCACTGGGTCAAACTGTACTAAAAATTGAATATTTTATTTTTGGTTAATCCATTTAGAGGATTATTTAGAAAACTGATCATGAAAATATGATAGAATGTTGACTTTTGAATTTATTTATGAAAGATTTCAGGTATTGTGTTCAAGGTATTAACTCTGATTCTTTCTACATATACTGTGTACAGCAGTTTGATCACATAATTAAAAAAAAAATTATCTTAAACCGTCTTATACCATTTGCTCTTGGAGTCAAGAACCAAAATATTTTGTAGTTATATTTAAGATCCTTATCTATTTTGATACAATACATAGATTAGATAGATAGATAGATAGATAATTGATAGGCAGATGATAAATATAGATAAGCATGAAGGACAGATAGGTGGAATCGCATGCCATTTGGTATTTAGTTCAGTAGATCTATGGAAACCCTGCCTGAACATGCCAGACAAAAGGGTTTTGTAAAGACCAAGTCATGAGGTGGCTCAATGTTTGCACATAAACTGTGAATAATCAATATTACCGCTCTTCAGATGGATATTAAAATTTTTATTAATAAGGACCAGTTTATGATATTTGCAAACAATATTTGTATGTGAAATCTTCTATATATAGACCTTTCTATATAGAAAGGTGAAAGGGGGTGGAGGCACTGGAGAATTTTAAACAGGTAATTGTTTTGGTCAAATATGCATTTAAAAGAAACGCACAACTGTGTGGAGGGAGTGAGGGTAGAGTAAGCCAGTGCTCATCATCAAGGAACTGTTTATTTCCTGACAGTGTATTTAAATTTTAAGAAAATGTTCAAGAAGGAATATAGAGATCCTTAAATGAGCTGGTATATGTGCAGCTGACACTTACTGCTGAGAGATTACTAACGTAAGAGAAGCTGACTTTTCACAATAACATTTGAGGCATTTATTAAATAAATACCTTGGTTTGAATTCAAGAAAAATTTCTTACTTAAAGTCTGTCATACTCATGCAATGTTCAGTTCTATCCAAAATCTTAGATGGGATTTGACTATTGAACACACAATGATGTTCCTCAGACAGTACTGGTACTCTTGCTGACCCTGGGGGCAAACTAGGAAGCATGTCACATTGATTGGTATGTTTCCAAGGCATGTCTGCATGTATGCCTGGATGCAAAAAACCTTCAGCATTTTGTACCATCACCCATTAGAGCTTTAGGAGGGAGAGTCACCATCAATTACTCAAACAAATCATCCCCCCATTTTTTAACCTCTTCACGTTCTTCATTAGCAAGAAAGGAATGCAATCTTGCTCACTATTTATTTATAATGAGTGGTTAAGTTAAAAATGGAAGCAATGGCATAATACATGTGTGCCCTTATCTATAAATCTGAACTTGGTTTTAATAAAATCTTGCCTGTTTGTATACTGTTAAGGCTTTCATTCTTTATTTTAATTGATTAAGTATATATATATATATATATATATATATATATATAGCAGCATACTTATTTCAATAGCTTACATTTACTATAATATTTACCACCATCAGACTTGCCACATGTTAAGACTTAGCTTTGTGCATACATATTGCCTTTGCTTGAAATAATGAGTAATCATAATACCCTTCTAAGAAAGGTTTTGAACATCAAAGAAAACCTACTGGTAGAATAATGACATCTTATTTATTTATTTATTTATTTATTTATTTATTTATTTATTTATTTATTTATTTATTTTAGTCCAACAAAGAGCATTTCCTATATAAAGAGCAGAATGTTCTCGTAATGTGTGTGTGTGTATGTGTACATTCTTCCATAGAGTATATTAAAGTATCAATGAGCAACAGTCAACAACCCAGAATTCCTTCTATCTGCTTATAAGGTTAAATCTCCTATAAAGAGTTTATTCAGTTGGAAAATATTAGATACATCTTAAATGATAAAAGCTTTTATAAAGACAACAAATACCAACTACTTTTGATCAACACTTGCTAAATACATTATCTTTCAAATAATTTGCTAAATTTTTAATTCAGAAATTCTTTGAAATCCTGGATAAAGAACACCTGATTCTTGTCCTTGAAAATATATTTCTACTATAAATTTAAAAACTAGCATAGCTATCAGCCTCATAAAAAATTTTAATGTGTTTGCTATCATAGAGTATGATCTTTGGGAGAATAGTCATAAAGTTACATTTTTGAATCTGCAGTTCTGAGAATCAGAATCTTGTGTTTTTACTAACACTTCTGACACCAAGTGTGTGGGTTTGTTTTTATTTTTTCCCACACCAACCAGTTCTCTGATTTTCCCAATACCCACTGTGTGTCTTACAATTCAATTCAGATGCTACCTGGGATTAGCAGAGACCCCACAGTTTAATGATCGATTCCCACAAAACTGCCCCCCTCGTAAGATGCCAATCACAAGCCCCAGGCCTCCCATATTTCTGACTGGCTGGTTATAAATTGGGGGCTCCCATGACCTCCCCTCACACTTGATAATCTTCTATAACCACTCATAGAACTCAGAGTATTACTTTACTTACAGTTATCAATTTATTATAAAGGATAAAAATAAACAGCCAGGTGAAGATGTACATTAGGCAAACTCCAGGAGGGTCCTGGGCACAGGAGCTACTGTCTCTGTGGATTTTTTGTGTACCATCCTCCCAGCATGCTGATGCATCCACCAACTCAAAAGCTCTCCAGACCCATCATTCAGAGATTCTTATGAAGGTTTCACTATGTAGGCAAAAATGATTAAATTGTTAACCATTGGTGATTGAACTTAACTTCCAGCCCCTCTCCTGTCCTGTAGGCTGGGTGTTGGGTTATAAGTTCTAATCATCTAATCATTCCTTAGTCTTTCTGGTGACCAGCCCCCATCCTGAAGACATCTAGGGGCTCTCAGCCACCAGTCATCTCATTAACATACAAGACATTCATCACTCTGGATATTCCAAGTATTTTAGGAAATGTATGCCAGGAAGCAGACAAAGACAGAATAGACACTTCTTATTGTATCACATAAATTTTGCCCTTTGTAAGTTTAACAACATAGAGTTATACTATGAGGCTCTCTGAAAGGCAGTCCTCATGGACTTCTACTTCCATACCTCCATTCTCTTCCAAACCATTTACCTTATAAATAATATACAGAATAATATCCTTTCCATGAATAAAGAAACCTAGATTTTAGTCCTCCATTGCTACCAACTAATTGAATGGTATTGGGAAACTCCCATTAGACAATGAGGTTTCAATCTCCTCATTTGGAGCACACATGGAGAGAACTATATAAATGTTATGATCCCCCAAAGTTCTAAGATTCTATAATGTTATGCTCCATTAGACGAGATAACTCCCAAGAGTGTCACAGGGTCCAAATAAACTAGCAGTACTTAAAATAAAATTTGAGTCTGTAATGTTTATTACTGAAATAATATATGTTGTTCCTTTGTTCTGCAATCACAATAAAATAGTAAAGATAATAGGGAAGTTTAATTTTAAGATAAATGGTAGCTTTTTCTTCTGTTCATTGGAATTTAATGCTTGTGTATTAAAGACCATATCATGTTTTAGTCAAGCAGTGTCCCTCATAGCAAGTTTAATATATGAATATTAAAAAGGAATTAATACCCAAAACAAGGGGACTGATGGAGTCAGGTGGGTTTGACCCAATGTACTGTATGAACGTGAAGGGTGGAGGTAGAGCCAGGGATATAAGTCACAATGTTAAGAGGTCATAAAAATTGTCAACCTAATTCAACAAAAGATCAACATTAAAAAGGTAATGGGATCTTGTCAGGTGAATAGAAGCTAAACAAGGCAATATGCAACAAGTGGAACTGTCCCAAGCTGTCCCTATCATTTTACTAATAAGATACGGAGTTCTTTTTCAGAGACAAGAGAACAAAACCACAATTCATGCAGCTGAAGCATGTGTAGAGGAGAAGATTTTGACCTCAAACAACTCCTGGAACCAAAGTTTCTCCCACAGACAGAACCAGAGGACAGGGGAATAACCAGAACTTGAACATCATAACACTTTCAGAAGCAAAGTGTGTCCAGGAAGATCTGGTGCTGAAGCCCCTTCATCACACCTTATCATAAATGGCTAAGCGCCAAAGTCCTCCAGTGGAAAACTGCCTTGCCAGCTCTTCCAAATATTTCCTCTTCTAACTCATAAAAGTTTGACCAAACCCCAGATTGTAGAGACAGATTTGAGACATGCCTCCTTGTACGTTGACCATGCAATAAAGCTTTTTATTTTCTCAAAAGTCTGTGCCACAGTTCTGGCTCCTATGCATGTCAGGCAGTGAGCTCTTTGCTTAGTAAAAATTTCTGCTAACAATTAAGGGACCAATGTCCTGTGACCACCTGCCTGAGACTCTGTAGCTCCCTGTGGGCTGCAGGCTCTTGTCGCCGACCTTAAGTGCCTCCAGACTACTTTGTTTACTCTTATGCCTTTGCAAAAATACTTCAGCTTCATAGAAAGGATTTTTTGACAAGTACAGGTTTCTGATAACTTTCATATCATACCACTGAACTGACTAATATAGTAAAAACTTGTAGTGGAAATTCGGATGGCTTCATGAAACTGTTAACAGAAAAGTAAGATCAAGGATTAGTTACATGGGACTGAGTGAACTGATGAATATAGTTATAATTTTCATGGGTTTTTTGACTGAAATATTACTGACTTTTAATCTGTATTTTTTTAGGTATAAGAACACCTTTTTCCCTTAAGCTAATTATGACTTACAATCACTTGGTAAATTATATTTTTGTAAGTAGAATTGAAACATTTATCCTTTCTCTCTACTTGATCCCTCCAGATTTTGGAAACTATTAGCGAGTATTCTAATCTTTATGGCAATATATTTATTTGCATAAATTCAGTAAGAATCTCTTCTCCTTAGAACATAATTGGAAACATTGGTTATGCTGCCATAGTCTTTACTGAAATATCATACTTGAGAATATACATAGAATGAGATATAACCAGACAATTTTAAAGTACTGAGGTAAACTTTATACAATCATGAAGCCACTTGGAAAAACAACCTGGTACCCTGCTTGTAGGATTCTCAGCAGCCTTATCAGGTGAATAAAAGTGGTCACTTCCTGACAGATGCAAGAATCTCAGGATATTTTAGGGACTTTGAGAAGAGAGGAATTTACCCAGATCTATAGATATTGCAGGCGTAATCTTTTTTTTTTTAACATCTTTATTGGAGTATAATTGATTTACAGTGGTTTGTTAGTTTCTGATTTATAACAAAGTGAATCAGTTATATATATACATATGTTTCCATATCTCTTCCCTCTTGCATCTCCCTCCCTCCCACCCTCCTTATCCCACCCCTCTAGGTGGTCACAAAGCACCGAGTTGATCTCCCTGTGCTATGAGGCTGCTTCCCACTAGCTATCTATTTTACATTTGGTAGTGTATATATGTCCATGCCACTCTCTCACTTAGTCACAGCTTACCCTTCCCCCTCCCCATATCCTCAAGTCCATTCTCTAGTAGGTCTGTCTTTATTCCCGTCTTACTCCTAGGTTCTTCATGACATTTTTATTTTTTTCTTTTCTTAGATTCCATATATAGGTGTTAGCATACAGTATTTGTTTTTCTCTTTCTGACTTACTTCACTTTGTTTGACAGACTCTAGGTCCATCCACCTCACTAAAAATAACTCAATTTTGTTTCTTTTTATGACTAATATTCCATTGTATACATGTGCCACATCTTCTTTATCCATTCATCTGTTGATGGACACTTAGGTTGTTTCCATGTCCTGGCTATTGTAAATAGAGCTGCAAAGAGCATATTGGTACATGACGCTTTTTGAATTATGGTTTGCTCAGGGTATATGCCCAGTAGTGGGATTGCTGGGTCGTATGGTAGTTCTATTTGTAGTTTTTTACCGAACCGCCATACTGTTCTCCATAGTGGCTGTATCAATTTACATTCCTCCCAACAGTGCAGGAGGGTTCCCTTTTCTCCACACCCTCTCCAACATTTATTGTTTCTAGATTTTTTGATGATGGCCATTCTGACCGGTGTGAGATGATATCTAATTGTAGTTTTGATTTGCATTTCTCTAATGATTAATGATGTTGAGCATTCTTTCATGTGTTTGTTGGCAATTTGTATATCTTCTTTGGAGAAATGTCTATTTAGGTCTTCTGCACATTGACAGATTGGGTTGTTGTTGTTTTGTAATTGGGTTGCATGAGATGCTTGTAAATTTTGGAGATTAATCCTTCATCAGTTGCTTCATTTGCAAATATTTTCACCCATTCCAAGGGTTGTCTTTTCGTCTTGTTTATGGTTTCCTTTGCTGTGCAGAAGCTTTTAAGTTTCATTAGGTCCCATTTGTTTATTTTTGATTTTATTTCCATTTCTCTAGGAGGTGGGTCAAAAAGGATCTTGCTGTGATTTATGTCATAGAGTGTTCTGCCTATGTTTTCCTCTAAAAGGTAGATAGTTTCTGGTCTTACATTTAGGTCTTTAATCCATTTAGAGCTTATTTTTGTGTATGGTTTTAGGGAGCGTTCTAATCTCATACTTTTACTTGTACCTGTCCAATTTTCCCAGCACCACTTATTGAAGAGGATGTCTTTTCTCCACTGTATATTCTTGCCTCCTTTATCAAAGATAAGGTGACGATATGTGCATGGGTTTATCTCTGGGCTTTCTATCCTGTTCCATCGATCTATATTTCTGTTTTTGTTCCAGAACCATACTGTCTTGATTATTGTACCTTTGTAGTATTGTCTGAAGTCAGGGAGCCTGATTCCTCCAGCTCCATTTTTTGTTCTCAAGATTGCTTTGGCTATTTGGGGTCTTTTGTGTTTCCATACAAATTGTAATTTTTTTTTGGTTCTATTTCTGTGAAAAATGACAGTGGTAGTTTGATAGGGATTGCATTGAATTTGTAGATTGCTTTGGATAGTAGAGTCATTATCACAATGTTGATACTTCCAATCCAAGAACATGGTATATTGCTCCATCTATTTGTATCATCTTTAATTTCTTTCATCAGTGTCTTATAATTTTCTGCATACAGGTCTTTTGCCTCCTTAGGCAGGTTTATTAATAGATATTTTATTCTTTTTGTTGCAATGGTAAATGGGAGTGTTTTCTTAATTTCATTTTCAGATTTTTCATCATTAGTGTATAGGAATGTCAGAGATTTCTGTGCATTAATTTTCTATCCTGCTACTTTACCAAATTCATTGATTAGCTCTAGTAGTTTTCTGGTAGCATCTTTAGAATTCTCTACGTAGAGTACCATGTCATCTGCAAACAGTGACAGCTTTACTTCTTTTCCGATTTGGATTCCTTTCATTTCTTTTTCTTCTCTGATTGCTGGGGCTAAAACTTCCAAAATTATGTTGAATAAGAGTGGTGAGAGTGGACAACCTTGTCTTGTTTCATGATCTTAGTGGAAATGGTTTCAGTTTTTCACCATTGACGGTGATGTTGGCTGTGGGTTCTGTCATACATGGTGTTTATTAAGTTGATGAAAGTTCCCTCTATGCCTACTTTCTGCAGTGTTTTTATCATAAATGGGTGTTGAATTTTGTCGAAAGCTTTCTCTGCATCTATTGAGATAATCATATAGTTTTTCTTCTTCAATTTGTTAATATGGTGTATCACGTTGATTGATTTGTGTATATTGAAGAATCCTTGCATTTCTGGAATAAACTCCACTTGATCATAGTGTATGATCCTTTTAATGTGCTGTTGGATTCTGTTTGCTAGTATTTTGTTGAGGATTTTTGCATCTATATCCATCAGTGATATTGACCTGTAGTTTTCTTTTTTTGTGACATCCTTGTCTGGTTTTGGTATCAGGATGATGGTGGCCTCGTAGAATGAGTTTGGGAGTGTTCTTCCCTCTGCTATATTTTGGAAGAGTTTGAGAAGGATAGGTGTTAGCTCTTCTCTAAATGTTTGATAGAATTCGCCTGTGAAGCCATCTGGTCCTGGGCTTTTGTTTGTTGGAAAATTTTAAATCACAGTTTCAATTTCAGTGCCTGTGATTGGTCTGTTCATATTTTCTATTTCTTCCTTGGTCAGTCTCAGCAGTTGTGCGTTTCTAAGTATTTACCCATTTCTTCCAGGTTGTCAATTTTATTGGCATAGAGTTGCTTGTAGTAATCTCTCATGATCGTTTGTATTTCTGCAGTGTCAGTTGTTACTTCTCCTTTTTCATTTCTAATTCTATTGATTTAAGTCTTCTCCCTGTTTTAATTGATGATTCTGACTAATGCTTTATCAATTTTGTTTACCTTCTCAAAGAATCAGCTTTTAATTTTATTGATCTTTGCTATCATTTCCTTCATTTCTTTTTCATTTATTTCTGATCTGATCTTTATGATTTCTTTCCTGTTGCTAACTTTGGGGTTATTTTGTTCTTCTTTCTCTTCTTGCTTTAGGTACAAGGTTAGGTTGTTTATTTGAGATGTTTCCTGTGTCTTAAGGTAGGATTGTATTGCTATAAACTTCCCTCTTAGAACTGCTTTTGTTGTATCCCATAGGTTTTGGGTCATCGTGTCTCCATTGTCATTTGTTTCTGGGTAATCTTATAGAAAGCCCTTGGTGTGGCTTCCCTGGCTTTGATAGGGCTTTTAAAAGTTCAATCTCAGATTCCTTATGGAATGTTCCAGCAAAGCCAAGTTTAAAAGAGCCTATATGATCAATTACATGTATGTAAATAGTCGGGTCAAGATAACTGAAACTAGATTTATTTTGCAAACAAATTAGTCTTAATTTGGCTATATTTGGTAGAAATGAAAGAAAATACTTTTAGAGAGAAAAAATCTGTTTTAGTAATATATTTTTCATCGATATTAAGTTCTGGTGCTGTTAATTGTCTTTGAGCTTTTGTATTTACTGCCTAAGACTCCCTTCCAGAATGTCTCCTTGTTGCTATGTTGTGTTATTATGGAGTGTAATTGATTATTAAGAAGACATGCTAGGATTGTTTCCAAAGCTTACCGCAGTAACATATCTTTGGATGAAAATCAGATGCTTTGTGACCTGCAATAAGAAGATTATGCACATTGGAAAACACATCATTCAAAGGACTCTTTCAAAGCTAGATGGAAGGACACTTATCAGGTATTTTGAACTACATCATGCACAGTGAAACGGAAGGAAATTGACTCAGATTTAGTGCCCATTTCAGAAAGGCCTCTGCACTGGACTGTTCTATATAAAGGACTGCTGTCCTCAAACTCGCCTTAAAACAATGCTCAAACAGAGGAGAAACCTATGCCATCAGCACCCAGGAGAAGACATTATATTTCTTAGGGAACTATTAGACAGGAGAATTTTCTTGGTTACAAACTACCTGAATAAGCAGTTGTTTGTGCAGTAGTTAACTCATCATTTTGTGTTTATATTAATCCACCCTCTGAAATAGAAAACCATCTAGATAAAATTAGGTATCAGGAAACTTGTGTCATTACAAGAACCTGGATTCTATCTTTTAGAAAATATCTTTCCATTAGACCCATGGGAAATAAGGTCTATATTTGAGAGATTGCTTAAACTGGGTATTATTGTTTTGTGCTTGCTAGGATTTATATTCTGTCTTATCAAACTGTGCACTTGCTGTTTGTAATGTATTCTCAAGTCCTTTTTAGGCCTATAATCCTTACCAACAGGAAGTAGCCAGAGCAGCTGTCACTCCATATCCCTCAAGATTGAGGAGTCAACAACAAAAAGGGGACATTTGTAACTGCAGAACCAGAACCAAACTGGCCTTTTCCTGTTTCTAACAAGATACTGAGTTGTTTTTCAGTGAAAATAGAATAAACCACAGTTTATGCACAGAGGAGAAGATTTTGACCTCAAACAATATACAGAATAAAATTTCTTCCCTCCTCAGAACAAAAGAACCAAGACACAACCAGAAACTGAATGCTGGATCCCTTTCAGAAGTTAAGGGTCCTTTGCCCAGGAAGATCCAGTGCTGACACCCCTTTACCACATCTTACCATAAATGGCCAAGTTCCAAAGCCCTGCAGTCAAGAAGAGTCAGGGTCAAGAAGGGAGAAAACTCAACTCACCAGTGCCCCCTATACAAACCCTCTTCCCTTAATCCATAAAAATTTGACTGAACCCCAGACCAGGGAGACAGATTTGAGTGTGCTCTTTTCTCTTTGCAGGTTGGCATTGCAATAAAGCTTTTATTTTATCAAAAATTGATCCTGTAGTATTGACTTCTATGCTTGTTGGGCAGCAAGCCCATTGCTCAGTAACAGAAGCAGTAATTAGAAGTCTAGTTTGGCAGGAGGTCTTCATTCAGGGGATCTTATTTGCGATCAGCCCACTCATGTAGTGCCCTAAAAGAGGTAATTCTATGGATAAAACTTGAAACCCTGATGTATGATACTACAGAGGTAAATACATGTCATTATACATTTTTTAAAACCCACATAATTTATAACACCAAAGGTAAACTCTAATATAAACTATGGTATAAGATAACTATTGTCTGACAACAGTATATTCCTTAGCATATAACAAATAAAGCCATTTTTAAAGTATAAAAATAATCAATAAAAATATAATAATCAGTAAAATATGCTAGGATATTTGTATAATAATAATTGGAAAACCACACACTTGTGCTTTTTTCTTTTGTTTTGTTTTGCCTTTCCATTAGAGTTGACTGAGGGACATTCTAAAGTGCATCTAGAAATATGTAACATTTATACTTTACTGAAAATTTCTTTCTCTTTTTATGTTTCAAATTAGAACATGCATTTATGTCTTTAATTATTGCTAATTTATAAAAATCATTACTAAATACCTTGAAAGATATTACTAGGATTAGAGCCTATAATTATGTCTTTAAAACTAATTTTAGAGGAGCTTCAAGATGGTGGAAGAGTAAGACATGTAGATCAACTTCCTCCCCACAGACACACCAGAAATACACCTACATGTGGAACAACTCCTACATAACACCTACTGAACGCTAGAAGAAGAACTCAGACCTCCCAAAACGCAAGAAACTCCCCATGTACCTGGGTAGGGCAAAACAAAAAAGAAATAAAAGAGACAAAAGAATAGGGACGGGACATGCACCAGTGAGAGGGAGCTGTGAAGGAGGAAAAGTTTCCACACACTAGGAAGCCCCTTTGTGGGTGGAGACTGTGGCTAACGGAGGGGGGAAGCTTCGGAGACACAGAGGAGAGCGCCACAACAAGGGTGCAGAGGGCAAAGCCGAGAGATTCCCACAAAGAGGATCAGTGCCGGCAAGCACTCACCAGCCCGAGAGGCTTGTCTGCTCACCCGCCGGGGTGGGCGGGGCTGGGAGCTGAGGCTCCAGCTTCAGAAGTCGGATCCTAGGGAGAGAACTGGGGTTGGCTACGTGAACACAGTCTGAAGGGGGCTAGTGCGTCACGCTAGTCGGGAGTGTGTCCAGGAAAAGGTCTGGAGCTGCCGAAGAGGCAAGAGACTTTCTCTTGCCTCTTTGTTTCACAGTGAGTGAGGAGAGGGGATTAAAAGCACCACCTAAACAAGCTCCAGAGATGGGCATGAGCCACAGCTATCAGCTCAGATCCCAGAGACAGGCATGAGATGCTAAGGTTGCTGTTGCAGCCATCAGGAAGCCTGTGTTCAATCACAGGTCACTGTCTACACCTCCCCTCCCAGGAGCCTGTGCAGCCTGCCACTGCTAGGGTCCCGTGTTACAGGGACAACTTTCCCAGAACACAAGGTGCACCTCAGGCTTTTGCAATGTCACGACAGCCTCTGCCACCACAGGCTCACCCCGCAATCTGAACTCTCCCTCCACTGGTCTGAGTGAGCCAGAGCCCCCCAAATCAGCTGCTTCTTTAACCTCATCCTGTCTGGGTGGGAACAGATGCCCTCAGGCAACCTATATGCAGAGTCAGGGCCAAATCCAAAGCTGAAACCCAGTAGCAGTGGGAACAAAGACGAGAAAGGGAAATCTCTCCAGCAGCATCAGGAGAAGTGGATTAAATCTCCACAATCAACTTGATGTACCCTGCATCTGTGGAATACCTGAAGAGACAATGAATCATCCCAAATTGAGGCAGTGGCCTTTGGGGGCTACTATATATATATATTTTTTCCCTTTTTTCACTTTTTGTGAGTGTGTATGTTTATACATCTCTGTGTGATTTTGTCTGTATAGCATTGCTTTTACCATTTCTCCTAGGGTTCTGTCTGTCCAGTTTTTTGTTGTTGTTGGATAGTTTTTAGCACTTGTTATCATTGGTGGATTTGTTTTTTGGTTTGGTGTCTCTCTTCTTTCTTTCTTATTTCTTTAATTTTTTTTTAATTTTTAATAATTATTTTTTATTTTAATAATTTTATTTTATGTTATTTTCTTTCTTTCTTTCTTTCTTTCTTTCTTTCTTTCTTTCTTTCCTTCTTCCTTCCTTCCTTCCTTTCTTTCTTTCTTCCTTCCTTCCTTCCTTCCTTCCTTCCTTCCTTCCTTCCTTTCTTTCTTTCTTTCCTATTTGCTCCCTTTATTCCAAGCTGTGTGGATGACAGGGTCTTGGTGCTCTGGCCTGGCATCAGGCCTGTGCCTCTTAGTTGGGAGAGCCGAGCTCAGGACATTGGTTGACCAGAGACCAATATCAAAGAGCAAAAATCTCCCAGGGATCTCCAACTCAACACCAAGACCCAGCTCCACTAAACGACTACCAAGCCACAGTACTGGACGTCATAGGCCAAACAACTAGCAAGACAGGAACACAATCCCACCGTTTAGCAGACAGGCTGCCTAAAATCATAATAAGGCCACAGACACCCCAAACACAAAACCAGACATGGACCTGCCCATCAGAAAGACAAGATCCAGCCACATCCAACAGAAAACAGGCAGTAGTCCCCTCCACCGGGAAGCCTACACAACCCACTGAACTAAGCTTAGCTACTGTGGACAGACACCAAAAACAATAGGAACTACGAACTTGCAGGCTGTGCAAAGGAGACCCCAAACATAGTAAATTAAGGAAAAGAGGAAGACAGAGAAATATACAGGAGATGAAGGAGCAAGGTAAAAACCCACCAGACCAAACAAATGAAGAGGAAATAGGCAGTCTACCTGAAAAATAATTCAGAATAAAGATAGCAAAGATGATCCAAAATCTTGGCAATAGAATGGAGAAAATATAAGAAATGTTTAACAAGGACCTAGAAGGACTAAAGAGCAAATAAATACTGATGAACAGCACAATAAATGAAATTAAAAATTCTCTAGAAGGATTCATAGCAGAATAACTGAGGCAGAAGAACGGATAAGTGATCTGGAAGATAAAACAGTGGAAATAACTACTGCAGAACAGAATAAAGTAAAAAGAATGAAAATAATTGAGGATAATCTCAGAGACTTCTGGAACAATATTAAATGCACCAATATTCGAATTATAGGGGAACCAGAAGAAGAAGAGAAAAAGAAAGGGACTGAGAAAATATTTGAGGAGATTACAGTGGAAAATTTCCCTAATGTGGGAAAGGAAATAATCAAGTCCAGGAAGTGCAGACAGTCCAATACAGGATAAATCCAAAGAGAAACAGGCCAAGACACAAATTAAACAAACTAACAAAAATAAAATACAAAGAAAAAATATGAAAAGCAGCAAGAGAAAAACAACAAATAACATACAAGGGAATCCCCATAAGGTTAACAGCTGATCTTTCAACAGAAACTCTGCAAGTCAGAAGGGAGTGGCAGGACATATTTAAAGCGATGAAAGAGAAAAAACTACAACCAAGATTATTCTACCCAGCAAGGATCTCATTCAGATTCAATGGAGAAATTGAAACATTTAGAGACAAGCAAAAGCTAAGAGAATTCAGCAACACTAAACTAGCTTTAGAAAAAATGCTAAAGGAACTTCTCTAGGCAGGAAACACAAGAGAAGGAAAAGACCTACAATAACAAACTCAAAACAATTAAGAAAATGGTAATAGGAACATACATATCAATAATTACCTTAAATGTAAATGGATTAAATGCTCCAAGCAAAAGGCATACACTGGATGAATGGATACAAAAACGAGACCCATATATATGCTGTCTACAAGACACCAACTTCAGACCAAGGGACACATACAGAGTGAAAGTGAAGGGATGGAAAAAGATATTCCATGCAAACGGAAATAGAAAGAAAGCTGGAGTAGCAATTTTCATATCAGAAAATACAGACTTTAAAACAAAGACTATTACAAGAGACAAAGAAGGGCACTACATAATGATCAAGGGATCAATCCAAGAAGAAGATATAACAATTGTAAATATTTATGCACCCAACATAGGAGCACCTCAATACATAAGGCAAATACTAACAGCCATAAAAGGGGAAATCAGCAGTAACACAATCATACTACGGGACTTTAACACCCCACTTTCACCAATGGACAGATCATCCAAAATGAAAATAAATAAGGAAACACAACCTTTAAAGATACATTAAACAAGATAGACTGAATTAATATTTATAGGACATTCCATCCAAAAACAACAGAACACACTTTCTTCTCAAGTGCTCATGGAATATTCTCCAGGATAGAACATATCTTGGGTTACAAATCAAGCATTGATATATTTATGAAAATGGAAATTGTATCAAGTATCTTTTCCAACCACAACGCTGTGAGACTAGATATCAACTACAGGAAAAAAATATAGGTAAAAAATACAAACACATGGAAGCTAAACAATACACTACTTAATAACCAAGATATCACTGAAGAAATCATAGAGGAAATCAAAAAATACCTAGAAACAAATGACAATGAAAATACGACGACCCAAGACATATGGGATGCAGCAGAAGCAGTTCTAAGAGGGAAGTTTATAGCAATACAACCCTACCTGAAGAAACAAGAAACATCTCAAAAACACAAACTAACTTTACACCTAAAGCAATTAGAGAAAGAAGAACAAAAAAACCCCAGAGTTAGCAGAAGGAAAGAAATCATAAAGATCAGATCAGAAATAAATGAAAAAGAAATGAAGGAAACAAGAGCAAAGATCAATAAAACTAAAAGCTGGTTCTTTGAGAAGATAAACAAAATAGATAAACCACTAGCCTGAATCATCAAGAAAAAAAGGGAGAAGACTCAAATCAATAGAATTAGAAATGAAAAAGGAGAAGTAACAACTGACACTGCAGAAATACAAGTGATCATGAGAGATTACTACAAGCAGCTCTATGCCAATAAAATGGACAGCCTGGAAGAAATGGACAAATTCTTAGAAAAGCACAACCTTCCGAGTCTGAACCAGGAAGAAATAGAAAATATTAACAGACCAATCACAAACTCTGAAATTAAAATTGTGATTAAAAATGTTCCAACAGGGCTTCCCTGGTGGCGCAGTGGTTAAGAGTCCGCCTGCTGATACAGGGGACACAGGTTCGTGCCCTGGTCCGGGAAGATCCCACATGTCACGGAGTGGCTGGGCCCATGAGCCATGGCCGCTGAGCCTGCGTGTCCGGAGCCTGTGCTCCACAACAGGAGAGGCCACAACAGTGAGAGGCCCACGTACAGGAAAAAAAAAACAAAAAAAAAAAACACCAAAATGTTCCAACAAACAAAAGCTCAGGAACAGATGGCTTCACAAGCGAATTCTATCAAACATTTTGAGAAGAGCTAACACCCATACTTCTCAAACTCTTCTGAAATATAACAGAGGGAGGAACCCTCCAAACTCATTCTACAAGGCCACCATCACTCTGATACCATAACCAGACAAAGATTTCACAAAGAAAGAAAACTACAGGCCAGTAGCACTGATGAACATAGATGAAAAATTCTCAAAAAAATACTAGCAAACAGAATCCAACAGCACATTAAAGGATCATATAGCATGATCAAGTGGGGTTTATCTCAGTAATGCAAGGATTCTCCAATATACCAAAATCAAACAATGTGATAAACCATATAAACAAATTGAAGGAGAAAAACCATATAATAATCTCAATAGATGCAGAAAAAGCTTTGAATAAACTTAAACAACGATTTATGAAAAAAACTCTCCAGAAAGTAGGCATAGAGGGAATTTACCTCAACATAATCAAGGCCATATATGACAAGCCCACAGCCAACGTCGTCCTCAATGGTGAAAAACTGAAACCATTTCCACTAAGATCAGGAACAAGACAAGGTTGCCTACTCACCACTATTATTCAACATTGTTTTGGAAGTTTTAGCCACAGCCATCAGAGAAGAAAAAGAAACAAAAGGAATCTAAATCAGAAAATAAATAGCAAAGCTGTCACTCTTTGCATATAACATGATTCTCTACATAGAGAATCCTAAATATGCTACCAGAAAACTCCTAGAGCTAATCAATGAATTTGGTAAAGTAGAGGATACAAAATTAACACACAGAAATCTCTAGCATTCCAATACGCTAATGATGAAAAATCGGAAAGTGATGTTAAGGAAACACTCCCATTTACCATTACAACAAAAAGAATAAAATATCTAGGAATAAACCTACCTAAGGAGACAAAAGACCTGTATGCAGAAAACTATAAGATACTGGTGAAAGAAATCAAAGATGATAAAAATAGATGGAGAGATATACCATGACTGGGATTGGAAGAATCAATATTGTGAAAATGACTCTACTACCCAAAGCAACCTACAGATTCAGTGCAATCCCTATCAAACTACCACTGGCATTTTTCACAGAACTAGAACAAAAAAATTCACAATTTGTGTGGAAACACAAAAGACCCTGAGGAGCCAAAGCAATCTTGAGAAAGAAAAACACAGCTGGAGGAATCAGGCTCCCAGTCTTCAGACTATGCTACAAAGCTACACTAATCAATACAGTATGGTACTGCACAAAAACAGAAATATAGATCAATTGAACAGGATTGAAAGCCCAGAGGTAAACCCACGCCCCTTCAGTCACCTTATTTTTGATAAAGGAGGCAAGAATATACAATGCAGAAAAGACAGCCACTTCAATAAATGGTGCTGGGAAAACTGGACAGCTACATGTAAAAGAATGAGTTTAGAACATTCCCTAACACCATACACATAAGTAAACTCAAAATGGATTAAAGACCTAAATGTAAGGCTGACCCTATCAAACTCTTAGAGGAAAAGATAGGCAGAGCACTCTATGACATAAATCACAGCAAGATTCTTTTTGATCCACCTCTTAGAGAAATGAAAATAAAAACAAACAAATGGGAGTTAATGAAACTTAAAATCTTTTTCACAGGTAAGGAAACCATAAAAAAGGTGAAAAGCCAACCCTCAGAATGGGTGAAAATATTTGCAAATGAAGCAACTGACAAAGTATTAATCTCCAAAACTTATAAGCAGCTCATGCAGCTCAATATCAAAAAAAAAAAAAAAATCCAAAAATGGGCAGAAGACATAAATAGACATTTCTCCAAAGAAGATATACAGATTGCCAACAAACACATGAAAGAATGCTCAACATCATTAATCATTAGAGATACGCAAATCAAATCTACAATGAGGTATCACCTCACACCAGTCAGAATGGCCATGATTAAAAAATCTACGAACAATAAATGCTGGACAGGATGTGGAGAAAAGAGAACCCTCTTGCACTGTTGGTGGGAATGTAAATTGATAGAGCTACTATGGAGAACAATATGGAGGTTCCTTAAAATCTAAAAATAGAACCAGCATATGATCCAGCAATACCACTACTGGGCATATACCCTGAGAAAACCATAATTCAAAAAGAATCATGTACCACAATGTTCACTGCAGCTGTATTTACAATAGCCAGAACATGGAAGCAACCTAAGTGTCCATTGATAGATGAATGGATAAAGAAGATGTGGCACATATATACAATGGAATATTACTCAGCCATAAAAAGAAATGAAATTGAGTTTTTTTGTAGTGAGGTGGATGGACCTAGAGTCTGTCATACTGAGTGAAGTAAGTCAGAAAGAGAAAAACAAATGTCTTATGCTAACACATATATAAGGAATCTAAAAAGAAAAAAAAAATGGTCATGAAGAACCAGCGGCAGGATGGGAAGAAAGGGACAGACCTACTAGAGACTGTACTTAAGGACATGGGGAGGTGGAAGGTTAAGCTGGGACAAAGAGAGAATAGCATATGTGGACATATATACACTGCCTAATGGAAATTGATAGCTAGTGGGAGGCAGCCTCATAGCACAGGGAGTTCAGTTTGGTGCTTTGTGACCACCTAGTGGAGTGGGATAGGGAGGGTGGGAGGGAGGGAGACACAAGAGGATAGAGCTATGGGGTAAATGTATATGTATAGCTGTTTCACTTTGTTATAAAGCAGAAACTAACACACCATTGTAAAGTAATTATACTCCAATAAAGATGTTAAAAAAACATTATTTGTAAGTGTGAGAAGGTGGCAATTTGGCAATACTCATCTAAATTATTGACATACATTCCCTTTGACCTAGATGATCTTCATGTTTGAATATAGAAGTACTTGTACATGTGTGAAATGACATTTGTACAAGGTAATTTTTTTGGTATAACTTGTACCAAGATAACATCAGTAATACCCTAAGTATCTAACAATATGTAACTGCTTAAATATATATTCAATACATTCACATGATGGAATACCTTGCAACATTAAATAAAAATAAATAATGTGCAGAAAAATAAACTAATTATAAAATTTTAAAGTTTGAACCTCTCTAGGTTACATATGTTAACAGTGAAGGTACATTTAAGTGAACATTTAACTTTTAATGTGGCTGTTAATAAATAAGTAAGTGTTTTAAGGGTTGTATTTATAGAGTAAAAACAAACCATCAAGTCACTAATGGAATAACTTGGAGATATTTTCACTTTTCAACAAATGGAGTACTATCATTCAAATTAACTTCTTTTAAGTGTTTGCATTTTTGATCCCTTTCATGGAAAAGGACTACTTGGCTCTTTTTATAAAAGTAGCAGGGGAAATGCATTATACTGATTTTAGTATGGATACACCCTGCTTTCCGATGCCTGGGTAAAACTCTAACTTCAGCTCCTGGATAAGAATTTAAAAGCATCATTAGTCAATAAAGATTAAGGTTAAAACCAAAACAAAATACTATAACACCATGGTTCTATTGTAAAATGTTTACGCTCACTGCTTTTCTCAGTCCACACTCAGTCAGTCTCCTTAGACTTAACCACTTTGATTAATTACATTAATCATATCTATTGTGTGCATAAATGTATTTTATGGAAGTTTCTTCAGATAATTTTATAAATTAAATATATAGATTATTTAAAAATATAAATACTCAAAACTTATTACATAAAGCAAACATTCCTATTTCTTATTAAAAGAAGAAAACACTTTGACCCTTCAAATGTTTATTTTGTTATTTACTACTATATTTCTAGATAATATGTTCATTAGATGCTAATTTATTTTTAAAAATAATGAAGTTTCTGTTCTCCTCATTTGCCTGGATTCCTTGCAAGTCCTCTTCCTTTTTTATTCTAAGTAAATATCCCCTTTTGTACCTAATTTTTAACTCATTTTGGTTTTTCTCTTAAAGAAAGCCTCTTAAATACTGTAAGTTTAAGTCTTCATAAAAACTGGATCCATTAGTATGTCTTGATTTTTTCAGTTTTAAGCATTATTCTGAAATTTTCACCTCTGCCTAGTATTTTTATAACTGTTTATTTGTTTGTCTTGGCCCTTTAATGTTGTAATCTTTCTCTGACTTCCAAGGACATGTGGCTGCTTGTTTAAGACTGGGCCACTAAAATGTTGAGGGCCTGAATAGGGCTTGGACATAGAGGACATCACTAAAAATTGATTTGGTTTCACTAGGAAACAATATTTGTATATATTTATTATGTTGGTCTTAATTTTAAAATTACCGGAAACCAATCATATCTGAGAACTAGAAATCTGTCACAAGATGAACAGAATCACTATGATAGTTGTGAAGGAAGATCACAATATAATAGCTGTGCCCCAGGTCTTGGGAGTAACACCTCCAGAGTGGAATTGTTCATGAAATTCAGGAAAGGTGTCTACAAGATCAAATTGATGATAGGTATGATATGCTGGAAAGATTGGAAAGGTGATTTGTGTAATTGGTGATTGAAATTTGGGGTGATTCATAATTTTTTTTTTTTTTTTTTTTTTTTGCGTTACACGGGCCTCTCACTGCTGTGGTCTCTCTCACTGCAGAGCACAGGCTCTGGACACGCAGGCTCAGCAGCCATGGCTCACGGGCTCAGCTGCTCCACGGCATGTGGGATCTTCCCAGACTGGGGCACAAACCCGTGTCCCCTGCATCGGCAGACAGACTCTCAACCACTGCGCCACCAGGGAAGCCCCATAAATATGTTTTTAATAAATCAACGGTTTAACCAAGCAAGCAAACACAAATGATAACATAATTAAGTGTAGAAAATAGAGAGAATAAATATGTGTGCTTGAAAACAAAAACAATTATAGAGTACTGTATGGCTCACATATAAATAGCATTTTAATAGCCATATCAATATATGAACTGAATATCAATATAATCAAAATTATAACTATATTGAAGAGGAGTTACTGGACTTCTGTGTGTATGTGTGTGTCTAATAAGGGATGGAAGAGGAAATTGTTTTTTATTGTAATATAGTTGCTGTGCAATATTTGTTTCAGGTATACAACATAGTGACTTGACATTTGCATACATTATTAAATGATCATAACAATGATCACTAATAATCAACTGTCCCCACATGAAGTTATTACAATATTTGTGACCATATTGTTTATGTTGTATATTAAGTATATCACCTTGACTTATTTATTTTCTAACTAGAGGTTTGTACCTTTTAATACCTTTCATCCTCCCACCCTCTTCTCCTCAACAATCACCCATTTGTTCTATTTGTTCTCTGTATCTCAGATGGCTTCATTTTTTGTTTGTTCATTTTTTTTAGGTTTTACATATAAGAGAGAACATAAGGTACTTGTCTTTGTATAAGCCATTGTCTGACTTATTTTACTTTCCATAATAGACTCTAGATCCATCCATGTTGTAGCAAATGAAAAGATTTCATATTTGTATATATGTACCACATCTTCCTTATCCATTCATTTTCAAATATCTATATCCATTCCATATCTTGGCTATTGTAAATAATGTTGCAATGATCATTGGTGTGCATATGTATTTTCAAATTAATGTTTTTGTTTATTTCAGGTAAAACCCAGAAGTAAAATTCCTAGATTCTGTGCCAGTTCTATTTGTAATTTTTTGAGCAGCCACCATACTGCTTCCAACAATGGCTGCACCAATTTACATTCCCATGAACAGTGCCTGAGTGTTTCATTTTCTCCTCACCAACACTTGTTATTTGTTGCTCTTTTTATTATACCATTCTGAGACGTGTAAAGTGATATCTTATTATAGCTTTAATTTGCATTAACCTGATGATTAGTAATGTTAAACATCTTTTCTTTTGTCTGCTGGCCATCTGTATGTATTCTTTGGAAAAATGTTTTTTTCAGGTCCTCTGTTCATTTTTTTAAATCAGGTTTTTTGATGTTGAATTGGAAGAATTCCATATATATTTTAGATATTAATCCCTGATTAGATATATCATTTGCAAATGTTTCTCTCATTCAGTAGGCTGCCTTTTTCATTTTGTTGATAGTTTCCTTACCTGTGCAAAAGCTTTTTAGTTTGTTATAGTTCATTTGTTTATTTTTTTATTTTGTTTTGCTTGCCTTAGGAGGCAGATCCAAAAATTGTTGCTAAGTCCAATGTCAAAGAGCATACTGCCTATGTTTTTTTCTATAAGTTTTATGTCTTCAATTCTTACATTTAAGTCTTTAATACATTTTGAGTTTATTTTTGTATATGGTGGGAGAAAGAAGTCCACATTGATTCTTTTGCATGGAGCTGTCCAGTTTTCCTAACATGATTTATTGAAGAGAATATTACATATTCTTCCCTCCTTTGCCATACATTAGTTAACCATATAAGTTTGGGTTTATTTCTGGGCTCTCTATTCTGTTCCATTTGTTTATGTGTCTGTTTTTGGTGCCCTTACCATACTGTTTTGATTACTGTAGCTTGGTAGTGTAATTTTAAATTAAGGAGTGTGATACCTCCAGTTTTGTTCTTCTTCCTCAAGATATCTTTGGCTATTTTTTTGTTTCCATATGAATTTTAGAATTATTTGTTCTAGCACTGTGAAAAATGCTTTTGGTATTTTGACAGGGATTGCATTAGATCTGTAAATTGCCTTGGGGAGTACGGTCATTTTAACAATGTTAATTTTTCCAATCCATGAGCACGGTATATCTTTCCATTTGCTTGTGTCATCTTCAGTTTCTTTCACCAATGTCTTATAGTTTTCAAAGTGTAAGACTTTTACCTCTTTGGTTAGATTTACTCCTTGGTATTTATTGTTTTTAATGCAATTATAATGAAATTGTTTTGTTAAGTTTTCTTTCTGAGAGTTTGTTATTAGTGATGGAAATGCAACATATTTCTGTATATTAATTTTGTAGCCTGCAACTTTACTGAATGTATTTATCAGTTCTAGTAATTTTTCATGGCGTCATTAGGATTTTCCATATATATTATTACGTCATTTGTCAGCAGTAACAGTTTACTTCTTCCTTTTCAATTAGGATTCTTTTTATTCCTTTTATTTTCTTTGTCTGATTGCTGTGGCTAAGGCTTCCAATACTATGTTGGATAAAATTAGTGAAAGTGGGCATCCTTGTCTTGTACCTGATCTTAAAGAAAAATTTTTCAGCTTTTCAACATTAGATATGATATTGGCTATGGGTTTGTCATTTGCTATGGACCTTTATTTTGTTGAGGCATGTTCCTTCTACACCCATTTTGTCGAGGGTATTTATCATTAAAGGATGTTGTATTTTTTCAAAAGCTTTTTCTGCATCTATTGAGATGATAATATGATTTTTATTCTTCAGTGTGTTAATGTAGTATATCACATTGATTTGTGAATATTGAAGCATTTTTGCATGTCTGGGATAAATCAAACATGATCATGGCATATGATTCTTTTAATGTGTTGTTGAATTGATTTCTTAATATTTAGTTGAGGATTATGACATCTATGTTCACCAGTGATTCTAGCCTATAATTTTCTTTTTCTGTAATGTCTTTGTTTGGTTCTGGTATCAGGGTGATGTTGGACTCCTAGAATGAGTTTGGCTGTATTACTTCCTCTGCAATTTTTTGGAATAGTTTGAGAAGGAGAGGTGCTATCTTTTATTTAAATGCTTGTTAGAATTCACCTGTGAAGCCATCTGGTCCTGGACTTTTGTTCATTGAGAGTTTTTTGTTGTTCTTGTTGCTTGTTTGTTTGTTTAAATTACTGACTTAATTTCACTACTGATAATCAGTCTGTTCATATTTTCTATTTCTCTTGATTCAGTCTTGGGAAATTTTACCTTTCTAGGAATTTATTCATTTACTCGAGGAGTCTTATATTTTATTGGCATAAAATTGCAGTAATCTCTTATGATTCTTTGTATTTCTGTGGGGTCTGTTGTAATTTCTACTCTTTCATTTCTGATTTTATTTATTTGGGCCCTCTTTTTTTGTTTTAACATCTTTATTGGATGGACCCTCTTTTTTGTTTTTTTTCTTAATGAGTCTCTCTAATGTTTTATCAATTTTGTTTATCTTTTCAAAGAACCATCTCTTAGTTTCATTGAACTTTTCTATTGTTTTTGTTTGTTTGTTTTGGTTTCATTTGGTTTATTTATTTATTTATTTTTGTCTCTATTTCATGGTTTTCTACTCTGGTATTTATTATCATTCCTACTGCTAACTTTGGGTTTTGAATGTTCTGTTTCTAGTTCCTTTAGGCATAAGTTGAGATTACTTGAGATTTTTTTCCTTGTTTCCTAAGGTAGGCTTAGTTGCTATGAACTTTCTTCTTAGAAGTTTGCTGCATCCCATAGATTTTAGATCATGTTTTTCCATTTTCATTTGTTTCCAGGTATGTTTTAATTTCCTCTTTTATTTCTTCAGTGACCCATTTGTTTTTAGGTAGTATGTTGGTTCATCTCTATGTGTTTGTGGTTTTTGTTTTTGTTTGTCTGTTGTTCAGTTTTGTTCTTACAGTTGATTTCTAGTCCCATACCTTTGTGGTCAGAAAGGATGATTAATATCATTTCAATTTTATTAAATTTACTGAGATTTGTTTTATGGCTTAGCATGTGATCTATGCTGGAGAATATTTCATGTGCCTTGAAAATACTGTGTATTCTGGTGATTTGCATTGGAAACGTCTATCTATCCATTAATACCAACTAATCTAATGTGTTGGTTAAGGCCAGTATTTCTTTACTGCTTTTCTGTCTGACTGATCTCTCCACTGATGTGAGTGAGATGTAAAAGTCCCCTACTGTTACTGTGTTATTTTCAGTTTCTTCTTTTGTGTTTGTTAATGTTTGCTTTATGTATTTAGGGGCTCCTATGTTGGGTGCATATATCTTCTTGATGGATTGATCCTTTACCATTATTTAATGTCATTTTCTGTCTCTTAGTCCAGTCTTTGTTCTAAAGTCTATTTTGTCTAGTATAAGTATTGCAATCCCAGCTTTCCTTTTATTTCCATTTGCATAGAATATCTTTCTCCATCCCCTCACTTTCACTGTGTGTGTGTCTTTAGATCTGAAGTGAATCTCTTATAGGCAACATATATATAGGTATTGCTTTTTATTTTAACCATTCACCCACTCTATGTATATAATTGGAGCATATAGTCTATTTACATTTAATATAATTATTTTAAAGCAATTAAAAAAAACCTTTTTTATTTATTTATTTTTGGCTGTGTTGGGTCTTCATAGCAGTGTGCAGGCTGTCCCTAGTTGTGGCAAGCAGGGGCTACTCTTCATTGCAGTGAGCAGGCTTCTCATTGTGGTGGCTTCTCTTGTTGATGAACATGGGCTATAGGCATGCAGGCTTCAGTAGTTGTGGCTCGCAGGATCTAGAGCACAGGTTTAGTAGTTGTGGTGCATGGGCTTAGTTGTTCCATGGCATGTGGGGTCAGCCCAGACCAGGGCTCAAACCTATGTCCCCTATATTGGCAGGTGGATTCTTAACCACTGTACCACCAGAGAAGCCCTATAATTATTTATAGGTGTGCACTTACTGTTATTTTGCTCATTCTGTTCTGGTTGTTTTTGTAGTTTTTTTCATTCCTTCTTTTTTTTGCTCTCTTCTCTTGTGATTTGATGACTATCTTTAGTGCCACTTCTTTTGCTCTCTTCCTTTGTGATTCATTGCCTGTCCTCTTTTGTGTGTATCTATTATAGATTTTTGGTATGTGGTTGCCATGAGGTTCATAAAATATATATTTATATATGATTATATAATATATGATTATATATTATATATATAATGATTACATATATGATTATTTTAAGTTGATTATTTCAAAGTTGGAACATATTCTAACCAGCCTACGTTTTTACTCTTCTCTCACATTTAATGTTTTAATGTCATATTTTACATCTTTTTGTTTTGTGTATCCCTAAACTACTTATTCTGGATATAGATGAATTTATTTCTTCTGGCTTTTAACCTTCATACTAGCTTTAAATGTGATAAATGTACTATATTTACTGTACAATTGCCTTTACTGTGAGATTTTTCCTTTCATAATTTTCATATTTCTAGCTGTGGTCTTTTCTTTTCCACTTAGAAAAATCCCTTTAACTTTTCTTGACAAGCAGGTCTAGTGGTACTGAACTCTTTTGGTTTTTGCTTGTCTATAAAATTATTTCTCTCCCATTCAAATCTGAGTGATAACCTTGTCAGGTAGATTATTCTTGGTAGTAGGTTTTTCCTTTCATAACTTTGAATATATTGTGCCATTCCCTTCTGTGCTTCAAAGTTTCCACTGAAAAGTAATCCATCTTATGAGAGTTTCTTTTTATGTACCCTACATACAAACCTTCAAGTTGCAAACTTTCAAAGATGCAAACAGGCATTCCATCAATGTCAGGCATGAGTGAAACTGCGATTTCCCTCTCTCTCCTATTGCTGACAACCCTTCACCTCTAATATCCACCACCTCCTTTCCCTCCTCCAGCCAGTAATTTTTCTTGCCTGTTCACTCGATGCCAGCTCCTGTATACCAGCTCTTGTACGGTACTGTATGGTACAGTTCAAGGTACTGTACTGTAAGATTAAAAATGTTTTCTTTACTTTTGTGTTTGTTTGTTTTTTATGTATTATTTTTGTGAAAAGTATTATAAACCTATTGCAGTACAGGACTGTATAGCCGATTATGTTAGTTGGGTACCTAGGCTAACTTTTTTGGACTTATGAACAAATGGGACTTATGAACACTCTCTCAGAACAGAACACATTCATATGTAGGGGACTTACTGTAGCACTTATGCTATTTAAAGATTCTCTCTTAATCTTATTTCTTGCCATTTTAATCATAATCATAATGTGTCTTGATGTGGATCTCTTTGGGTTTGTCTTGTTTGAGACTATGACATCTGTTTCATTTGCCAGGTTAGGGAATTTTTCAGCTATTATTTATTTAAATCAGTTCTCTGTCCATTTTTCTCTTTCTTATACTTCTTTGACCCTTATTACACAAATATTAGTATGCTTGACATAGTCCCATATGGCTCTTAAACTACCCTCATTTTTTAAATTCTTTTTTTTTTCTCTTTTCTGTTCAGCTTGGTGATTTCCACTATTCTGTCTTCCAGATCCATGATCCTTTCATTTTTATTGTCTTACCTACTATTGAATCCTGCTAGTGTACTTTTTATTTGAGTTATTGTATTCTTCAGCACTGCTGGTTCTTCTTTATATTTTCTAACTCTTTATTGAAATTCTAGCTGTGTTCATCCATTTTTCTCCTGTGTTTGTTGATCATCTTAATGGTCATTACTTTGAATTATCTCAGGTAGATCATTTATCTCCACTTCACTGAGTTGTTTTTCTGAGGTTATATTCTGTTCCTTCTTTAGAAAGTGTTCCTCTGTCACTTTATTTTGCCCAATTCTCTATGTTTATTTCTTTTTGTGTTAGGTAGGTCAGTTACATTTCCTGATCTTGGGGAACTAGTCTTATATAAGAGAATTCTTATGTGGCCAAGAAGCACACTCCTCACTAGTCATCAAAGATATATTCTCTAGGGGTGCCCCCTATGTTGGTACTTCTGTTGTGTTTGGCCTACTACTGTGGGTGCACTTGTATGCAGGGCTGGCCTCCCTGCCTGGTTGGATGCAAGGACCTGCCTTTTGTGGTGACTGTGGACTTTCTGGAGGGGGGAGGGGGGAGGCGGGAGGCCTCCCATAAATTGACTGTGTGGTCTGGGGTAATTGGGGCTGGTGCTGGCCCACTTGGAGGAAGAGATTTTTATACACTTATGTAGGAAGTGAGCAGGTAATTTCTAAAACAGAAATAAAAGAAGAACAGTACCAACATTATTTAGAGATGAATAGGTAAATGCAAAGAGAAACAGCAAAAAGCACTGTACAAGAATGTGAGAAAAGAAGGTGTGTATAGGAGGCAACTCTTCCCTAATAAGCTTTGAACTGCTTTAAATTGTGTGCAAGTATAACCAAATAATCTCCCATCTCTCAGAGATTTAAGAGAAGACATTGCATCTGTAAGATTGTACAGAGTATAAAATAAACATGATGAAAAGAAAATAGAGCTCAAGATTGAAATACGACATTACAAATGAAAAGCTCAATTAAGTGTCTAGAAGATAAGAGTTGAGGAGATCTCTCAGAATGTATAGCAATAAGAAACAGATATAGAAAACAGAGGAGAGAAAATAGGAAAAACTCTAGAAATCATTCTTAAAGATAATAACAATAGCAGACTTTTGTATAACAATCACTAAATGGCAGACAATATTCTCAATTTTTTACAAAAAGCAATTAATTCAAATCTGAAACAATTCTATGAGGAGACACTATTCATATGGTCTACACTTAGCAGTTGAAAAATCCTAAGTATGAAAGGTTAAGCCATTTGGCTCTAGTCATACAGCTAGTGTGGATAGAACTTGGATCTGCAACCAGGAATTGTGACTCAAGATTCTGTGCTATCAACCCCTCAGTATAACGAAATGGAGGAGATTATCACATAAATAACTTAAGAATATTTCCTGTCATTGGAAGGTATAAATTTACAGATTGAAATAACCATTATGTTCCCCAGAAAATGGAAAACAATAAATCATCCCCAAATTTTCTGGCAGTGAAGATCTACATATTTTCAGGAAAAAAAAAAATATATATATATATATATAGCCACTAAGCAAAATTCCAGAATAATATTGGAGGTTGAGGTTGTTAAAAACAAGATGAGAAGGGGAAAAAATCAAACAAAATGTTCTTAAATGTGAAGAAGAATTATCTCCAATGTAGAAAGTTATATTTAGCCAAACTGTGCAATATCAAGGCTATAAGAGATATGTTCATATATATAAAGTTTCAGCACTTTTTCTCTCCAGGGAAACATTCTTCACCTTTCTCAGACTGAGCTAGATGTTGTTCCTATGTATTCCTTTGGATTTCAGAAAATATCTCTATGAAAATTCTAACAAAATTCTATTGAACATGTTCTTCTATTTTTTCTTCCTTTTGTCCTTCCTTCGTTTCTTCTCAAATATTTTTGAGTACCTACTCAGTATTAGGTATGTTTTGATTGACAGAATACAGTCTGCATTAATAGAGAACATTTTTCCAAACTATATTTGTAGTGAGAATGCACTAACCCTCTCAAAAGGTTAAGCACCTTAAGCACATGTCACATCTGACCCTTTATTCATACTGAATAAAAGAGAATTATCTTTAGTAAGAGTCATCTCTCTGAGTCCCTCAAGTTTACTGTAATTGAGTGGCTTCCAATACGTCATATTGCCTATACCTACCACTTCTTCTATGGCATGTGTGTTAGGCAGAATAGTCCTCCAAGAAACGCACAACCAGAACCTCAGAATATGATCTTATTTGGAAATAGGGCCTTTGTAGATGTAGTTAAGATGTGGTCATATTGGATTATGGTGCACCTAAATTTAATATGACTGGTGTCTTCATTGTAAGAGGGACATTTTTATAGAGACACAGACACAAAGGGAGAAGATGGAGGCAGAGATTTGAGTGATGCAGCCGCAAGCCAAGCAACACCTGGGACTACCAGAAGTGGAAGAGATAAGGAAGAACCTTCTCCTAGAGTTTTCAGAAGGAGTTTGGTCCTACTAACACCTTGATTTTGAACTTTTAATCTCTAGAAGATTAATCGGTAATCTCTACTATGGAACAATAAGTTTCTGTTGTTTTTAGCCAAAAAAATAAAAAGAAAAGAATACCTGCAAGGGAGAAGAATACAAATTAGCAAACAAATACATATATAAAGCTTGTAAAAATGATGAGGAAAAGCAGCAGAGTGCAGTCTGCACAGACCAAATTTTAATATCCTCAAAAATTTATTTATTTTTGCATCCCCAGGGTCTAGTATAGTGTTTTCCATGTAACCACACAATAAATTTTTGGTCAATTGCAAATACATGTTGAATAAATATATGTATTTTCCTAATAATCAAAAAAATATGTTACATGAAAAATCTAGTGGAAAAAATCTTAATAGTTTGTGTGCACACATCAAAGAGTAAGTTTTTAATTTTGCTGTGTATTAGGCCTCTTAACAGCTTTTTTAGTTTTTCATGTTGTTACTTTGTTACTTGTAGAATACAATTTTAATACATGCACAACAAAATTTAAAATAATTATCCTTTTTCCATTTTGCACCTGTTCAATAGAGATAAGGAGAGCAAATGATCTGAGTACCTCATTACTTCACAGAAAATATTGTTTTCAACCTGTGTTGCAATTCCAAAACTCCAATAGCAAGTTATAATCAAGCTATAAGATTCTACAGCACTGACAGTGCCATGCCCAGTTTAACAATAGATAGATAAATATGATTAACTAGTGGTCTAAATGTAATTGTATTGTGGTGGGAAATGCGGTGGTAAAGCAGATTATCATTATTACATAATGAACTAGCAATCTTTATATACATTGTTTCTGTTTACACAATAGTCAAGCCTTAGGCAAAACTCTGCAATATTTAAAATATACAGCTGCTAAGTCTTTTGTTTTTAACAGTTTTCACTCATTCCTTCACCCAAAAAATCCAAAAGGTATAAACAGGGAAAATTGAGTACTTAGAGTTAACAATAAGAATCAACAAATTTTTTATGCTAATTAATGTTACTGGTACAATAGGTTTGGAAATGGCAATGAGCTGTACCTAATTTATTTTGAATTTCATGTTCTCTGAAAATAGCAAGGAGCTTCTTCTCTATACAAAGATATTAGAAAAAACAGGTAATTTGTAATTCATTTTATACTTGTCTGTATTTTGACACCATAGGACTCTGAAAGAAAACTAAATTATATCTATGCATTTACATATAAATGCCAAATGTAAGTAAAACTGTTCATACTAATTTTCATTATTACTGGAAAATTTGGATAAATGCTTTGTTAATTTCAAATTCAATATATTTTGTTTAAAATTTGAATAAATCCTTTAATTTCTCCAAATATAAAAATCAGATATATGCACATTATCTGCATGAAGAAATAAGGTGGAATATTCTGTAGTTTTTTGTCATGATCCTTTGTTCTATATAGCTCATCTCCCCTTTGCAGTATTCCCTCCAATTTCTAATATCCAGTTCTTCTGAAATAACTTTCAGTACTACCAGTAATCCATGCTTTCTTTCACTTTGTTCAAACTTCTCATTGCATATGACTTATTTTAATATTCAGTAAACCCAATGACATCCTGACTTCTATATGATAAGAAAATATTTTAACTGCTTGTCTTTTTCCTTCAGTAGGCTGAAAGTTTCATGAAATCATATGCTATGTCTTGCCCATGTTTGTATTCTAAGCATTCTAGCTTAGTCCTGACACAAGGTAGGCTCTCAAAGCACATTCACTGAATGTATGTACAAGCAAAGAACTATTAAAAGTATCTATCTATTAGCCTAACTTCAAACATTTAACCATTTTCTACTAAGAGAACAATTTGAGTATTGGAAGTCTGTTTTGTAAAGACTGGCAAGGCAAATCAGTAAATTTGGTCATAATAGATAGATGAATCAATAATGCAGGTTAACTAGAGAACACTGCAAAAATATCTGATCCATTATTCCCAATATTCCAACTACAGACTTTTGAATAGTTGATATTTCTTGACATTGAGGTCAATGAGGTCAGTGAGGTCACTTTCATATTTGTGGTGTGCTATCCTTCTTTTGAAAGAGCTGTTTTATTATATTAACTTAACACAGCATCCAGATGAAAGAAAAGAGAAGCCTAGTTGGGATTTGGCAAGGTTAGCTCTGCTGTCAGCTATCACATTTTCATAACAATGAAAAATGTACTTTATGGTTAGCCATAGAACATCCAGAAGCTGTGTAAGAATACAGGGGTAAAAGGATAAAATAGTATTATAATTTGAAAAAAAATGCTACAAGATTAGCGTCATATGGCATTACTTGTTCTAGAGCTTCTCCAGTCTCTTCAAGCCTTGACTACAGCCTTTCTATTTTATATACAGATGAAAAATCTGCTTGTGTCTTATTTAATGTCCAGTCCCTCAACATTTCCTTTTCAGTTTAAAATTACTATTAATTCCACCTTTAGTATTTATTCTATGGAACATTAATAAAAGTAAGACATACTTATAGGTAAATACACTAATTGTAGTATCCTAATAATAACTAACATTAGAAATAACTTAAATGTGCATGAATGTATATGAATTCTTAAGATAAAACCTGGGGTATCTATATAAGGAATCTTCTGTATGGATCTATTAAAAAAGAGAGAGCTCTATACATAATTGACAATCCATGGCAAAGAAAGCAAGTAAAGGACAGTATATAGCATAAAATATTATCTGTATAAAATATACATAAATTATGTAGGCCAGAAAAATACAGAAGAACTGATGCTTGCTTTTTTTTTTTTTTTTTGGGGGGGGGGCTCCAGACGCGCAGGCTCAGTGGCCATGGCTCACGGGCCCAGCCGCTCCGCAGCATGTGGGATCTTCCCGGACCGGTGCATGAACCCATATCCCCTGCATTGGCAGGTGGACTCTCAACCACTGTGCCACCAGGGAAGCCCCGATGCTTGCTTTTTATAAACAGTTATTCATGTTTCATTATGGAAGACATTTATTTACTTTTTTTTCTAAATTTCCATTGTATTCAACTGTCTACATACTGAACTAAATTCATAGTCAGGAAAAAAAAAAAAAGAAAGCATTTATTAAAATGCTACATAGAGATCTCTTTCTTCTCTTTTCAAAACGTGTCTCAGGGGAATTTTAATGCTATCATCCTTAGCAAGACTGGGTCTTCCACTGATGTTTGTAATATCATCCCATTCTAACTATTTCAGAGCCTCACATCTTCAATTATCTCATGATATATCTCCATTGTCAGTTTCACCATGGTTTACAACATCCTCAGGTTTCACAAAATGATAATTTGGAAAAATAGAACAAAAGAAACAAGTGAATAAGTAACTAAGTAACAAAGTTTTAAAACATGTCTTTCTATTTTACATTTGGTAGTGTATATATGTCCATGCCACTCTCTCACTTCGTCCCAGCTTACCCTTCCTACTTCCCATGAACTCAAGTCCATTCTCTATGTCTGCGTCTTTATTCCTGTCCTGCCCCTAGGTTCTTCAGAACCTTTTTTTTTTTAGATTCCATATATATGTGTTAGCATAGCCGCTGCATAGCACAGGGAGATCAGCTCGGTGTTTTGTGACCACCTAGAAGGGTGGGATAGGGAGGGTGGGAGGGACATGCAGGAGGGAAAAATATGGGGATATATGTATATGTATAGCTGATTCACTTCATTATAAAGCAGAAACTAACACACCATTGTAAAGCAATTATACTCCAATAAAGATGTTAAAACAACGACAACAGAAAACATGTCTTCCTATTTTCTTCTCCAGCAAACTTCTAGAAGTAGTTATATCTACTTTATTAATTTTCTGTGTCATCTACCTATCATTCCTTCCCTCTTGGTTCTCTTCACAGCTTAAAAATCATAATTAACTTTCTAATCCTGTAATCCTGGGTTTGGCAAACTATTTCCGAAAAGGGTCACACAGTAAATATGTTAGTCTTGACTGGCTAAACAGTCTCTGACACAACTAAACTCTGCCATTGTAGCACAAAAGCAGCTGCAGACAATACATAAAAAATGGACAAGCTGTATTCCTATAAAACTTTATTCATAAATACAGGGAGTGGACTGGATTTGCCATGTGAGCTATATTTGCAGGCTCCTGATATAACCTAATAGCTAATTTTCAGTCATCATCAGTTTTACTTTTCTGAATTGACACTGACTTCTTACTTCTTGAAATTCTCCTCTCTGGGCAGAAAGAATTTGGGATCACCAAATATTCCATGGGCTCCTGTACATTTCCCAGGCACCCTTGAAGTTACATTGAGAACACGTGACTCATTGTGCCCAATGGGTTTGAGTGGGAGTGATGTGCATTCCTTCTTTTCCGACACAGTAAAGAACTAGGATATGAATTTTCTGTGTTCTGTCTCTTGTTTGCATTGAGGGTGGCAAAGAACTCTAAATTGCCAGAGCTGCAGAATGCACAGACCCAACACTCCTTGGTGACAGTGGAAATAAGTTGCAGACTGTTACAAAGTGAAAACTAAACCTTTGTTTTGTTAAGAAAGTGAGATATAAGGGTTTATAAGTTACACTATGGGCAAACCTATACTTAGTCTTTTTAACTTCCCTCAGATCATGCTACTCCTTACCTAAAGGGTGTCATGGTTTTCCTCTCTTTTTCAATTAACAATAAATGTTCAGGATATTTAGTGTGGCATTCAAGATCATGACCCTACTTTTATTAGTTTTTGAGTGATTTGCAGCAATTGCCACAAACTCAGCTACTGAAAACAGCACATGCTTAATTTTGGTACAGTTTTCATGGGTCAAAAGTCCAGGCACAGTTTAGTGGGGTCTCACAAGCCTGCAACCAAGACAATGAATGGGGCTGAGGTCCTGCAAGAGGCTTGACTTGAGAAAAATTAACTTCCAGCCTCCCTCAGATTGTTGGGAGAATTCAGTTCCTTGTGACTGTGGTACTAAAGTCCCTGTTTTCTTGCTGGCTGTCAGCAAGGGGTCGCTCTCAGCTCCTAAGGGCCATCCTCAGGTCCTAGGCATGTGAACCTCTCACAACTTGGCAGCTTACTTCTTTGAAGTCAGGAAGAGACTCTCTATTCAGTAAGGGCCCATTTCCCCTTTTAAAGGTTTTCAGCTGATTAAGTCAGGCTCACTCAGTATAATCTCCCCTTTCATTAACTTATAGTCAATTGATTTGAAACCTTATTGCTATCTGTGAAATCCTTTAACTTTTTCTCTATAAAGTAACCTAATCATGGAGTAATATCCTATCATGTTCAGTTTCTCCCCACACCAAAAGGGAGGGCACTATGTAGGGCATGTACACCAGGAAGAGGAATTTTGGGGGCCATGTTAGAATTCTGGTTACCAAATTGTCCTAACGTATTTCCCAAGCATTAATTACTTCCACATTTTCCTCTTGGTTCCATGTAATATAGCTAAAAGAAATCACTTGGATTTCTTGCTGTTTATTCTTCGTCTTAAGACAAAGCTAACAATTATTGTGGTTATTGTGGTTAAGCTAACAATTATCGATGGTTATGTTATACATCAAATACTCTCATGTTTATTATGTTTTCAATCCTTAAAATAACTCAGAGAACTTAGTTTTAACATCTCCATTTATATATAAAGAAACAAATTTCTATTCTTGAGACTCAAGCTCTAGATTATTTAATTATGACTCATCAATTTATTTACTAGGCCTCTATCTTTTCCATATGCTAATGTCTTTATCTAGAATTTATCCCATCAGGCTCATATGTGTGATACCTATCCATCTTTAAAATAATTTCCCCAAAATTTTATTATGAGATTTTTCAAATATATACCAAACTGAAAGTATTTCATAGTGAAGACCAATATATGTATCATCTAGTATCTACCATTAATATTTTACTGTACTGGCTTTATCATATATGTTTCCATCCATGCAACAACACCCTATCCATCCAACATTACATTGTAGTTTTTGATATGTTTCAAAGTAATTTGTAGGCATCAGTACACTTCCACCTAAATATTGTAATATGTAATCTCTTAGCTAAACTTCAATAGTTATTTTCAGACTCTCTTCTTTTGATGCGAAATTTACATACAACGAATACATAAATATTAAGTGTACATTTGCTGTGTTTTAACAAATGCTTACATCTGGGAAACACAGATGAATATCAAGATATACAATATTATAATGACTCCAGAAACTTTCCTTGTGCATTTTTCCAGATAAACCCTACACCCACCAACAATCTTTTAATTCTTCCCCACTGTTAATCAATTTTGCCTAGTAAAGAACTTCATTTAAGTTGAATTATATAGCATGTTCTCTTGTGCATTTTTTTTTTTTTTTTTTTTTTTTTTGCTCTGCGTGGGCCTCTCGCTCTTGTGGCCTCTCTCGTTGCGGAGCACAGGCTAGGGACGCGCAGGCTCAGCGGCCATGGCTCATGGGCCCAGCCGCTCCGCGGCATGTGGGATCTTCCCAGACCGGGGCACGAACCCGTGTCCCCTGCATCAGCAGGCAGACTCTCAACCATTGTGCCACCAGGGAAGCCCTCTTGTGATTTTTAATACTACAGATGCTTTTGATACTGATTCTTTCTGTGTATGAAACAAGTAGTTTATTTCTTTTTGTAACTGAGTAGTATTGAATTTAAAAAACATATCTTAGTTTGTATATTCATTATATTGTTGATGGAAACTTCTTTCTGAGAATATTATGAATGAAATTGTCATGAACATTTGTGTAAAAGTTTTTCTGTTAATATTTCTTTTCATTTTTCATGAGTGTATACCTAGAAGTTTAATTTCTGTGACATATGCTAAGTGTATGTTTAGTTTCATAAAAAACTAAGACACTGCCATAATGCTTCCAAGGTGGTTGTATTATTTTACATTTCCACCAACAATATACAGGAATTAAAGTTTCTCCACATCCTCAAGTACACTTGTTATCACCAATCATTTTTGTTTTAACCGATTTGGTGGGTGATAAATTTATTTTCCATTTGCCTGATGACTTACAACATGGAACAGCTTTTAAAAATGTCTATTAAATCTTGCTTCTTTTTATTAGGTCATTTTTTAATTTATTTTTATTGTAGTTATAGTTATTTATTTCCGTGGCTTATATAAGAGACATTTAGCTAATTTCAAGTCACAGCTACGTACTTCTGCATTTCTTCTACAGTGCTTTATGGTTTTAGTCTTTCCATTTTCTCTGTTATGAATATTTAATTTTTCTGGCAGCATTTCCTGAAAAAAAAAATTCAACCCACTGGGTTGCTTTGGTGCTTTTGTTGAAAATTAAATGACTATATACCAATGTGTCTATTACTAGATTTTAAATTTTGTTGCATTGATCTCTGTCTCTGTCTCTGATACTTATTGTTTTATTGTACAGTCTTGATTATGGTAGCTTTATTGTTAATTCTGAAGTCAAGTAATGTAAGGCTTTTAAACTTTCTTCTTCTTTTAAGATTTCTTTGCATATTCTAGTTTCTTTGCAACTCAATATATATTTTAACCAGCCTACTAAGTTTACAGAGAAGTCTTTTGGGACTTTAGGATGACATTGAATCTGTAGATCAAATTGGGTGGAATACACATATTAATAACATTGAATTTTCCATTAATGAAAATGGTATACCTCTTCACTTATTTACATCTTGTTAAATGATCTCAGCTATGTTTTATGGTCATTTTAGAGATTTTCTTCATCTTTTAAAAAAAATGTATTCCTAAGTATTTTGTCTTATAATGCTACTCTGAATAAAATTATTTATTCCATTTTATTTGTGTTTTCTACTAGTACTAAAAATGCAACTGATTTTTTTCTTACATCTTATAAGCAACGTGTGAGAGTTCCAATTTCTCTGTATCTTTGCCAATATGTGTCATTTTGTCTTTTTTTTATAGTCATCCTAGCAGGTGTGAAATGGCATCATATTATAGTTTTGATTTGTATTTTCCTAGTGATTGATAATATTCAGCACTGTTTTATATGCTTATTAGCCACATGTACACCTTCTTTGAAGAAACATCTATTCATACTCCTTCCCTGTTTTTTTTTCTCCCCATTGAGTTATAGTTCCTTCAAAATGCTGTGTTAGTTTCCGCTAAATTTCCCCTTTTATGGTTGTTAGCATTTGCCTTATGTATTGAGGTGCTCCTATGTTGGATGCATAAGTATTTACAATTGTTATGGCTTCTTGAATTGATCCCTTGATCATTATGTAGTGTCCTTCCTTGTCTCTTGTAACAGTCTTTATTTTAAAGTCTTGTTTATCAGGTATGAGTATTGCTACTTCAGTCTTTTTTTTCTTTTTTTTTGTGGTACATGGGTCTCTCACTGCTGTGGCCTCTCCCATTGTGGAGCACAGGTCCCTGACGCTCAGGCTCAGTGGCCATGGCTCACGGGCCTAGCCACTCCATGGCATGTGGGATCTTCCCGGACCTGGGCATGAACTCATGTCCCCTGCATCGGCAGGCAGGCTCTCAACCACTGAGCCACCAGGGAAGCCCTTCAGCTTTCTTTTGGTTTCCATTTGCATGGAATATCTTTTTCCATCCCTTCACTTTCAGTCTGTATGTGTCCGTAGGTCTGAAGTTGTTCTCTTATAGACTGCATATGTACATGTCTTGTTTTTGTATCTATTCAGGCAGTCTATGTCTTTTTTTTTTGGAGCATATAATCCATTTACATTGAAGTTAATTATCAATATGTATGTTTCTATTACCATTTTCTTATTTGTTTGGGTTTGTTTTTGTAGGTCTTTTTCTTCTGTGTATCCCAGCTAAAGAAATTCCTTTAGCATTTTTTGTAAAGCTGGTTTGGTGGTGCTGAATTCTCTTAGCTTTTGCTTATCTGTGAAGCTTTTGATTTCTCCATCGAATCTGAATGAGATCCTTCCTGGGCAGAGTAATCTTGGTTGTAGGTTTTCCCCTTTCAACACTTTAAGTATATCCTAACACTTCCTTCTGGCCTGCAGAGTTTCTGCTGAAAAATCAGCTGATAACCTTATGGGGATTCCCTTGTATGTTACTTTTTGCTTTTCCCTTGCTGATTTTAATACTTTTTTCTTTGTATTTAATTTTTGTTAGTTTGATTAATATGTGTCTTGGCGTGTTTCTCCTTGGGCTTATCCTGTGTGGGACTCTCTGCACTTCTTGGACTTGGGTGGCTGTTTCCTTTCCCATATTAGGGAATTTTTTGACTATAACGTCTTCAAATATTTTCTCAGACCCTTTCTCTTTCTCTTCTTCTTCTGGAACCCCTATAATTTGAATGTTTGTGCATTTAACATTGTCCCAGATGTCTCTGAGACTGTCCTCATTTCTTTTCATTCTTTTTTTTTACTCTGCTCCTCAACAGTTATTTCCACCATTCTATCTTCCAGCTCACTTATTCGTTTTTCTGTCTCAGTTATTCTGCTCTTGATTCCTTCTAGTGTATTTTTCATTTCAACTATTGTGCTGTTCATCAGGGAGGGAAGAAAAGTGGAAGGGGGACAGGACAGTGCCCCTTATGGGGGCTGGGGGAGGAGAGAGGTTCCCATGCTTGAAGGGGTCCACTCACAGCGAGGGGATCAGTGGAGATGGAGAGGGACCTTTGAGGGATCAGGGAATCAGAGGGGGAAGTAGCCAGCATCTCCCCCTCCTGCTTGGGCCCTAGTATGTCTGTTTGGGTCCTGGGCCTGAAACCCAAACCCTGGGGCCCCCTCTGGCCACATAAGTCCCCAGGACTGAGCCCCACCCCCTCCAAGCCCTCCTCCAGCTGTACCAGTCCCTGCTGGCATGCCTGTGGAGGCCTGCATCCTAGCTGGCCTGCACAGGCACATGTGCTCCAGGCCAGCTACAGGAACAGACACTGGTGAGAGGAAAACATGCAGAGATAGGGCTGACACGGCAGGTCCAGAGACCTACCTAGAGGTCTTGGAGGCCTACTGCAGACATGGGGGTAGGCTGTAGCTCACCATGGGGACAAGGACACTGATAGATGAGGCATCAGGGAAATTTTTATTTAAAATTTTTTTAACCTTTTATTTTATTTTTTTTTCTTTATTTTTGACTGTTGTGGTTCTCTTTGTTGTTGTTTCATTTTTATTTTTTCTAATATATTTAAAATTTTTCTAATTCTATTTTCTTTATTCTTTGTTGTTGTTCTGCTGTTTTCTGGGGTTTTTTTTCTTTGTTTGTTTGTTGATTTTTCCATGCTGTGTAGATTTCTGGGTCTTGGTTCTTTCCCTGTTTTTTGAATTTCATTACTTGTCTTTTTTATTATTAAGTAATAATAGTTCTTTATTTTCTACATACAAATGCTGTACGAAATTCATGATTTGCAAATATTTTCTTCTTTCTTTGGATTATTTTTCACTTTCTTAATGGTATAATTTGTAGGACAATAATCTTAATTATGGTGAAGATCAATTTATCTATTTTTCAAATGTTGCTTGTGGTATTAATGTTATATCTAAGAACCATTGCCAAGATTCTGAAGACTTCCCATTAATATATAAAGTAATTATTTATATGGTCAGATTTAGATCTACCATTTTACTGTTTAGTTTTTATTTTCCAGTCCCTTTTAGTTTCTCTTTCTCTGCTTTTTTTCAATTATTTAAATATTTTTTTGGAATTCTATTTTAAATTACCTACATTACATACATATATATATTTAAAAATCATCCGTTTCTCTCTTTATTCCATTTATTTCACACTCATATGCTAGTTCATTACAAAATTGACATATATGCTCCTTGAACATCCAAAGGTATATCAAGAAAATCCTTTCTCCTATATTAAATTAGTTATTGTTTCTTTAGCTCATGTGTTTTTTATCCCACATATATTTTATGTGTTTGCTCTAGAGATTACAATAAACATGTTTAGATTTACAAACTAGAGTTAATATTATACACATCATTAAAATGTTGAAATCTCACCAACATATAGATCTAATAAATCCCCCCTCTCTCCCCCCACCACCACACACACATTTTATGCTAGAGGTAGAAAACTTTTTATGTAATGGACCAGATAGTAAATATTCTAGACTTTGCAGGATACAAACAGTTCCTGTTGTGTATTCTGCTTTGTTTTTGTTTTGTTTTGTTTTAATAATATTTTTTTAATGTAGAAAATCATTCTCAGCTTGAAGTTTACAAATATAGAGATGGTAGGCTAGATGTTGCCCATGGGCCATAGTTTGTTATCTTTTGCATTATGCTATCATTATAAATATTACATGTATATACCTTATAAACTATAAAAGAAAATGTTACATATTTTTGCTTCAGAAAGATACATAAATTTCAAAGAAAGAGGAAATAAGGAGAATTTATATTTATCCAAATGTTTAACATTTCCCATGGACTTTGTTCTTTTTTAAAGACACAGATTTCCAACTTGTGATGCTTGGAGAATTCCTTTTGTTTTATGTATGTAAGTATTTATTTATTTGCATTGTGTATTTGATGTCAAAAGAATTCTCTAAGTTTTCTTATATCTTCGATATCTTCTTTTGCCTTTAGTCTTCTGGTTTACTTTGGCTGAATATAGAATTCTAGAATGATAGTTTTATTTAGTTAGGTTTTATTCAGTACTCTAAAGATGCTGTTTTACTGTCTTTTACATTTTTCTTTCTGATGAAAATCAACAGTAATTTGAAGCATAGTTGCTCTTTATATAATATAGAATTTTATGCTGGTTACTTTCAGGATATTTTCCTTAGTTTGGCTCTAACTGTTTTAACAATGGCATATCTACAAATAGTGATTTTCATGTTAATTCTTGCTTAGAGTTTCCTGAGTTTATCTAATCAGGTCACAAACAATGCCCTGCAAATGAAGAAAAATCCAGATCTCCTTCAGAAGGAAGAATGCAATAGCATGACAGTTGTATACAGTGACTTCCTCTTAACTATCCTGAAGGAGACCTTCAGCAACTCAGCTGGGTAACTGTGCCTATGGGAAGGAAAAACTATTAGACACCATCTTTGGCTAATACCAATTATTGGGGAACCAGAACATCACAGGTCCATCAGTCCATCAAAGTGTCAGATAATGAAGGAAGATCTGAATTTTCCTCATGATAGGATTGTTAAAATAGTATGTGTAGTCAAAACATGTATGCTTTGGGTCTGGCAGAACTACCACAATGGCTCACTGACACACCAAGCAAGGCCTGTTATGGATGAAAAAGACAATTAAAAGCAAAACCAGATCCTGAGGGAATTGTAGATACTAGAGTCAACATCAAAACTTTAGGGTTAGGAATGGTGACTCTTATTGTACTCACATTTAAGACTCTATCTTGGCTGATGCAAAAGATAAATGGCTTTTGGAGGAATACAGTGGAATATCTTAAGTTTAATCATATCATCACTCCAGTGCAGCTTTTCTTCTAGGTATGTTCTTGTAATAGGAACAAATCAGTTCAATTGGCAAACAGCTATTGACCTGACAAATACTTTTTCTCTATTACAATAAGACAAAACAGTACAATAAGATTCCTTTTACCTCACAAACCCAACAATAAAATATTACCACTTGCTTTAGGATTACCCACCCTCTCTATTGGGCTACGACCACCCTTTAAAGTACCTTTTTTTTTTTTCAATTAGAGGGGGAAAAAACACCTCTATACGTGGACAAATTAGAACAATTTTCACCCTGGGAAGAAAAGTGTGCTCCATGAGAGGAAGAGGAACAAATTTCATAAAAGACATATATTGTGTGCCTTCTTACAGGCAAATGTAGCCCAATTCCAGAGCACAGAGCTGGGTGAGCTGAGTGCAGACTCAATTGCAGTTTACCTTTACTCCCTTAGATCAGTGCCCTAGTGCAGTACACAAAGTGTGAAACCACATGTGACAAACCAAATTCTTTAATACAATTAAGATCTCAGGGAATTTAAACATTTAACTGGTCAACAAAATAATACACTATATGTTATGTTTTAAGAACTGGATTATGTCAGGGAAATTTCTGAATGGCCAATAATCTGAAACATGCCAGGTTCTTCCTTCTATAGGGGTAAGTCAAGATGCTACAGCCTAGTGCTCTCAATCACTAAGAAAGAGGCCTGCTGATTGATTTTGGAGGGAATATATATCACAATATAGGAGAATGCTCCAACTCATTTCCTGACTCACTTCCCAAATTAGTCAGTTCATTGTGGAGCCCCATGCCAGCAAAGGCTCTTCAGCTTGTTCAGGGTGTACCTCCACTCTGCACTTATAGTTCTAAAGATTCACCATATCTCAAGGTCTCTATGCTAACAGATGCTCAATTCAGAGCACATTATTAAGAATGAAGGTAGAATGTGTAATGCATATTTTTATATATTTTAATGAATGTTGCTTGTATTCACTACCTCTCCTTCAATAGTTTATATATTTTGGTGGTTAATTTTATAATTAACTACAAAATATTTCTATAATCTTCAGAATATAAGAATACCAGAACTTATAGTGCAATATACATGACCTAGAAATTCTGGACCTAGACTGAGTGCAGTAACTAATGAAATTTTTGTTTGTTCCCTTGAGGAAAGTGTGATTGCAGTTTGAGTTATAAAAAGGATAGTTGCATTATATAAAGCAGAAATACTTGTGTGTGGTGTGGGGAAGATCTAAAGTATAAGAAAGAATTCATATAGATGTTAGACAGCTAAAATGATATGTGTTCATTTTTATTTATGTGGCATCCCATGATAGGTGAACGTTAAGACACAGTAGTCCATATCTATTTTTTTTAATATCTTCTGCAAGGTACAGCTGTTGTAAATATCAAAACTGTGGCCAACTAGAAGGTGTCCCACAGGAATTTAAATACTGCAAAGATACTGTAGATTGAAGAGATCCTTGACATGGTAGCAAGTGTCCAGGGTTATAGAGAATTGCAATACAGTACTCCTGCAATGGCAGAAGTCCAAGTGACAGTAGATGATAACTGCTGTGGATATTGTACTTGGTCCCTTGGTTCCTGGAAAATATAGTTCCCTGATATAACAATGCCTGACAAAAATATTGATAGAAAACTTACAGGCCAATTTTAATCAAGAACATAGGGGCAAATACAAATCCATTTTCATTAACCTAAGTAGAAAAGAAATTCAAAAGAGGTATATCATTACACTTGCCTGATCTATTTTAAAAGTAGAATTTTTTTTTCATTTTCAAGATGTAAACATTAAGTATGTACAGCCTTTTCTTGTGTCAATCGTACCTCAAAATAATTTTTAAAAAGACTTTTCTGAAGAAGAGCATGTGTATAACTGCTCTGTTATCCACTGAATTGTTGTTCATTTGTTAGAGTTCTATGATGAAATCTTATAGACTTGGAGTTTTCATTATAGAATGATTTTAATTACTGTTTCACTTTTTAAAATAGTAATGAAGGAGACAGTCAAGATGGAGGAGGAGTAGGAGGATACGGAGTTCATCTCTCCCCACAAACGCATCAAGAATACATCTACAAATGGAGCAATTCTCACAGAGCACCTTCTGAACACTAGCAGAGGACCTCAGACACCTAAAAGAACAAGAAAGATCCCCATGTAATCAAGTAGGATGAAAGAAAGAAGAAGGGAAAAGGAAGAAGAGAGGAAATGGAATGGGACCTATGCCCCTGCAGGGGGGCTGAAGGTGAGGACAGGTTCCCTCATCTGGGGAAGCCCCCTTGCTAGCAGGGAGATCAGCTGGAACAGAGGGGGAGTTTTGGGGGCTTGGAGGAGAACACAGCAACTGGTCTGTGGTAGGCAGGACAGAGTGAGACCTACACAGATGGTCTGTGCCACAGCCCTGTGTGACCCAGCCTGAGACTTGTCCACTGGTGTGCACAGAGGTTGGATGCTGGAACTTGGGGTTTGGAAAGAAGACCCAAGGAGAGAACTACTGTTGGCTGTGAGGAGACAGCCTGAGTGGATGGGAGTGAGGAGCTCTGCAACCGGGAATGCTCAGGGAGAAAGCCCAGACCACCACAGAAGAAAAGTATCATTGTTGAGTGACATGCAAAGGGTGGGGCCGCCATTGCAGCCTCTCTCCTCATGCTCAATCCCCTGCATCCATGGGCACCAGGGAGGGGTCCCATTTGAGTGGCTCTTGCCCCCCTGGCCATCACCTCCTCTGTGCCCTCTCTGCCTGGGCAACCTACTCACCCAGATCACCACCTCAGCACCCTCCTGCCTGGGTGAACTGCTCACCTGATTACCACCTTAGCTCCCTCCTGGTGATGGGCTTGTGCATCCCAATAGCCACCATGGCCCTCTCTCACCTGGGCAGCCCCATGCCTGATCTCTGTCTCTTCCTCCTCCCACCTGATGGACTCGTGTGCTCTGACAGCCTCGGGAGCAGATGCTGGTGGGTGGCCCACACACAGAGGTCCACATACAGGGGCCGTGTGACGAAGGAAGAAGAGCTAAAATCTCTCCTTGGGGCTGGGCAAAACACGGAGTTACACCTCCACTGACAATTTCCTAAATTCAGCACCTGTGTAATATCTGAACAGGTAACAAGTGCTACTGCAGCTGAGACAGGTCTGGCTTTAGCAGTTGTGGGCTCTGAGGAAGTGGCACGATATATTTAAAGTGATGAAAGAGAAAAATCTATAATGAAGAATACTCTACCCAGCAAGACTCTCACTCAGATTCAATAGAGAAATCAAAAACTGTACAGACAAGAAAAAGCTAAGGGAATTCAATACCACCAAACCAGTTTTAAAACAAATAGTAAAGGAACTTCTCTAGACAGGGAAAAAGAAAGGTCACAAGAAAATCACAAATGGAAAATCTCACTGGTAAAAGGAAACATAGGATAAAAGCAGGAAATTATCCATACACAAATATGATATCAAAACAAGCAACCATGAGAAGAGGAGAGCACAAATGTCAGAAAGGAATCACATTTGAAATTAAGGAATCAACAACTTAAAAAAATCTTATATAGAGAGAGACTGTTATATCAAAACCTCATGGGAAATGCAAATTAAAAAACTATAATAGATACACACACAAAAAGAAAAAGCAACCCAAACATAACACTAAATATGGAAATCAAACAGCAAGAGAATAGAAAAAAAAAGGGGAAGAAAACAAAACAAAAAAATGTTTATAGAAACAAACCCAAAACAATTAAGAAAATAGGAACATACATATGGATAATTACCTTAAATGTAAATGGATTAAATGCTCCAACCAAAAGACCAGACTGGCTGAATGGATACAAAAACAAGACCCATATATGCTATCTACAAGAGATCCACTTCAGACCTAGAGACACACAGACTGAAAGTGAGAGGATGGAAAAAGATATTCCATGTAAATGGAAATCAAAAGAAAGCTGGAGTAACAATACTTACATGAGAAAAACATAGAATCTAAAATAAAGACTGTCAGAAGAGACAAATAAGGACACACATAATAATCAAAGGATCAATCCAAGAAGAAGATATAACAATTGTAAACATATATGCACCCAAAATAGGAACACCCCAATATATAAGGCAAATGTTAACAGCCATAAAAGGGGAAATCGGCAGTAACACAATGATATTGGGGGAATTAATACCCCACTTATACCAATGGGCAGATCATCCAGGCAGAAAATTCATAAGGAAACACAAGCATTAAATGACACATTAGACCAGATAGACTTAATTGATATTTATAGGACATTCCATCCGAAAGCAGCAGAATACGCTTTCTTCTCAAGTGCACATGGAATATTCTCCAAGATAGATAACATCTTGGGTAACAAATCAAGCCTTGGTAAATTTAAGAAAACTGAAATCATATCAAGCATCTTTTCTGACCACAAAGCTATGAGATTAGAAATAAATTACAGGAAAAAGAACTGTAAATAATACAAACACTTGGAGCCCAAACAATATGTTACTATACAAATAATGGATCACTGAAGAAATCAAAGAGGAAATCAAAAAATACCTAGAGACAAATGACAACAAAAATATGACAATCCAAAATCTATGGGATATAGCAAGAACAGTTCTAAGAGGAAAGTTTATAACAACACAATCTTACCTCAGGAAACCTGAAAAATCTCAAATAAACAACATAACCTTACACTTAAAGCAACTAGAGAAAGAAGAACAAACAAACTCCAAAGTTAGCAGAAGGAAAGAAATCATAAAATCAGAGCAGAAATAAATGAAATAGAAACAAAGAAAACAATAGCAAAGATCAATGAAACTAAAAGCTGGTTCTTTGAAAATATAAACAAAATTTCTTAACCTTTAGCAAGATTCATCAAGAAAAAAGGGAGAGGGCTCAAATCAATAAAATTAGAGATGAAAAAGTAGCAGTTGCAATGGTCACCATAGAAATACAAAGGATCATAAAAGATTACTACAAACAATTACTATGCCAATAAAATGGACAACCAAAAGAAATGGACATATTATTAGAAAGGTACAATCTCCCAACACTGAAGCAGAAAGAAATAGAAAATATGAACAGACCAATCACAAGTATTGGAATTGAAACTGTGATTTTAAATGTTCCAACAAACAAAAGTTCAAGACCAGAGGGCTTCACAGGCGAATTCTATCAAACATTTAGAGAAGTGTTACCACCTGCCCTTCTGAAACTCTTCCAAAATATTTACAGTGGAAGGAACACTCCCAAGCTCATTCTATGAGGCCACCATCACCCTGATACCAAACCAGAAAAAAAAATCCCCCCAAAAAAGAAAATTACAGGCCAATATCAATGATGAAAATAGATGCAAAAACCCTCAAATAAATACTAGCAAATCAAATTCATCAACACATTAAAAGGAGCAAACACCATGACCAAGTGGGATTTATCCCAGGGATGCAATGATTTTTTAATATAGGCAGATCAATCAATGTGATACAAATTAAGGAATAAAAGCCATATGATCATCTCAATAGATGCAGAAAAAGCTTTTGACACAATTCAACACTGATTTATGATAAAAACTCTCCAGAAAGTGGGCATAGAGGGAACATACCTCATCATAATAAAGACCATATATGACAAACCTACAGCTAACATCATACTCAGTGGTGAAAAACTGAAAATATTTCCTATAAGGTCAGGAACAAGACAAGGATGTCAACTCTCACCAGTTTTATTCAACATAGTTTTGGAAGTATTAGCCATGGAAATCAGAGAAGAAAAATAAATAAAAGGAATCCAGGTTGGAAAAGAAGTAAAACTGTCACTGTTTGAAGATGACATAATACTATACATAGAAAATCCTAAAGATGCTACCAGGAAACTCCTAGAGTTCATCAATGAATTTGTTCAAGTTGAAGGATACACAATTAATACACAGAAATCTCTTGCATTACTATACACAAAAATGAAAGATCAGAAAGAGAAACTAAGAAAACAATCCCATTTACCATTGCAACAAAAAGAAAAAAAAAAAAAAAACCTAGGAATAAACCTACCTAATGAGGCAAAAGACCTGTACTCAGAAAACTATAGGGTACTGATGAAAGTAACTGAAGATGACACAGACAGATGGAGAAATATACCATGTTCTTGGATTGGAAGAATGAATATTGTCAAAATGACTCTACTATCCAAAGCAATCTACAGATTCATTGCAATCCCTATCAAAATACCAATGGCATTTTTCCCAGAATTAGAACAAAAAATTTTACAATTTGTATGGAGACATGAAAGACCCCAAATAGCCAAAGCAATCTTGAGAATGAAAAACAGAGCTGGATGAATCAGGCTTCCTGACTTCAGACTACACTACAAAGCTACAGTAATCAAAACAGTTTAGTATTGGTACAAAAATAGAAAGATAGATCAATGGAAAAGAATAGAAAGTCCAGAGATAAATCCATGCACCTATGATCACCTAATCTATTACAAAGCAGGCAAGAATATACAATGGAGGAAAAACTGACTTCAATAAGTGATTCTGGGAAAACTAGACAGCTATATGTAAATGAATGAAATTAGAACACTCCCTAATACTATATACAAAAGTAAACTCAAAATGGATCAAAGACTTAAATGTAAAAAAACTTTTGCATAATCTTTGCTGTCTACTTTTTTGTTTGTTTTCTATCTTATTAACTTCTTAGCCTCTCAGTGAGACTTTTCCACATTAAAGTTAGCTAAAGCCTCTTTTTGAGATGATCATATAAATCACTGAAACAGGAGCTATTTTTAGAATAAAAGGGGGCACTATTAAATTATATTTACATTTTTATAAATATAGAATAGCTGTATTTAAAATATAGCTTCTCTGTTTGGCTGGTAAATTTATTTTACTTATCTATTTCTTGGTGTTTGTGTGTGTGTATGCTTATGTGTGTGTCAAGGTGCATATGTGTGTTACTGTTCAATAAGTTTGTTTTTCCTCAGGTTTTCTCAAATCCTGGGGAAAGACAGAGCAAGGATTAAATGAATATATATATATATAGGTAGGTAGTAGTAATCTATTTTATTTAGTCATTTGTTTTCATTTTCCAATTTTATAGGTGAAAAGGGCATTTCTTTGTTGTAATAGCTTGTGTTACATTGACTCCTGATGAGTTTGAATATTTTAATAAGTTTACTGGCCATTTGCATTTCAACCTTTCATCATGTCTCCTTACATGAGTACCAAATTTGACTCTCATTCATTCTGTTTAAACTTATGATTTGTTGACATAGAGATAAATATCTAGTATTCAATTATTATAAGAACACAATACATTTTAAACCTAAACAATTATTTTTTCTACTAAAATGAATGATATCCAGAGAACTTAGCTAGAAGAATCTGCTCAGCTTTAAACTGATTGTTTATCAGAAATTTCTATATCAAAATTAAGAGGATAACCATGAGTTTAACATGTGGTTTTCTTTATTTAATTCAAATGTTATATATCATTATACCACCTTTTAAAGCTCAGTATACATAGTTTCTGAAATATCAGAATAACTTATTATTACCATTAATGTAGATTTTTAAGAGCTGATTAACTCATTCTTGGCTTTGCATTGATAGAAAATATCTTAAGTTGAAAGCTATGAAGGTAAAATTAGAAATAAATAATTTTTTGTTGATTTTTATGTGTTGTACTTCTTAATGACTTGTTCATTTCAACAAATGATGACAAATTGTCTTTGATAGAAATCCTTTAGAGTGTTTCTAGTATAGCATAAATAAATAGTGTTCATATTCTATGTAGCATAGAATTACACTATGGTGTAAATGAACTTATTGCTAATAATTTGTAACTGTTGCAAGTTCCTGCCAGAACACTGTCAAGATGCATTTGGCAAATCTTCCCAGATAACTGGTAAACAGAAAAAGCTAATTACATTTGGGACATTCAGAATGTGAATACATACAAATCTAATCAGAGGGTAAAATGAACTAAAAGTCTTTACAAATCTTTAAGTGGTTTCTGCTGAATTCCATGTTACACATGGGAAGAGTCAGCATGAGGAACTTCAGTCTACAACTTATACCTTCAGTGAGAAAAAAAAAAGAAATTGATAATGAAACAAAAGGGCAGCCGTCAGAGTCAGCCACAAGAAATAATTCTTGCTTGAAACACTGATTTTCAAAAAGGCAGGGAATATGTGAAGAGCCTATTGCTTGTGTTTCTGAAGATGTTGAAGTTAACTGAGGGTGTGATTTTTTAGTACCCAAACAATGGTAGCAGTCAAGAGGAGCACAATACTCTTAACAAAATTCACAAAAATGCTAGTCAATTTGGAAGCTGAAAATTCTGAATCAAATTGTGATCCTGAAATAAAACTTTGTATTTGAATATTGCCCTTTGAACAGAAGTGTTTAAAGCCGAGTTAAATATGGGGAATATTTGAACCCTGGATGATCACTAGCTTATCATTTGTATTTCACTAATCATTGTCCATATTGCTTATCATCCATATTCCACTGTCCTAGAAGTTTTATGTGATTGAAACATTTTAGAACAGGTGTTCTTATTTAGGGTCTTTGTGTGACTATATATCTTTAGGTGATCCATAGACACCCTGGATGTTTACATGAATTTTGCTTCTGTGTGTGTGTGTGTGTGTGTGTGTGTGTGTGTGTGTGTATGTGTGAAAGTGAATGTATATTTGCTCAAATACCCAGAGAGAGGACTCAACTTTTTTTTCAATGTGAGTATGATTATCAAAACATAAGAAATATATCCAGGCTTAAAACCAATAATTTCTCTTGATCTTTAAGAAAAATTAATCAATAACAATAATTGTAAACTCATTTTCAAAAGGTATTCACATACAATAGTTCTAGTAATTCTCCCAGTTTTTCTGTAGAGATAATCATATTTTTATGATACACCTTGAAGATGACATGTTAATAAATGGCAAACTAATTTTATATGAAAGTATTCTTTTGCTCTAGGGAGGGAAGCAGTCATTAAAAAAATATATCTTTTTGTATATATATGTCTATGTGTGCATGTGTGTGTTTTTCTGTGTGTGTGTGTGCCTATTAGGAGTAGTCCTAGCTTGGTATTTATGAGAGAGGGGAGATTACACTAAATAACAACATAAAAACAGAGTCTCTCAATGCTAGTTAAGAGCTACTCTCTTCTCCTTTGTATCCACTGCCAATCACTGCCGTCTATTTGTCTAATTTTCTATATCATATATAAAATGTGTTTGTGTATATATATACATATAATCATATAAAAATGATATTTGGTACAGTTACCTGATTTGCTGTGTTATAGGGGTTTATTTTGTTTGGGATAATAGTCCTTCCTATGGTGTGTTTATTTATGTTAGCTATCATATACATGCTGGTCTTTCTAAGGTAGGTAGTTAAAAGATAAGACAAATTACTTATTTTTAAGTTTGAAAATACATTTGAGACACTATCTCTGGGATTTTTAGGAAACGCAAACATAATTATGGTAAAATTATGGTAATCTCCTTGATATACTTAAAATAAAAATGAACACTTCTATACACTTCCTATTCTTAATGTTTCACAAATATTATTTACATTTACGAATTTCTTAGGCCCTGGGAACAGAAATTTAAATGTGTTTCTGGTATTCTGATAGAAATAACTTATCATGTGTTTGAAATACAAAATACTATACCCATGTTTCATATATTAAAGTTTATAGGGTGTCTTAGATAATTAACATTTTGCCTTACTAAAGACAACTGATTTTGCTTCATGTGAAAGACATTTGTCAAATTTCCAACAATATTTTTTTTAAACACTGGAGAAATTTCTAGTTTACATAATGGGCTCTATCATTTTCCAATCAACTATACCCAAAGAGGAATTATTTACTGCAATCTTTCAGTTTTAGTGGAATTGGGAAGAAACTTGCTATACAGATGAGATTTGGAGTTTCCTATTCCTTAAACTTATTTTGTAAAGTTACATCATAGCTTTATGCAGAGCAATGAATTGGTTGCATTTTACTCCATAGCATTTACTAAACTTGAATAGAAAAACAATGGCTATCTAATAAGACTTTGCTTATTTAAGCCAGGTGATAGTGACACAGATTTCAATAACAGTGACAAATACAACAGTAAGATAAACAATAATATCATTAATAATAATAATAGAAATTTTCTATGAAGTTCATTCTATATACCAGGACTATCCTTAACTTTCATACATATTAACTCATTTATTCCTCACAATATCATTATAGGTAGACCCATCTTATAGATAAGAAACCTGAGACACAGAAGGGTTAAATAATGCCCAAGTTCATGTAACTGGAAAATGAAGTAGCTAATGATTCAATTCCAAGTTCTCTTGATTAAGTATCCATTTTCTAATCACTGTGTTATGCTGACTCCAAGAAATTCACAGTGTGTCAGAAACTCAGAGACAGAAAAATGCACATCCTGAATACAATGTGGTCTTATAAACTGGCTCTCTTAATAAATTCAGAGAAAAGAAAGACATCATTTTTGTGGGAGGTGAGTGTAAAAGCCTTTATAGGTTTGGGTTAGACCCTGAAAAAATAAGTTGGATATTAAAAGACAACAGTAAGAAGTGATAAAAATAATATCAGCCAAAGTGGGAGGTTCAGACACTTGTGTAATGTTAAATGCTATAATATTCTGGAGGATGTTTCAATTATTCAAAGTAGAAATAATATATACATCCATATAAGAGCTAACATTCTTTCACAGTTAGTGTTTTAGGTTTCTTACATCTTTTTCCACCATGCTGTTAATCTACATTTTTAAATAAACTTTTAAAAGTTTTAGAACAATTTTACCTTTAAAGAAAAATTGCGAAGACAGTACAGAGAGGTCCCACATACCCCACATCCAGTTTCCACTATTATCAGGATCTTACATTAGTATTTACATTTGTTCCAATTAATGAACTAATATTGATACATTATCATTAGATAAAGTCCATGCTTTATTCATATTTTCTTAGTATTTATCTAATGTACTATTTCAGTTCCAAGATCCCATCTAGGATATCACAATAAATTGAACTGTCATATTTTTTTGTCTCCTCTTATCTATGACAATTTCTCCAGACTTTCCTTGATTTTGATTATCTTGACAGTTGAGAAAAGTACTGGTCACTTATTTTGCAGAACGTCTTTTGATTGAGATCTTCTTAAGTCTCTCTCATGATTAGGCTAGGGTTATGTGTTTGGGGGAGAAAGACTACAGAGTTAACTGCCATTTTCATCACATCATATCAAGGATACATACTATCAATATGGCTCATAACTGTTGATGTTAACCTTAATCACCTGGCTGAGGTGATATTTGTCAGAGCTCTCCACTATAAAGTTACTCTTTCTCCCATACAGTACTTTTTGGAAAGAGCATGTTGTACTTTGGAAGGAAGTCACTATGTACCATCCATATCAAGAGTGGAGATCCAAGGCCAATCTTCTTGACAGTGGAGTATCTAAATAAATTTAAAATTCTTCTACATGAGAGATTTGTCTATTCTCACTCATATATTAATTTATTCAATCATTTAGTTATGTCAGTGATGACTCTAGGATATTCATTTTATACTTTGGATTATAATCTAATACAACTTTATGTATTTTATTATTCACATGGTCTCAGATTTGGCCATTGAGAGCTTTTTCAGTTGACTCCTGGTCACTTTGATATATTCACCTCATTGTGGGTTTTTTTGTTGTTTTTTTGTTTTGTTATTGGTTTCATCATTTTGTTTTGCTTTTGCTTGTTCATTCGTTAAAGACTTCCTTACTTTTGGTCACTACTAGATGCTCCAGGCTCATCTTGTATATTTTCTGCCCCAGTTCAAGAATTGGACATTTATTCCAATGAACTGTGGTTAATTTTATTGGAGAATAGATTGAAAAATCAAGATCTGAGTACCAGGTATGCCTATTCCTACTAGAGTGTATGGCTTCTGTGTCTTAGCTGACACTTCAAGGAAATATATGTATATATACTAACTAATATATAGTCATATCTAAAAATATTTCTATGTGCAACCATCTGTACTTATATTAAGCTAACATGACTTCAGACTGATATCTACAACTCTAATCTTTATCACATGGCTCAGTCTAACCTCCTCCCCTTGCTCATGTACAATGTCCCACTCCAAAAATGAGAAGCTTGGCTCCCACAAGCCACAATTTTTTTACATAATTGTTTAATTCCAGTGTACATGTCTAGTGTTATCAGAATTGTTAACCCATAACTTCATGGGGAACAACTTTATCAACTAAAGTGCAGTGCTATGGACAGAATCATATGCCTTTAGTTTTATAGACTCTACTCATTTCCAAAGTTACTTAGCTCAGCATTATTTTTCCCACCCCCTTTAATGAATTATTTCCTGAATTTGTAATATAGTTCAATTGATTTGTCACATTTTCCATTCCATCTAGAAATTCTCTGGCCTCCAAAATAATTTTTAAGTTGCATATATTAAGGTTCACACTTTTTGGTATAAAGTTTTATGGATTTTCAACAAAAGCATAGTGTCTTATATCAACCACTTCAGTATCATATAGTCATTTTACAACCCTAAAAAATCATCTGTGTTTTAGCTATCCAACCCTCCACCCTTCCCTAAGCCACTGACATTACTATCTCTAGTGGATTGAATGCTTCCATATTTGCAAAAAGCCTCTTTGCAAATGTCATTAAAGATTTACATTTAAAAATCCTGAATGACTCAGGTGGACACTAAATTCAATGACAAATGACCTTATAAGAAACAAACAGCAGGAAGACACACAGTGAAGAGGAGAAACCCACGTGACCAGCTGAGGCAGAGATTGGAGTGATATGTCCACCAGCCAGGGAATGTCTGGAGTCAGTTGCTTCCAGATGCTGGAAGTTGCAAGGGACAGATTGTTATCTAGTACCTTTGGAGGGAGTGTGACCCTGTCAAAATCTTTATTTTAGACTTATAATCTCCGGAACTATGAAAGAATAAATTTCTATTGTGTTAAGCCACCAAGTTTGCGGTATTTGCTATGGCAGCCATAAGAAACTAATATAACATCACTGTAACTGCATTTTCCAGAATGTCATATAGTTGGGCTCATGTATATAGCATGCAGCTTTTACAGACTGACTTATTTCATTTAGCAATATTCATTTAAGATTCTTCATTATCTTTTCAAGGCTTGATAACTCCTTTATTTTTCTGCTGAATAGAATTTTGTTATATGGAGGTTCTGGTTTGTTTATCCATTCACCTATTTAAGTACATGTCATCTTGGTTACTATTGCTTTTTTTCAATTATGAATAAAGTCTCCATAAACATTCATGTGCAGCTTTTTGTGTAGACATAGATTTTCAAATCAACTGGGTAAGTACCTAGGATTTATGATTGCCTGGATCATGTGGCAAGGTTATGAAAACTTCCAAAGCAGAAGTGGCATCTTGCATTCTCACTAGCAATGAATGAAAATCCCTGTATCTTTATTTGCAATTGGTGTCATCAACTTTTTGGATTTTTATTGTTCTAACAAGTGTGTGGTGTTATCTTTGTGTTTTAATTTGAAATTCCCTAATAATAGGTGATGTTAATCATATTTTATATGCTTATTTGAAAGCAGTGTATCTTCTTTGGTAAAATATTTGTTCACATTTTTTTGCCCAGTTTAACTTTTTTTTCTTGTTGTGCAGTTTTACTAGTTCTTTGTATATTTTGGAGAGAAGTCATTTATTAAATATATTTTTCACATATTTTCCCCTAATATGTGGTTTGTCTTTTTATTCTCTTAATAGTGTCTTTTTAAGAAGTGATGTTTTTAATTTTAATAAATTCCAACTTACCAATATTTTTAATGATTCATGATACTAGTGTTTTATATATAAAAAGCCCATTACCAATTCCAAAGTCACATAATTTTCTTCCATGTTATCTTCTAGACATTTTATAATTTTGTGTTTGATATCTAAATTTACTATCCATTTTAGTAATTTTTGTGAAAAGTATAAGATTTATGTCTAGGTTTATTTATTTGTCTATGGATTTTACATATGGACATCCAGTCATTCTAGCACCAAATTGATTATCCATTCTCCATTGAAATGTCTTTGCTCCATTGTCAAACTTGACTATATTTGTGTGTCTATTACTGGGTTCTCTGTTCTGTTCCATTGATCTGTGTGTCTATTCTTTTACCAGTACTGCGATGTCCTGATGACTGTAACTCTATCTCAAACCTTGTTTCAGTAGTGTGAGCAGGCTTACTTTGTTCTTCTTCAGTACTGTGTTGTTTACTCAAGGTCTTTTGCCTTTTCACATAAAATTCAGAATAAGTTTGTCAGTATCTACAAAATAGCTTGTGATTTTGATTGGTATTTTGTTACCTATATGTCAAGATGAGAAGAATTGACATCTTAAAAGTATTAAATGGTATATCTTTTTTAGAAATAAGAAAATTGTCTCAGAGTAGCATAAGTTATTTAGTGAGGTCTTGTTTTTAATAAATGTCAGGACTTGGATTTGTGCCTTTTAACAGTCTAGCCTCCAAACACAAATATTTAAATATATCATTACATTCCTTTAATTATAGCAGTCGTCACACTACTTATTTTATTTTAGATGGCCTATAAACTTTTCAAGTATATGGGTATCTGTTTTATTTTTGTTTCTCCAACAATTAGTCAAGTATGTCACACATATTGCAAATGTAACTATTTTATTTTCCACTGCTATTAACCCTGCTCTGGACAGCACATCCCCTGAATAACAAGTCTCAGGGAGGCACTCACCTTCCCCTACTGTCATTATCAATCTAGCTTTAGCCAGTTTGATCATTAAAATAAATATAATACAAAAGGTTAATCAAATCTTTCTACTTCTCTGCTTAAACCTCTCCCAAAGTGTTCTGTTGAAATTAAATTAAATCCAAATATGTACCATGGCTTGTGATTTCCTGTACAAACTGACTCTTTGTTACCTCTCTGATCTCACATGGAAATCATATTCCTCTTCTTAATTGGGCTTGAGTCATATAAGCCGTCTTTCTGGTCTTTGAAATTGCTAAGTTCATCCTTCAATAGACTTTTGCCTTAATTATTCCTTCTCCCTGATATTTTTTTCCCAAATGTGTACAAAGGAGATTCTTTGTCATGAAAAATCTCAGTCCAAACATCATTTCCTCAGAAAGGCCTATCTAAACACGTTACCTAAAACAACTAACCAACCTCTTGCTCCCCTCACACCATTCTACTCTAGTGAGTTTTAATGTTGTTTTGTTTTCACAGCACCTATGATTATCTGAAATTTACTCATTTCATTATTTCATTGTTTATTGTCAATATAATGAACTTTAAGGTTCATGAGGCAAGGATCTTGTCTGAGAAGTCCACCACTCAATAAATGTGTTTTGAGTGAACAAATAGGGAAACGACTAATAAACACTAATTATTTCTTGAAATTAAACATATTAGTTGTTAATCTAATATTATTTTGTTTACCCCTAAATTGTATTACTTATTATATAACTAATGCACATTATGCTGAATTTACTGAGTATTTCATGCATCAGGCTTTTGTGCCAAGACGGTTAGCAGATGTAACATAAACCTTTATTTCTTACTTTTTTTATTTTATAGTCTTGTCTGGCACTGCCTGTTCTCAAATGTTGGTGCTGCCTAATTTGGTCCATCAACCTTCTCCTTTGCACACTATCTTTAGGTGACAACATTGAAAGTTCAAGCTCCCCTTTTTTGCCTGAACAGACCCATATATAAGTTTTTATTTAATAAATTTTTCTCAAGATTCAAATTATAATAGTTCTCTGCCTGCCAGATAGATTGCCCTGGATATTTTATAAGCATTTATAATTCAACAAGTAAGCCTTCAATCTGGCCCAACTTCTTTTCTACATAATTTTGTTTGAGTGAAAAGCCAATATGTGTTTTGAAAAAGCAAACATATGCACATAGATTTTTTAAATTTTACACATTTTGTCTTTTTATTAAGGGAACAAAGCCTTTCTGGAATTTGAAGAGATGTTTTATCCATATCTGTAAATACTCAGCATTCAGTTTGCAAATTTTAATGACACTTGTGCTCAGACAGTTATGGAATACTTTGTCATAACATGCTAACTGCTTTTAAATTCAGCATAATGAAGTACAAGGCATTCCCCTGTGAAAACAGTTTGGGAATAAATCTACATATGATGAAAAATCTTACCAAAGGAGTATGGTTAGGTTAATTGCAAAAAGCAATTATGCAAACACCACTCCTTATGTTAATTTGGGATCTGCAGGAAGTTGTATGTTAAAAGATTTAAAATATGACTCACCTTCCCTGGCCTTTTTCATGGTACTTAAAAGTAGTCTTTTAGTATATTAAACAATTTGGGTGTGGTCAAAATGTGTACAAACTTAAATGTTATGTCTTCATTTTTTTTATCCATTTTCATTTTTGTATGCTTAAGAAGGAGCAACTTATAATAGAGTTCTCCATATGAAAAATAAATCTCAACTCATTTGGAAATAATGAAAAAGCAGTTGACTATTGGGCAGGTTCCTGAGCATCCATCAATACCTGCATTATTTCAACTAACATTTTTGGAACACCTACCAAGTGTCATACCCTGGGAATATAAAAGTAAAAAGAAAAGGAACTCTCTTTTCATCATCTTGAAATCTAGAAAAGAACCAAATACCTAAGTAGCCACTACAACATTATATGGCATTTGTTATAATGATTCTAGCTAAACTATATATGGGATTTAACAAAGCTTATCAAATGTGATAATTGACCTGAGAATGAAATAATAAGTTAGAGTGTTTGGTGAAAACAATCAAGAAAAATCATCGGAAGCAAAAGTTTTAACAAATGGAAAGAAATAGAGATGCTGGTTTGTCTTGGCATAAACATGGAATTTTTAAGTAGTTTAGTGTTGTTTAATTGCAAAGAATACATGTGAAAGGTGAAAAGGACACTAAAGTGACACTAAATCATGGAATGCTTTGGTCATATGAAATATTGTGTATTTGTCTTTCAGGAAATGAGGAATATGTGCAAATATTTGAATAGAGACTGATACAATTGGAATAAGTGTTAAAGTATCAAACTGTTAAAACTATATAATGTAGCTGTAAATATATAGGACATTGTGAGAGTTTAAAACAAGGAGTTGAAAACAGTAAGAGGTTACCAAAATATTCAAAGTTAAAATTATAAATTCAAATGTAAAGTGTGTGAAAATTAATGAAGATCACTCAAATGAAAGGAGAGGCTATTTATTTAGAGCTTGGTATAGCAAGAGAGCCAACCATTATCACTTGCATTTGGCAGACACTCAAGATAGGTAACAAATAAGAAAGGCTTATAGTGCAAAAATGAAGGTTTCAGGTTTGTTCTAATTACAAGTTGTTGGCATGGGGAGACTAGAGGCACACTAACAAGAATGGGGGTCCTATGTGATTGTATTGAAGAATTTTGGCTTTCTCTGGTTGGTCCTGAATTGGAAACAGGGACAACAGTAGGGAAGTTGACAGATCCTGACCCTTCTTGACTGGTTGCTAGAAGTTTTAGTTTGGCTTCCTGGGCTGGTTGCTGAGGAAGTTGCCAATTAGCTTTTGGATTGGTTAGTACAGAGTGATTGGTCAGAGTTCTATTGCTATATGTGGTCTGTATATTTTTCTTTTTTTATATCCATCCTTTCAAGTGGGTAAATATATATGTAGACTGCCTAATTACATGACTTGACCAGTGATTATATATGACTTTGAGGAAGGACATCCAGAAGAGCAGGGGAACAGTTTCAGGAGTAGAATAGATATTTATTTAATGCTACTTGTCAGTCCCTTGGCTAAGATTTGTTATATCCTCACCTCTTAATCCTTACCTTAAGTCAGAAGATAAGTATACATGGCCAAAGAAGGCTATTCCCAGCATAAGGGAACTCATGGAAGTGATTCAGAGATAATTAGTTTCTGACCATACATTTAAAACCTAAAATTTTAAAATATATATATTATTTTGAAACTAAAGTTCAACTTGTGGCACTTTTAAAGTTCAATTTTTTGTCACTGCCTTCAGGAAATTAGTACTTGAAAATCAGGTTCAAGGTAACTTAAAAAATAAGTTTGAGGAGACTTAAAAGGAAGATGATAAAATTTCTTTCTTTGCATTTCTTTTCTTTTACTTAAAAAAAATCTTTAGCACCACCAGACCAACTTTGCAACAAATGCTAAAGGAACTTCTCTAAGCACAAAAAATGGCCACTACTAGAAATAAGAAAATTATGAATGGAAAAGCTGGTAAAAGCAAGCATAAAGTAAAGGTAGGAAAACATCTGCACACATATATGATATTAAAACTAGCAATTGTGAGAAAAGGAGAGCACAAATGCAGGATATTGGAAATGCATTTAAAATGAAAAGACCAGCAACTTAAACAATCTTTTTTATATATAGACGTCTACATCAAATCCTCATGATAATCTCAAACCAAAAATCTAAAATAGATAAGCACACAAAAGAGAAAAAGGAATCCAAACACAACCCTAAAGTTAGTCATCAAATCACAAGAGAAGAGAACAAAAGAAGAAAGGAAGTAAAGATACCTACAAAAACAAACCCCAAACAATTAAGAAAATGGCAATAGGAACATACACATGGATAATTACCTTAAATGTAAATGGATTAAATGCTCCAACCAAAAGACACAGACTCGCTTATTGGATACAAAAACAAGTTTTGTATATATGCTGTCTACAAGACACCCACTTCAGATCTAGGGACACATACACACTAAAAGTGAGGGGATGGAAAAGGCATTCCGTGCAAATGGAAGTCAAAAGAAGCTGGAGTAGCAATACTCATATCAAACAAAATAGCCTTTAAAATGAAGACTCGTATAAGAGACAAAGATGGACACTACATAATCATCAAGGGAACAATCCAAGAATAAGATATAACAATTGTAAATATATATGCACCCAACACAGGAACACCTCAATATATAAGGCAAATGTTAACAGCCATAAAAGGGGAAATCAGCAGTAACACAATAGTAGTGGGGAACTTTAATACCTCACTTACGCCAATGGACAGATCATCCAGACAGAAAATTAATAAGGAAACACAGGATTTAATGACACATTAGACCAGATAAAATTAATTGATATTTATAGAGCATTCCATCCAAAGGCAACAGAATACACATTAATCTCAAGTGCACATGGAACATTCTCCAAGATTGACCACAAGCTAGGCCACAAAGTGAGCCTTGATAAATTTAAGGTGATTGAAATCATATCAAGCATCCTTTCTGATCACAATGCTGTGAGATTGGAAATTAACTACAGGAAAAAAAACTGTAAAATCATAAATACATGGAGGCTAAACAATATGCTACTAAACAAAAAATGGATCATGGAAGAAATCAAGAGGAAATTAAAAAATACCTACAGACAAATGAAAATGAAAGCAGTGATCCAAAATCTATTGGAAGCAACAAAAGCGGTTCTAAAAGGAAAGTTTATAGCACTACAATCATACCTCAAGAAACAAGAAAAATCTCAAATAAACAACCTTAGCTTATACATAAAAAAAACTAGAGGAAGAAGAACAAACAAAACCCAAAGTTAGTAGAAGGAAAGAAATCATAAAATAAGAGGAGAAATAAATGAAAGAGAGAAGAAAACAATAGAAAAGTACAATGAAAATAAAAGCTTGCTCTTTAAAAAGATAAACAAAATGGATAAACCTTTAGCAAGACTCATCAAGAAAAAAAGGGAGAGGGTGCAAATCAATAAAATTAGAAATAAAATATGGACACCACAGAAATACAAAGGATCATAAGAGATTACAACAAACAACCATATGCCAGTAAAATGGATAACTTGGAAGAAATGGACAAAGTTTTTAGAAAGGTACACTCTCCCAAGACTGAACCAGGAAGAAATAGAATATATAACCAGACCAATAACAAGTACTGAAATTGAAACTGTGGTTTAAAACCAACAACAAAAAAAATCAGGACCAGATGGTTTCACACGTGAATTCTATCGAACATTTAGAGAAGAATTAACACCTATACTTCTGAAATTATTCCAAAAACTGCAGAGGAAGGAAACTCCCAAACTCATTCAATGAGGGCACCATCACCCTGGTACCAAAACCAAAGATACCACAAAAAAAGAAAATTACAGGCCCATGTCACTGATTAACATAGACACAAAAAATCCTCGACAAAATACTAGCAAACCAAATCCAAAAATACATTAAAAGTATCATATACCATGATCAAATTGGATTTATCCGAGGGATGCAAGGACTTTTCAATACATGCAGATCAATCAATGTGGCATACCACATTAACAGATTGAAGAATAAAAACCATATGATCATCTGAATAGATACAGAAAAAGCTTTTAACAAAAGTCAACACCCACTTATGATAAAAACTCTACAGAAAGTGGGCATAGAGGGAACATACCTCAACATAATAAAGGTCATATATGACAAACCTGTAGCTAACATTATACTCAACCATGAAAAGATAAAAAACATTTCCTCTAAGATCAGGAACAAAACAAGGATGTTCACTCACTCCACTTTTATTCAACATAGTTTTGGAAGTCTTTAGCCACAGCAAACAGACAAGAAAAAGAAATAAAATAATACAAATTGGAAAGGAAGAAGTAAAACTGTCACTGTTTGCAGATGACATAATACTATACATAAAAAATACTAAAGATACCACCAGAAAACTACTAGAGCTTACCAATGAATTCAATAAAGTTGCAGGATACAAAATTAATACACAGAAATCTATTTCACTTTTATTTGTTAGCAGCAAAAGATCAGAAAGAGAAATTAAAGAAAGAAGCCCATTTACCATTACATCCAAAATAATAAAATACCTAGGAATAAACCTACCTAAGAAGACTAAATACCTGTTCTCTAAAAACTATACAACTCTGATGAAAGGAATAGAAGATGAGACAAACAGATAGAGGCACATGAAACGATTCTCAACATCACTAATTATTAGAGAAATACAAACCAAAACTACAATGAGATATCACCTCACACCACTCAGAATGACCATCATCAAAAATCTATAAACCATAAATGCTGAGAGGGTGTGGAGAAAAGGGAGCTCTCCTACACTGTTGGTGGGAATGTAAATTGGTACAGCCACTATGGAGCACGGTATGGAGGTTCCTTAAAAATCTAATTACAGAGTTACCATATGATTCAACAATCCCACTTCTGGTCATATATCCTGGGAACAACGTGGTTCAAAATGATACATGCATGCCCATGTTCACTGCAGCACTCTTACAATAGCCAAGACATTGAAACAACCTAAATGTCCATTGGCAGATGAATGGATAAGAAGATGTGGTACATATATACAATGGAATGTTAACTAGCCATTAAAAAGAATGAAATCATTCCATTTGCAGCAACCTGGATAGCCCTGCAGACTATTATACTATGTGAAGTAAGTCAGACAGAGAAAGAAAAATATCATATGATATCATTTATATGTGGAATAAAAAATATATACAAATGAATTTAGGTAACAGACACACAGACTTTGAGAAGAAGCTTATGGTTACAGAGGGGAAGGGTTTGGGAGAAGGATAGATTGGGAATTTGGGGTTGACACATACACACTGTTATATTTAAAATAGATAACCAGCAAGGACCTACTGTATAGCAATAGCACAGGGAACCCTGTTCATTATTCTGTAATAACATAAATGAGAAAAGAATTTGAAAAATAAGAGATATATGTGTATGTATAACTGAATCACTTTGCTGTACACCTGAAACTAACACAACATTGTTAATCAACTATACTTTAATATGAAATAAAAATTTTTAAAAAATCTTTGGACTTTTAAATAGTAGTGCTTAGGGGAATGTACAGTGCTCCATTCTTTGTAAAATAGTATTCTTCATTCCCTGAGCTTAAAGTATAATGAGACTAGGCAAGAAAGAAAAATGAGCTAGATGCCCTTTGATCAACTGGTAGACCTTTCTTTATTGCACGAGTAATTGTTCACAATGTCAACGGACTTACGCATTATACTGACTACTGGGGAAATTTCCTAGATATGCTTACTAAATGATCTTAGAAATGAATTAACCCAGCTAAATTTTGAACAAAACTTCAAATATAGTGGGAGTCTTTTGTTGCTGTTTTTGTTTGTTTGTTTTATGGGGATATTTAACACTCATCTTTTTTTGATCATCAATTTCTGAATGTATAACTGAGCTGCTTCCCACAGCTTAGTCAACAAGACAACATGTTTTGGAAAACCTACAATATACAGTGTATTAAGGTCAAGATCCAAAGGAGTATAAAGCAGAGTTCTTGCCCTTGAGGTGCATATAGAATGAAGTAGGGGGTGGGGCAGTTAGCTGGACATAGAATTTTCTATATATATGTAGGAAAGCACCAACAATAATACAGTAAAAAACAAAAATACCAATTAACCAGTACAGAAAATCTGTCTTGGATTTCATAAGATATAAAGATAATACTGAACTTTGTGTTCACTAAAGTTATGGGAAAAGAAATAAAAGTCTTTTCTATATGTTTGGAAATCTGGACAGAAAGTACTGGATTTCCTCTTATAAAATTTAATGGCATTATTTATTTAGTCCAGAAGTGGAAAATATATATTGAATATTTTTTGAAGAAAGATATGTATTGAATAATAATTTTCACCCAGCATTGGACCTGGCACATTATATACCCTTTTTTAATTTTAATCCTTACCACAAACCTGAAGAGTAGGTAATATTAGACACGTTGTTCAAATGAGAAACCGAATCTTGAGAACACACTTTTCAGGTCTTTAAAACAATGCTGATTTCTCCAAAAGTAAGAAACTGCATAAGGTCCCAGGAGTTCCCTTATTGGAGAGGCATGCATCTAGAATAAGTTTGGCCATAGAAAAGGAAGGTAAGTTTCTTTAGGGACCCCGTTTCACAATACAGTGTGACAGGAGGAACTAGGCAGGAGAAGAAACACCCCCCACTCCACCCTGGAAAGTTAAGTCATTTTATACATTTTTTTTTTTTAAGTTCTGGAGTAGAAACAATGTTAGAAGAAAAAAAAAACTATTATTGTAACTATTGAAAACAGAACTGAACAGTGTAAAGTATCTTTAAAGTATTCATTGTTGAACAAGAAACTTAACACAGAAGCATGTTCTGGATGTCATGTACTAGTCTAAACCTCAGGAATATCATATTGAACAAGGAGTGAGCTGGAGAAGCATGAATTCTAGTAGGGAGACTGACCAATAAACATAAATAAATAAAAATACAATTTAAGATTATGAAGTAAGATACATCAAGAGATGAAGAAGGACATTCCACTAAAGCAGTTGTCACAACATATATTTTTATCAATTCAGGCTTACTGATATTTAATTTATATCTATGAAAATTGTGTGTGTGTGTGGTTTGAGAAATGCAATCAGTTGTATAACAACCAACATAATTAAGATATAAAATATTTCTAATACCCACCAAAATTATCTGATTCCCCTTTGTAGTCAGACCCCTTCACCCCACACCCAGTCCCTGGCAACTGATGATCTTATATCTGTTCCTATACCTTGCATTTTCCAAATTAACATGTTAATGGAAACACTGTAGCTTTTTGGGTTCTGGCCTCATTTCTTTAGCATTTTTGGACTTAATTCATATTGGAGTATACATCAATAGTTAGTTCCGGGCTTCCCTGGTGGCTCAGTGGTTGAGAGTCCGCCTGCCGATGCAGGGGACATGGGTTCGTGCCCCGGTCTTAGAAGATCCCACATGCTGTGGAGCAGCTGGACCCCTGAGCCATGGCTGCTGAGCCTGCGTGTCCAGAGCCTGTGCTCCGCAACGGGAGAGGCCAAAACAGTGAGAGGCCTGCATACTAAAAAAAAAAAAAAAAAAAATTGTTCCATTTTTATTATTAAATATATTTTGAATTCTCCCAGCAGTGTGTGGGAGTTCAGTTGTGTCACATCCTTCCCAAAACTTTGTACAGCCTGTTTAATTTTGTTTAAATTCTAGCCTTTCCAGTATATGTGCAGTGAAATCTCATTGCAATTTTAATTTGCTCATCCCTAATGACTACTGAGGCTGAAAATTATTTCCATGTGTTTATTTGCCATTTCTCTTTCCTTGGTGAAGTGTTTGTTCACATTTTTTTTAACATCTTTATTGGAGTACAATTACTTTACAATGGGGTGGTAGTTTCTGCTTTAAAACAAAGTGAATCAGCTATACATATACATATATCCCCGTATCTCCTCCCTCTTGTGTCTCCCTCTCACCCTCCCTAACCCACACCTCTAGGTGGTCACAAAGCATGGAGCTGATCTCCCTGTGCTATGTGGCTGCTTCCCACTAGTTATCTATTTTATATATGGTAGTATACATAAGTCCATGCCACTCTCTCACTTCATCCCAGCTTAACACTTTCACTCCCTGTGTCCTCAAGTCCATTCTGTACGTCTGTGTCTTTGTTCCTGCCCTGCCCCTAGGTTCTCCATTAACATTTTTATTTTTTAGATTCCATATACATGTGTTAGCATCCAGTATTTGATTTTCTCTTTCTGACTTACTTCACTCTGTATGACAGGCTCTAGATCCATCCACCTCACTACAAATAACTCAATTTCATTTCTTTTTATGGCTGAGTAATATTCCATTGTATATATGTGCCACATCTTCTTTATCCATTCATCTGTCAATGGACACAGGTGGCTTTCATGTCCTGATTATTGTAAATAGAGATGCAATGAACATTGTGGTACATGACTCTTTTTGAATTATGGTTTTCTCAGTGTATATGTTAGTAGTGGGATTGCTGGGTTGTATGGTAGTTCTCTTTTTAGTTTTTTAAGGAACCTCCATACTGTTCTCCATAGTGGCTGTATCAATTTACATTCCTACCAACAGTGCAGGAGGGTTCCCTTTTCTTCACACCCTTTCCAGCATTTATTGTTTGTAAATTTTTTGATGATGGCCATTCTGACTGGTGTGAGGTGATACATCATTGCAGTTTTGATTTGCTTTTCTCTAATGATTAGTGATGAGCATTCTTTCATTTGTTTGTTGGCAATCTCTATATCTTCTTTGGAGAAATGTCTATTTAAATGTCTAAATGTCTATTTAGGTGCTCTCCCACCTCTGAGACACAGGCCTGACACCTGGCTGGAACACCAAGATCCTGTCAGCCACACGGCTGTGCCTTCCCTCTTTGTCATCCACCATCTTGTTACAATGCCATCACCAGGGAGAGCCCTGTTGCTAAGCTTGGTATCTGCGTCCTTGCTCCCTGCAGCCAGCCCCACATTTTTTAAACCAATTTTTTATTGGGTTTTCTTCTTCTCATTGAATTTTAAGAGTTCTTGATATATACTGGACAAAAGTCCTTTTTCAAATATGTGTTTTGGAAATTTTCTCTCTCATTTGTGCCTTATCTTTTTCTTTTCTTTTCTTTTCTTTTATTTTTATTAAAGTATACTTGATTTACAAGAGTATATTTGTTTTAGGTGTATAACATAGCGATTCAACATTTTTATAGATTATACTTGTTTTGCTGAAAGCCTTCTTTTGGTTTTAAGTTTCATTAGATTTGCTGACAAATTAACCACTCATCTCACACAAACAAACAGCTTTAATCAATTCTTTAATGAAAGGTGATTTGACTTAATTTTAATATACAATCATTAGAAGGAAAGGAATAAGAATATTAGAGAAACATAACTGGGTATACATCACAGAATTCGGCAGACAGCTACTTCCAGATCCAAACACCAGCTGGGAAGTCCTGAGTGACAGCATTCTGGAACCCCATTTGGGAATGGTCCCAGGCAGTGCATCCAGCGCATGGGTGAGACTTCCGAGTGGAGTTCTGGGGGCTTCCATTTATAATTCCAGGCTGCAAACTGATATCATTTTGCTGGCAAAATGGATTTACTCTAACTCTCTGGATTCACTCTAACAATGCTTTTCATTTTACCATGTGGGTCCCAAGATTTTCCAGACCCCAAGGGACTGGCCATGTCCCCAGGGCTCAAGAAATTCCAAGACTCACTCCCTTTCTTATCATAAGTGCCTTTGATTTGCTAGCAGCAAGTGTTAGGTGTGCAAGCAGGAGAGCAGTCCAGGCAGGGTCACAGGTCATTCAGAAGCCTGCTTCTGCCTCTGAAGCCTGAAAAAGACTACTTTATTAGTTTTCCCAAAAATACTCCATTTAAAGTTATTATAAGATAACTGCTATTTTTCCCTCCACTGTAAAATCTATCCTGTGATTACCTACCTTGCACATGGTAGTTTGTATCTTTTAATTCCATACCCCTATCTTGAACCTCTCCCTTCCTTCTCCCCACAGGTAAGCAATATTTTGTTTTCTATATTAGTGAGTCTGTTTCTGTTTTGTTACATTCATTCCATTTATATTTTTAGATTCCTCACATAAATCATAGAATACATTGCCTGACTTATTTCACTAAGCATAATACTTTCCCTATATCCAATCATGTTGTTGAAAATGGAAGAATTTTATTCGTTTTTATAGCTGAGTAATATTTAATTGTATATATGTCACATGTTCTTTTTCCTTTCATCTGTTGATGAACACTTAGGTTGCTTCCATATCTTGGCTATTGTAAATAATGCCACTATGAACATCGGGATGCATGTATCTTTTCAAATTGCTGGTTTTGTTTTCTGTACATGTATTCCCAGGAGTGGAATTGCTGGATCATATGGTAGTTATACTTTTAGTATTTTAAGGAATTTCCATACTGTTTTTTATTGTGGTTGCACCAATTTACATTCCCAGCAAGAGTGCACAAAAATTCCCTTTTCACTGCATCCTCGTCAACATTTGTTACTTGTGGTCTTTTTGATGAAATCCAATCCAACAGAGGTGAGGTAATATCTCATCAGGGTTTTGATTTATTTTCTCTGATTATTAGTGAAGTTAAGCATCTTTTCATTGCCTGTTGGCCATCTGTATGTCTTCTTTGGAAAAATGTCTATTCAGGTCTTCTCATTTTTTAATCAGTTTTTTCTGTTGTTGTTGTTATTGAGTTGTGTGAGGTGTTTATGTATTTTTGGATATTAACCCATTTTCAATCAGGTCATTGGCAAATATTTTCTCCCATTCAGTAGCTTGCTTTTCTTTTGTCAATGGTTTCCTTTTCTTTTAGTATCAAAGCTTTTAATTTAACTAGGTTGCATTTGTTTATTTTTGCTTTTATTTATTTTGTCTTAGGAGACAAATGTAAAAAGGAAAAAATGGCTATGATTTATGTCAAAAAGTGTTCTGCCTATGTTCTCTTCTAGGGGTTTTATGGTTTCAAGTCTTAAATTTAGGTCTTTAATCCATTTTGAGTTTACTCTTTTATGTAATTGTGAGAAACTGTTCTAATCTCATTCTTTTGCATGTATTATAGCTGTCCAGTTTCCAAACACCACTTATTGAAGAGACTGTCTTTTGTCCATTGTACATTCTTGCCACCTTTGTCAAAGATTAATTGATCTTCTTGATCATATTTCTAGACTCTCTACTTTGTTGCATTCACCTATGTGTCTGTTTTTTTTGCCAGTACCATGCTGTTTTGATTACTGTAGCTTTGTAGAATATTGTGAAGTCAGGGAGTGTGCTATGTCTAGCTTTGTTTTTTCTCTCAAGATTCCTTGGGAAATTCAGAGTCTTTTGTGGTCCCATATAAATGTTCAGATAATTTTTCTAGTTCTGTGAAAAATATCATGGGTATTTTGGCAGGGACTGCATTAAATTTATAGATAGCTATGGGTAACATGGACATTTAAAAAATATTAATTCTTCTATTCCAAGAACATGGGATAATTTTCCATTTCATTGTATCATTTTCAAATTTCTTCCTCAGTGTTTTATAGTTCTCAGAGTATAGGTCTTTAATCTACTTGGTTAAGTTTATTTCTAGGTATTTGTTAGTGTATAAAAAAGAAAAAGATTTCTTACCTTAATCTTGTATCCTGAAGTTTTACTGAATTCATTTATTAGTTCTAATGGTTTTTTTGTGAAGACTTAGGGTTTTCCATATATAATATCATGTCATGTGTAAATAGTAACAGTATTATTGCTTTCCTTACAATTTGGATGCCTGTTGTTTCTTTATCTTTTCTGATTGCTGTGACTAGGACTTCCAATACTATGTTAAATAGAAGTGTCAAAATTGGGCATCCTTGTCTTGTGCTGGTTTTAGAGGAAAGGCTTTCATCTTTCCACTGTTGAGTATGATCTTAGCTGTGGTATAGTCACAAACGACCTTTATTATGTTGAGATATGTTCCTTTAACACCAACATTTTTGAGAGTTGAACATTCATATCATGAATGTATGTTGAACTTTGTCAAATAGTTTTTCCAAATCTATTGATATATGTGATTTTTTTCTTCCTTTTGTTAATGTGGAGTATCACATTCATTGATTTGTAAATACTAAACCATCCTTGCATCTCTGGAAGTGATCTTGCTTGATTATGGTATATGATCCTTTTATTTATATTGTTGAATTCAGTTTGCTAACATTTTGCTAAGGATTTTTGTGTCTGTATTGGTCAGAGATGTGGGCCTGTAATTTTCTTTTCTTGTAGTGGCCTTGTTTAGTTTTGGTGTGGGGGAAATTGTGGCCTCATAGAATGGAGTTGAGAGTGTTCCATCTTCTTCAATTTTTTGGAATAGTGTAAGAAAGTAAGGTATAGCTGTTCTTTATATGTTTGGTAGAATTTTCCTATGAAGTTGTCTGGTTCTGGGCTTTTGTCTGATAGGAGGTTTTTGTTTTTGTTTTACATAAATTCAATTTCACCATTAGTGATCACTGTACTCAGATTGTGTATTTATTTCTTCCTGATTCAGTCTTGACAGGTTGTATATTCCTAGAAATTTGTCCATTTCTTCTAGGTTGTCCAATTTGTTGGCATATAAATGTTTGTGTTATTCTCTTACAATATTTTTGCATCTCTCTGGTATCAGCTGTTATTTGTCCTCTTTCTTTTGTTTATTATATACAAATATATTAATATACAAATATATTATTTGTATATTTTGTTTATTACAGTCATCTCTATTTTCTTCTTAATGACCTGTCTGAATGTTTATCAATTTATCAATTTTGTTTATCTTTTCAAATAAACCAGCTCTTAGTTTTATTGATCCTTTCTACAGTTTCCTTGGTCTCTATTTTTTAATTTACTTTATTTTTATTATCTTTACTATTTCTTTCCCTCTGCTGAATTTGGGCTTTGTTTGTTCCTCTTTTTCTAATTCCTTTAGGTGAATGTTTAAATTGTTTCTTTGAGATTTTTCTTGTTTCTTGAGGTTGGCCTGTATAGCTGTAATCTTCCTCTTAGAACTGCTTTTGCTGCATTCCATATATTTTGGAAAATTGTGTTTCCATTTTCTTTTGTCTCGAGGTATTTTCTCATTTCCTCTCTGATTTTTTCATGAGTCTTTTTTTTTTTTTAGTAGCATGTTGTTTATTCTCCACGTTTGTGCTTTTCCAAAATTTGTTCCTGTAATTGATTTCTAGCTTTATACTGTTGTGGTTGGGGAAAAAATGCTTGATATAATTTTTATCCTCTTAAGTTTGTTGAGCCTTGTTTTGTGGCTTAGGCTGTGATTGCTCCTGGAGAATGTTCCACATGAACTTGAAAAGAATGTGTATTCTGCTGTTTGGAGTTGTAATGTCCTGTTGATAACTATTAAGTCCAGCCAGTCTACTGTGTTTCTTGAGACCACTGTAGCCTTATTGATTATCTGCCATCTGTCCTTGGATGTAAATGTGGTGTTAAAAGTCCCTACTATTATTGTATTGTTGTCAATTTCTCCCTTCATATCTGTTAATATTTCCTTTATATATTTAGGTGTTCCTGTGTTGGGTGCTTATATGTTTACAAATGTAATATCCTCTTCTTGTATCACTGTCACTATAAAATGCCTTTCTTTGTTTTTTGGTGTAGCCTTTCTTTTAAAATCTATTTTGTCTGATGTAAGTGTAGCTAGCTCCACTTTCTTGTCATTTCTATTTGCATAAAACCCTTTTCCATCCCCTCATTTTCAGTCTGTGTGTGTCTTTAGCTCAGAAGTGAATCTCTGGCAGAAAACATTTTAAAGGGTCTTATTGTTTTAATCCAATCAGGCACTCATGTCTTTTGATTGGAGCATTTATTCCATTATCATTTAAAGTAATTATTGATAGGTATGAATTTATCACCATTTTGTTACTTGTTTTCTGGTTGTTTTTGTAGTTCTTCTACGTTGTTTTCTTCTTTTTCTTTATTACCTTGTAGTTTGATGATTTTCTTTAGTGGTATTCCTGTGTTCCTTTCTCTAAAGTTTTTGAGTATCTATTGTAGGTTTTTGATTTTTGGTTACCATGGGATTCATACTTGTTGATCTATAACTACACTTATTTTAAACAGGTAGTCTTTTAGGTTCAGACACATTCTAAAAGGTCTATATTTTTATACCCCTCTCCCTTAATTTTGATGTTGTATTTTACATCTTCATTTTATTCCTTTACTGATTGTTGTATTTATAGTTGATTTTACAATATTTTGTCCTTTAATCTTCATACTAGCTCATTTAAGAGGTTGATTCTCAACTTTCTATATATTTGCCTTTAGTAGTGAAATTTTTCCTATCCTATAGATACTTACTCTTGTTATAGCCTTTACTTTTCCACTTAGATAAGAATCTATAACATTTCTTTAAGGGTAGGTTTAGTATTGATGATCTCTTTTAGTTTTTCTTGTCTGATATGTTATTTATATCCCCTTCAGTTCTAAATGATAATCTTGTTGCATAGAGTATCCTAAATCAAAGTTTTTTCCCTTTCAGCACTTTGAATATATCATGCCATTCCCTCTGGCCTGCAGTGTTTCTGCTGAAAAATCTACTGATATTCTAATGAGGGTTTTCTTGTATATGACTATTTTTCTCTTGCTGCCTTTAGAATTCTCTTTGTAACTTTTGATATCTTAATAATGATATGTCTTAGTGTGAGTCAGTTTGGGTTCATTGCTTGTTTGTTTGTTTGTTTGTTTGAATGCTCTGTGCTTCCTGTACCTGGATATCTGTCTCCTTCTTCAGGTTTAGGAACTTTCTATCCATAATATCATCAAATATATTTTATACCCCCCTTCTCTTTCTCTTCTCCTTCTGTGTCCCCTATAATGCAAATATTAGTAGGCTTGAACTTGTCCCAGAGACCCCTTAAACTGTTCTCTTTTTTTTTTAATTTGTTTTTTTTGTTTGTTTATCTGATTGGGTGATTTTCATTATTCTACCTTCCAGATCATTTATGCATTCTTCTGTATCACCTAGTCTGCTATTAATTCCTTCTAGTGTGTTTTTCATTTAAATTATTGTATTCTCCAGTTCTGACTGGTTATTTTGTTTGTTTGTTTTTACTAACACTTAGTTAAAATTCTCACTGTGTTCAGTTATTCTTATCTGTAATTCAGTTACCTTTCTTATTACTAATGCTTTGGATTACTTACCTGGTAAATTGTTTATTTCTGCATTATTAGCTTTTTTTTTTAAGGCATTTTCTCTTGCTCTTTCTGTTGACACAAAATTCTATGTCTTCTCATTTTGCTTAACTTTTTCTGTCTCTATGAAATTAGGTAAAACAGCTTCCTATTATGGTCTTGAAGGGATGTCCTTGGCTGGGGCCATTCCTATACAGTCTGTGTATGTCCAGTGGCTTAGTTGGGAGAGCAGAATTTGCTGTGAACACAAGTCATATCTTTCCTCAGGGTGTGCTGGCAGCTATTACCCTGGTAGAAGGTGTGGCTGAAAATGAAGGGCCTAGAGCCAGAGCCAGGTGTGAGCAGGGGCTTCCCCTCTACTCTGTGGCCACTACCACCCTATTGGAGGCACAGTCATGTCCCAGGCTGCTGGAGCAGAAGCCCTGAGGATCAGTCCACTGTCTCCAAGTGTTGTAACTGGCACCCTCGCCCCAGAAGGGAGCAGTGCTGGAGCATGAGGGTCTGATGTGGGCACTCAGCATGGTTCTGGGAACAGGCTGTGGTGGTCTAACCAGAGTCCTAGACCCAGATTGGTTCTGATGCATTACCTGTGTAAGCACAAACAATGGTTGCCCCCACCCTGCTCAGATGCCACTTCAGGCCTCAGTTGCCCCTCTATCTCACAGCCAAGCCCTTACCCCAGTGTGGAGCTACATTGCAAAGCAAGCAGGGCTGGAACCTTCACCCAGCTCAAGCTTGGGCTAGCACCTGGGTGGTCATGGGAAACCAGCCAGTCACTGGAGCAGTTTTTTATTCTCCCTCTCTGCCTTGCTTTGAGAAAAAGCAAGCATGCATGTGCTCTTCATGAGCAGAGTCCAGGCTTTCCACAGTGCTTCTGTTAGCCCCTCTGGCCCTCCAACCAGCCAAGGTGCCTCATGTTTCCTGTGTATGACCCCAGGGCTGGGGATCCCACTATGTGGCTCAAACCACTCACTCCCCAGGAAGGATCTCCACTTGTGTAATAGCCCTTTTCCTCTGAGTCCCCTCCAAGGGGTATAGTTCAAGACCCAATTGTTTATTTTACCTTTCTACCTGATTCCCTATGGATCTTTCTTACAGACTTGGTTATACAGGAGTCTTTCTGCCTGTCCCCACTTAGTTTTCAGTGAGAATCTCTCTACATATAGATGTATTTTGGATGTGTTCATGGAGGGATGTGAGTTCTATGTCCTCTTACTTCATCATCTTGATCTTCCTCTCTATCTTTTATTTTCTCAACAGATTCTTTTGAATATCATTTTAAAAATTTGATAAAGCTCTACACCACTTTTTAAATTTTACATTTCACATTTATTTTATGTCAAATTAAAAAAAAACACTTTGCCTGATCCAAATCTATAAAGATTCTCTACATGTTTTCTTCTAGATGTTTGTATTTTTAGGTTTTACATTTTGCTCTGTAATCCAATACCAATAATGTTTGTATGTGGTAAGCAAAGCAAGATAGCTCAAGGTTCTGTCTTTTTACCTATATGAGTATCTTTCCCATTTTTAAATTTTTTATTGTCTCAACTCTAACAAAATTTGGTGAAAAATTATTTTCTATTGAATCACCTTGGTACTTTTATTGAAATCAATTAATCATATAACTGTGGGTCTCCTGCTGAACTCTTCATTCTGTTTCATTGATTGATATGCCTATATCACAGGTCAAAGAATACATTTTGATCAAATGCTCTGAGATTATGTATAAAAAATTAAATCTCTTGGCCAAAGTAGTTCTCATGTATGCCCATCCAATTATTTTTAAGCAAATTGTAAAACTGGTAGGTATTCCCCAATTTTTTAAAAAAAGTTTGAAAATAAAAAAACAATTAAATCTATGTAGAGATAAACTTTTAAAAAGTTGAAAAAGTAAACCAAGAAATAAAAATTGACCTTAAGAATCTACTCTAGATAAAATATGATTCTAAGAAATGCAATGAACATACTATTCTATATTCTCAACAAAATTAACAACATTAAAAGAAGTAGTATTTCTCTCAGGAAGGAATTATAAGAAAAATATCAAAAAAGAGAGAATAAACTAAATTTGTAATGTGAACTGGTAGTGATAGATAAAGAAATGATAAAAATATTTACAAATCTTACAAAGGACTTGTATCAGAATACTTAATAAATTCTCAATAATAATGTCAAATAATCTAATACTGATAGGTTAAAAAAATTTAAATAAACTTTACCAAAGAAGATATACAGGCTTCAAATAAGCACATGAATAGATGCTTGAAATCATTGTTCATTAGGAAAATACAAACTAGCATCAAAATAAGATACACACCAATTAGAAAGGCTAAAATTTAAAACGCTGATCATGCACAGTTTTGGGGTATAAGCACAGTGACTAAATTTTATACACTGGTGCTGGAACTGTAAAATGGTACAAACACTTTGGAAAACACTTTAGCAGTTTCTTAAGAAGTTAGACATACACTTACCACACAACACAGCCATTTCACTCTTTGGTATTTATATAAGATAAATAAAAGTGTATTCCAGAAGTGTTTAGAGCAGCTTTATCTGAGATAGGAAAAATTTGGTAACAACCCAAATGTCCATTAACAAGTGAATGGAAAAACAAACTCTGGTATATACAAATGAATAAAATGTTACTTGAAAATAAGAAGGCATGAACCATTAGTAGGCACTATACCATGGATAAATCTTAAAATTATTATGATGAGACACAGTACATGATCAAGTGCATGATGTATTGTTTATTAGTATAAGGGCAAGAACATGCAAAGTAACCTATCATTACAGAAAGCTGGACAACTGATGACTGCAGAAAGAAAAAAGTATAGAAAGAAGAGGTTGGAGAAAAGAATTGCAAAGTTACACAAGGAATCATTTAGGGGAGTTGTATATATTTATTATACTGATTACGGTGATAGTTTCCTGGGTGTATAAGTATGTCTATTGTTGTCAAATTATACATTTTAATTATGTGCAATATATTGTATGCCAAATATACCTTAATAAACGTGTTACAACAAATAAGCACAAATGACACATGCACACACACACATATTCGAAAGACTTATTTAAGAAAGGAGAAACTGAAATTTGAAATTATAAAGTTAAAAGGATAGGAAATCCAGTAGAAAATAAATGATAAAGGGTATGAATAAGTAACTCACAGAAAAGATATCCCAAGTGGCAAATATATGTATAGAAAGATTCTCAGCTTCACTAATAACCAGAGAGATGAAATTTGATATATCTCTCACCAGACTGGCAAAAATTGCAAAAGGAAACAATGGCAAATGATAATAAGGATGTAGGCAAAGAGAACTCAGCACTACTAGTGGGAGTTTTAACTGATGCAGGAATTTGGAAAAGCTGTTTTTAGTATGTATGGAAATTACAAACCATTAAATGTTTGTTCAATTAATTATACAACCAGTATTTCAAATACCCTAGAAAAACTCTTCCACCAGTTCACTGGAAGAAACTAACTAGAGTCCTTAAAGTGACATGTTTTATAGTAACAAAGACCAGAAACAGCTTAGGGTTACACGAAAAGGGGAATGAAAAGCAATGTGTGATATATTCTTATGGTAGAATAGTCCATGTTAGAAAAAATAAATAAATAAAAAGAGATAAATCTCCCTAGTAAACATAATGTTGAGGAAAACAATAAAATAAAATAATTCCAAAAGTAATCTATAGCAATATATCATTTATATAAATAAATAAAACTAACAAGAAACACAATCAGGGATCTGATTTTTTCAGGCATCTCTCTCTCTCTCTCTCTCTGTTAAGTGTCAGTTCAGATCTTCTAAGAGGCAGAAGCCAAGGTATTTATTGGTAAAATATATGTGAAAATTAAGAGAGGAATATGCAGGAGTCTTCAGGGAGAGTTGTCAGACTGATGCAAAACTGTTCCTGTGAAAGGTGAGGGGAATGAGAAATAGTGTGAGAAGTTTCTTGGACCACAAACATATGGGGGAGTCCCCAGGCCAAACGTGTAGCCATTACAGAAATCTCACATCAGGTGATAATGGTCCAGGTTTAATAGCCCTCTTTGTTCTGTCACTGGAAGGAAAAATTTGGCTTGTGGTGAAGGTTATGACTGAGCTAAGAGGGTGGCAGCAGGAGGGTGTCAATCAGCCTTGCTTTCTCCAATAGAATTTCCTGGAGGGACATCGTGATGATGCACTTCCATGGTCACCACTCTGGACAGTAATATGAAGGATATAATTTAAATACATAGATACCTGTGCCTATTGGAAGCAAATGAAAAGAATAATAAAGAATCTAAAAAGTATTTTGTGTTTATTAGAAGAAACGCTGATAATAGAGTTCTATGCATTGAAGAGTATGACTTACTCCGTTTTGTGGACCTGAGCTTCTTTCAAAACAAGCCTGGAACTTGGTTAAAAATTGTCTGTTACATCACTTTGCAACAATTAAATTTTTTAAAAAAGCAGAAATTTTATAATATACAAAAATAAGTATAATCAAATTTTACAGGATAGAACTAGGGAGGTTGCATCAACATCCTCTAAGAAAGCTCAAGTGTCCCCTCAACCCCTTCAAGCATCCTCCCAACCCTTTCAAATATCCTTTATCAATCAGGGTGAAGGCTTATGACTGAAACATAGTATCTGAGCTTGAATTATACAAAGTAAAGAGGTTAAAACACTATTTTTCCAAGGTAAGGAGCTCTTTATGTCTCCCAATAGTGTCAATCTTTCTTTTACTGGCCTGTTAGAGATTTACACTTCTTCACAAACCTGGCATGGTGAAAGTGGTCAGGTTCTTTTATACATGGATACATGTATAAAAGGGTAATTAAGAACTGGGATGCTTAGAAGGGTAATTAAGAACTGAGATGGAGACCAGGGGAAGTGGCTGAACAGATTCATCTGTTTTGCCTCTAGTCCAGTGAAAATAACTTAATTAGTTGCACTAAGCAGGAAGCCAGTTAAGAATCTGTAGATAAAATTCTATAATTAGTTGAGGTTGTATCATCTCTGTCTGAAGATGTTCCAGTTTGAAGAACAAGTTATATATCACTTATCTCTTCATTTTACACAAGAACCTGTTGGTGTGCAATTAGAAATGGGAAGCTCTCTTTTGCATGCCTTTTTCGTGTCACTCACTGGTCTAAGAGTCCTAGGTGTAATTGTTCTTCCCCTCTGCTTCTATCAAAATTATGAGTGAACAATAACATTTGTACTTGTCAGATTTCTTAAATAAGTTTCAATCAGTGCTAGTATTGCTAAGGGAAGAGATTACTTCTCAAGTATATCTGAAACCAAGCTGAATTTATTACTTTCCAAGCAAAAAAACAAAACAAAACAAAACTGTCTTTGCAGAACAAATCAAACTGCTAATCCTTGTAGACTTTTTGGGGAAGTACAACATTCAAGGACTGGCTGACTTTACAAAAAAAGTAAGAGAGCAGAGGAAGTATGGCCTTTTGGGATTGTCTAACATTCAAAAGTAAGCATATTGAAGCAGAATTGTTAATGACTGATTGGTGCTGGTTAAACAGGCACTGTGTTTACTTGCTTAGGGCTTGAATTCAGGGCCAAACTTTTTCGACTTCCTTTCTTAAATTTGGAGAATACAACTTTTCTTTTTCTCACCATAAGAAAAACTTGAAAAATTGGACTATGTTTACATTAAAAACATCAGTTTATTAGACTACACTATTAGAGAACACAAAGACAAGCCACAGACTGATGAAACATATATTTTAACACATATATAAATGACAAAATTTTCATATGCATCACTTACATATAAAACACACTAATCCATATAAAAAGAACAGGCAACACAATAGGAAAGTGATATGAGCAGGCACTTTGAAAAACAAAATGAAATCCAAATGCCTCATAGAACTATGGAAATTGTTCAGTCTTATTAATTATTTGATAAATGTTCATTAAAATAACAGTTATACCACTACAAACTCATCAGAATATCTCATCAAAATCAAAAAAAGTCTGACAACACAAAATCACCACAAGGAAATAGATCAACAATATTCATATATTGTTGGTGAGATAGGAAATTAATACATCGTCTTGGGAAATGCTTGGTTTATCTACTGTGGTTGAATATGTATATATGCTATGACCCAACCTTTCTATATGTATATACTCAATAGGTGTTCAAGTGTAATTAGAACAGAATACATATAATTTCATAGAAACTTTATATTCTTAACAAGCCCCAAACTGAACAAAAGTATCCATCAGCAGTAGAATGGATAAAAAAAATGTATAAATAAATTGTAGTATAGTCATAAAATGGAATACTCTGCAATAACAAATATAAATGAACTGCAGCTGTATGCAATGCCATAGATGAATATCACAAATGTAATATTTAATAAAAGAAGCCAGAACATAACATATACTTCAGGAAACCGTTTATATAAAGTTTTAAAAAGGGTAGCTGTAATTATGATTATAAATTAGAATACTGGTAGTGGGTAGTGATCAGTGAGAAACAGAAGAGAAGTCTCTTGGGTGCTGAAAATGTTCTATTTCCTAATTTGGGTGGGGGTTAGTAGGAAGTATTCACTTCTGATCATTTATTTCACTTCACACATAATGTGTGATACTTTTTCTTTGTCATACACATTAATATAAAATAATAAGGGAAAAAAAGAAACATGTTACACACAGTTAAATCGAACTTTTATATAGTTTTCATCAAGCTTGTCACCTAAATCCCACTCTGGAAACTGGATCCCAACATTGCTTATGCTCTCCATCTTCCTTGCTTTGGAATACGAACATTTCATACATGCTAAGGTGTTTGCCCTCACTTTGACAATCCCCCACACACACCCCATTCCAGAGGCTAGAACTCAGTTCTTGGTCCCTTGGTAGGTGAACTTCTGAAAGCTGCTGAGAGATTTTTCTCGGGCTATTTTCCTATATCCTATTTAACAAAATATTGTCCATGTTCAATATTATCACCCTTCCTAGGCTTTGACCACTTGTTATCTATAATGCATATATATTTTCCCAGATACCAACTCTTTATCTGGATTACCATGTATGGAATACTATGTCTGCTGGATTCTCTTCTACTGATGAGCCTTTTTTCCATTTCTGTAACTAGATTTATGTTCTTATTATATGCCATTACAGTGACCAGTTGTGACTCTTGGGCACATCCCCTGAATGCATAACTGTAAATCATAATAAATATTTTTAATTCAACACTTGTACTTGAGGGACGTGTTTGATTGCAAACACATCATCCAGCTATGATGGTTGGAACAGGACATGGTCTTTTAAGTCCTTTAAGACAGTAACTGGAAATTTGAAAGCATATTTGTTCACAAATTTAAAAATCACTTACCTATAAGTTTTGATAGTATTATATGAAAGTAGAGACACAAGTCATACTATATTAAAATAGACTATTAGACATATAATTTGTCCCAGATAAGTTAAATGAAGAAAAGTTAAAGAGACTATTTCATATGGGCATTGCTGTGAATATTGAAAATCTGTGAAACCAACTGTGAGAAGCTGATTTCTCCTGTAGGGCAAGAAATACAACAAGAGTAATAGTGTCAGAGGAACCAGTGAGAGCTGAGGCTGTGGAAGAGGTGTTAGATTCTATTCTTGATGGGGCCACAGATTGTCAAACACAATGTTAAGGAGAGAGAGGAAATATCCCAACCCCTCTCTCCTCCCTTTTTCTGATATGCTGTTGGTGACTTCCACTGGCCAAACGCCGGTAGAAGCCAGCTTGTGAGGGAGTTCTGGTGATATGTTCACAATGTTCAATATCATTTTGCATAATGCAAGGCAGAGAAGGATGAAGAATATTGTTGAGAGGCAGAGGTGAGAAATGGAAAACAAAAACATGATGATTGTGTAAATCCAGCATTTTGTAACTATTAAATAATTAGAGAGCATATCTCCTTTTGTCAAAAATGTCAAACTAAGTTTGAAATAATATGGATTGAAATTTAAAAAGAAATTATTCTGGAAGTTTAAGCTGATAAAAACAATTATGTTAACTGCTTGCAGTAAGGATTAAATAAGTGCTTACTATATGGTTGGCACTGTCCTAAGTGCTTTGCATATAGTATTCTAGTTGTATATTATTTCTCATAAAAAAAAAACTATGGACTTAATACACAATTCTTAATCTCTCTTTTAGATGAGGAAAGTGAATCACAGATCAGTTACAGTAATTTGCCTAAATTCACACAGATTATAAAGCTTAAACTCCGTGGTCTGGTTTCAGAGTTGTGCTCTATACAATTAGACAAACTAAAATGGGGGGAAAATAGCATTGATTAAGCAATAATTTCTTTTAGCATTGCAAAGGGTACTATATATTTCCAATATAAAAGTATTTGAAAACACACCTCCTTAAGAGTTTTATTTCTCTATAACCTTTCCTTTCCAGACATCCTTTCCTCCTTTTAGGCTAAGACTTGAGGTTTCTCACCCACAATGATGGTTATATTCAACAAACAACAAGGTGCATAGTGTAGGTCAAAAGAAAAAAATCCTAGAGACATATATATTAGTACAACACAAAAGTGAAACCCATATAAGTTCCAAAAAGTGATATTGGGATGGTTGGTCATGCAGGAGAAGATCTTAAGAACAAGAGAAAAGGGCTAAGTTAATACCTACTTGGAACATTCAAGGCTACCAGGGGACAAATATGCAGTTTAACTGTCAAATTATTTTCAAAGTAAAGGCTTAGTGTACTGATCTACTCCACTTACCTCCAATGTAGATATTTATAGATTTGTAAAGATCAATTATCTGTGCTTAATTCTATGTTCAAGAAACTCAAATCTAAGCTCAGAGCCTATATTTTTGGTACAATGTAGTAATTAATCATTTAGTATTTATGCTTTAAAAACTTATTTGGCTTTATGTAGACAGAACAAGTAGCCATGATTCAATTAACAGATAAATCTTAACTACCTCCCACAGAGAATTCAAGATTATTACTTGGGGTTGGTGGTGGGGAAGAAACCATGTAAAAATCCAAGCTGTCAAGTAGTTGCATAATCTAAAGTCTTATTGTATTTTGCAAATTATATGTGAGGTTAAGAGTAAATTGTCTTCATCAGCAGAAAAGAAAGGTGACATTTTAGTGACAAGTTCTCAATATTATGAAGTAAAGTAGGAAACCTAAGCATCCCCTAGGTGTTACTAGGAAACTCATTGCAGACTGTCAATCAATGTAATTGACATAAAGAGAAAATAAAATCTATTCTAATATAATGCTGGGAGTCAATGTTAATAAAACAGAGCAGAGAAGTCCAGAGAGTTTCTGAAATATTCCAAATGCAAGCCCATTGAGAACTGAATTGTTCTTACAGTTCTTCATGCATAAGTCAGAATATGAAAGAGGCTTTCCTACAGGATTTTTGGAAGTAATTAGGAATGCTGATTCCGTTAAGAAGAAAGAACATTATATGGATTGATATGGGGAAAAATGATCATGTTATATTATTAAGTGAACAAAAATGATGGTTTTGACCTTTATTCAAAATAAGATTGAGTTAAAACAGAAACAGCAATAACAACTTCAAGAAGCTCCAGGGTTTTCTTCAGCAGAAAGTTATATATGTAGGCATCCCTTCCCAATTTCTGGAACTGTTCTTGTTTAGCCACTATTTTGGCAGTAGAGATGAACGTTTTCAATCATCTCTTCCTGAAAACATCAGGCTCCTGCCTTATGAGAAGCAGATACAAGTTCCTAGAATAAACGATGAAACACTTGCTTTTACATCACATTTAATGCTCATTTAGACGAGGAAAAAAATAGAAGAGAATCAGAAATTGTAAAACACTTAAAGTACTACATGAATATAAGGTGGTGTAATTACTGGTATTAGTTTTTGTTTGGTACCTTTTTTCCCCCTGATTTTTCAGACATTTCTTGTGTTACCAAAGGCACCCTGTGGGCTTCTGGACTTGTCAAGCCATAGGATATGATTTTTTGGTACTCTTCTGGGACTATCTAACTTCTGACTAGCCACTTGCTCAGACCATCCCTCAGTTTTCTGTGATCCCAATATCATGCTTCTACTGGCCTCCTCGTGGCTTATTATGTTGCTGCCAAACTCTTGCCATCAGCTTCCCCAACAGACATATTTTTAAATCTATGTTTTGAAGTTTCATTTGAATTCCATGTTTTGAAATCTATATCTCCAATCTAGACCTCACTTCTGAGGTTTAGACTGAATATATTAAACTGTCTTCTAGAAGTTTTCATTTTATAATCTCATAGGCACCACAAATTTTTATGTAAAATTATAATTTTATGATGAAGAGTAAGTTATAGAGTTGGAATTGCTAGGTTGAATCTTTACTATTGAATAGCTATGTGACAATGAAAAAAATATTTAATCTTTCTGTGATGTTTTCTCATTTGGAAATGAGGTTAATTACAGTACTTCCTTCACAAGAGTATGGTGAGAATTAACTAACATTTCTTTGAAAATTGCCAGCACAGAGTAAGGTCTCAACCTCAATCATTAGCCATCATCATTTACCTTTCAGTTTGTTGGAGTACATCATTAAAATTTTGATTCAAAGGAAATTTTTATTTTTTTTTTATTTTTTTTTTTTTTTGTGGTACACGGGGCTCTCACTGTTGTGGCCTCTCCGTTGCGGAGCACAGGCTCTGGATGCACAGGCTCAGCAGCCATGGCTCACGGGCCCAGCTGCTCTGCGGCATGTAGGATCTTCCCAGACTGGGGCACAAACCCATGTCCCCTGCATTGGCAGGCAGACTCTCAACCACTGTGCCACCAGGGAAGCCCTATATGTTTTATTTCCTGAGATATTGCATATGTTATTGTATCTACCTAATGCCACAGAGTTAAAGGAGAGTTTTGTTATTTGGACATTTTACAACATTTTTCTGCCATTTTCTTCTTGGAAGAAAAACCATGGAAAAGCAGTATGTGGCTGATCCTGGTGGTCTAAGAGTCATCTGGTTTTTCTCCCTCTGCAGAAGATGGAAAAGCTAGATATTTACTTTATTTCCTTTGCATTTACTCATTCTGGTAAATGGGTTATAAGGGAAAGTCTGCCTGAGGCTTTTAGGAAATATATCTCCTCTCTGATGAAAGGAGACAGGCAGTTTAAAAGAGCTCTCTCATCAACTGTCAACCCCTCCGTAGTAGGTAGAATAATGATCCCCCAAAGGTGACCCTGTCCTAATCTCGGGAACTTATGAATATGTTACTTTAAATGGCAAAAGGGATTCTGCAGATGTAATCAAATGTATGCCTATGATATGGATTATCCAGGAGGATCCAATCTACTCACAAGAGCCTTGAAAATCAGACAAACATTCCTAACTGTTGTCAGAGAGTGATGTGATGATAAAGAAGGGTCTTTAGGTATGATGTGAGAAGGACTCATCCAGCCATTGTTGGTTTTGAAGATGGAGTAAGTGATCATGAGCCAAAGAATGCAGGCAGCCTCTAGAAGCTGGAAAAGACAAATAAAAGGATCCTCACAAACCTCCAGGAGGAACATAGCCCTGCCAACATTTTGATTTTAGCATAGTCAAATCGATGTCAGATTTCAGATCTAAAGAATTAAAAAAATAATTTGTGTTGTTTAGATTGCTAGATTTGTAATTATTTCTTATGGCAGCAATAAGACACTTATATACTTCCCCCTTCCTGCATGAGAACATGCATTTTATAGAACTGCATAAGAATATGATGTCTAGTATCCACAGCATTCCTGATATCAAAAGAATTGCAGAGATAAGAACCTGAAATAATGGATTTGCTAAGACAATCCTGAAATTGCTTAACTGCAATTGCCTTTTTCCTTATGGAAATAGTAAATATTTTTATGATCTCTATTCCTATTGCCTTCTTGTTTGATATCTTACAGTTTATTGATTTTCTTGGAAGTTTTTTTTTTTTACATTATTATTCCTCTTTTCTGATTATTAGGTTTTTATTTATATAAAATAAATTTTTGTCAGAAGTATACAGCTTGAGACCAGAGGGCAGGCAGCAGAAGCAAGAATTATAATTCTGTAGCCTGTGGAATGAAAACCACATTCATAGAAAGACAGACAAAATGTAAAGGCAGAGAACTTTGTACCACGTGAAGGAACAAGATAAAACCCCAGAAAAACAACTAAATGAAGTGGAGATAGTCAACCCTCCAGAAAAAGAAGTCAGAATAGTGATAGTGAAGAAGATCCAGGATCTCAGAAAAAGAATGGAGGCAAAGATCAAGAAGATGCACAAATGTTCAACAAAGAAAGACCTTGAAGAAATAAAGAAACAACAACTAGAAGAGTTAAAGAACAGCAACAAAAAAAAACAGAGACAAACAATACAATAACTGAAATGAAAAATACACTACAAGCAATCAATAGCAGAATAACTAAGGCAGAAGAACGAATAAGTGACCTGGAAGATACAATGTTGGAATTCACTGCTGTGGAACAGAATAAAGAAAAAAGAATGAAAGGAAATGAAGACAGCCTAAGAAACCTCTGGGACAACATTAAACACAATAACATTCACATTATGGGGTTCCCAGAAGGAGAAGAGGGAGAGAAAGGACCCAAGAAAATATTTGAAGAGATTATAGTTGAAAACTTCCCTAAAATGGGAAAGGAAATAGTCACCCAAGTCCAGGAAGTGTAGAGAGTCCCAGGTAACATAAACCCAAGGAGAAACATGCCGAGACACATAGTAATCTAATTGACAAAAATTAAAGACAATGAAAAATTACTGAAAGCAACAAGGGAAAAATGACAAATAACATACAAGGGAACTCCCACAAGGTTAACAGCTGATTTCTCAGCAGAAATTCTATAAACTAGAAGGGAGTAGCATGACATATTTAAAGTGATGAAAGGAAAGACCCTACAACCAAGATTACACTACCCAGCAAGGATCTCATTCAGATTAGATGGAGAAATCAAAAGCTTTACAGACAAGCAAAGGCTAAGAGAATTCAGCACCACCAAACCAGCTCTATAACAAAGGCTAAAGGAACTTCTCTAAATGGGAAACAAAAGAGAAGAAAAGAACTACAAAAACAAACCCATAACAATTAAGGAAATGGTAATAGAAACATACATGTCAATAATTACCTTAAATGTAAATGGATTACATGCTCCAACCAAAAGACACACGTTCACTGAATGGATACAAAAACAAGACCCATATATATATTGTCCACAGGAGACCCACTTCAGACCTAGGGACACCTACAGACTGAAAGTGAGGGGATGGATAAAGATACTTCATGCAAAAGGAAATCAAAGGAAAGCTGGAGTAGCAATACTCATATGAGATAAAATAGATTTTAAAATAAAAAATGTTACAAGAGACAAGAAAGTACACTACATAATGATCAAGGGATGAATCCAAGAAGAATATATAACAATTATAAATATGTATGCACCAACCTAAGAGCACTTCAATATATAAGGCAACTGCTAACAGATGTAAAAGAGGAAAACGACAGTAGTACAATAATAGTGGAGGACGTTAACCCCTCACTTACACCAATGGACATATCATCCAGAGAGAAAATTAATAAAGAAACAGAAGCTTTAAATGACACAATAGATCAGATAGATTTAATTGATTTTTATAGGGCATTCCATCCCAAAACAACAGATTACACTTTCTTCTCAAGTGCATAAGGAACATTCTCCAGGATAGACCACATCTTGGGTCACAAATCAAGCCTCAGTAAATTTAAGAAAATTGAAATCATATCAGGCATCTTTTCCTACCACAATGTTATGAGATTAGAATTCAATTAGAGGGGGAAAACGTAAAAACACAAACACATGGAAGCTAAACAATACATTACTAAATAACCAAGAAATCACTGAAGAAATCAAAAATGAAATTAAAAAATACCTAGAGAAAAATGACACTGAAAACACGACCATTTAAAACATGTGGGCTGAAGCAAAAGCAGTTCTAAGAGGGAAGCTTACCTCAAGAAACAAAAAAAATCTCAAATAAACAACCAAAACTTACACCTAAAGCAACTAGAAGAAGAATAACAAACAAAACCCAATGTTAGAAGAAGGAAAGAAATCATAAAGATCAGAGAAGAAATAAATGAAATAGAAACCAAGAAAACAAAAGCAAAAATCAATAAAACTAAAAGCTGGTTCTTTGAGAAGATAAAATTGATAAACCTGTAGCCAGACTCATCAAGAAAAAGAGGGAGAGGACTCAAATCAACAAAATTAGAAATGAAAAAGGAGAAGTTACAATGGACACTGCAGAAATCCAGAGCATCCTAAGAGACTACTACAAGCAATTTTATGCCAATAAAATGCACAATCTGGAAGAAATGGACAAATTCATTGAAAGGTATAAACATCCAAGACTGAATCAAGAAGAAATATAAAATATGAACATACCAATCACAAGTAATGAAATTGAAACTGTGATTAAAAATATTCCAACAAACAGAAGTCTAGGACCAGATGGCTTCACAGGTGAATTCTATCAAACATTTAGAGAAGAGCTAACACCCATCCTTCTCAAATACTTCCAAAAAATTGCAGAGGAAGGAACACTGCCAAACTCATTCTATGAGGCCACCATCACCCTGATACCAAAACCAGACGAAGATACTACAAAAAAGAAAATTACAGACCAACATCACTGATGAATATAGATGCAAAAATTCTCAACAAAATACTAGCAAACAGAACCAAACAACACGTTAAAATGATCATATGCAATGATCAAGTGGGATTTATCTCAGGGATGCAAGGATTCTTCAATATACACAAATCAATCAATGTGATACACTATATAAACAAATTGAATAATAAAAATGATATGATCCTCTCAATAGAAGCAGAAAAAGCTTTTGACCAAATTTAACACCAATTTATGATAAAAACACTCCAGAATGTGGGCATAGAGGGAACCTACCTCAACATAATAAGGCCATATATGACGAACCCACAGCAAGCATCATTCTCAATGGTGAAAAACTGAAAGCATTTCCTCTAAGATCAGGAACAAGACAAGGTTGCCCAGTCTCATCACTATTATTCAACATAGTTTTGGAAGTCCTAGTCATGGCAATCAAAGAAGAAAAAGAAATAAAAGGAATACAAATTGGAAAGGAAGAAGTAAAACTGTCACTGTTTGCAGATGACATGATACTATAGATAGAGAATCCTAAAGATGCCACCAGAAAACCACAAGAGCTAAACATTTGTAAAATTGCAGGAAAGAAAATTAATGCACAGAAATCTCTTGCATTTCTATACACTAACAACAAAAGATCAGAAAGAGAAATTAAGGAAACAATCCCATTTATCATTGCAACTAAAAGACTAAAATACCTAGGAATAAATCTACCGAAGGAGGTAAAAGACATGTACTCAAAAAACTATAAGACACTGATGAAAGAAATCAAAGATGACATAAACAGATGGAGAAATATACCATGTTATTGGATTGGAAGAATCAATATTTTGAATATGACTATAGTACCCGAAGCAATCTACAGATCCAATGCAATCCCTATCAAATTACCAGTGGCATTTTTTACAGAACTAGAACAGAAAATCTTTATGGAGACATAAAAAACCCCAAATAGCCAAAGTAGAATTAAGGGGAAAAAACGGAGCTGGAGGAATCAGACTCTCTGGCTTCAGACTATACTACAAAGCTACAGTAATCAAGACAAAAAGGAAAAGGCACAAAAACAGAAATATATAAATGGAACATGATAGAAAGCCCAGAAGTAAACCCATGCACCTGTGGTCAACTAATCTATGACAAAGGAGGCAATGATATAAAATGGAGAAAAGAGAGTTTCTTCAATTAGGGTCCTGGGAAAACTGGAGAGCTACATGTAAAAGAATGAAATTAGAACACTCCCTAACATCATATGCAAAAATAAACTCCAAATGGATTACAGATCTATATGTAAGACTGGACACTATAAAACTCTTAGAGAGAAACATAGGAAGAACACTCCGTGACATAAATCACATCAAGATATTTTTGGTCCACCTCCTACAGTAATGGAAATAAATACAAAAGTAAACAAATAGGACCCTAATGAAACATAAAAGCTTTTGCAAAGCAAAGGAAACTACAAACAAGACAGAAAGACAACCCTCCAAATGGAGAAAATATTTGCAAATTAATCAACAAAGGATTAATCTCCACATTATATAAACAACACATGCAGCTCAATATTAAAAAACCAAACAACCCCATCAAAAAATGGGCAGAAGACCTAAATAGGCATTTCTTCAAAGAAGACATACAGATGGCCAAGAAGCACATGCAAAGCTGCTCAATATCACTAATTATGAGAGAAATGTGAATCAATACTACAATGAGTTATCACCTCACACCAGTTAGAATGGGCTTCATCAGAAAATCGACAAACAACAAATGGGGAGGAAATGGAACCCTCTTGCACAGTTGGTGGGAATGTAAATTGATACAGCCACTATGGAGAACAGTATGGAGGTTCCTTAAAGAACTAAAAATAGAATTACCATATAACCGAGCAATCCCACTATTGGGAATATATCCTGAGAAAACCACAATTCAAAAAGACACATGCACCCCAATGTTCATTGCAACACAATTTACAATAGCCAGGTCATGGAAGCAACTTAATGTCCATCGACAGATGAGTGGATAAGGAAGATGTGGTACATATATGCAATGGAATATTACTCAGCCATAAAAAGGAATGAAATTGGGTCATTTGTAGAGACGTGGATGGATCTAGAGACTGTCATACAGAGTGAAGTAAGTCAGGAAGAGAAAATCAAATATCACATATTAATGTGTATATGTGGAACCTAGAAAAATGGTACAAGTGAACAAGTTTGTAGGGCACAAATAGAGACACAAATGTAGAGAACAAATGTATGAACACCAAGGGGTAAAGTGGCAGGGGGACAGTGGTGGTGGAATGAATTGGGAGATTGAGATTGACATATATACACTAATTTGTATAAAATAGATAACTAATAAGAACCTGCTGTATAAAAAATAAAATTAAATTCAAAAATTCAAGAAAAAAATATATACAGCTTGATATATTTTGGTAATTGTATATAATTGTGTAAACACTACCAAAATTAAGCTGTGGAAAAGTCCCTTTTTCCTTGAAAGTTTATACTAAAATCTCTTTCCTCTCCCAAGCCCAAAACACTGATCTACTTTCTGCTACGATAGTTTTGTATTTTCTACAATTCCATGTAAGTTGATCCACACACACCCAGTGTCTTGTGTTTTTCTTTCACGTAGCAAAATGTTTTTGAGACTTTCCATGTTATTTTCTGCATCAGTATTTTATTTTTATTATTGAGTAGCAATTCATTGCAGAAATAAACCTTTGCTTACCCATTCATCTGTTGAAAAACGTTTATTTTTTTCCAATTTACAGCAGTAATAAGTAATTTTGTAATGAACATCCACATCCACTTCTTTGTGTGAAAATATAATTTTATTTCTGTTGAGTGGTAATGCTTGGTCATATGAAAAATGTGTGACGATTTTCATTAAGTACTTCCAAACATTTTTTTCCAAAATAAGTGTGCCATTTGCATTCTCACCAGCAATATATGAGTTCCAATTTTGCCACATCCTAGCCTGTTTTTGGCATTACTAGTCTTTTTCACTTTAGTCACTTTAGTATTAGTAGCATCCCATGTCATTTCATTTGCATTTCCTTGATGTCTAGTGCTGTTGAGCATCTTTACATGGGCTCATTAATTATTTGTGTAACTGTATATCTTCTTTTGTGAAGTGTGTGTTTAAATGTTTTTGAATACACACATATATATTTTCAATCATAAGAGATTCATATATTGTGTACAATTGTTTTTATTGAAGTATAGTTAATTTAAAATGTGGTATAAGTATCAAGTGTACAGCAAAGTAATTGTTTTATATATATATACACACACAGATATATATATATATATATATATTCTTTTCCAGATTCTTTTCCATTAAAAGTTATTACAAGATATTGAATATGATTCCCTGTGCTACACAGTAGGTACTTGCTGTTTACGTATTTTATATACAGTAGTATGAATTTGTTAATCCCAAAATCCTAATTTATTCTGTAGTTTTGATTTATGCTTTACAAGTTTTTCCAAGTCTATGGATTTTTTTTTTCTTAACTATGTTTTTAAGAGAAAATTGTTTAAACTTGATAAATCCAATTTCATCATTATTTTCTCTTGTTTTTGGGCTTTGGGCTTTGGTGTCCACAAATTGCCTAACCCAGTAGCACAATATTTTACTCCACATCATATCCATAAAAATATTTTAACTATTATTTTTCAATCATTTAAAGTTTACAGAAAAATTGTAAAGATACTGTAGAGAGTCAATATGATCATGATGCATGAATCTAAATTAAGAAATTAACATTGGAAAAAAAAAAGAAATTAACATTGGTATAACACTACTAAGCAATCTAAGGACTTTATTTAGATTTTATTAGCTTTTCCACTAAATTTTAGGTTTCTGTTTGTTTGTTTTTTACTACATACTTTTTATCTATTCCAGTATATAATTCAGGCTTAAATTTAGTTGTAACAGTTCCTTAGTCTGCTCCAATCTTAATGGTTTCTAATTCTTTCCTTTGTTTTCATTATTTTGACATTTTTTAAAACATCTTTATTGGAGTATAATTGCTTTACAATGGTGTATTAGTTTCTGCATTATAACAAAGTGAATCAGTTATACATATACATATATCCCCATATCTCTTCCCTATTGAATCTCCCTCCCTCCCAAACTCCTTATCCCACCCCTCTACGTGGTCACAAAGCAGCGAGCTGATCTCCCTGTGCTATGCAGCTGCTTCCCACTAGCTCTCTATTTTACATTTAGTAGTGTATATATGTCCATGCCACACTCACTTTGTCCCAGGTTACCCTCCCCCCTCCCTATATCCTTAAGTCTGTTCTCTAGTAGGTCTGCGTCTTTCTTCCCATCGCCCCTACGTTCTTCATGACCATTTTTTTCCCCTTAGATGTCATATATATGTGTTACCATATGGTATTTGTTTTTCTCTTTCTGACTTACTTCACTTTGTATAACAGACTCTAGGTTCATCCAACTCACTACAAATAACTCAATTTCGTTTCATTTTATGGCTGAGTAATACCACTGTATATATGTGCCACATCTTCTTTATCCACTCATCTGTTTATGGACACTTAGGTTGCTTCCATATCCTGGCTATTGCAAATAGAGCTGCAATGAACATTGTGGTACATGACACCTTTGAATTATGGTTTTCTCAGGGTATATGCCAGTAGTGGGATTGCTGGGTGGTATGGTACTTCTATTTTTAGTTTTTAAAGGAACCTCCATACTGTTCTCCATAGTAGTTGTATCAATTTACATTCCCACCAACAGTGCAAGAGGGTTCCCTTTTTCTCCAAACCCTGTCCAGGATTTATTGTTTGTAGATTTTTTTGATGATAGCCATTCTGACTGGTGTGAGGTGATACCTCATTGTAGTTTCAATTTGCATATCTCCAATGATTAATGATGTTGAGCATTCTTTCATGTGTTTGTTGGCAATCTATATATCTTCTTTGGAGAAATGTCTATTTACGTCTTCTGCCCATTTTTGGATTGGGTTGCTTATTTTTTGATATTGAGCTGCATGAGCTGCTTATAAGTTTTGGAGATTAATCCTCTGTCAGTTGCTTCATTTTCAAATATTTTATCCCATTCTGAAGGTTGTCTTTTGGTCTTGTTTATGGTTTCCTTTGCTGTGGAAAATCTTTTAAGTTTCATTAGGTCACATTTGCTTATTCTTGTTTTTATTTCCATTTCTCTAGGAGGTGGGTCAGAAAGGATCTTGTTGTGATTTATGTAATAGAGTGTTCTGCCTACTGTTTTCCTCTAAGAGTCTGATAGTGTCTGGCCTAACATCTAGGTCTTTAATCCATTTTGAGTTGAGTTTTTTGTATAGTGTTAGGGAGTGTTCTAAATTCAATACTTTACATGTAGCTGTACAGTTTTTGCAGCACCACTTATTGAGGAGGCTGTATTTTCTCCACTGTATATTCTTGCATCCTTTATCAAAGATAAGTTGACCATATGTCTGTGGGTTTATCTTTGGGCTTTCTATCCTGTTCCATTGATCAATATTTCTGTATTTTTTTTGCCAGTACCATACTGTCTTATTTACTGTAGCTTTGTAGTGTAGTCTAAAGTTAGGGAGCCTGATTCCTCCAGCTCCATTTTTCTTTCTCAAAATTGCTTTGGATATTCGGGGTCTTTTATGTTTCCATACAAATTATGAAATATTTTGTTGTAGTTCTGTGAAAAATGCCAATGGTAGTTTGATAGGGATTGCAATGAGTCTGTAGATTGCTTTGGGTGGTATTGTCATTTTCACAATGTTGATTCTTCCAATCCAAGAATATGGTATATCTCTCCATCTATTTGTATCATCTTTAATTCCTTTCACCAATGTCTTATAATTTTCTGCATACAGGTCTTTTTTCTCCTTACATAGTTTATTCCTAGATATTTTATTCCTTTTTTTGCAATGGTAAATGTGAGTGTTTTCTAAATTTCCCTTTCAGATTTTAATCATTAGTGTATAGGAATGCAAGAGACTTCTTTGCATAAATTTTGTATCCTGCTACTTTACCAAATTCATTGATTAGCTCTAGTAGTGTTCTGGTAGCATCTTTAGGATTCTTTATGTATAATATCATGTCATCTGCAAGCAGTTACAGCTTTACTTCTTTTCCGATTGCATTCCTTTTATTTCTTTTTCTTCTCTGATAGTTGTGGGTAAAACTACAAAAACTATGTTGAATAACAATGGTGAGAATGGGCAACCTTGTCTTCCTCCTTATCTTAGTAGAAATGGTTTCAGTTTTTTTACCATTGAGGACGATGTTGGCTGTGGGTTTGTCATATATGGCCTTCAGGATGTTGAGGTAAGTTCCCTCTATGCCTACAATCTGGAGGGCTTTTATCATAAATGGGTGTTGAATTTTGTCAAAAACTTTCTCTGTATCTATTGAGATGATCATATGTTTTTTCCTCTTCAATTTGTTAATATGGTGTATTACATTGATTGATTTGTGTATATTGAAGAATCCTTGCATTCTTGAAATAAACTCTACTTGATCATGTTGTATCATCCTTTTAACATGCTGTTGGATTCTGTTTGCTAGTATTTTCTTGAGGATTTTTGCATCTAAGTTGATCAGTGATATTGGCCTGTAATTTTCTTTCTTTGTGACACCTTTGTCTGCTTTTGGTATCAGGGTGATGGTGGCCTTAAAATGAGATTGAGAGTGTCCCTCCCTCTGTTGTATTTTGGAAGAGTTTGAGAGGATAGGTGTTAGTTCTTCTCTAAATGATTGATAGAATTCCCTTGTGAAGCCATCTGGTCCTGGGCTTTTGTTTGTTGGAAGATTTTAATCACATTTTCAATTTCAGTGCTTGTGATTTGCCTGTTCATATTTTCTATTTCTTCCTGGTTCAGTCTCAGAAGGTTGTGCATTTCTAATAATTTCTCCATTTCTTCCAGGTTGTCCATTTAATTGGCATATAGTTTCTTGTAGTAATCTCTCATTATCCTTTATATTTCTGCAGTGTCAGTTTTTACTTCTCCTTTTTCATTTCTAATTCTATTGATTTGAGTCTTCTCCCTTTTTTTCTTGATATGCCTAGCTAATGATTTATCAATTTGGTTATCTTCTCAAAGAACCAGTTTTTAGTTTTATTGATGTTTGCTATTGTTTCCTTCATTTCTTTTTCATTTATTTCTGATCTGATCTTTATGACTTCTTTCCTTCTGCTAACTTTGCAAGATTTTTGTTCTTCTTTCTCTAATTGCTTTAGGTGTAAGTTTAGGTTGTTTATTTGAGATGTTTCTTGTTTCTTAAGGTAAGATTGTATTGCTATAAACTTCCCTGTTAGAACTGCTTTTGCTGCATCCCATAGGTATTGGGTGGTCATGTCTTCATTGGCATTTATTTCTAGGTATTTTTTGATTTCCTCTGATTTCTTCAGTGATATCTTTGTTATTAAGTAGTGTATTGTTTAGCCTCCATATGTTCGTATTTTTTCCAGATTTTTTCCTGTAAATGATATCTAGTCTCATAGCGTTGTGATCGGAAAAGATACTTGATACAATTTCAATTTTCTTAAATTTACCAATCCTTGTTTTGTGACCGAAGATATCATCTATCCTGAAGAATATTCCATGAGCACTTGAGAGGAAAGTGTATTCTCTTGTTTTTGTATGGAATGTCCTATAAATATCAATTAAGTTCATCTTGTTTAATGTATCATTTAAAGCTTGTGTTTCTTTTAAAAGTTGTGTCTCCTTATTTATTTTCATTTTGGATGATCTGTCCATTGGTGACATTAGGGTGTTAAAGTCCCTTACTATGATTTTGTTACTGTTGATTTACCATTTCATGGCTGTTACTATTTGCCTTATGTATTGAGATGCTCCTATGTTGGGTGCATAAATATTTACAATTGTTATAACTTCTTCTTGGATTGATCCCTTGATCATTATGTACTGTCCTTCTTTGTCACTTGTAATAGTTTGTTTTAAAGTCTATTTTGTGTGATATAAGAATTGCTACTCCAGCTTTCTTTTGATTTCCATTTGCATGGAATATCTTTATCCATCCCTTCACTTTTAGTCTGTATGTGTCCTTAGGTCTGAAGTGGGTCTGTTGTATACAGCATATATATGGGTCTTGTTTCTGTATCCATTCAGCCACTCTGTGTCTTTTGTTTAGAGCATTTCATGCATATATATTTAAGGCAATTATTGATATGTATGGTCCTATTACCATTTTCTAAATTGTTTTGGGTTCGTTATTATAGGTCTTTTCTTTCTCTTGTGTTTCTTGTCTAGAGAAGTTCCTTTAGCATTTGTTGTAAAGCTGGTTTTGTAGCGCTGAATTCTCTTAGCTTTTGCTTGTCTGTAAAGCTTCTAATTTATCTGTCAAATCTGAATGAGATCCTTGCTGAGTAGAGTAATCTTGGTTGTAGATTTTTCCCCTTCATCAGTTTAAATATGTCCTGCCACTCCCTTCTCTCTTGCAGGGTTTCTGCTGAGAGATCAGCTGTTAACCTTATGGGGATTCCCTTGTATGTTATTTGTTGTTTTCCCCGTCTGCTTTTAATACTTTTTCTTTTTATTTAATTTTTGATAGTTTGATTAATATATGTCTTGGCATCTTTCTTGTTGGATTTATCCTGTATGGGACTCTCTGTGCTTCCTGGACTTGCTTAAGTATTTCCTTACCCATATTAGGGTAGTTTTCAACTATAATCTCTTCAAATATTTTCTCAGTGCATTTCTTTTTCTCTTCTTCTCTAGGACCCCTATAATGCGAATGTTGGTGCGTTTAATGTTGTCCCAGATGTCTCTGAGATTTTCCTCAATTTTTTTTTTCATTCTTTCTTCTTTATTCTGCTGTGCAGTAGTTATTTCCAGTATTTTATTTCCTGGTCACTTATCCATTTTTCTGCCTCAGTTAATCTGCTATTGATCTCTTTTAGAGAATTTTTAATTTCACTTATTGTGTTGTTCATCACTGTTTGTTTGCTCTTTAGTTCTTCTAGGTCCTTGTTAAACATTTCTTGTGTTTTCTCCATTCTATTTCCAAGATTTTGGATCATCTTTACTATAATTATTCTGAATTCTTTTTCAGGTAGACTGCCTATTTCCTACTCAGTTGTTTGGTCTAGTGGGTTTTGGCCCTGCTCCTTCATCTGCTGTGTGTTTCTCTGTCTTCTCATTTTGCTTAACTTACTGTGTTTGGGGTCTCCTTTTTGCAGGCTGTGGGTTCGTAGTTCCCATTGTTTTTGTGTCTGCCCCAGTGACTAAGTTTGGTTCAGTGAGTTGTGTAGGCTTCCTGTTGGAGGGGACTAGTGTCTGTATTCTCGTGGATGAGGCTGGATCTTGTCTTTCTGTTGGGCAGGTCCACTTCTTATGGTGTGTTTTGGGGTGTCTGTGGTCTTATTATGATTCTAAGCATCCTCTCTACTAATGTGTGGGGTTGTGTTCCTGTCTTGCTAGTTGTTTGGCATAGGGTTTCCAGCACTGTAGCTTGCTGGTCATTGGTTGGAACTGGCTCTTGGTGTTGAGATGGAGATCTCTGGGAGATTTTCGCTGCTTGGTACTATGTGGAGCTGGGAGGTTGCTTGTCAACCAATGTCCTGAACTTGGCTTTCCCACCTCAGAGGCACAGCCCTGACACCTGGTTGGGGCACCCAGAGCCTCTCATCCACATGGCTCAGAATAAAAGGGAGAAAAAAAAGGAAGGAGATAAAATTTAATTAAATTAAAAATTTATTAAAATAAAAAATAATTATTTTTTTAATTAATAAAAAAATAGAAAGAAGGAAGGGAGTAACCAAACCAAAAAACACTTCCACCCATGTTAACAAGTGCTAAAAACTATACTAAAAAACAAAACAAAAGAACTGATAGAACCGTAGGACAAATGGTAAAAGGAAAGTTATACAGACAAAAATCACACACACAAGCATACACATATACACTCACAAAAAGGGAAAAAATACATATATCATTGCTCCCAAAATCCACCTGCTCAATTTGGGATGATTCTTTTTCTATTCAGGTATTCCACAGTTACAGGGTACATCAAGTTGATTGTGGAGATTTAATCCGCTGATCCTGAGGCTGCTGGGAGAAATATCCCTTCTCTTCTTTGTTCACACAGCTCCTGGTGTTCAGCTCTGGATTTGGCCTAACCTCTGTGTTAAGGTCGCCTGAGGGCATTTTTTCTTCACCCAGACAGGACAGGGTTAAAGGAGAAGCTGGTTTGGGGGCTCTGGCTCACTCAGGCCAGGGGGGAGTTAGGGGTATGGAATTTAGGGCTAGCCTGTGTCAACAGAGGCCCACATGATGTGGAACAAGCGTGAGGCAACCGTGTGTTCTTCCGGGAAATTGTTCCTGTATCTCGGGACCCTGGCAGTGGCAGGCTTCACAGGCTCCTGGGAGGGGAGGTGTGGATAGTGACCTGTGCTTGCACACAGGTTTCTTGGTGGCTGCAGCATCAGTCTTAGCGTCTCATGCCCGTCTCTGAGGTCCAGGTTAAAGCCGTGGCTGCGCCCATCTCTGGAGCTCCGTTAAGCAGCGGTCTTAATCCCCTCTCCTCGCACACCAGGAAACAAAGAGGCAAGAAAAAGTCTCTTGCCTTTTAAGCAGCTCCAGACTTTTTCTCAGACTCCCTCCCAGTTAGCTGTGGCGCACTAGCCCCCTTTAGGCTGTGCTCACGCAGCCAACCCTAGTTTTCTCCCTGGGATCTGATCTCCAAAGCCCGAGCCTCAGCTCCCATACCCCACCCATCCCGGCAGGTGAGCAGATAAGCCTCTCCGGCTGGTGAGTGTTTGTCGGCATTGGTTCTCTGTGTGGGAACCTCTCCACTTTACCCTCTGCACCTCTGTTGTTGCTCTCTCCTCCATGGCTCCAAAGTTTCCCCCTCTGCCACCTGCAGTCTCTGCCTGTGAAGGGGCTTCTTAGTGTGTGGAAACCTTTCCTCCTTCACAGCTCCCTCCCACTGGTGCAGGTCCCGTCCTTATTCTTTTGTCTCTGTTTTTTTCTCTTTTGCCCTACCCAGGTACGTGGGCAGTTTCTTGTCTTTTGAAAGGTCTGAGGTCTTCTGCCAGCGTTCAGTAGGTGTTCTGTAGGAGTTGTTCCACATGTAGATGTATTTCTGATGTATTTGTGGGGAGGAAGATGATCTCCACGTCTTACTCTTCTGCCATCTTGAAGCTCCTCTTATTTTGACACTTTTAAAAACACTTGGTCAAGTACTTTATAGAAATGTCCCTCAATTTGGATTTATCTCCTGTTTTCTTATACTTAGGCTAGGGTTATGATTTGGGGGCGGGTTGGAGGAAACCACAGAAGTAAAATAGTGTTCTCATGACAACATGTCAGGGATTCCTTTAATGTCAGCATGATGACTGGTGTAGTTAAACTTATTAACCTTGATCAGTTGTTTAGGGTGATATCTGCTAAATTTCTCTCCATCTGTAAAGTTACTGTTTTTCTTTTTCCATACTATATTTGTTAATAATTTAAAAATTATTTTAGAACCTATGTTTGCTTTAATTTCACTAGAGGTGTAAAGTACCAACTATCTAAAATATTTTTCTTCATGACACATTTGAAAATTGTTAGGCAATATTTTCAAGTAATTTAGCAGTTTTTTTAAAAGAAAGTAAACATACACACTTATACTATCTTATTCAAAATGGTCCATGGTTGCTATACTTTTAAAATTACTATTCCTGTTTTGTATTTCATTTCAGCCTCAATTTAGTTAAAGTTAGCTTAATGGAATTCTAACAGCAGCAGTGTTAGTTGTTGCTTGGTAATTTTTTGTTTTAAAGATGCTTACCTTTAGCTTAGCCTCTTTTTACATTTGTAATTTGTTTATCTAAACTTTTCTTAGGTTTCAAAAATGAGTCAACATCCTGATTTGAAGACTAAGTAAGAAATAAGTGAAGGATTTTGTGAAGGATTTTAATTCATATACTTTTGGCAATCTTCTGATTTTTATATGCTTTTTCCTCCATTCTTGACTCCCTTGAATTTCATGAAGACTGTGTTCTAGTTAGATGATGTTTTCTAATTATTTTTCCCAGTTGACTGACACATAATTGATGTTTGTTAAATACTGATTACTGGTTGGTTTTGATAACAGGGGGAAGTAGTCTTATTTTTGTAAAAGATTAGTATCAGTTGATACTAATTGAAACTAGTTGATACTAGTTGAAACTAACATATGATTGAGTTTATTTTCAGACTTAGAGCATTAATACAAATGAAGCAGTAGCATAGGGAAGTGGAAACAGCATGGCAGTTGGAGTCAAAAATATGAATTCCTGGTTGTGACTGCAGTGTTTATTATCTGGTTGTCCTTAGGCAAGTCATTTATTAACCTAAATTTATTTAGTGTTTCCTTTACAAAAATACTTATAAATGCATGTTTGTATTAATTTTTGTACTAATAATTCTTAAAAAATTAAAATCAGGTCTATTTCCCATATACTAGTTATCTTAATTATCTCTATTGCTTTATGATAATCACATCTTATCTCCATGTACTAATTATTTTTCTAAAGATAATTGATTTACTTAAAATATAGAGTACATAATTATTGGAATTTCATATAAAAATAAGGCTGGAATTTTTTTCATTATATTTTAGAAAAAAATAAGAAGTTTTCTTAAGGGTCTAAGTGCATAAATAACTCATGTCAAATAATTTGCAGGAATGTTTAATTTTTAAAGACTCTACAGGCTGGAAGATACCTAGGATAAAAATCTAGTTTACTTATTTTATACATTGAATGCATAGGTGAATTTGCTTCTTATCAAGGTAAGAAAGCAGATGATTTAAAAAACATATCAGGGTTTTGTGAACACAAACATACTGTCAATTGGTCCATGTGACTCATGTACATATTTAGGCAAAATAAATAGAGGTTACATGTGTTTGGATGAGTGATGCTTCCTTAATCTCCTCAACCAAAATCATTATCTATCTTTTATATCCTCAGAGCACTTTGTCTTAACTCTTTTGACACATAGTATGGCCTGCCTTGTTTGAGCTTAATTAATATATATAATCAGTCATAAGGTTAGGGCTATTGGTTGGATAAATAAGCTAATAGTTTCAATAATTACTAGCATGGAGATAAGGGGGATTGGTGTATCTTATGGTAGAAATGGGCTAGAAATTCTTTTGTTTTATGGTGGAAGCTGGTAATTATATTTCCTGCTCATAAAGGGATAACTACATTCAAATTTATTGAAAGTTGTGGGATGAGTTTAAAGTAATGTGTAAAGAGACCTAGTAAGTTTTTTGAACCAATGAATATAAGTGATATAATTATTAGTGATCAAGATTGCCCTTTATAGTTGTGGATGGTCATTATTTGTTTTGATGTGAGTTGAACTAGTCACTGTTGAATAGAAAATATATAGTTGTTAATCATTTGATTGGGTGTGGGGAATAAATTCTTGGTAACATAATATTTAAATTAACTATCTGCAGTCTTATTATTGTTAGGGTAATTTTATATATATATATATATATATATATATATATAGTTTTTTGTTTTTTTTTCTTCAAAACTAGTCTCTCTATGCTGTGAACCACTGGAGGAGAGAAACTCTGTCTTGTATATATTTTTTCTTCATTAAGTCCAGTACAATTTCTTACACATAGAATCGGCTCCATATACACTTTTCAATTGATTTTTAAGCATATGTCTTTTATCGTTTAGTGTTTCTCTAGGAAACAGCTTGACTTTTCTAGAATGTAATATTTAATATGTAAAAATGTTTAATTATCAGATAAAATGTAATTAATAATTTTACACTTGTTTTATTAATGCTCTCAACTTATTAACTCTAGGTCATCATTTGCATGTTCACAAAATATACCTGTAATATTTAAGCTGTAAAGTCAGATGTCAAAATCACATACTGATATTTCATATTTTTAAATAAATGAACTTATATATAGGAGTAGTTTATCCTTGATGTCAAGCAATGCTGCTTTTTTTCCCTTAAGCAATTTTAATCATAATTTCCCCTCGGATTTTAAAAGCACTAAGATGTGTTATATTGAATAAAATCAACTCTGCTTGGAAAAAGAATGATACAATTCATACAGTCTGAGAATAATTTGCCATAGACTAATGCAGTTTCTCTTAGAACACATTACAATTCAACCTGTATATTATCAAGAAAATAATTCTAATTCTGAAGTTGATTCAGAAGGCACAATCTACTAGAGGTAAAACTGTTGCAATGGTTTTCATAAAGTGTTAAAATATCTTGAAGGTGAAAAACATGATGAAAATCAAGAAATAAGATTATTAGTATTTTTATTTCTCAAAAAGTATACTTTTATATGTCATATTAATATAATGATTTTCTAAAGCCATTGGAAGACTCTTTATAGGTATGATTGAATAACATGATAAGACTATTTTTCACATTTATATATGTTGTATACATACATAAATCAAATACAATTTGCATCATTGGATAATTTTTTAAATGGTTCTAGTTTATATTTCTAGCCTTTTACATTTCATAAATGCTAATACATATGCAACCTACTTTGGACTTTTTTTTTTTTTAACATCTTTATTGGGGGTATAATTGCTTTACAATGGTGTGTTAGTTTCTGCTTTATAACAAAGTGAATCAGTCATACATAAACATATGTTCCCATATGTCTTCCCTCTTGCGTCTCCCTCCCTCTCACCCTCCCTATCCCACTCCTCCAGGCTGTCACAAAGCACCGAGCCAATATCCCTGTGCCATGCGGCTGCTTCCCACTAGCTATCTACCCTACTACGTTTGTTAGTGTGTATATGCCCATGACTCTCCCTCGCCCTGTCACAGCTCACCCTTCCCCCTCCCCATAACCTCAAGTCCGTTCTCTAGGAGGTCTGCGTCTTTATTCCTGCCTTACCCCTAGGTTCTTCATGACATTTTTTTTCTTAAATTCCATATATATGTGTTAGCATACGGTATTTGTCTTTTTCTTTCTGACTTACTTCACTCTGTATGACAGACTCTAGGTCTATCCACCTCATTACAAATAGCTCAATTTCGTTTCTTTTTATGGCTGAGTAATATTCCATTGTATATATGTGCCACATCTTCTTTATCCATTCATCCGATGATGGGCACTTAGGTTGTTTCCATCTCCGGGCTATTGTAAATAGAGCTGCAATGAACATTTTGGTACATGACTCTTTTTGAATTTTGGTTTTCTCAGGGTATAAGCCCAGTAGTGGGATTGCTGGGTCATATGGTAGTTCTATTTGTAGTTTTTTAAGGAACCTCCATACTGTTCTCCATAGTGGCTGAAACAATTCACATTCCCACCAGCAGTGCAAGAGTGTTCCCTTTTCTCCACACCCTCTCCAGCATTTATTGTTTCTAGATTTTTTGATGATGGCCATTCTGACTGGTGTGAGATGATATCTCATTGTAGTTTTGATTTGCATTTCTCTAATGATTAATGATGTTGAGCATTCTTTCATGTGTTTGTTGGCAGTCTGTATATCTTCTTTGGAGAAATGTCTATTTAGGTCTTCTACCCATTTTTGGATTGGGTTGTTTGTTTTTTTGTTATTGAGCTGCATGAGCTGCTTGTAAATTTTGGAGATTAATCCTTTGTCGGTTGCTTCATGTACAAATATTTTCTCCCATTCTGAGGGTTGTCTTTTGGTCTTGTTTATGGTTTCCTTTGCTGTGCAAAAGATTTGAAGTTTCATTAGGTCCCATTTGTTTATTTTTGTTTTTATTTCCATTACTCTAGCAGGTGGGTCAGAGAGGATCTTGCTGTGATTTATGTCATAGAGTGTTCTGCCTGTTTTCCTCTAAGAGTTTGATAGTTTCTGGCCTTACATTTAGGTCTTTAATCCATTTTGAGCTTATTTTTGTGTATGGTGTTAGGGAGTGACCTAATCTCATACTTTTACATGTACCTGTCCAGTTTTCCCAGCACCACTTATTGAAGAGGCTGTCCTTTCTCCACTGTACATTACTGCCACCTTTATCAAAGATAAGGTGTCCATATGTGCATGGGTTTATCTCTGGGCTTTCTATCCTGTTCCATTGATCTATCTTTCTGTTTTTGTGCCAGTACCATACCGTCTTGATAACTGTAGCTTTGTTGTATAGTCTGAAGTCAGGGAGCCTGATTCCTCCAGTTCCTTCTTTCGTTCTCAAGATTGCTTTGGCTATTCGGGGTCTTTTGTGTTTCCATACAAATTGCAAAATTTTTTGTTCTAGTTCTGTGAAAAATGCCAGTGGTAGTTTGATAGGGATTGCATTGAATCTATAGATTGCTTTGGGTAGTAGAGTCATTTTCACAATGTTGATTCTTCCAATCCAAGAACATGGTATATCTCTCCATCTATTTGTATCATCTTTAATTTCTTTCATCAGTGTCTTATAATTTTATGCATACAGGTCTTTTGTCTCCTTAGGTAGGTTTATTCCTAAGTATTTTATTCTTTTCGTTGCAATGGTAAATGGGAGTGTTTTCTTGATTTCACTTTCAGATTTTTCATCATTAGTATATAGGAATGCCAGAGATTTCTGTGCATTAATTTTGTATCCTGCTACTTTACCAAATTCATTGATTAGCTCTAGTAGTTTTCTGGTAGCATCTTTAGGATTCTCTATGTATAGTATCATGTCATCTGCAAACAGTGACAGCTTTACTTCTTCTTTTCTGATTTGGATTCCTTTTATTTCCTTTTCTTCTCTGATTGCTGTGGCTAAAACTTCCAAAACTATGTTGAATAAGAGTGGTGAGAGTGGGCAACCTTGTCTTGTTCCTGATCTTAGTGGAAATGCTTTCAGTTTTTCACCATTGAGGATGACGTTTGCTGTGGGCTTGTCATATATGGCCTTTATTATGTTGAGGAAAGTTCCCTCTATGCCTACTTTCTGCAGGGTTTTTATCATAAATGGGTGTTGAATTTTGTCAAAAGCTTTCTCTGCATCTATTGAGATGATCATATGGTTTTTCTCCTTCAGTTTGTTAATATGGTTTATCACATTGATAGATTTGCGTATATTGAAGAATCCTTGCATTCCTGGAATAAACCCCACTTGATCATGGTGTATGATCCTTTTAATGTGCTGTTGGATTCTGTTTGCTAGTATCTTGTTGAGGATTTTTGCGTCTATGTTCATCAGTGATATTGACCTGTAGTTTTCTTTCTTTGTGACATCCTTGTCTGGTTTTGGTATCAAGGTGATGGTGGCCTCGTAGAAGGAGTTTGGGAGTGTTCCTCCCTCTGCTATGTTTTGGAAGAGTTTGAGAAGGATAGGTGTTAGCTCTTCTCAAAATGTTTGATAGAATTCGCCTGTGAAGCCATCTGGTCCTGGGCTTTTCTTTGTTGGAAGATTTTTAAGCACAGTTTCAATTTCAGTGCTTGTGATTGGTCTGTTCATATTTTCTATTTCTTCCTGATTCAGTCTTGGCATGTTGTGCATTTCTAAGAATTTGTCCATTTCTTCCAGATTGTCCATTTTATTGGCATAGAGTTGCTTGTAGTAATCTCTCATGATCTCTTTTATTTCTGCAGTGTCAGTTGTTACTTCTCCTTTTTCATTTCTAATTCTATTGATTTGAGTCTTCTCCCTTTTTTTCTTGATGATTCAGGCTAGTGGTTTATCTATTTTGTTTATCTTCTCAAAGAACCAGCTTTTAGTTTTATTGATCTTTGCTATTGTTTCCTTCATTTCTTTTTCATTTATTTCTGATCTGATTTTTATGATTTCTTTCCTTCTGCTAGCTTTGGGGTTTTTTTGTTCTTCTTTCTCTAATTGCTTGAGGTGCAAGTTTAGGTTGTTTATTCGAGATGTTTCCTGCTTCTTAAAGTGGGCTTGTATTGCTATAAACTTCCCCCTTAGAACTGCTTTTGCTGCATCCCACAGGTTTTGGGTCATTGTGTCTCCATTGTCATTTGTTTCTAGGTATTTTTTTATTTCCTCTTTGATTTCTTCAGTGATCACTTCATTATTAAGTAGTGTATTGTTTAGCCTCCATGTATTTGTATTTTTTACAGATCTTTTCCTGTAATTGATATCTAGTCTCATGGTGTTGTGGTCAGAAAAGATACTTGATACAATTTCAATTTTCTTAAATTTACCAAGGCTTGATTTGTGGCCTAAGATATGATCTATCCTGGAGAATGTTCCATGAGCACTTGAGAAAAATGTGTATTCTGTTGTTTTTGGATGGAGTGTCCTATAAATATCAATTAAGTCCATCTTGTTTAATGTATCATTTAAAGCTTGTGTTTCCTTATTTATTTTCATTTTGGATGATCTGTCCATGGGTGAAAGTGCGGTGTTTAAGTCCCCTACTATGAATGTGTTACTGTCGATTTCCCCTTTTATGGCTGTTAGTATTTGCCTTATGTATTGAGGTGCTCCTATGTTGGGTGCATAAATATTTACAATTGTTATATCTTCTTCTTGGATCGATCCCTTGATCATTATGTAGTGTCCTTCTTTGTCTCTTTTAATAGTCCTTATTTTAAAGTCTATTTTGTCTGATATGAGAATTGCTACTCCAGCTTTCTTTGGTTTCCATTTGCATGGAATATCTTTTTCCATCCCCTTACTTTCAGTCTGTATGTGTCTCTAGGTCTGAAGTGGGTCTCTTGTAGACAGCATATATAAGGGTCTTGTTTTTGTATCCATTCAGCTAATCTGTGTCTTTTGGTGGGAGCATTTAGTCCATTTACATTTAAGGTAATTATCGATATGTATGTTCCTATTCCCATTTTCTAAATTGTTTTGGGTTCGTTATTATAGGTCTTTTCCTTCTCTTGTGTTTCTTGCCTAGAGAAGATCCTTTAGCATTTGTTGTAAAGCTGGTTTGGTGGTGCTGAACTCTCTCAGCTTTTGCTTGTGTGTAAAGGTTTTAATTTCTCCTTCAAATCTGAATGAGATCCTTGCTGGGTAGAGTAGTCTTGGCTGCAGGTTTTTCTCCTTCATCACTTTCAGTATGTCCTGCCACTCCCTTCTGGCTTGTAGGGTTTCTGCTGAGAGATCAGCTGTTAACCTTATGGGGATTCCCTTATGTGTTATTTGTTGTTTTTCCCTTGCTGTTTTTAATATGCTTTCTTTGTATTTAATTTTTGACAGTTTGATTAATATGTGTCTTGGCGTATTTCTCCTTGTATTTATCTTGTATGGGACTCTCTGTGCTTCCTGGACTTGAATAACTATTTCCTTTCCCATATTAGGGAAGTTTTCAACTCTAATCTCTTCAAATATTTTCTCAGTCCCTTTCTTTTTCTCTTCTTCTTCTGGAACCCCTATAATTCGAATGTTGGTGCATTTAATGTTGTCCCAGATGTCTTTGAGACTGTCCTCAGTTCTTTTCATTCTTTTTTCTTTATTCTGCTCTGCAGTAGTTATTTCCACTCTTTTATCTTCCAGGTCACTTATCCGTTCTTCTGCCTCAGTTATTCTGCTATTGATCCCATCTAGAGTATTTTTAATTTCATTTATTGTGTTGTTCATCGTTGTTTGTTTCATCTTTAGTTCTTCTAGATCCTTGTTAACTGATTCTTGCTTTTTGTCCATTCTATTTCCAAGATTTTGGATCATCCTTACTATCATTATTCTGAATTTTTTTTCAGGTAGACTGCCTATTTCCTCTTCATTTGTTAGGTCTGGTGCATTTTTATCTTGCTCCTTCATCTGCTGTGTGTTTTTCTGTCTTCTCATTTTGCTTATCTTACTGTGTTTGGGGTCTCCTTTTTGCAGACTGCAGGTTCATTGTTCCTGCTGTTTTTGATGTCTGTCTCCAGTGGCTAAGGTTGGTTCAGTGGGTTGTGTAGGCTTCCTGGTGGAGGGGACTAGTGCCTCTGTTGTGGTGGATGAGGCTGGATCTTGTCTCTCTAGTGGGCAGGTTCACGTCTGGTGGTGTGTTTTGGGGTGTCTGTGGCCTTATTATGATTTTAGGCAGCCTCTCTGCTAATGGGTGGGGTCGTGTTCCTGTTTTGCTAGTTGTTTGGCATAGGTTGTCCAGCACTGTGGCTTGCTGGTCGTTGAGTGAAGCTGGGTGCTGGTGTTAAGATGGGGGTCTCTGGGAGATTTTCACCATTTGATATTATGTGGAGCTGGGAGGTCTCTTGTGGACCAGTGTCCTGAAGTTGGCTCTCCTACCTCAGAGGCAGAGCCCTGACTCCTGGCTGGAGCACCAAGAGCCTTTCATCCATACGGCTCAGAATAAAAGGGAGAAAAAGTAGAGGGAATTAGTAGAAGTATGAGGAAAGAAAGAAGGAAAGGAGGGAAGGAAGGAAGGAAGAAAGAAAGAAGCAAAGAAGGAAAGAAGGCAAGAAGGAAAGAAAGGAGGGAGGGAGGAAGGAAGGAAGGAGGGAAAGAAGAAAAAACAGAAAGAAAGAAGATACAGTAAAAATAATGTATAATAAAGTTATTGAATTAAAAAATTCTTATTTAGAAAAAAAAAAAAGGGACAGATAGAACCTTAGGACAAATGTTGGAAGCAAAGCTATACAGACAAAATCTTACACAGAAGCATACACATACACCCTCACTAAAAGAGGTAAAGGGGGAAAAATCATAAATCTTGCTGTCAGAGACCACCTCCTCTATTTGGGATGATTCGTTGTCTAAAGGAGGGAAGGAAGGAAGGAAAGAAAGAAAGAAAGAAAGAAAGGACGAAGGTAAAGTATAATAACGTTATTAAAATTAAAATTGATTATTAAGAAAAAAATTTTAAGAAAAAAACATGGACGGATAGAACCCTAGGACAAATGGTGGAAGCAAGACTATACAGACAAGATCTCACACAGAAGCATACACATACACACTCACAAAAAGAGGAATAGGGAAAAAAATCATAGATCTTGCTCCTAAAGTCCACTTCCTTAATTTGGGTTGATTGGTTGTCTATTCAGGTATTCCACAGATGCAGGGTATATCAAGTTGATTGTGGAGCTTTAATCCGCTGCTTCTGAGGCTGCTGGGAGAGATTTCCCTTTCTCTTCTTTGTTCTCACAGCTCACAGGGGCTCAGCTTTGGATTTGGCCCTTACTCTGCGTGTAGGTCGCTGGAGGGAGTCTGTTTTTTGCTCAGACAGGACGGGGTTAAAGGAGCCGCTGATTCGGGGGTTCTGGCGCACTGAGGCCGGCGGAGAGGGAGGGGCACGTAGTGCGGGGCGGGCCTGCGGCGGCAAAGTCCAGCGTGACTTTGCACCAGCCTGAGGCCCGCCGTGCGTTCTCCCGGGGAAGTTGTCCCTGGAACCTGGCAGGTTCCTGGCAGTGGCGGGCTGCACAGGCTCCACGGAAGAGGGGTGTGAGAGTGACCTGTGCTCGCACACAGGCCCCTTGGTGGCGGCAGCAGCAGCCTTAACGTCTCCCGCCCGTCTCTGGAGTCCGCGCTTTCAGCCGTGGCTCGTGCCCGTCTCTGGCCGCGGCTCGCGCCCGTCTCTGGGGTCCGCGCTTTCAGCCGCGGGTCGCGCCCGTCTCTGGGGTCCGCGCTTTCAGCCGCGGCTCGTGCCCGTCTCTGGCCGCGGCTCGCGCCCGTCTCTGGGGTCCGCGCTTTCAGCCGCGGGTCGCGCCCGTCTCTGGGGTCCGCGCTTTCAGCCGCGGCTCGCGCCCATCTCTGGGGTTCGTGCTTTAAGCCGCGGCTCGCGCCCGTCTCTGGAGTTCCTTTAAGTAGTGTTCTTAAACCCCTCTCCTCACGCACCAGGAAACAAAGAGGGAAGAAAAAGTCTCTTGCCTCTTCGGCTGGTGCAGACTTTTCCCCGGACTCCCTCCCGGCTAGCTGTGGCGCACTAACCCCCTGCAGGCTGTGTTCACGCCGCCAACCCCAGTCCTCTCCCTGCGCTCCGACCAAAGCCGAGCCTCAGCTCGCAGCCCCGCCCGCCCCGGCGGGTGAGCAGACAAGCCTCTCGGGCTGGTGAGTGCCGGTCGGCACCGATCCTCTGTGCGGGAATCTCCCCGCTTTGCCCTCCGCACCCGTTGCTGTGCACTCCTCCGCGGCTTCGAAGCTCCCCTCTCCGCCTCCGCCTCCCGCAGTCTCCGCCCGCGAAGGGGCTTCCTAGTGTGTGGAAACTTTTCCTCCTTCACAGCTCCCTCCCACTGGTGCAGGTGCCGTCCCTATTCTTTTGTCTCTGTTTTTTTCTTTTTTTCTTTTGCCCTACCCAGGTACGTGGGGAATTTCTTGCCTTTTGGGAGGTCTGAGGTCTTCTGCCAGCCTTCAGTAGGTGTTCTGTAGGAGTTGTTCCACGTGTAGATGTATTTCTGGTGTATCTGTGGGGAGGAAGGTGATCTCCGCGTCTTACTCTTCCGCCATCTTCAAGGTCCCCCCCTACTTTGGACTTTTTAAAGAATCCTATGAGGTGGTCACGGTCATTCCTATTTTTTTTTTAATTGGGAAACCAAATTCCAGAAAATGTAAGTTACTTTCAGAGGAATACTCAGCTACAAAGAACAGAACTAAAGTTACAAATCAGGTCTTCTAGATTGCAGTCATGTGCTTATTTATTTATTTATATTCATTGAGATATAGTTGATTTACAATATTGTGCTAGCTTCATGTGTATAGCATAGTGATTCACTTTTTTTTTTTTTTGAGATTATACTCCATTATAGGTTATTACAAGGTATTGGGTATAATTCTTTATAGAGTAAATCTTTGTTGCTTATCTATTTTGTGTATAGTCATCTGTGTCTGTTAATACCATACACCTAATTTGTCCCTCCTCCCTTCCCTCTCCCTTTCGGTAACTATAAATTTGGTTTATATGTTTTATATGTTTATATGTTTTATTTGTTTTATATGTTTCTGAGTCTCTATGTTTTATATATATATATTCATTTGTATATATATTTTTAGATTCCACATATAAGCATATCATATAGTATTTGCCATTCTCTGTTTGACTAATTTCACTAAGTATACTATTCTCTAGGTCCATTCACATTGCTGCAAATGGCAATATTTCATTTTTTTCTTATGGGTGGGTAATATTCCATTATATATATATATATATATATATACACACACACACATACACACACACACACACACACACACACACCACATCTTAAGCCAACCGTGTGTTGATGGGCACTTGGGTTGTTTCCATGTCTTGGCTATTGTCTACAGGGCTGCAATGAATATTGGGGTGTATAGATCTTTTTGAATTAGTTTTTTTGTTTGTTTGTTTTTCTAGATATATACCCGGGAGTGGAATTGCTGGATCATATGCTAGTTCTAGTATCAGATTTTTTAAGGAAACTCCATACTCTTTTTCCATGGTAGTTGCACCACTTTACATTCCCACCAATACTGTAGGAGGTTTCCTTTTTTCTGCACATCCTCTTCAGCATTCATTATTTGTAGGCTTTGATGATGGCCATTCTGACTGCTGTGAGATTGTACCTTACTGTGGGTTTGAACTGCATTTCTCTAAATATTAGTGATATTAAGCATCTTTATATGTGCCTGTTAACTATCTATATGTCTTCTTTGCAGAAATGTCTATTCAGATCTTCTGCCCATTTTTTTGATTGGGTTGTTTATTTTTTGATATTGAGTTGTATGAGGTATTTGTATGTTTTGGAAATTGATCCTTTGTTGATTGTATCATTTGCAAGTATTTTCTCCCATTCTGTAAGTTGTCTTTTCATTTGGATGATGGTTTCTTTTGATGTGCAAAAGTTTTAAAGTTGGATTAGGTCCCATTTGTTTATTTTTGTTTTTATTTCCTTTGTCTTGAGAGACAAATTTAAGAAAACATTGCTACAATTCATGTCATAGAATGTTTTGCCTAGGAGTTTTTTCTAGGAGTTTTGTGGTGTCATGTCTTATATTTAGGTCTTTAAAAGATTTTGAGTTTACTTTTGTATGGTGTGATGGAGTGTTCTAATTTCATTGATTTTTATGAGGCTACCCAACTTTCTCAACGTGACTTGCTGAAGAGACTGCCTTTCCTCCATTGTATGTTCTTGCTTCCTTTGTCAAAGAGTAATTAGCTGTAAGTGTGTGGGTTTATATCTGGGCTCTCTATTCCATTCCATTGATCCAAATATCTGGTTTTGCACTATTGCTATGCTGTTTTGATTACTTTAGCTTTGTAGTATACTCTAAAGTTCATTGAGGATTATTTTTCTACTTTATTCTTTTCTCCTGGATTGCTTTTGCAATTTGGGGTATTTTGTGGTTCCATACAAATTTTGAGATTATTTATTCTGGTTATGTGAAAAATGTCATGGGTATTTTGATCAGGATTGCATTAAATCTGTAGATTGCTTTGGGTATTATGGCCATTTTAGCAATATTAATTCTTCCAATCCAAGATCATGAGATAGCTTTCCATTTCTTTGAATTTTCTTCAATTTCCTTTATCAGTGTTTTATAGTTTTCAGCATTTAGTTATTTCACTTCCTTGGTTAAGTTTATTCCTAGGTTTTATTTATTTATTTATTTTTTGTGGTATGCAGGCCTCTCACTGTTGTGGCCTCTCCTGTTGTGAAGCACAGACTCTGGACGCACAGGCTCAGTGGCCATGGCTCACGGGCCCAGCCGCTCCGTGGCATGTGGGATCTTCCTGGACCGGGGCACAAACCCATGTCCCCTGCATTGGCAGGTGGACTCTCAACCACTGCGCCACCAGGTAAGCCCATTCCTAAGTATTTTTTGATTCAATTTAACTATGATTTTTTTATTTTTACTTTCTCTTTCTGATATTTTATTATTAGTGTGTAGAAAAGCAACATATTTCTGTATCTTGTATCCTGTGACTTGTTGAAATCCTTTATTTGTTCTAATCTTTTTTTTGTGGAGACCTTAGCATTCCGGATATACAGTATTATGTCATCTGAAAAAAGTGACAGTTTTACCTCTTCCCTTCCAATTTGGATCATTTTATTTCTTTTTCTTATTGAATTGCTGTGGCTAGGTTTTTTTAATACTGTGGTAAATAGAACTAGTGAGAATTGGCATCCTTGTCTTTTTCTAAATTTAGAGGGAAGGTTTTCAGCTTTTCACCCTTGAGTATGATGTTGGCTGTGAGTTTGTCATAAATGGCCTTTATTATGTTGAAATATGTTCCCTTTGTACCCACTTTGATGATATTTTTTATCATGAATGAATATTGAATTTTTTCAAATGTTTTTTCTGCATCTATTGAGATGATCATGTGGTTTTTGTCTTCCTTTTGTTAATGTTGTGTACCACATTAATTGATTTTCACATGTTGCACCATCCCTGTGACCCTGGAATGACTCCAACTTGATTAAGATGTATAATCCTTTTTAGGTATTGTTGGATTTGGTTTGCTAATATTTTGTTTAGGATTTTTGAATCTATATTTTTCAAAAATATTGGTCTATAATTTTCTTTTCTTTTTTTTTTTTTTTTGTAGGGTATTTTCTGGTTTTGGTGTCAGGATAATGGTGGCCTCGAAGAATGAAAAGGGGGTGTGTTCTCTTTTCAATATTTTGGAATGATTTGAGAAGGAAAGGTATAATTTCTTCTTTGTATGTTTGGTAGATTTTCCCATGAAGCTGTCCAGTCCTGGACTTCTGTTTGCAGGGTGGTTCTGTTTTTGGTTTTGTTTTTTTATAGATTCTATTTTACTTCTAGTGATTCATCTGTTTAAATTGCTTTTTTCTTCTTGACTCAGTCCTGGCAGGCTGTGTGTTTCTAGAAACTTGTCCATTTCTTCTAGGTTGTCCAATTTGTTGGCATATAACTGTTCATAGTATTCACTTGTGATTTTGTTTTAAATTTCTGTGGTATCAACTGTTACTTCTCTTTGTTCATTTCTTATTTTGTTTATTTGGGTTCCCTCTCTTTTCTTATTAGAGAAGCTGGCTAAATGTTTGTTGATTTTGTTTATCTTTTCAAAAAAACACTTCAGTTTTATTGATCTTTTCTACTTTTTCTTAATCTCTATTTTATTTATTTCCTCTCTGATCTTTATTATTTCCTTCCCTCTGATGATTTTTGGTTGTTTATTTGAGATTTTTCTTGTTTCTTGAGACAAGCTTGCATCACTATGAACTTCCCTCTTAGAACTGCTTTTGCCACATCCCATAGATTTTGTAAATTTGTCTTTTCATTTTTCCTTGTCTCAAGGTATTTTCTGATTTCTTCTTAGATTTTATCAGTGACACACTGGTTTTTTAGTAGCATCTTTTTAAGTGTCCATACATTTGTTCATTTCCTGTTTTTCTTTCTGTATTTGATTTCTAATTTCATGTCTGTGTGGTCAGAAAATATGATTGATATATCAATATCTTCTATCCTCTTAAATGTGTTAAAGCTTGCTTTGTGACTGTGTATGTGGTCTATAATAGAGAATATTCCATGTGCCCTTGAAAAGAATGTGTATTCTGTTTTTTAGGGGTGTAGTGTCCTGTAGATATTAATGAAGTCCAATTCTCTATTGTGTCACTTAGAATTTCTTTGCTTTAGTAATTTTCTGTCTGTCAGATGTATATTGATGTTAGTGGCCTTTAAAGTCTCCTACTATTATTGTCAGTTTCTCCCTTTATGTCTGTTAGTATTTGCTTTATATATTTACGTGCTCCTGTATTGGGTGTGTGTATGTTAATGAATGTAACATTCTCTTCTTTTCTTGATCCCCTTATCATTATAGAGGGTCCTTCTTTGTCTTTCTTTATGGCCTTTGTTCTAAAGGCTATTTCATCTGATGTAGGTATTGCTACTATCTATTTCTTGTCATTTCCATTAATGCTGTATCTTTTCCCATCTCTTCCCTTTCAGTATGTGTGTGTCTTTAGCACTGAAGTGAGTCTCTTGTAGACAACATATTGAAAGTTCTTGTTCTTTTTCTTTTTTAATCCAATTAGCCACTCTATGTCTTTTGATTGGAACATTTTGTCCATTGTCATTTAAAGTAATTATTAATAAGTATGTACTTATTGTCATTTTACTTGTTTTCTAGTTGTTTTTGTAGTTCTTTTTTTCCATTTCTTCTCATTTTTGTTTTTCCTTTTGTGGCTTGATGATTTTTCTTTTGTACTATATTTAAGTTCCTTACTTTTTGGTATTTGTGAACCTATTGTATGTTATTTTGATTTGTGGTTACCATGGAGTTCAAATATGTTGAACCGTAACTATATCTAATTGCTTTAAACTGATAGTCACTCGAGTTCAAGAGCATACTAAACATTTTTATACTTCCCTCCCTCACATCTTGTTCTTTAAATGTTCTATTTTACACCTTCATGGTTATCCTTTTACTGTTTATTGTAGTGGCTTATTTAAGTGATCTTCAATCTTTACTATATATTTGCCTTCCCTATTGGAGTTTCCCTTTCCTGTAGATTCTTTCTTCTTTTGCATTTCGAAATGACACTTTTATTTCTTTTAGGGTAGGTTTAGTATTGTTGAATTATTTTAGTTTTTGTTTGTCTGAAAAATTCTTTATTTCTCCTTCTATTCTATTTGACAGTCTTGCTGGGTAGGGTATCCTAGGTTGCAGGTCTTTCCCTTTCTGGATTTTGGACATATTATGCCACTCCCTTCTAGCCTGCAGTTTCTGCTGAAAAATCAACTGATAGTCTTATGGAGGTTCCCTTGTATAGGACTACTTTTTTTCTCATGATACTTTTAAATTCTCTCTTTAACTTTTGCTATCTTAAATATAACATGTCTTAGTGTGGGTCTGTTTGGATCCGTCTTGTTTGTGACCCTCTGTGCTTCCTGTACCTTGATTATTTTTACTTCTTCAGGTTTGGGAAGTTTTTGGCTATTATTTCCTCAAATACATTTTCAATCCCCTCCTCTCTCTCTTCTCCTTTTGGAATCCCTATTATGCATAAATTGGCATGTTTTACATTATCCCACAAATCTTGTATGTTGCTTTTATTTATTTTTTTAATTTGTTTTTCTGTCTGCTGTTCTGATTCTGTGATTTCCATTATTCCAACTTCCAGATCACTTATATTCTTCTGTGTCAACCACAGTGTATATTATGTATACAAAATACACTGTGTATATTCTTTTAGCCAGCTATTCATTGCTTCTAGTTTCATTGCTTTTTATCTCACAAATTGAATTATCTGCTTTTGGTTGGTTCATTTTTATAGTTTCTAGTTCCGTGTTATACTGATCTGCATATATCAATAATCTTTCTTAATTTGGTTACCATTTTTATTACCACCTTTTGAATTGAGTCTGGTAGACTAGTGATCTCCATTTCATTATTTATTATTTCAGAGGAGTTCTCTTGCTTTTTAAATTGGGAGTAAGTAGTTCCTCTGTATTTTCATTTTACTTAACTTTCTATGTCTCTATGAATTTAGGAGAATCGATAATTATTTTTGGTCTTGAAGAGGTGATTTTATGTGGGAGCATCCCTATGTAGACTCTGTGTGTTCAGTGTCTTTGGAGCAAGGATTAATTTTGATATGGATGCCAGCCACATCTTTCCTCGGGGTGCACTGGTCACTATCACCTTGATAGCAGATGTGATTGGTGTTGTAGGATTTAAGCCTGTGCAGGGCATGAGGCAGGACTTCTTCTCTGTTCCATAGCTGTTCTTACCTTATCAGGGGCAAGGCCTGCTCCCCAGGTGTTGGAGTAGAAGCCCTGAGGTTGTGCTCAATCAGGCTACATTCCCCTTGGGTGCATGTCCTGCCTCAAAAGAGAGATGTGCTGAAACAATTGAGGTCTATGAGCTCACAGAGATCTAAGGTACCACCTGTGTAAGCATCCATGGCTCTGAACAGATGCAGCCCTAGAGTTCATCCCTTCCCTATTGTAGTTGTCTTAGATTTAGTGTAAGACTGTGTCATGGAGTGGGTCAGGCTAGAGCAGTCACTAGGCTGTGGCCCATGGTTGGGAGTTGTAGCTACAGGAATTGAAGTGGCAGCACTGCTGCCAGAGATCTGAGTTGCCCCCATGGAAGTCTTCTAGGAACTGTCTGTCCCAGATCCAGTGACAAACTTTGTCATGGAGTGGGTGGGGCTGGTGTTTTCACTAGGTTGAGAGACTGACCACAGAGTGCTGGTCATGATGGCTTCTGAGACACTGCCCATGTAAGTGCTGACAGTAGCTGCTGCCACTCCACCAAGACCACACCCCAGGTCCCCAGGCCATCACTGCTTATATAGACTGAATGTTACTCTAAGACCCAGCTGACCCAGATCCCAGGCCAAGCTGAAGGGTGGAATGAGTGGGGCCAGGGTGTTCATCTCACTTGGATTAGGGAGTGAGGTGAGGCAGCAGCAACCAGGGCAGAGCTCTTTGTGCCTCATTTGTTGGCAAAGCAGCACTCACTGACTCTTAGCAAGTAGAGCTTCTCCTGGCTTTATATCTGTCCCAGAAGTTCTCACAGCAACCAAGGGGTCTTGTCTTCTATGCAATGAACCCAAAACTGAGATAACCAGTCAACCCACTTTCTCCCCAGGGCAAAGGTTTGCCCTTGCAGACCTTCTCTTCCTTTCAGATTCCTCCCTGGAGCAGTGGCCCCAGTGCTTTATCTTTTTCTCATTCTACCCAGTTACATGGAAATCTTCCTTGCAGTTTTGGTTGTATAGGAGTTCTTCTGTTAGTCTCCAGCTAGTTTTTCATGAGAATTATTCCACATGTAGATGTATTTTTAATGTGTCTGTTGGGGGAAGTGTGCTTCACATCTTCCTACTCTGACATCTTGATCCCCTTGATGAACTTGCTCATTTAGAAGAAAGTAATATTCATGTGATACACACACACACTTCTTTGCAATAAAATTCAATATAGCATAGTGGTTAAGAGCAGGGCAATAGAACTTCACTTTTTAGTTTGTCACACTGGTTTTGCCACATACTTGCTGTGTCATGGAACTTACTTTTGTGTTTTAGTGTCTACTTCTGCAAAATAGGAGTAATAATAAAGATATCTACCCAAGTTATTGCAAGGAGGTATTAACACATTCAAATACAACAAAGTAAGTGCTCAATAATCATAGCTATCATCATCATCACCATTATCATCAGCACCATCATGATGTAACTTGCTGTTGGAAAAGTTGTTTGTCTTTGAAATATCATTGTCTCATTGATAATATAAAATTTTAAATAATCTAACAATTAAATGTGAGAGTTTTAGAAATGATCTTAAAAAAGTTATACAGGGCTTCCCTGGTGGCGCAGTGGTTGAGAGTCCGCCTGCCGATGCAGGGGACACGGGTTCGTGCCCCGGTCTGGGAAAATCCCACATGCCGTGAAGTGGCTGGGCCCGTGAGCCATGGCCGCTGAGCCTGCGCGTCCGGAGCCTGTGCTCCGCAACGGGAGAGGCCACAACAGTGAGAGGCCTGCATACCGCAAAAAAAAAAAAAAAAGTTATACATTATTTGGTCCAAACTCCAAACCAAAAAAAAATAAATTAAAAAAAAAATTTCATTTTAATATAATATTTAATATATACAAAATATTTTATGCAACATTTTTGTATATTTTGAACAATCTATATATATGTATCTTTCCTTTCCCCATAGCCTATCTTCCCTCTGGAGGGACTGTTATTCTGAATTTTGTGTTTGTCATCTTTTATTTTATTTTTTCACCTTCTTATTATGAGATATACATAAAAAGTTCCCCACATATAAAACTCAGGAAACTATCACAAAGTGAAGACCATGCAATCAAAACCCAAGTTAAATAGAGTATATGCCCTAGAAGCCTCTCTAATATTCTTTCCCAATTACTACCTCTTCCTTCCCACACAAAGATAACCATTATATTAGCTTTTATGTAATTCTATTCTTCACTTTTATTTATTGTGTTAATATCTAGATAAGCTTCTCTAATATTATAATTTGCTTTTACCAGTTTTTTATTTTTTTTCTTTTTTAAAGGTTTTGTGATTTTCATTTTATTTTTAATTAATATTTTTATTGGCATATAAATGATTTACAATGTTTTGTTAGTTTCTTCTGTACAGAAAAGTGAATCAGCCATACATATACATAGATCCACTCACTTCTAGACTCCATTCCTATATAGGTCATTACAGAGCATTGAATAGAGTTCCCTGTGCTATACAGTAGTTTCTTATTAGTTATCATTTATATATAGTAGGGTGTATATGTCAATCCCAGTCTCCCAATTTATCCCTCCTCTCTTTCCCCCTTGGTAACTATAAGTTTGTTTTCTACAGCTGTGACTCAATTTCTCTCTTGTAAAGAGGCTTATTTGTACCATTGTTTTTAGAGTTCACATATAAGCAATATCATATGATATATGTCTTTCTCCAATTGATTTACTTCACTCAGTAGGACAATTTCTAGGTTCAACCATGTTGCTGTAAATGGCATTATTTTGTTCTTTTTATGGCAGAGTAATATTCCACAGTATATATGTACCATATCTTCTTTATCCAGCATCTATTGATGGACATTTAGTTTTCTTCCATGTGTTGGCTATGGTAAATAGTGCTGCTAAATATGGACATTGGAGTGTATATATTCTTTCAAATTATGGTTTTCTCCTGATACACATCCAGGAATGGGATTGCTGGATCATATGATAGCTCTATTTTTAGTTTTTTAAGGAATCTTCATATGGTCATCCATAGTGGCTGTATAAATTTACATTCCCACAAACAACATAGGAGGGTTCCCTTTCCTCCAAACTTTCTCCAGCATTTATTGTTTGTAAATTTTTGATGATGGCCATTTTGACCTGTGTGACCTGATACCTCATTGTAGTTTTGATTTGCAATTCTCTAATAAGTAGTGATGTTGAGCATCTTTTCATGTGCCTCTTGGCCATCTCTATGTCTTCTTTGGAGAAATGTCTATCTAGGTCTTCTGCCATGTTTTGATTGGGTGTTTGCTTTTTTGATATTGAGCTGCATGAGCTGTTTGTATATTTTGGAGATTAATCCTCTGTTGGCCGCCTCATTTGCAAATATTTTCTCCCATTCTGTTGGTTTTCTTTTCATTCTATTTATGGTTTCCTTTGCTGTGCAAAATTTTTTAAGTTTAAGTAGGTCCTATTTGTTTATTTTTGTTGTTATTTTCATTATACTTGAAGGTGGATCCAAAAGATCTTGCTACAACTTATGTCAGAGATTGTTCTGCCTGTTTTCCTCTAAGATTTACAGTATCCGGTCTTACATTTAGGTCTTCAATCTATTTTGAGTTTATTGTTGTGTGTGGTGTTAAAGAATGTTCTAATTCCATTCTTTACATGTAGCTGTACAGTTTTCCCAGCACCACTTATTGAACTCTCTCTTCTCCATTATATATTCTTGCCTCCTTCATCATAGATTAGGTGACCATAGGGGTTTCAGTTTATCTCTGGAACTTTCTATCCTGTTCCACTGATCTATATTTTTGTTTTTGTACCAGTACCATACTGTTTTGAGGACTGTAGCTTTGTAGTATAGCCTGAAGTCAGGGAGCCTTTTTCTGCCAGCTCCGTTTTTCTTTCTCAGGATTGTTTTGGCTATTCAGGGTCTTTTGTGTTTCCATACAAATTGTAAATTTTTTGTTCTAATTCTGTGAAAAATGCTACTGGTAATTTGATAGGGATTACATTAAATATGTAGATTACTTTAGGTAGTGTAGTCATTTTGACAATATTGATTCTTCCAATCCAAGAACATGGTATATTTCTCCATCTGTTTGTGTCATGTTCGATTTCTTTCATCAGTGTCTTACAATTTTCCGAGTATAGGTACTTTGCCTTCTTAGGTAGGTTTATTCGTAACTCTTTTATTCTTCCTGATGCAAAGGTAAATGTGATTATTTCTTTAGTTTATCTTTCTGATCTTTCATTGTTAATGTTTAGGGATACAACAGATTTCTGTGCATTAATTTTGTATCCTGCTAGTTGACCAAGTTCATTGATGAGCTCTAGTAGGTTTCTGGTAGCATCTTTAAGATTTTCTATGTATAGCATCATGTCATCTGAAAACAGTGACAATTTTACTTCATCTTTTCCAATTTGGATCTCTTTTATTTCTTTTTCTTCTCTGATTGCCATGGCTAGGATTTCCAAAAATTTGTTGAATAAAAGTGGAGAGAGTGGGCATCCTTGTCTTGTTCCTGATCATAGTGGAAATACTTTCAGTTTTTCACCAGTGATAATGATGTTTGTTGGGGATTTGTTGTATATGGCCTTTATTATGTTGATGTGCTTTCCCACTATGTCCACTTTCTCAAGAGGTTTTATCATAAATGGGTGTTTAATTTTTTCAAAAGCTTTTTCTGCATCTATTGGGATGATTATATGACTTTTATCCTTCAGTTTGTTAATGTGGTATATCATAATGATTGATTCAAGTATGTTGAAGAATCCTTGCATCCCTGGGGTAAATCCTACTTTTTCATGGTTTATGATCCCTTTAATGTGTTGTTGGATTCAGTTTGCTAATAGCCAATTTTGAAGAGAGTTTGGCAGGGTTTTACAAAAGTAAACATACTCTTACTATGTGATCATGCAGTTGTGTTCCTTGATATTTGCCCAAATGAATTAAAAACATATGTCCACACAAAAACCAACACATGGATGCTTATAGCACCTTTATTGATAATTGCCAAACTTGGAAGATGTTCTTCAGTAGGTGAATGATACATTCAGGCAATGGAATTTTATTCCACACTAAAAAGAAACAAGCTATAAAAACAAATCAATTATTTAGGTATAAATATAACAAAATATGTGCAGAATGTATATGCAGAAAACTTCAAACTTTTGAAGGAAAAAGATCAAAGCACTAAATAAGTAGATAGATAATTTGTGCTCATTCATTGGAAGACCAAATATTGTTAAGATGTCAATTCCTCCTAACTTGGGCTATAGATTTGACACAACTCTAACTGAAATTCCAACATGGTATCTGGTAAATGTGGTAAACTGATTCTAAAGTTTATATGGATAGACAAAAAATCTAGAATAGTCAACATAATACTGAATAACAAAGGTGTATGATTAACAGTAATCAATTTTAATACTTGATATAAAAGCTATATTAATCAAGACAATGTGGTATTAGCAAAAGAATAGACACATAGATCACTGGAGCAGAATAGAGAGCCCAGGAAGACCCTTTCAGATACAATCAATTGATTTTTGATAAAGGAACAAAAGGAATTCAATGAGGCAAGAACTGTTTTTTCTTCAAAGAATGGTGCTGAAATAATCAGATAACCATATGCAAAAACAAAACAGAACAAAACAAAAAACTATATACAGAACTTACACATTTTACAAAAATTAACCCAAAATGAGTCACAGACTCAATGTAATATGTAAAAGTATAAAATATCTAGAAGATAACACAGAAGACAATACCTAATATTTGGTGATGAGTTTTTAGATAAATTGAAAACATGGTCCATGAATAAAAAAGATAATTTTGACTTTATTAAAATTAAAACTTCTGTTCTGACAAAGATACTGTTAAGAGAAGAGTAGAGAACGAAATGAAAAATTCCATCAGACCTTTATCAAATGAGAAAATGATAATTCCCCAAAGAAATTAAAGTTAGATAGGCAAAGAGCCATTCATGATCACTACCGGAATTCAGCTTGGTTCAAAGACTTGCACAATCTTCTCCCTATGTATTTTTCCATCTGAATCAACTTGCTCTCTTTTAACTATACCCCAAACATATCTTATGTATAGGTCAAACATACTTACACCTTTTCTAAATGTGTTCTATATGCCCCTCCATCCTTTTCTTTCTTTTTCTTTCTTTCTTTTGTGAATACCCATAAATTTTTCATTTATATTCTGTAAATCCTATCTAAGCTTTCATGTTCAGCATAGAGTTTATTTTTCTCCCCACAACCCTGCAATTTTTTCCTAAATTATCTCAATTTGAATTACTTTCTCCTTGTGCTATATTATCATAATAGTACATTTGTTATTCTGTTGCAGTCATCATCATTGTCTCTTGTGTCACATGATGTTTATATGTATTTTCTCCCCACCTTAGTTTGTGAGATGTATAAGAGTTGTGAATTTGACCCTTCTTTTTTAATCCTTTCAAGTCCTGACTTAACTTTTACTCTAGTCACAGATATAAGCAAAGTTTCCATGTCTTTCAGGCAGATGAGATCTGAGAGAACAAACTTTGATTCTGCACTGTAGACATCTTCCTTCTTGCCCCAGGTTTTTCTGTTGTCATAGCAGTAGTCTACCAGTGGGAACTTAGCACACAAACATGTGCAATCCAGAATTAATATTTACTGTTCCACCTTTGACCATTGTATTACAGTTTTTGAAAGCTTAACTTTGATTTCCGATTATAATTGACAATAAATGTTAGTAATTTAGGTTTGCAGTTTCTTGGTCCCTTTACAAAACACTGAAGATTTTAAGAGGTTGATATATAAGGAACACTACGATAAATTTGTTTAAAGATAAGAATTCTCTTTCAGTGTGAGTAATCACTTTCTAATGTAACTATTTTCTTGTTCCAAGGTTTTTTTTAGTGCACACCTGGGCATGTCAAAATTACACTATAACTATGCTAGTGACTATGTAACATTAATTTTTGGAGTTTAATTTGTATCTTTATTGTAGTTCTACAAAATTTTTCTTCCTATTTAAGAGTTTAATCACCAGGTTCCTTCTTTTCTAGATATAGAATATGAGTTATAGACTATTCTAATATGTCACATTTACTATTCTTCCATACATGGCTCTCAAACATGGACATAAAATATCAAGCTCCAATGTTTGAGGATTGTACATTCATGCATGATCTGGCAGCCAATGTCCATTAATTTTCTATAAGTCTTCCCCTCATTTTTCATTATTTAGGAAAACATTCTATCTGTAATGAAAATAATACTGTCTAATATTTATACAGCACTTTCCAAGTGCCAGGAAGTATTCTCTATACTTTCCATCAATTATTTCACTGTTTTACACAACCATCCCACAAAGTAGGTGCTATGACTTAGTCCATATTAAGGATGAGGATATGGAGTCTCAGGTTAATTTGCTCACCAAATGCACACAAAATAGTATATAATAGGATAAGTATATCAATTCATTTAGTGTCAGTCCAGAGCTGATGTTCTTAATTACTGTGTCCTGTTGTCACTCAGCCCAGTATTATAGTGTGCTGGGCATCTAAGAGTGTATATTTTAAAATGAAACAAAAATCGAATATGAAGTGTGTAGATTATGGAATTATGGAGCTATGAAACATAGGGAGAAGGCTATAATAAAAAAGAGGCTTTTTGGTAGATAGAGCTGCTCACTTAATGTGGAAAAGCTGACCTTGGAAAATGCAAATTCATGAATATTTTCTTTGGTGGTCCTTATGTAATAAATCAAACTAAGTCCAGTATTCCAAATAGCAACCATATATTAGAATCATTGGTTTAGGTGATTATTAATGTCTGCTTTGGTAATTATTTCTCTGTTCATTTTTCTAGGCATCTTGTTTAAGTTTCAATGAAAGTGTAACTGTGAATATGAATCAATATCTGTTTATAACCTAAATCCTTTTAATTGCCTGCCAATATATTTTTGACATGAACAACACTAAGGTGTACATTTGTTTCTGTGTATATTTCCAACTGTAATAGTACTATCTGTCAGAAGGAAGAGAGGATACAAGACAGTAGAGGAACTCTTCAACCCTTACTCCTAGACACAGACCAGAAAACTGTTATATTAAAAAACAAAAACAAAACAAAGTAAAAAAAAAAAAAAGTAATTTGTGAATTCTAACAGTAAGAGGTTTTACCCAGAAGAGGAAGCAACTCCTCCAGATAGCATTACAAAAATGGGTAAAGTAGAAAAAGGGTAAGCCCAGATGACAATGAAAGTATTTGATTAAAAGAGCTCTTGATATGTTAAAGTGGGGTTTAAAGAAAATATTCAGGAGACTTCAGTGGTTGGAAATGGGGTTCCTGCAAGTTGAGTTGGGTCAGTGAAACATATTTTTCAAATAATAACACTGGTATTGATGATAATCATATCTGTTATCAGTATAACATGTCATCTGTTTTAGATCTTAGAAAGTAAATCTATATTTTCTTTGTTGATTACTTGGGACTATATTGAAAGAAGGAACAACAGGCATGGTTATTCTATAACTGCTCTTGACTGACCACATAAACTCCAGGCAACTTGTTTAGCTTCTCAGGGCCTAGTACCCTTCTGAAAAGTGCATGAGATATTAATATTGTGTTGAAAATGGAATGAGCTAATACAGGTGTGACAGCAGCTTTTGATGCCCCATCAGATACCATAGGATCACTTTATCAGTTCTATTGGTGTACTCATCTCTCAGCTTGCTCTTTCCAGTCCTTTGAAAAATTGTTTTCCCCTCTAACAATTGTCTTCGAGCAGTTGAAGTCAGTTCTCTGGAATGTGTCTGGGAGTTAGGTCATAGATTCTACACAAAGGTGTGTGTGGACAATGATTACTTGAGCAGGGAGGAGGGTACAAAAGCCCAGCTCTCTTGACTCAAGGTAAGAGAAAAACAGGTTCAATTTACATTCCACATTCTTTTGTGTTTCCTTCTACTTTCCCTATCTCTATTTCTTTACTTATTTATCTGTTTGTCTGAGAGCATCCCTTGAAGGAAGTATGCAAATGTATTCCCAAATGAGACACTGTTTCTGGGGAACACAACTGAGGAAAATATGTAAAGTGCTTAGCAGAACGCTTGCCATGAAAGATAAAAGAAAGGTTAAATAACACAGCCACAAGCAGAACTGAACCTGGAAGCAAAGTCAAGCCAAGTCTTATCTTTCCTGATTTCAGGCCATTTCACTTGTAGTATATATCACAGAACTTTTGGATCAGAACGTGTCCTGAAGATACGGGGTTGGGGCAGAGATGCAGTTTCTTCCGTTTGTGTTTAAAAATGTGTATAAACTTTGTACAAGAAGGATATTAATGTTTCTCTTTAGAATATGGCATGCATAATTAATTTATAGAAGATATATTCAATACTGCTTATTATTGGAAGTTTACTGTGCTCAACAAAAACAGCAACAAGCAGACATTTAGAAAGATGTCAGATCATAACTACATACCTGGAAAACACTTATTTAGGCTTAATATTATAGGCTTCATTTGCACAAACATCTTAGTATGGGCTTGAAAGTAGCTGAAATAATGTTAAATGCTATTAAGTTTCACTCTGAAACTGAAAAAAAATCTATCAAAATATACATTTTGATAAGCATTTTCTTCCAAATATAGTCAAGTAGAAAAGGTATAAAATGAGAAGCAGCAGGTTGTGGTGGAAAGATCAATGAACTTGGAATTAGAAAATACATAAATAAGTATTTATTCTTAGATTTGCTTAGCTGTGTGGATTTAAATTATTTACTTTATGTTTTTAAATTGCAATAAAAAATGAATCCTCATATAAAATAAAAAGAATGACATATTGCCAAAGCAATCCTGAGAAAAAAGAACAAAGCAGAGGAATAACCCTCCCAGACTTTAGACACTACTACAAAGCTAAAGTAATCAAAACAGCATGATATTGGCACAAAAACAGGTGTATGGATCAATGAAACAGAATAAAGAGCCTACACACCTACAACCAATTACACTTTGACAAAGGAGGCAAGAATACAATGGAGAAAAGACAGTCTCTTCAACACGTAGTGTTAGGAAAGCTGGGCAGCAGCATATAAATCAATGAAATTAGAATACTCCCTCACACCATACACAAAAATAAACTGAAAATGTTTTAAAGACCTATATATAAGACATGAGACCAGAAAACTCCTAGAAGACAACATAGGTGGAAACACTCTTTGACATAAATTGCAACAATATTTTCTTAGATCAGTCTCCCAAGGCAAAGAAAATAAAAGAAAAAAGAAACAAATGGGACCTAATCAAACATAAAAGCTTTTGCACAGCAAAGGAGACCATAAACAAAATGAAAAGACAACCTATGGACTGAGAGAAAATATTTGCTAATGATGCAGCTGACAAGGGGTTAATTTCCAATATATACAAACAGCTCATAACACTCAATAAAGAAAAAAATCCAATTAAAAATTGGGCAGACGACCTGAATAGACATTTCTACAAAGAAGACACAAAGATGTTCAACAAGCATATGAAAAGATGCTCAACATCAGTAATTATTAGGGAAATTCTGCTCAACATCACTAATTATTAGGGAAATGCAAATCAAAACTACAATGAGGTATCACCTCACACCAGTCAGAATGGCTATTATAAAAACTTTACAAATAATAAATGCTGGAGAGGGTGTGGAGAAAAGGGAACACTCCTACACTGTTGGTGGAAATGTAGCTTGGTGCGGCCACTATGGAGAACAGTATAGAAGTTCCTTAAAAAGCTAAAAATTCAGCTACCATATGATCTAGTAATCCCATTCATGGGCATATACCCAGAAAAGACAAAAAGTCTAAACTGAATGTATCATGAACCCCAGTGTTCATAGCCGCACTATTCACAATAACCAAGACATGGAAGCAATCTAAGTGTCCATCAAAAACAGATGAATGGGTAAAGAAGATGTAATCCATATATACTGTGGAATATTAGTCATAGAAAAGAACAAAATAATGCCATTTTCAGCAACATGAATGAAGCTAGGAAATATCCTAAGTGAAGTAAATCAGACAGAGAAATGTAAATATCATATGATCTCACTTATATGTGGAAACTAAAAATAACAAAAATGAATGTGTTTACAAAAGAGAAACAGACTCACAGACATAGAAAATAAATTTATGGTTACCAATAGGGAAAGAGATGGGAGAAGGGATAATTTAGGAGTATGAGATTAACAAATACACACTACTACATATAAAATAGATAAGCAACAAGGATCTACTGTATAACAGAGAGAACAATATTCAATATCTTGTAAAAACCTATAATGGAAAATCTGAAAACAGTATATATATATATATGTATATATGTATGTATATATATATACATATATATATATGAATCACTTTGCTGTACACCTGAAATTAACACAATATTTTCTATCAACTATACTACAATTTAAAAAAGTGACAAAGTCAAGTGTTGGCAAGGTTTTAAAGCAGCTAGAAATTTCCTACATTTTAATTCATTTGTACTTATATGACTGCACAGTGGTTCAGTCATTTTGTAAAACTCTGTTAGTTCCTTATAAATTAGTTATATTTATCATACAACACAGGAATCCTACTCCTAGGTATTTTATTTATCTTAGAAAATGAAGAAGCATATCTACAAAAATATTGTTAACATTTTATTTATGATAGCCAAAAATGGGGAGCAAACATCATGTCAATTTATTGGTAAATAAATAAACAAATTGTTATATATGGATAGTGGATTACTATTTAGTAATAAAAAGAACCAACTACTAATAAATGCAGCAACATAAAGGAACTGAAAAACATGCTAAGCAAAGAAAAAACCAGTCATAAAACATATTTATTATATGATTCAACTTAGATGAATTCTAGAAAAGGTAAACATAATATATAGGGACAGAAAGCCAGTCAGTGTTTTCTTGGGTCAGGGTGACGAAAGTTGTCTGGGAAGGGATACAAGAAAATTCTGGAGGTGTGGAAATTTATATACCTTAATTTTAGGGGTGATTACATAGGTATATAAATTTGTCAAAACTCACTAAACTCTAAAATGGGTGCAATATTGTGTCTCAATAAAGTGCATTTTCTCTATTAATTATCATTTTATATTGGCATAAGTATAATATAAGTTCTGTACCATAAGTAATAAAGCATCAACTGGAATTTAAAGAGATAGCTAGTTAGTTGATTTCAGTCCTGGATAAATTAAGAAAAGCCAACTGCAGATTTTTCTGGGTAGCTGCTATTTGTGTGCATGCATTTACTCTAAATTAACATTCCCATATTAAAAGTTCATTTAATAAACATCTGTTTATGTTTTTATATTTATTTCACTAGGGTTCATTATCAAAGATACTATAGATATGCTGTCAGTGGTGTCTGGGATAAAGACACATGTTTTTCTCTTCCCTGGGCATCTGTTTCACCTCCTTCCTTCACGCCTACATGATGTATCATTTACAATGAAGTAAATCACTTTGAAGATAAGAGTCATTTATTTAGTATGTCTAATTAAACTTTTCCTTAATTGAGTGTGATCCCAGGGAAAAAAATAAGTGTAATTTGACAGGCTGTAATAAAATAGATATAGTCAATGTGAAACATGAAGGAATTAATGCTAACATGATTTTTGTGATATGGGTATTACATTTAAACTCAAGCTAATAAAATATAGGCTGTTATGATATGTGAATTCTTAGTGTTCAGACCTAGAATGTATGGTCACTGTTATATGTCACTTGAAAAATATGGTAATATAGTTATAAATGGTAATATTCTATAAATAATTATTCAAATTAAGCAATCCCTGATAGAACACAGAAGCTCCAAGCAATACACAATTACTCAGAATAATTTTCTGGGTATGGACCACTTTCTGACAAGCTTGGACTAGAAAGGTTTTATGGTTAGTTGCCTTTTCCACAACTTTTCTCCCCCAAGATGGCACTTGCTCAATTGTTTTCCATTGAACTGTACACTAAACCAGAAGAAGCCAGATATTTGGAGAACTATAACGCTAGGATTATGAGACTTGACCCAAGCCAAAGGTGCCCAACATAACATTTCTAGTATGGGGTATACTAATCTCTGCTTTCTTGAGGTAGAACATTACAAGATGGAATGACCCCCTAGAGCAGACGTTATCTAGCACAAATGATCTTGGAGATTTTCTGGAATGATAAGTCATGCAGTGTCAGAAAATCACTATTTATGGTGCCCAGTTACTAAGTGTATATAATTAAATATTAGTCTATGACTACCACAACTTCTCTGTTTAGTCTAAGACAGCAAAATAAACATAAATGATTCCAGTGTAATGATGTATTTACCAGGTGAAATTGAGTCATGGCTATCACTTATGTAATGCTTACCATGCTGCAGATGTGTTGCCTACATTAACTCATTTAATGCTCACAACAGTTCTGTAAGACAGTTACTATTATTATTCTCATTCTGCAGACAAGGACTGTGGGTTAACATGAGGTTAAGTAACTTACCAGGGCCACACAAATATTATATTTCAGGAATTTCAGTTTTTGTTCATGTAGTAGTATCCTAGAACTTACCCTTTTAACTATTACATTGTAGTGGCTTTCTATTATCACCATTATTTGCAGAGTTAGAACTAGTGATACAATAGCATTCCATGGTTGCTTTCTAGGATTATCTTCCTGATAACTGTGGTGTCAGAGAAGTATTCACAAAGGGAAGAGATTCTTATAATGGATTCAGCTGAAAGGAAAACTAGACTTCTTATACCATAGGCAGTTTGACAACGTGTTTTTTTTAATACTGTGGCCATCAGTGATTTTATAATAAATCATAGAAAGGTGGCATGAAATTAAGAATATGTACTAGTTCACAAACATTATATTAAAACCATGAATAACAGTATGACGTTAAATTATGCCCTTTAGTCCACAAATAGTCCAACAGCATGAAATTATATTAAAATGATCAAAATAGATCTCATTTGCTATAGATGGATTGAAAGTAGTGCTGTCAGTCTCTTGGAGAAGTAAAATTACAGATATTCAGGGAAATTTTGGTTTGCATTTAAATATGTGTCTAAGAGAGGTAGTTATAATAGAAATAATTGTGTAAGTAAAATAATACTTACATTGCAACTATAATAATCAATAGAAAAACAATGAAGACACCACAATGGACTCTGGACTGAAGGGCCAGGTGCAAGGTCTCTGCACAATGTGCCCTGTGAGCAAGTTAAACTCGACTAAGCACAGAGAGAGAGAAAAAAGCCCCTTTCTTCTCATAAACTCCCCTCTGACAGCAAGAGCTGAGAAATTCTGCCACCTTAGCCAACAAACTCATGGCAGTCTAAATGAAAGGCTAATTTTTTGATTAAGGGAAACCAGAAATACTGAAACAATTGTGACACAGCCAAAATGACCGTGATCTACCACTCTGAAATATGAATCCATAACTTGGATTTGGAATACTTTCAAAGTTGGCCATCTTAAAAAAAAAGAAAATTTAATAAACTTTTAACTCATTATTGACCAGAGATGTATAATACATCCTTTGTTACCTGAATCTTATTGACCAGAGACATTTCAATATTCACTTACATAACAAATTGCCAGCAACAGTCTTTAGTTTCTGCAAAAATCCCTCAGTCAGTGATGTGTTAATATGAAAATATGAGGGAGACCTTACAGATGCTGGAGGAGTAAGATGTGGAGATCACCTTCCTCCCCACAAATACATCAGAAACACATCTACATGTGGAACAAATCCTACAGAACACCTACTGAACACTGGCAGAGGACCTCAGACTTCCCAAAAGGCAAGAAAATCCCCACATACCTGGGTAGGGCAAAAGAAAAAAACAGAGAAAAAAGAATAGGGATGGGACCTGCACCTCTGGGAGGGAGCTGTGAAGGAGGAAAAGTTTCCACACACTGGGAAGACACTTCACTGATGGAGGTAGGAAGTGGGCAGGGGGGAAGCTTCAGAACTTTGGAGGAGAGCACAGCAACAAGGGTGCAGAGGGCATAGCAGAGACATTCCTGCACGGAGAATTGGTGATGACCAGCACTCACCAGCATGAGAGAATTGGTGGCTCACCCCCCGGGGCCAGGATTCAAGAGGTCAGATCCCAGGAAGAGGACTGGGGTTGGCTGTGTGAAAGCAGTCTGAAAGGGGCTGGTGTGCCACAGCTAGCTGGGAGGGAGTCCAGGAAAAAGTCTGGAACTGCCTAAGAGGCAAGAGACAATTGTTTAGGAGTGCATGAGGAGAGGAGATTCAGAGTACCACAATTGTCATATCAAACAAAATAGGCTTTAAAATAAAGACTATTACAAGGGACAAAGAAGGACATTACATAATGATCAAGGGATCAATCCAAAGAGAAGATATAATAATTGTAAATATATACACACCCAACATAGGAGCACCTCAATACATAAGGCAAATGTTAACAGCAATAAAAGGTGAAACAGACAGTAACACAATCATAGTATGGGAATTTAACACCCCACTTTCACCAATGGACAGATAAACCAAAATGAAAATAAATAAGGAAACACAAGCTTTAAATGACACATTAAACAAGATGGACTTAATTGATATTTATAGGACATTCCATCCAAAAACAACAGAATACACATTTTTCTCAAGTACTCATGGAACATTCTCCAGGATAGATCATATCTCGGGTCACAAATCAAGCCTTGGTAAATTTAAGAAAATTGAAATCATAGCAAGTATCTTTTCTGACAGCAGTGCTATGAAACTAGACATCAATTACAGGGAAAAAACTGTAAAAAATACAAACACATGGAGGCTAAACAATACAATACTAAATGACCAAGAGATCACTGAAGAAATCAAAGAGGAAATAAAAACATACCTAGAAACAAATCACAATGAAAGCATGATGAACCCAAACCTATGAGATGCAGCAAAAGCAGTTCTAAGTGGGAAGATTATAGAAATACAATTCTAACTCAAGAAGCAAAAACAATCTCAAATAAACAACCTAAAGCAATTAGAGAAAGAAGAACAAAAAATCCCCAAAGTTAGCAGAAGGAAAGAAATCATAAAGATTTGACCAGAAATAAATGAAAAAGATATGAAAGAAACAATAGCAAAGATCAATAAAACTAAAAGCTGGTTCTTTGAGAAGATAAACAAAATTGATAAACCATTAACCAGACTCATCAAGAAAAAAGGGAAATGACTCAAATCAACAGAAATAGAAATGAAAAAGGAGAAGTAACAACTGACACTGCAGAAATACCAAGGATCATGAGAGATTACTACAAGCAACTCTATGCCAATAAAATGGACAACCTGGAAGAAATGGACTAATTCTTAGAAAAGCACAACATTCTGAGACTGAACTAGGAAGATATAGAAAATATGAACAGACCAATCACAAGCACTGAAATTGAAACTGTGATAAAAAATCTTCCAACAAACAAAAGCCCAGGACCTAATGGGTTCACAGGCAAATTCTATCAAACATTTCGAGATGAGCTAACACATATCCTTGTCAAACTCTTCCAAAATATAGCAGAGGGAGGAACATTCCCAAACTCATTTTACAAGGCCACCATCACTCTGATACCAAAAGCAGACAAAGGTGTCACAAAAAAAGAAAACTACAGACCAATATCACTGATGAACATAGGTACAAAAATCCTCAAGAAAATACTAGTAAACAGAATCCAAAAGCAAATTAAAAGGATCATGCACCATGATCAAGAGGGGTTTATCCCAGGAATGCAAGGATTCTTCAATATGCAAAAAACAATCACTGTGATAAACCGTATTAACAAATTGAAGGATAATAACAATATGATAACCTCAATAGATGGAGAAAAAGTTTTTGACAAAATTTATCACCCATTTATGATAAAAGCTCTCCAGATAGTAGGCATAGAGGGAACCTACCTCAACATAATAAAGGCCATATATGTTAGACCCACAGCCAACATGGTTCTCAAAGGTGAAAAACTGAAACCATTTCCTCTAAGATCAGGAGCAAGAAAAGGTTGCCCACCCTCCCCCCTATTATTCAACATAGTTTTGGAAGTTTTAGCCACAGCAATCAGAGAAGAAAAAGAAATAAAAGGAACCCAAACTGGATAAGAAGAAGTAGAACTGTCACTGTTTGCAGATGACATGATTCTATACATAGAGAATCTGAAAGATGTTACCAGAAAACTACTAGAGCTAATCAATGAATTTGGTAAAGTAGCAGGATACAAAATTAATGCACAGAAATCTTGCATTCCTGTACACTAACAATGAAAAATCAGAAATTTAAATTAAGGAAACACTCACATTTACCACTGTAACGAAAAGAATAAAATACCTAAGAATAAACCTACCTAAGGAGACAAAAGACCTGCATGCAGAAAACTATAAGACACTGATGAGAGGAATTAAAGGTGATACAAACAGATGGAGATATATACCATGTTCTTGGATTGGAAGGATCAATATTGTAAAAATGTCTATACTAACAAAAGCAATGTACAGATTCAATGTAATCCTTATCACACTACCAATGGCATATTTCACAGAACTAGAAGAAAAAAATTCACAATTTGTATGGAAACACAAAAGTCCCTGAATAGCCAAAGCAATCTTGAGAAAGAAAAACAGAGCTGGAGGAATCAGGCTCCCTGACTTCAGACTGTACTACAAAGCTACAGTAATCAAAATGGTATGGCACTGGCACAAAACTAGAAATATAGATCAGTGGAACAGAAATGAAAGCCCAGAGATAAACCCATGCACATATGATCACCTTATGTTTGATAAGGAGGCAAGAATATACAATGGAGAAAAGACAGCCTCTTCAATAAGTGGTGCTGGTAAAACTGGACAGCTACATGTAAAAGAATGAAATTAGAACACTCCCTAAAACCATACACACACAAAAATAAATTCAAAATGGATTAAAGACCTAAATGTAAGGCCAGACACCATCAAAATCTTAGAGGAAAACATAGGCAGAACACTCTATGACATAAATCACAGCAAGTTCCTTTTTGACCCACCTCCTAGGGAAATGGAAATAAAAACAAAAATAAACAAATGGGACCTAATGAAACTTGAAAGCTTTTGCACAACAAAGGAAACCATAAATAAGATGAAAAGACAACCCTCAGAATGGGAGAGAATATTTGCAAATGACGCAAATGACAGAGGATTAATCTACAAAATGTACAAGCAGCTACTTCATCTCAATATCAAAAAAACAATCAACCCAATCCAAAAATGGGCAGAAGACCTAAATAGACATTTCTCTAAAGAAGATATACAGATTGTCAACAAACACATGAAAGGATGCTCAGCATCACTAATCATTAGAGAAATGCAAATCAAAACTACAATGAGGTGTCACCTCACACCTGTCTGAATGGCCTTCATCAAAAATTTACAAACAATAAATGCTGGAGAGGGTGTGGAGAAAAGAGAACCCTCTTGCACTGTTGGTGGGAATGTAAATTGATACAGCCACTATGGAGAACAGTATGGAGCTTCCTTAAAAAATTAAAAATAGAACTACCATATGACTCAGCAATCCCACTGCTGGCCATATACCCTGAGAAAACCATAATTCAAAAAGAGTCGTGTACCACAGTGTTCATTGCAGCGCTATTTACAATCGCCAGGACATGGAAGCAACTTAAGTGTCCATCAACAGATTAATGGATAAAGAAGATGTGACACATATATACAGTGGAATATTACTCATCCATAAAAAGAAATGAAATGGATTTATTTGTGGTGAGGTAGATGGACCTAGAGTGTGTCATACAGAGTGAAGTTAGTCAGAAAGAGAAAAATGAATACTGTATGCTAACACATATAGATGGAATCTAAAAAAAAAAGGTTCTTAAGAACCTAGGGGCAGGGGCAGGACAGGAATAAAAATACAGATGTAGAGAATGGATTTGAGGACATGGGAAGGGTAAGCTGGGACGAAGTGAGAGTGGCATGGACATATATACACTACCAAATTTAAAATAGATAGGTAGTGGGAAGCAGCCTCATAGCACAGGGAGATCAGCTCCGTGATTTGTGATCACCCAGAGCAGTGGGATAGGGAAGGTTGGAGGGAGATGCAAGAGGGAGGGGATATGGAGATATATGTATACCTATGGCTGTTTTACTTTGTTATATAGCAGAAACTAATACAATATTGTAAAGCAATTATACTCCCATAAAGATGTTAAAAAAAAAAGATACTGCAATGGTAATAAACAATCTTGTAAAAAATATTATAATGAGTTTTATTTGTTTGCTTATTTTTAAAATTTGGGGGAGTGTGGTATTGTGTTTCTTCTTTTAATTATGTATCTGCCTATTACTGAATTCAAGCTCTCAATTCTCACCACATGACAGGCTGATAAATCAAGAGGCAAGTTGGGACAAGGAATAGTGACTTTATTCAGAAAGCCAATAGACTGAGAAAATGGTGAATTAGTATCCCAAAGAACCATCTTGCCCGGGTTTGGATGCTAGTTTCTTTTCTAGAACAATGATGAGGTAGGTGAGGAGGTAAAGTAAAAAGTCAATAAGTTGTTGCAAATATTCCCTAGTTCTGGTCAGACTCCAGAGGGTATGTGTTAATTTCTTCTTTCAAGTGGGGCCTGGTCAGGATGTTTCCTGTTAGCTGAACAAAGGTATTTTAGCCTAATGCTCAGGCATGGAGATAGGTTTCCCGGAGACGAGCCATTATGTATATTTTAAGCTATGGGCAATATCCCCTTAATGATTAACTTGTACCAAAAGCCATAGAATACAAAGGTTAAAGTAAAAGAAGCAGAACCAATATGGAGTCAGATTTGTTATTCCCATTACATGCCTATAAAATGTAAATGTAGATTTTGTCTCATTATATAAGTGGTGTAAGGTAGGAGAAGAGAATTGGGGAAAGCCATATAGATATTATTTTTATTTAAGAACTATACCAATCAGAGGAAGTAATGATCAGCAGTGGAGGGTAGTCACACACAATATATAGATGGAAACAGGGCCCAATAAAATCTGTCATATGGTTGGATGAAAGGTCTCAAGAGGAGACCCAACTACACAGTTTAATTCTCCACCTCTGGAGAAATAAAACCCCTTAGTGATATGAGCAATTAGGCATAACAATGATGATAGTAAACTAAGGTATAAGTCTAGTGAACAATCATGATTGATACGGAGTAAAGACAGGAGATACTGAGGATGATACAAAGAGCACGAAATTTGCTGAGAAAAGGAGACTTTCATTGCTTCTTTTTTAGTTGTTCTCAAATTTTAGCATGTATTAGAATTACCTAGTATGTCTGTTAAAACACAGATTGCTGGGTCTTACCCTCCAAGTAAGTCAGTCTGGGTTAAGGGTTGAGAATTTGCACTTATAACAAATACCTAGGTAATACTGCTGGTGTAGATAATGCTGGTATAGATAAAACACTTGAGAACCACTTTTCTATGTAAATTAGAAACACTGTCTTATTCAGTTTCCCTAGGCAGAAGCTGGTATATTCTTGAATGGACAACCCTAAATTGTCTTTTCTGATCACTATCACTCCAGATACTACCACAGGAGAATGAAGTCAACAAAGCATGGTCTGGAAACAAGGTTGAAATAACAAACATACATGACAGATGATAAAATGCAAGGCAATATGAGGGACCTTCCTAAGACAGCATCCTGAAGTAAACTGCATTTATTTGCATATGAAAAGTGCAATATCAAATAAAAGCAACTTCTTAATTCAGATTTTTCAAATTTCAACCTAAACACACTGACAAAGGCAAGTCAAGAAATCTGTCAAGAAAAGATGAAAGTGATGTTTTAGAGAGAAAAGAAGTTTGTCTTCTGTCACTGTCTTTACAGTGAGGACTAATTGTCCCATGTATGACATGTTTTAAAGCTGTACCTCCTGGTAAGATATGTTTCCCCCAGCTGTATGAATCTCTTTGTGGTTTTGTTTTGTTTGTTTGTTTCTCAAAGAGCAAAGATCATACTCTTGGAGGAAATGTACTATATTTGAAATGGTCTCCAGTTTTCTTTGGAGGGAAAAAAGTGAGTAGCAGTGGGTGAAAATGCACATCATGAAGATTTAGACTGAATAGTTTGAAAAATTTGCTGGAAGATGAGTGAGTCTGTGTGTTGATGGGTACTAAGGAGAAACTCCAGCCCAACCTTCCACTTATTTACCTGAGGATCAAGTATATCTGAGCATGTCTAGAGGTATGGTGTGATGGGTCTGAAAATAGTCTCTTTTGAGAGAGGGAAAAAGACATCCTCTAAGGAAAATAAATCTAGGGAAAGTAGGTACTTCAATTTGATTGAACTAATAGAAATGTTCCATTTATTGAAGACAGAAGGTAATTTTGGATTCTGTCTCTGAGAGTGTTTTCTGTCCATGTATACTCTCTGAGTCCTTGGGAATTCAAACTGAGAAAAATCTTGAAAGTGCTTTTTCACTAAAAAGAGCAACTAAAGCCATTAGGCACACTGGACCACATAAGCTTGGTGCACATGAATGGAGAGTGATTCTAAGGTGGAAAAGAGTGTCCTTCCCACAACAGTAGGGAATGTTGCATGATGAGGCCATGTGGAGAGTGCCAACAAACAGCAGGGGATGGCATGAGCATCACCTGCCGCTATTTGGCATAGAGGAATAATACTGGTTCCAAATAGGAAAACTATTGATATTCCTGTCACAGACAGGAGGTCAAATGTCTTTGTTTGCATAATATTCAAAGAGTAGTCTGTGTTATGTTTTCTACTCAAGCACAGTATAATACTTATGGGTTTGAAATATATATGGGTTTTAAAAACAAGACATACATTTGTTTTACTTGTGGACCTCTAGCATAACATTGCTAACACTGTACTCTAATTTTTGGTTTTCCCCACTAGACAGTGAACTCCTTAAGAACAGAGACCAGATTTTGCATATCTTTATCACTTAGCACCTGACACAGAGGCAGTATTGAAATACATATTTGTGTTAATAGAGAGAAATAAAATCTTGCCTTTACCTCTGCAATTAGTTAGATTGATTATGTTCTCTTGTTACCCGATCACAGAAAAAAAAAAAAAAAAAAGAAATCCCACAAAGTATTCCTAGATGCTTATAATTATTGGTTTTGGGCTTGTACCTCTCTCCAGATTACAAGCTCCTCTAAATCAAGAGCTTATGTTTTGCTGACTACTTCAGAGCTGATGCCTATAACACTGGGTTATCAATATATTTTTACTGCGAAGTATACACAATTGAAAATATAGACCCCTCACTATTTCCCTAAAGTAAGTCATACCAAAAAATGCCATTAACCCTAGGTAAGGATGCAATGGATAATGCAGTCATATACCCTATTCGAATTCCTCCTTTGTTTCAATTTCTGACAGAGAATATTCATTTCCTTTTTTTTTTAGTAATATAGAAATACCTTTAATATCATAAGTGAAAAATAAGTACATGAAATAGAATGCAGGCTATTATGATAGCTATATACATTTATGTAGAGAAGACCAAAAGGAAAAATATAAAGTCATTTGTAATTTATTTGAGGACTGGGGGATTATATATTTCCCCATCTATTTTTCAAAAGTGCACTATTGTTATAATACTTTAATAATAAAAATGTTAATTCAAAGATTATTAATAATATTCTTCACTTATCTCCAGTATGGCTGTAATGTTGGCTGTAAATATGAAACTTTCTTTCACACACCAATATTTTCAAGAATGGAATATTCTCACGCAGTATGTGGTAAGATGCATTATTTCTCTCTGGATTAGGCTGATATATTTTCAATCAAACCTGTTTCCTCTATGAAATTAAGTTTCCACTGGAGACTTTATTCTCACTGTATATAAGCAGTAGTTAACAAAAAGCCATTATTTTGAAATGTCAAGTGCTTCCTATTCTAAGGTGTTTTTATACATTGATAACTTACAATCAGCTTGATTAAAGCACTGAAGCTTAAAAGTGCATTGGGACACCATCTTCATATACACAGGATAAACCCAGAGGTTCAAATACAGAACTTAAACACAGAGGGTCAAATACAGAACTACTATTTCTGAGGGAGGTACCACTTAGGAAAACCATGCTTTTTATGCCAGGAGAGATGTACTTAAATCCAAGGCTTTCATCCCTTGGAAGATGAATGAAGATCCCTTTGTTTTTATCCTTCACCTCCTAGAATTCCCAGAACCTGACGGTAGAGAAATCCGCTTCTCTGGGTTGAGCAGAGAAGGGTGCAAATAGTTTTAGCTCAAACAATAATGCTGTATCCAATTTCATAAACGATTCCACTTTCCTGAGACTTTCTCCTTAAGTCTGCATCTCTTCCTGTGTTCCCTATCTTGATACACGGTTCCATCTTTCAGGAATTTACCTAAGACAAACACTTCACAGATATTACAAGACTTCTCTCTTCTTCATTCAAAAACTGTCAACTTCTGTCAACTAAACCTCTAAAATGATTCTTGAGATGATTCCCTCTTTCTTTCTTTTCTTTTCTTTTTTAACATTTTTATTGGAGAATAATTGCTTTACATATTTGTGTTAGTTTCTGCTGTATGACAAAGTGAATCAGCTATACATATACATATATCCCCATACCCCTCTTTGTGTGTCTCTCTCCCACCCTTCCTATCCCACACCTCTGGGTGGTCACAAAGCACCGAGCTGATCATCCCTGTGCTATGTGTCTGCTTCCAACTAGCTACCAATTTACATTTGGTACTGTATATATGACAGTACCACTGACTCATTTTATCCCAGCTTCCCCTTCCCCTTCCCCATGTCCTCAAGTCCATTCTCAGTATTTTGTTGAGGATTTCCACATCTATGTTCATTAGCGATATTGGCCTGTAGTTTTCTTTTTTTGTGACATCTTTGTCTAGTTTTTGGTATCAGTGTGATTGTGACCTTGTAGAATGAGTCGGGGAGTGTTCCTCCCTCTGCTGTATTTTGGGAGAGTTTGACAAGGATAGATGTTAGCTCTTCTCTAAATATTTGATAGAATTCGCCTGTGAAGCCATCTGGCCCTGGGCTTTTGTTTGTTGGAAGATTTTTAATCACAGTTTTCAATTTCAGTGCTTGTGATTGGTCCGTTTATATTTTCTATTTCTTCCTGGTTCAGTCTCAGAAGGTTGTGCTTTTCTAAGAATTTGTCCATTTCTTTCAGATTGTCCATGTTATTGGCATATAGTTTCTTGTAGTAATCTCTCATGATCCTTTGTATTTCTGCAGTGTCCGTTGTTACTTCTCCTCTTTCATTTCTAACTCTGTTGATTTGAGTCTTCTCCCTTATTTTTCTTGATTAGTCTGGCTAATGGTTGATCAATTTTATCTTGTCAAAGAACCAGTTTTTAGATTTATTGATCTTTGCTATCATTTCCTTCATTTCTTTTTCATTTATTTCTGATCTGATCTTTATGATTTCTTTCCTTCTGCTAACTTTGAGTTTCTTTTGTTCTTCTTTCTCTAATTGCTTTCAGTGTAAGGTTAGGTTGCTTATTTGAGATTGTTCTTGTTTCTTGAGATAGGATTGTATTGCTATAAACTTCCCTTTTAGAACTGCTTTTGCTGCATCCCATAGGTCTTGGGCCATTGAGTTTTCATTGTCATTTGTTTCTAGGTATTTTCTGATTTCCTCTTTGATTTCTTCAGTGATCTCTTGGTTATTTAGTAGTGTATTGTTTAGCCTCCATGCGTTTGTAATTTTTACAATTTTTTTCCTGTAATTGATATCTAGTCTCATAGCATTGTGGTCGGAAAATGTACTTGATACAATTCCAATTTTCTGAAATTTACCAAGGTATGATTTATCCTGGAGAATGTTCCATGAGTGCTTGAGAAGAAAGTGTATTCTGTTGCTTTTGGATAGAATGTCCTATAAATATCAATTAAGTCCATCTTGATTAATATGTCATTTAAAGCTTGTGTTTCCTTATTTATTTTCATTTTAGTTGATCTGTCCATTGGTGAAAGTGAGGTGTTAGGCTCTACTATTATTGTGTTACTGTGGGTTTCCCCTTTTATGGCTGTTAGTATTTGCCTTATATATTGAGGTGCTTCTATGTTGAGTGCATAAAGATTTACAATTTTTATATCTTCTTCTTGGATTGATCCCTTGATCATTATGTAGTGTCCTTCTTTGTCTCTTGTAATAGTCTTTATTTTAAATTTTATTTTGTCTGATATGAGAATTGCTACTCCAGCTTTCTTTTGATTTCCATTTGCATGGAATATCTTATTCTATCCCCTCACTTTCAGTCTGTATGTTTCCCTAGGTCTGAAGTGGGTAGCTTGTAGACAGCATATATATGGGTCTTGTTTTTGTAACCATTCAACGTCTTTTGGTGGGCACATTTAATCCAGTTACATTTAAGGTAATTATTGATATGTATGTTTCTATTACCATTTTCTGAAATGTTTTCAGTTTGTTATTGTAGGTCTTTTCCTTCTCTTGTGTCTCCTGCCTAGAGAAGTTCCTTAGCATTTGTTTTAAAGCTGGTTTGGTGGTGCTGAATTCTCATAGCTTTTGCTTGTCTGTAAAGGTTTTAATTTCTCCATCAAATCTGAATGAGATCCTTGCTGGGTAGAATAATCTTGGTTGTATGTTTTTCCCTTTCATCACTTTAAATATGTCCTGCCAGTCCCTTCTGGCTTGCAGAGTTTCTGCTGAAAGCTCAGCTGTTAACCTTATGGGGATTCTCTTGTATGTTATTTGTTGCTTTTCCCTTGATGAATTTAATATTTGTTCTTTGTATTTAATTTTTGATAGTTTGATTAATATGTGTCTTGGCCTGTTTCTCCATGGATTTATCCTATATGGGACTCTCTGTACTTCCTGAACTTGCTTGACTAGTTCCTTTCCTGTATTAGGGAAGTTTTCAACTACAATCTTTTACAATATTTTCTCAGTCCCTTTCTTTTCCCCCTCTTCTTCTGGGACTCCTATAATTCAAATGTGGGTACATTTAATGTTGTCCCAGAGGTCTCTGAATCTGTCCTCAATTCTTTTCATTCTTTATTTTACTCTGCAGTAGTTATTTCCAGTATTTTATCTTCCAGGTCAGTTATTTGTTCTTCTGCCTCAGTTATTTATGCTATTGATTCCTTCTAGAGAAATTTTAATTTCATTTATTCTGTTTTTCATCATTGTTTGTTTGCTTTTTAGTTCTTCTAGGTCCTTGTTAAACATTTCTTGTATTTTCTCCATTCTATTTCCAAGATTTTGGATCATCTTTACTATTACTCTGAATTATTTTTCAGTTCAACTGCCTATTTCCTCTTCATGTGCTTCGTCTTGTCAGTTTTTACCTTGCTCCTCCATCTGCTGTATATTTCTCTGTCTTCTCATTTTGCTTAATTTACTGTGTTTGGGGTTTCCTATTTGCATGCTGCAAGTTCATAGTTCCTGCTGTTTTTGGTGTCTGCCCCCAGTTGTGAGTTTTGTTCAGTGTGTTGTGCAGGCTTCCTGGTGGAGGGGGTTGGTGCCTGTGTTCTGGAGGGTGGGGATGGATCTTTTCCTTCTGATGGACAGGTCTCCTTCTGGTTGTGTGTTTTGGAGTGTTTGTGAACTTAGTATGATTTTAGGCAACCTCTCTGCTAATGGGTGGGGTTGTATTCTTGTCTTGTTAGATATTTGGCATGGGGTGTCCAGCACTGGAGCTTGCTGGTCATTGAGTTGAGCTGGTTCTTAGTGTTGAGACTGAGATCTCTGGGAGAGCTCTCACTGATATATATTACATGGGGCCGGGAGCTCTCTGGTGGTCCAATGTCCTTAACTTGGCTCTTCCACCTCTGAGGCTCAGGCCTGACACCTGGCTAGATCATCAAGACCCTGTCAGCCACAAAGCTCAGAAGAAAAGGGGGGAAAAAAAGAAAAAAAATAAGTAAAATAAAGTTATTAAAATAAAAACTTAAATATATATATATATGTATATATATATATATATATATATGTCTCCCATCCCTATTTTCTTTCTGTTTTTTCTTTTGTCCTACCCAGGTACATGGGATTTTCTTGTCTTTTGGGAAGTCTGAGAATCTTCTGCCAGCATTCAGTAGGTGTTCTGTAGGAGTTGTTCCACATGTATATGTATTTTTGATGTATTTGTGGCAAGGAAGGTGATCTCCATGTCTTACTCCTCCACCATTTTGAAAGTCCTCCTCTTTTTTACTTTTAGAATTAAAATGTACAGTCTGGAACACCGAATAAAATAAAATGATTATTGCCTGCAGCTTATTTATTTTGAAATGTGCCACATTCTTGGAAGATTCAATTGGTAGACCACAGAAATGATCACTATCAAGTGAACTATTCCTTGATAAGTACCATACAGAATGGAGAATATGGTTGTAAAATGAAAATATTATGAGGTTTATTATTAGTGTATGAGGATAATTTTTACATGTGTCTGTGTGTGAAATCTATTACCCTTGTCTTTATCCAGATTTTTCTATAGGGCAACAATAGAGATGTTATTGTGTGAAACTTGCAAAGAGTTGTTGTTTTATATTTTGGGGAGGACATAGTGACTAACTTGGAAATTACTCTTTAACAATATTTCTCAAGATATTTTATGAAAATGAACAAAATCACATGGAAGCACTTAAAAATTCATAATCCTGAGCCCTACTCTAAATCATTTCACCTAGACCAGAAGCCTCATTCATTTTAGAAATTATTACCGGGTATATTCATACATTCCAAAGTTTGGTGTTGCTACTCTGTTACATAAAATACTCATCAGCTTTTGATTTTCAAATTAAACCAGTATACGTTTTTTATTACTCTTATTATTTTGGAAGACCTAACAGAGGGAAACAGATGATTGATAAGGAGGAACTAAAATATTAATATTTTCTATAATTTAAACACTATGCTAGATTATTTCATAAAAGCTCTTTTTATTAAAACCTAAAAAAACTACATTAATATTTTATTATCTACAGATGAGAAAACTGACACAGAAGAGTTTATTCTTTTATGCTAATACAGTCACAGGATTTCTAAATTGAAGTATAGTTGACTTATAATATTATATTAGCCTCAGGTGTACAACATAATGATTTGATATTTTTATACATTATGAAATGATCACCACTACAGTAAGTCTAGATACCATCTATCTCCATACAATGTTATTACATTATTATTGAATGTACTCCCTATGCTATACATTACATCCCCAGTACTTATTTATTTTATAACTTAAAGTTTGTAAATCTTAATCCCCTTCTCCTATTTTACCTATCTCTGGCAATCATCAGTTTGTTGAATCTGAGTCTCTTTCTGTTTTGCCATGTTTGTGCATTTGTTTTGTTTTGTTCTTAAATATCACACAAAAGCAAAATCATATGTTATTTGTGTTTCTCTGTCTGACTCATTTCACTTAGCCTAATACCGACGCTCTGGGTCCATCATGTTGTCACAAGTGGCAAGATTTCATTTTTCTCCATGGCTGAGTATAATTCCGTAATATATATACCACACCTTTATTCATCTATCAGTGGACACTTAGGTTGCATCTGTATCTTGGGCTATTGTAAATAATACTTCAATGAACATTATGGTACATATATATTTTTGAATTGGTGCTTTTGTTTTCTTCAGAGAAATACCTAGAAGTGGAATTGCTGGATTGTATGGTAGTTCTATTGATATTTTTAATTTAATCCACCAACAGTGCACAAGGGCTCCCTTTTCTCGACATCCTTGCCAACACTTGTTATTTCTTATATTTTTGATAATAACCATTCTGGCAGCCATTGTGGTTTTGATCTACATTTCTCTGATCATTAGTGACTTTGAACATTTTTTGATGTGCCTGTTGGCCATCTGCATGTCTTCTTTGAAAAGTGTCTATTCAGGTCTCCTGCTCATGTTTTTTTAATTGGATTTTTTTAAATTAAGTTGTATGTGTTCTTTATATATATTGAATATTAACTCCATATCATTTGAAATATCTTCTCCCATTCAGTAGGTTCTATATTTTTTTCCTCCTTTGTCATAAATTAATTGACCATAAATGTATGGGTTTATTTCTGGGCCTCTATCCTGTTCCAGTGATCTATGTGTCTGTTTTCATGCCAGTGCCATACCGTTTTGATTACTGGGCCACTCTTTATCTCTCCTTCAATTCTGAATGATAATTTTGCCAGGTAGAGTATTCTGGGTTGTATTTTTTTTTTCCTTTAAGTACTTTAAATATATCATACCACTCTCTCATGGCCTGCATAGTGTCTGCTGAAAAAAATCATCTGATAGCCTTGAAGGGATTCCCTTGTATGTGACTAGTTGTTTTGCTCTTACTGCATTTAAAATTCTATCTATATCTTTAACTTTTGCCATTTTATTATTATATATCTTAGTGTAGATATCTTTATGTTCATCTTTTTTGGGGACTCTCTGTGCTTCCTGGACTGGATATCTGTGTCCTTCCTAAGTTAGGGACATTTTCAGCCATTATTTCTTCAAATACTTTTTTTGCACCTTTATCTCTTCTCTCTCCAGGAACGCTTAATGTGAATATTAGTATGCTTGACATTGTCCCAGAAGTCCCTTAAACTCTTCTCATTTTAATTTTTTTTGTATGTTCTGATTGGTTGATTTCTACTATTTTGTCTTCCAGATTGCTCATACGTTCATCTGTATCATCCAATTTGCTGTCATTTCCCTCTAGTGTATTTTTCATTTCAGTTATTGTATTCTTCAGCTTTGGTAGGTTATTTCTCATATATTCTAACTCTGTTGAATTTTCCACTGTGTTCCTCTATTCTTGTCCCAAGTTCAGTTAGCATACTTATGACCATTACTTTGAACTTTTTATCAGGTAAATTACTTATCTCTGTTTCACTAGAGTTTACTTCTGGGTTTTTATCTTGTTCTTTCATTTGGAACATATTCCTCTTTCTCTTCATTTTCTTTGACTTTTTGTGGGTTTTTTCCCTATGAATTAAGCAAAACAGTTACCTCTATTTCTCTTGAAGGCCAAGATGCTGTAGTGTGGGAGCATTCCCTGTGTAGACTGCCATGTGCTGGATGGCTTTGGCAGGCCAACTGGGGCTGGATAAGATATCAGACAAGGGGAAGAGGGGTCCTGGAGTGCACTGGTCTGGAGCCACTCTGTCAGGATGACTGGAGCTGGAGTGGGCAGTTTTTCTAGGGTGCACCAGCTCAGGCTGAGGTTACCTTAATGGGATGGTTGAAGCTGTAGCAGGTGTGAGCCTGGGCCATGCTGGTTTGGCCTTGGCAGGCTGTCTAGAGCCCCAGGCCCTTGTCAAACTGCTGCCTCTCTTCTGGGACTTGGAGTGCATTTGTGCACGAATCCTTTAATAGGAGGGTCTTGATTTCCTATAGCCCTCCAGCTCTTCTGGATGTATACCCCATTGGTTGTCAAAGCCAGACAAGAGGGGGGTTTATCTTCCTTGTGATGGCCTCCATGGTGGGGTATCTGATGTGGGGTTCAAACTTATCACTCCTTAGAGAAGACCTCCACATTTGTGATATTCCCTCTAACTTATGGGTCACTGTGCTGGGGGTGTGTCTTGACTTGATAGCATCTTTGCCCCTTATGTCCAACTCAATGTAGCTTTATATTTATATCTTAGTTGAAGAGCTATTCTGCTAGTGTTCAGGTCATTCTCAGAGATAGTTGTTCTATATGTTGTTGTAGTTTTGGTGTGTCCATTGGAGGTGACCTCTGGTGCCATCTTGATCCCCCCCCCACAGCTCATAGGATTTCAACTCAGATTCTATACTTCACCTAACCATATATCCTTTTATTTCATCTTTCTGAGCACAAAACAAAAGTCAAGATGTATGAATGATAAATAATAGCACATTTCATGGGAATTCTAAAGAAGCAAAGATCAATGAGGGCTGTAGAGATGAGACCTGAAGTAGGCCTTGAAAATGGGTAGGGATTTCAAATAGGTGTTAATAGCAAAACATGTTAATAGTAAAAGAAGTGATTGATGGGGTGAATATATGCATGCATAGATAAATAAATAAATATAATCTGGGGCATACTAAGTTCTTCATACTAATTGCATAAATGTAAATTTGGGCTCAGTAGCCGACTAAAATACCTACCCAGTATTTCCTTGCAAATTTGAAAATAGTTCTTTATATGACAAATACTATAAGAGATCTATAATATGAATCCATGAAAATTGAAACCCTTTCTTACATAACAGCATATCATCAGTTTGGATTATGCAATGGAACACATTCTAAGTAAGAGAAATGGCATGAGTGATTACAGAGCAATAGGAATGAGAACAACCTACCTAAATAGAACCAGAAAAGTAGCTAGTTTAAACCAAGGTGTTTGGGGAGTAGTAGTAACATATATTTATAACATATCTTATGATTATAAAGCATTTTCATTTCCTTAATCATTTGATTCTCACAAAAGTATTATGAGTTATGAATTATTATTCTAATTTATTTTAAGCTGAGAAAGTTTTTACTTAAATTCATATGTCCTGGAAAAATTAGAGCTTGGATTCCATCACATATTTTTATTTCTGATTAGTCATGTTTTTTTGCTTATACTATGGATACCCCATATTTGAATAGAGAATGGACTCAAGTTATGGAACAAATTAAGTCAATTTATAAATCAGATACTTATTGATTTGCTAAGTAACGAGTCTCTATAAAGATGCTTGACTGGCTTCCCTGATGTCAGCCAAGATTTGATGTCCAATTACAAACTATTATCAAATGTTTTACCCTAAATGTAGTTTCTGCTATATTTTATCTTTGGGATAGTAGCACTAAGTGCTCTTAGAATGAGCTTTATGAAAAACAGTAGGCTTGTGCAGAAGTAGTAGAAAATAGCCAGCTTCCTTTCTTTTTCTTCACAATTTAAAACTGACCCCATAGCCTCTTACTCCCAAAAGCCTCCTCCTTTCTCTATGCTCCAGGTAAGTGCTCAAAACTCAAAGAATTTTAACTGAGAATCTTGATTCTGACCCTTCATCAGCCTTATTCATAATGGCTGTATATACTCTTGTTGGGGGTTGTGCAGGTGGTACAGCTGCTTAAGACAAATTGCTACTGAGATTTTCCTTACTGGACATTTCAGAAAATGTAATAAATTTCTTACTACCACAGCAGTCTTTCTTCTAATTCAATCAGCTCTTCAGTCATTCCAGAGTGAACAATGAGTAGTGAGTGTGTACTGAAGTGATCTGCTGGGGTCTGACCAGATTACTGTCAAAAATAGATGGTGACTGTTTTAGAAATTCTCTGAAAAAGAAGGATAGATCTTTTTTTAAATGGGTAACAAAGAGAAATACTAAAGACACATCAAGTGGGAGGAAATTTTATGAATAAAGATATGGAACTCACAAAGGTGGTGTATTTGGAGGGAAAGAAGCATTTAAAAGGAATACCCAATTGCAAGAAAGCCTAATGTGTGGCCATATTGAAAACACAAGACTATGCATTTGATATCTTGTATTAGACTGTGAGAGTGAGACAGTTACTGATATGAGTCCCCATATCCATAACTCACAGTACTATGATCACCATTTATAATGATTAAGAAAGGGAAACACTATAAATGAGTCACTGAAGACATAATTCTTTAGAGAGGAAATCATTTTTGTTATATCTGATGTTTAAATATCAAGTAAGAAAAAAACAATTTCTCAAATTGGGGATTTTAAAACAATGTTTTGCCTTAAAATGCTCTTGTATGACTGAATTAATAATTTCCCTGTATTACACACAGTTCCCAGACTGGGAGAGAGTTTAGAGCAATTTTATATTTACAGAAAACTTTCATTGCACAGTGTTTCACAGATGAGTGTATGCTTTATGTAGAGGCCATATTAGATCCACTTCTGAAACCCAGTAGACTCCCAATAACATAGAACTGTTCTACCCACAAATTAGGAAACTGTGCTCTCAGAAACAAGTAGCATAGAATGCCTTCAAGGAGAAAAAGATGAAGAAATAAGACTTTCCTACCATATCTGATTTTCGAATATTAGCTTAGAAAGTTAAATGTTTTTATTCAGATAAATGAAGATGGCTACATGGTGAGCTGCATGGGGCTCTATTAAAAAGAAGGAATAATCAATCAATTAATCAGATCTCCTTGGGACAGGAATCAGTTTATCCAGCCCTCTTCCACTACATCTAAATAAGAAAAAGTCAATCAAATGGCTGAGAATGGAGTGATGCAGAACCAGGATGGGCACTAAGAGTGATGACATATAGGGAGTAAATAGAGACCAAGGCTTTAGGAAGTACACAGGACTACCACAAAAGATCTGCAAGAAGATCAAAAGGATAAAGAAAACCTTAGGTGAAATAGCAATGTTTAACTCAATGATCCTAATCTTTTATGAGGGCAAATTCTATTATACCCATAAAGAGTCAAACACCTTTTGACTTCTATAACCCAAGATTCTATAGGCAGGTTGTACATTACAGTGAGTTGAATGATTGGAGAAGAGAAATTTCAATTATGTATTATGAAGGGAAATTGTGCCTAGAAGGGAGAATTATGAAATAAATAATCTGGAGGGAAATAGTATTTTTTGAGTCCTACTGTGACCTGATGAGAATTGGCTAATGTGTAATAAACAAAGAAGTGCCAGCAATGCAAATAAAGTTGAGAAACCGTGAGACAATTTTCATTCCATCAATGCCATTAAAGCTAGTGAGGTTTAAGTTTTGGAAGTTAGAAAACAAAACCTTAAGGATCTTTGGCAGAAGTAAAGAGTAGACAGGTTTGGAATAATATAAATAATTTGAAAAGTATGATGTAAACAAGGAATTTCAAAAATAAAGGCTATAACTATCAAATTGTTTTATTAGATAACATCTGTTAGATATTATGCTAGATGGGAAAGGAAGTTTAAAATGCACAGATGATTCTCAGAGGAGAATATTTCAAGAGGAGCAAAGAAGATATGAAATATTCATACAACTAATTTAAACAACAATGCTTGAGTAGAAGATGAGGTCTGAAAAATCAATAACTAACATAAAGTTAGAGAGAAAGATAGAAACGGAAAATTTGATCTAAATGAAAGAGCATTTTAAAAGGTAGATTAAGGAGAGAAGGATGTAATGATACTGAAAAGGGTAGGAGCTGTTGCATTTTTACTTGGATCTGGAAATAGGAAGAAGAGGGGAGTTGTGATCGGGCAATTATTTACAACACAAATGAATTTCTTACTTGCAGGCAAGTAATTGCCATAGAGACAGACATAATTTAATTTCTTGGCAGTTTTTTCTGCCTTAATAATATAATTCTATTTGATTTAAGTGAGATAATATTTGTAAAACATCTGGCCAAGTAAATATGGATTCACTTTTCTTAAACCCCTACATCAAGGATCTTTGAAAACATTATCAATGTATATACAGTAGAGTTTCTAAATAGTTTTGTTTTGCCTCTCTAGACATCCTAGAAGATCACTAATGTAAATAATCAGTTTTTTAAAAATCTAACTATTAAGTGCTCATATGATTAATATATTTTAAATATCTGGACCATTGTAAAACAATATTAACATGATTTTTCTGAATATTTCAGTAATGGAGGCTTAAGTATCTCTAGGCTGTGCTGTGCAGCTAGACATAACATGTCTCATTGTCACCACATTGTCTCTCTAACATTAATACTCAAAATGATCAGAAGGTAAAACAATTTCAAACTCAGCTAGGAAAATACATGCAGATATTGAGAAAATGAACAATGAATACAACAGAAGAAAATAACACTTTTGCAAAAGTTACATTTATAAAGTATAAAGGAAGATGTAGGGTGACATGTTACAGCAAGAAAAAAATGCAGTTTTCTGAAAGGAAATAGTGAAAAGAAATTAACAAATGGTATTGTTTGAAACATTAAAGAAAAAAAGCTCATGAAATGAGAATAATTATTTTATGTTAGTCCTTAAATGGATGTTCGTGTTGTAAATGTTTATATAATGTATTTTTATCTATATATGTTATTTTAATTGAACTTCTTATCAAAACCTTTCCACACTGCAGAAATAAAAAAGATCATGAGAGATTACTACAAGCAACTCTATGCCAATAAAATGGACAATCTGGAAGAAATGGACAAATTCTTAGAAATGCACAACCTGCCAAGACTGATTCAGGAAGAAATAGAAAATATGAACAGACCAATCACAAGCACTAAAATTGAAACTGTGATTAAAAATCTTCCAACAAACAAAAGCCCAGGACCAGATGGCTTCACAGGCGAATTCTATCAAACATTTAGAGAAGAGCTAACACCTATGTTTCTCAAACTCTTCCAAAATATAGCAGAGGGAGGAACACTCCCAAATTCCTTCTACTAGGCCACCATCACCTTGATACCAAAACCAGACAAAGATGTCACAAAGAAAGAAACCTACAGGCCAATATCACGGATGAAAATAGATGCAAAAATCCTCAACAAAATACTAGCAAACAGAATCCAACAGCACATTAAATGGATCATACACCATGATCAAGTGGGGTTTATTCCAGGAATGCAAGGATTCCTCAATATACGCAAATCTATCAATATGATAAACCATATTAACAAATTGAAGGAGAAAAACCATATGATCATCTCAATAGATGCAGAGAAAGCTTTTGACAAAATTCAACACCCATTTATGATAAAAACCCTGCAGAAAGTAGGCATAGAGGGAACTTTCCTCAACATAATAAAGACCATATATGACAAGCCACAGCAAACATCATCTTCAATGGTGAAAAACTGAAAGCATTTCCACTAAGATCATGAAGAAGACAGGGTTGCCCACTCTCACCACTCTTATTCAACATAGTTTTGGAAGTTTTAGCCACAGCAATCAGAGAAGAAAAGGAAATAAAAGGAATCCAAATCGGAAAAGAAGAAGTAAAGCTGTCACTGTTTGCAGATGACATGATACTATACATAGAGAATCCTAAAGATGCTACCAGAAAACTACTAGAGCTAATCAATGAATTTGGTAAAGTAGCAGGATAGAAAATTAATGCACAGAAATCTCTGGCATTCCTATATACTAAGGATGAAAAATCTGAAAGTGAAATCAAGAAAACACTCCCATTTACCATTGCAACAAAAAGAATAAAATACCTAGGAATAAACCTACCTAAGGAGACAAAAGACCTGTATGCAGAAAATTATGACACTGATGAAAGAAATTAAAGATGTTGCAAATAGATGGAGAGATATACCATGTTCTTGGACTGGAAGTATCAACATTGTGAAAATGATTCTACTACCCAAAGCAATCTATAGATTCAATGCAATCCCTATCAAACTATCACTGGAATTTTTCACAGAACTAGAACGAAAAATTTTGCAATTTGTATGGAAACACAAAAGACCCCGAATAGCCAAAGCAATCTTGAGAACGAAGAAAGGAGCTGGAGGAATCAGGCTCCCTGACTTCAGACTATACTACAAAGCTACAGTAATCAAGACAGCATGGTACTGGCACAAAAAGAGAAAGATAGATCAATGGAACAGGATAGAAAGCCCAGAGATAAACCCACGCACATATGGACACCTTATCTTTGATAAAGGTGGCAGTAATGTACAGTGGAGAAAGGACAGCCTCTTCAATAAGTGGTGCTGGGAAAACTGGACAGGTACATGTAAAAGTATGAGATTAGATCACTCCCTAACACCAAACATAAAAATAAGCTCAAAATGGATTAAAGACCTAAATGTAAGGCCAGAAACTATCAAACTCTTAGAGGAAAACAGGCAGAACACTCTATGACATAAATCACAGCAAGATCCTTTCTGACCCACCTCCTAGAGTAATGGAAATAAAAACAAAAATAAACAAATGGGACCTAATGAAACTTCAAATCTTTTGCACAGCAAAGGAAACCATAAGCAAGACCAAAAGACAACCCTCAGAATGGGAGAAAATATTTGCAAATGAAGCAACTGACAAAGGATTAATCTCCAAAATTTACAAGAAGCTCATGCAGCTCAATAACAAAAAAACAAACAACCCAATCCAAAAATGGGCAGAAGACCTAAATAGACATTTCTCCAAAGAAGATATACAGACTGCCAACAAACACATGAAAGAATGCTCAACATCATTAATCATTAGAGAAATACAAATCAAAACTACAATGAGATATCACCTCACACCAGTCAGAATGGCCATCATCAAAAAATATACAAACAATAAATGCTGGAGAGGATGCAGAAAAAAGGGGACACTCTTGTACTGCTGGTGGGAATGTGAATTGGTACAGCCACTATGGAGAACAGTATGGAGGTTCCTTAAAAAACTACAAATAGAACTACCATATGATCCAGCAATCCCACTACTGGGCATATACCCTGAGAAAACCATAATTCAAAAAGAGTCATGTACCAAAATGTTCATTGCAGCTCTATTTACAATAGCCCAGAGATGGAAACAACCTAAGTGCCCATCATTGGATGAATGGATAAAGATGTGGCACATATATACAATGGAATATTACTCAGCCATAAAAAGAAACGAAATTGAGCTATTTGTAATGAGGTGGATAGACCTAGAGTCTGTCATACAGAGTGAAGTAAGTCAGAAAGAAAAAGACAAATACCGTATGCTAACACATATATATGGAATTTAAGAAAAAAAAATGTCATGAAGAACCTAGGGGTAAGACAGGAATAAAGACACAGACCTACTGGAGAACGGACTTGAGGATATGGAGAGGGGGAAGGGTGAGCTGTGACAGGGTGAGAGAGAGTCATGGACATATACACACTAACAAACGTAAGGTAGATAGCTAGTGGGAAGCAGCCGCATGGCACAGGGATATTGGCTCGGTGCTTTGTGACAGCCTGGAGGGGTGGGATAGGGAGGGTGGGAGGGAGGGAGACGCCAGAGGGAAGACATATGGGAATATATGTATATGTATAACTGATTCACTTTGTTATAAAGCAGAAACTAACACAGCATTGTAAAGCAATTATACCCCAATAAAGATATTAAAAAAAAAAAAAGAATTTCAGGTCCAAATGCTTTCACTAGTAATATATAATATATTTGATGTGCACCCTTGGGTATATTCTCATTTGTGAAGAATTTAATGCAACACATCAATTATTCTGGACACAAATGAATTGCCACCCCTAGGTGGTAAGTCTCGGGAAGTAAGTATTTTGTCTTATCAGATTTCATCACTACAATTAAGTTATTATGGAGCTCTACTGTAACTATTTTAATTTCACTACCCTTACCCATAAGCATCAAGATCACCTTCTCTTCCATGTGTGGAGCTATTATAAAACCAAATGAGTAGTTTTAGCTGAATTTGCCTTTTAGTGGTGTCACAAAGCAATATAGCCTGAGTTTAAATATGAGTGGTTAGATTGAAGAAACTTTTTGGTGCCTGGTGGGGTCATATGAGGGAACTAAGATGGAGAAAGGAGACCTGGCCTGGGACTGAGTTCAGAAATAGGCTGTTCAGCTTTGGATAATCACTTAAGCATAATTACCTCATCCTTAAAATAAAATGAGTGATATTTAAGGAAGCTTCTAATTTTATAAACTACTAGACAAATATTGTGTGTGTGTTTTTCTAAACAGGTAAATACAAACTCAATATCATCTTGTATAATGTTTTGGAAATAACTAACCTTGGTTAAAAATCTGACCTGTGAAATTTTAATCTCCAAAGTAACATGATGAATAGAAACAACACACATACACAGATACAAAGGTGATATATATACATACACATACACACACACAGGTACACACACAGATGTGAATGTATACTATAAATTTATATATATAATTTATGATTGTAAAATAATGGATTTATATGTCAATATTGAAAATAAATGCAATAGGTTATTTGAAAAATAAATTTCTTATGCTAAACATGAATAGAATATTTAAGATTAAGTTATGTTTCAAACTGAAAAACTATGTAAACCTTTGTACTTCTCACTGGATTTTCATGATGATATGATGTTGTTTATATACACTAAGGTTATTCTAGGTATCTCAGCACCAGTCTTATTTCAAATGTGTTTTCCTATTTTAAAACCTTATGTCATATAGCATTTCCATATACAGTAATTGGCTTAAGCAATCTGGTCATTATATTTCCACCACGTGTAAATCTACCTTGTATTCACTTAAGGCAGCTAATTGCTAGAAGTGAGAAGCATGCCAATTACATTCTCAATATACTCTGAGAAGGGTATGCTGGGTAAGTCACTTTCTGTGTATTTTACTCTACATTTTGATAAAAGTCAATATTTAAAATCTTTCTGAGAGTGTGTGTTGTACATTTGAGACTCTTTAAGTAGAGTTCATTCCTACCAAATAAATTAGTAAAAATCTTTAAAAAATAAATAAATAAAAGTATTTCCAACAGTTTAAATGCCTGTGTTACTACGTTCATTCACTAATAACTTCATCTAAGATATTGCTGTTTAATCATTAAGCAAAATCTTGGATGTGAACAGAGATACCTAATAGCACTCCCTTTTTTTTTTGCTTTGAGATTTGTTTTTTACAGTAAATAGCAACTTGCCATGCAACAATAAAGAAAATACAAAAGGCAAAAAGAGAGTTTCTGTACAGCATTTCAAGGCAATTTGGAAAGTCATAGGTTCATCATATAAATAATGGCTTCTGAGATTTGATCCTTAGAGTTTCATAAAAATAGTTTTTCAGTAGTTATTTTTGAAGCACTCATTAAGAGAAAGAATTCTAGACATGGCTTGAGTTTTGTACTACACAAATAATATATTTTAAAGGTACAAGGAATACATAGCAAATATTTAGCTACATGACTTGATTTACAATAATATTTGAAGGAATCTTGAGGAAAAGGATACTATGCTTATGACACTCAGGTGGTGTTTTTGAAACATATAAGTGGTCAATTCTCCATTTTACCTTCCCTGATTGTACTGACAGTACATGTACAATTTCAAGCTACTCGATTTTAAGGAAAAATGCTCTGCAACCTCAGTATTAGATCCAAGGTGAAAACAATATTTACAAGGACATAAATGCTAAAATGTCCTATGTCTAATATTTAATCACAAGACAAAATGTGTTGGTAAAAGAGTGTTCACTATGTTCTTTACAAGATGATTTATTTTTAGAATAAGTAATAGCTATCATGTTACATGTAATAACTGTGTTTTAATGTGGTTGTTGAGCTCCAAAAATTTGAGGTCTTTTTTTCTCACACTCATTTGCTCATTTTTCATTTCTCATTCTTTTTTTCTCATTCTCAAACCACTCACTGTGGTAGTGGTGTCAGGGGGGTGGGGGAGGGGAGTATGATATTGAAAATTGTCAATCAGTTACCAGCTAAACATTTAGAAAGAGACCTTCACATTTCCTAGTGACAGACTACAAAATTTATCATTTATCTGTGCACTCTGAAGTAATGCAAAATTCCCCACAATGGGCTATCAGTAACTCGACTGGCCTTGCTAGGGTATTACAAGAAATTCTTTATCACACTCTGAAAGTTTCCACAGTGTCGTGTATTCTGAACTTGGACATTAAAAAGAGATAAAAGCATTTACTTTCCCCCTTTGATCTGTCAGTAGTTTAAAAACCAGAAAATAACTTTACTACTCTTCCAGAGATCCATCCAGACACACACAAAGCCTTGGTTTTCACTCAGTGTCACTGTCAGCCTACAATGAATTAAATATCAAAATTGAATTCTTGGTTTTTAGTCCCCGGTTGTAACTAACAGATCTGCAATTACTCCCTGACCACACACACCCTGATTCCCATCTTTCTCTTCTTGCATTGCCTTGCTTTTCTTGTGACAAATTCTGTGTGATTAAAAATGAAAAGAAAAATAAGAGGTGAAATGGAAGAAAATAGGACAGAATAAATTTTATCTACTTTGTTGGCTTTTTAAAGAAATCACAGATCAATCCACTTGATACCGAGCAGGGTTCTTGACCTTCCCCAATCAATACAAATTGACTAAAGGCAAGACAAGAAATTCAGGCAAGGCTTTATTGGGGCCCCTGCTGCAGCAGGGGGGAGCTACAACAAGCAACATGTTCCCTTGCTTGCTTTCTCGCTGAAGGGAGCAAGCTTTCTCCTTATATGGGGTGAGGGTAGGGGTGTGTCCAGGGGTTGGGCCGGAGGGGTGGCTTAGGTGTTTTGCCCACTCCCTAGGTAGTGGTATGTGCATGGGCATACGCAGTACACTGCTTTTGCTCCAGGCTCTTAAAAATTGGCAGTTGGGTTTTTAGGTCTCTTTTTATCTTTTGTCCAGAATTTGCCCCAACTGTGCATGCATGCAGTTATTTTTTGTCCCATATAGTTGCTTTGTATTTTATTGCTAAAGGAGAGGTGGGTCCAGGTACAAGCATTGCAACACTGCAGCAAAGGGTCCCAGGTCCCAGCCTGTCTCACACTGAGACACACAAGGTTTGAAAATTTCACTTCAAATACTGAATTAATGTTATCTCATTATTTTGTCCCTCACATTTGAAGGTATTTGGCATAAAGGATGACATGTGAAAATAAATTTAATTCAATTCCTTATTCTAGCTATGTTGCTGATCGTCCTGGTAAGAAAAATGATGTTTTACCATGATTAAAATGTTTTCTATCTTGCCCTATGATCATCTCATTTTCCCTTAAGAAGTAAAAAAGAGTCTCTGTATATATTGCCAAATCCTTTACATTCCTTAAGCTGTCCTTTGAAGCATTTTAAGTCCATTACATTAGATTAAGTAGAGGATATAATGTGGTAAGATCTAGCTCTATAGACTACTTTATGTGTCCAGTTTGTTTAATTTTCATTTCAAGCTTAAAATGATGTGATTTCACTTCCTTCTCTTGATATTGCTATAAATATCGTGGCTTTGGTTGCAAAACATGCAAAAATTTTAACCTTAGGCAAATGAGTGTAAACTAAGGCCTAATGTGGGGTCTGAAAAATGGAGTGGTGTAAATGATTAAAGGTACTAATCACACTTTAGGAATGATTACTTTTAGAAGAAGGGAAATTTCCCAACATTCTAAATGCAATCAGAATTCTCTGTATGTTAATTTCTTAGTGAGAAAACTATGGTAATTATTATAAATGACAAAATAGAGGCAGAGCACTTATCAAGAAAAGTAATTTTTTAGCTAAATTCTAAAAAAATTGTTCTAAAACAAATGCTTTGTTTTGTATGACATGGTATAATAGCTCCTATGCATAAAAAGTCTAAATTTAAGTAGATATCTCAAGACTACACATATATGACAATAAAAAATGTGTGATAGTAATAATAATGTTAGTGTTAAATATATTCTAAGTGTGTCAGGCTGAGTCAGTATGTTACTGGCAGCATTGAGATGAACCTCAATCAGATGATTGAGGTTCAACTCTAGAAGTCTCCAGGCAGGATCAATGTCTGTAAGCTGGAAGGTAGTGCAATTTTTCCTCAGGGATCTCTGTTGAGGATGAAGTAAGATTCTAAATAGCAACTAGAGACAGTAGACAGATTTTCTCAGGATTTCAACTAAATAGAGAGATGTTCATTGCAGTATTCCAGTCCAGGTAAATCAAGGAAACAGGGGCTTCCCTGGTGGCGCAGTGGTTGAGAGTCCGTCTGCTGATACAGGGGACACGGGTTCATGCCCCAGTCCGGGAAGATCCTACATGCTGCAGAGCAGCTGGGCCCGTGAGCCACGGCCGCTGAGCCTGCGTGTCCCAAGCCTGTGCTCCGCAATGGGAGAGGCCACAGCAGTGAGAGGCCGGCGTAACCCACCCCCCCCCAAAAAAAAGAAATCAGGACAAAATAGCGTACCAAAGATTGATGGGAATGTTTTGGGGGATGAAATTAGGGAATATATAATAAGTGAATATTGAGGACCTTACTCCAGAGTGTCTTATATGGACTTGAAAAAGCAAGACTACGTGAGCATTCACAACTGAGGTCAGCTGGAATTCCTTTTCCATTTCCTAGTTTGACTGCAATGCATTCACTACCCAAGTGAAGCTGAGTCTCGAAGTGGAATTTCTTCAGTAAGTGCAACTCCTCATGTATGAGAAACTTATTTGGGCAGATGCTTTTCAAAATTATTGAGTTCTTTAAGAATACAACTCTTTAACAGAAATTCATCACTCAACAGTCTGTGTTTCACAGTTTATTTTATAGAGATTGTACACTGGTGGCCTGTTGGCCAAATTCAATCTGTGAAACTGCTTTATTTAGACTTTACAGTGATTTAAACTATTTTGAAATAATTCCAATTTTAAAAATCAGATAAATATGTGGATATCAGGCTCTTGGTGAGAAATTGGTTATGGTGTGCTCATATTTCTACATGATAAGTATCAAAGTGATTGAAGTTCATACTCTCTAGTTAACCATGAGCCTCATCATTCTTACACGTAATCAGTTTTACACATTTATGTTAATTTAACTACCAGTCACTTGGGGCTTTGTTTTTTTTAACTCTAAGCTTATAATATTTGCTTCTCACTTTTTTCTTTATATTCTCTGGCTTTATTAAACCAGAAATATCTCCTTCATTTGCTAGACTCTTCAAATTATAAGATTTGCCTGTTATAGAAAGAATCTCCATCTGGAAAAACTCACAGTCTACGAGTGCATGGTCAAAAGTGGTATAGTATCATGTCAGTTGCTTGGGTTTGAGTCACAGGTCCAAAACGTGCATCCCCTATGACACTAGCAATTTCCTTAACTACACTAAACCTCAACTACTTCATTTGTGAAATGGAGAAAATTAGTATTATAGTGAAATATTTTGTAATATTTGTGTGTATATATGTGTGTGTATATATGTGTATATAAATATGCATATATTTGAATACATCATGTTGTAATATGATATAATTATGAGATAGTATAGATAATGATAATATAATATGTTACAGAGTAATAATGTTAATGATAACAATAATATCTAACATGTACTGAATGCTTTACTATATGCCCAGCACTTCTCTAAGTGCTCTGTATCTGCGTCTTATCTATTCATGATAGCACCTTGTGAGCTTGGTATTATTATTGTCATCTACATTTATAGATGAGGATTTAAAGCCAGTACTCTGACTCCAGAGGCTCTATTAATGCTTGCAAAGATTTTAACAAAGTACGTGAGATATGATTTTCTAAGGGAAACAGGGGTTTTGATTTTTTTTTTTACAGTCAATTAATTACACTATCTGTATAATGCTAAAATATCTGGAAAAGACACTAAGAGAAGAAAGTCCTTTATAACAGTTGCCTACTTTCACATCCTAGAAGAAGCAAAGCATATCATGTTAGACCTACATTAGCATCAAGATTAAGAAACCCAGTTAATAGTAGAGTTATTAAATTGCTTAGTTAAATAAATGTTTTTGAGTGTTAACTGCTGTGATATTCATTTCCAAAGTAATCTAACATTGAAGCTGTGTCTACGGTGGGAAATCTAAAGCCAATTACATTTTTTTGAAAGAAAAACAATAGGGATGGGCTTGAGGTCAGTAAAGCAGTGATCTGTAAAATATTCACTTTTAGAACTGACAAAATCCAGGGACTTCATCCTTTAAATAAAATCACACAAAATCTTGTTTATGCAAATGAGAGCCAGACTGCCACTAATTAAATGATTTTCTATATGAAAAAGTCTACTCCAAGAGCTCTTCATCTCCTAAAAATTCTGGTTTGAAGCTGTTTAAATGAAGGTCTTAGAAAACTTTTGACAAAACCATTTGGTTGAGTATCTCCCTATGAATGCAATGTGAAAAACCCAAATTTGTGACTTCATATTAAGCTAACTACAGTAATGATAACGCTAGAGGCAGAGCACTTATCTAGGAAAAGAGAATCAGAGAAAATATTCCCCCCACCCCAACTAAATCCTGTGTTCTTGCCATTTCTTTTTTCTTTTCTTTTTTTTTTTACATCTTTATTGGAGTATAATTGTTTTACAATGGTGTGTTAGTTTCTGCTTTATAACAAAGTGAATCAGTTATACATATGTTCCCATATCTCTTCCCTCTGGCATCTCCCTCCCTCCCACCCTCCTTATCCCACCCCTCTAGGTGGTCATAAAGCACCGAGCTAATCTCCCTGTGCTATGCAGCTGCTTCCAACTAGCTAGCTATTTTACGTTTGGTAGTGTATATATGTCCATGCCACTCTCTCTTTGTCACAGCTTACCCTTCCCCCTCCTCATATCCTCAAGTCCATTATCTAGTAGGTCTGTGTCTTTATTCCTGTCTTACCCCTAGGTTCTTCATGACAGTTTTTTTTCTTAAATTCCATATATATGTGTTAGCATACAGTATTTGTCTTTCTCTTTCTGACTTACTTCACTCTGTATGACAGACTCTATGTCCATCCACCTCATTACACATAGCTCAATTTTGTTTCTTTTTATGGCTGAGGAATATTTCACTCTATATATGTGCCACATCTTCTTTATCCATTCATCCGATGGTGGACACTTAGGTTGTTTCCATCTCTGGGTTATTGTAAATAGAGCTGCAATGAACATTTTGGTACATGACTCTTTTTGAATTATGGTTTTCTCAGGGTATATGCCCAGTAGTGGGATTGCTGGGTCATATGGCAGTTCTATTTGTAGTTTTTTAAAGAACTTCCATACTGTTCTCCATAGTGGCTGTACCAATTCACATTCCTACCAGCAGTGCAAGAGTGTTCCCTTTTCTCGACACCCTCTCCAGCATTTACTGTTTGTATATTTTTTGATGATGGCCATTCTGACTGGTGTGAGATGATGTCTCATTGTAGTTTTGATTTGCATTTCTCTAATGATAAATGGTGTTGAGCATCCTTTCATATGTTTGTTGGCAGTCTGTATATCTTCTTTGGAGAAATGTCTTTGTAGGTCTTCTGCCCATTTTTGGATTGGGTTGTTTGTTTTTTTGTTATTGAGCTATATGAGCTGCTTATAAACTTTGGAGATTAATCCTTTGTCAGTTGCTTCACTTGCAAATATTTTCTACCATTCTGAGGGTTGTCTTTTGGTCTTGTTTATGGTTTCCTTTGCTGTGCAAAACGTTTTAAGTTTCATTAGGTCCCATTTGTTTATTTTTGTTTTTATTTCCATTTCTCTAGGAGGTGGGTCAAAAAGGATCTTGCTGTGATTTATGTCATAGAGTGTTCTGCCTATGTTTTCCTCTAATAGTTTGATAGTTTCTGGACTTACATTTAGGTCTTTAATCCATTTTGAGCTAATTTTTTTGTGTGGTGTTAGGGAGTGATCTAATCTCATACTTTTACATGTACCTGTCCAGTTTTCCCAGCACCACTTATTGAATAGGCTGTCCTTCCTCCACTGTATATTCCTGCCACCTTTATCAAAGATAAGGTGACCATATGTGTGTGGGTTTATTTCTGGGATTACTATCCTATTCTATTGTTTTGTGTTTCTGTTTTTGTGCGAGTACCATACTGTCTTGATTACTGTAGCTTTGTAGTATAGTCTGAAGTCAGAGAGCCTGATTCCTCCAGCTCCGTTTTTTGTTCTCAAGATTGTTTTGGCTATTCGGGGTCTTTTGTGTTTCCATACAAATTGTGAAATTTTTTGTTCTAGTTCTGTGAAAAATGCCAGTGGTAGTTTGATAGGGATTGCATTGAATCTGTAGATTGCTTTGGGTAGTAGAGTCATTTTCACAACGTTGATTCTTCCAATTCAAGAACATGGTATATCTCTCCATCTATTTGTATCATCTTTAATTTCTTTCATCAGTGTCTTATAATTTTCTGCATACAGGTCTTTTGTCTCCTTAGGTAGGTTTATTACTAGATATTTTATTATTTTTTTGCAATGGCAAAAGAGAGTGTTTTCCTGATTTCACTTTCAGATTTTTCATCAATACTTTATAGGAATGCCAGAGATTTCTTTGCACTATTTTTGTATCCTGCTACTTTACCAAATTCATTGATTAGCTCTAGCAGTTTTCTGGTAGCAGTTTTAGGATTCTGTATGTATAATATCATGTTATATGCAAACAGTGACAGCTTTACTTGTTCTTTTGCTATTTTGATTCCTTTATTTATTTTTCTTCTCTGATTGCTGTGGCTAAAACTTCCAAAATTATGTTGAATAAGAGTGGTGAGGGTTGGTAACCTTGTCTGTTCCTGATCTTAGTGGAAATGGTTTCAGTTTTTCACCATTGAGGATGATGTTGGTGGTGGATTTGCCATATATGGCCTTTATTTTGTAGAAGAAAGTTCCCTCTATGCCTAATTTCTGCAGGGTTTTTATCATAAATGGGTGTTGAATTTTGTTGAAAGCTTTCTCTGCATCTATTGAGATGATCATATGTTTTTCCTCTTTTAATTTGTTAATATGGTGTATCACGTTGATTGATTTACGTATATTGAAGAATCCTTGCATTTCTGGAATAAACCCCACTTGATCATGGTGTATGATCCTTTCAATGTGCTGTTGGATTCTGTTTGCTAGTATTTTGTTGAGGATTTTTGCATCTATGTTCATCAGTGATATTGGTCTGTAGTTTTCTTTCTGTGTGGCATCATTGTCTGGTTTTGGTATCAAGGTGATGGTGGCCTTGTAGAATGAGTTTGGGTGTGTTCCTCCCTCTGCTATATTTTGGAAGAATTTGAGAAGGAAAGGTTTTAGCTCTTCTCCAAATATTTGATAGAATTCGTCTGTGAAGCCATCTGGTCCTGGGTTTTTGTTTGATGGAAGATTTTTAATCACAGTTTCAATTTCAGTGCTTGTGATTGGTCTGTTCATATTTTCTATTTCTTCCTGATTCAGTCTTGGCAGGTTGTGCCTTTCTAAGAATTTGTCCATTTCTTCCAGGTTGTCCATTTTATTGGCATAGAGTTGCTTGTAGTAATCTCTCATGATCTTTTGTATTTCTGCAGTGTCAATTGTTACTTCTCCTTTTTCATTTCTAATTCTATTGATTTGAGTCTTCTCCCTTTTTTTCTTGATGAGTCTGGCTAATGGTTTATCAATTTTGTTTTTCTTCTCAAAGAACCCGCTTTTAGTTTTATTGATCTTTGCTATCATTTCCTCCATTTCTTTTTCATTTACTTCTGATCTTATTTTTATGATTTCTTTCCTTCTGCCAACTTTAGAGTTGTTTTGCTCTTTCTGTAATTGCTTTAGGTGCAAGGTAGGTTGTTTATTTGAGGTGTTTTTTGTTTCTTCAGGTAGAATTGTATTGCTATAAACTTCCCTCTTACAGCTGCTTTTGCTGCACCCCATAGGTTTTGGGTCATCATGTCTCCATTGTCATTTGTTTCTAGTTTTTTTTTTATTTCCTCTTTGATTTCTTCAGTGAGCACTTCGTTAGTAAGTAGTGTATTGTTTAGTCTCTGTGTGTTTGTATTTTTTACAGATCTTTTCCTGTAATTGATATCTAGTCTCATAGCATTGTGTTTGGGAAAGATACTTGATACAATTTTAATTTTCTTAAATTTACCAAGGCTTGATTTGTGACCCAAGATATGATCTTTCCTGGAGAATGTTCCATGAGCACTTGAGAAAAATGTGTATTCTGTTGTTTTTGGATGGAATGTCCTACAAATATCAATTAAGTCCATCTTGTTTAATGTGTCATTTCAAGGTTGTGTTTCCTTATTTATTTTCATTTTGTATGATATGTCCATGGGTGAAAGTGGGGTGTTAAAGTCCCCTACTATGAATGTGTTACTGTCAATTTCCCCTTTTATGGCTGTTAGTATTTGCCTTATGTATTGAGGTGCTCCTATGTTAGGTGCATAAATATTTACAATTGTTATATCTTTTTCTTGGATTGATCCCTTTATCATTATGTACTGTCCTTCTTTGTCTCTTCTAATAGTCTTTATTTTAAAGTGTATTTTGGCTGATATGAGAATTGCTACTCCAGCTTTCTTTTGGTTTCCATTTGCATGGAATATCTTTTTCTATCCCCTTACTTTCAGTCTGTATGTGTCTATAGGTCTGAAGTGGGTCTCTTGTAGACAGCATATATATGGGTCTGGTTTTTGTATCCATTCAACCAATCTTTATCTTTTGTTGGGAGCATTTAGTCCATTTACTTTTAAGGTAATTATCGATATGTATGTTCCTATTCCCATTTTCTTAATTGTTTTGGGTTCATTTTTGTAAGTCTTTTCCTTCTCTTTTGTTTCCTGCCTAGAGAAGTTACTTTAGAATTTGTTGTAAAGCTGGTTTGTTGTTGCTGAACTCTCTCAACTTTTGCTTGTCTGTAAAGATTTTAATTTCTCCATCAAATCTGAATGAGATCCTTGCTGGGTAGAGTAATCTTGGTTGTAGGTTTTTCTCCTTCATCACTTTAAATATGTCCTGCCACTCCCTTCTGACTTGCAGAGTTTCTGCTGAAAGATCAGCTGTTAACCTTATGGGGATTCCCTTGTGTGTTATTAGTTGTTTTTCCCTTGCTGCTTTTAATATGCTTTCTTTGTATTTAATTTTTGACAGTTTGATTAATATGTGTCTTGGCATATTTCTTCTTGGATTTATCCTGTATGGGACTCTCTGTGCTTCCTGGACTTGGTTAACTATTTCCTTTCCCATATTAGAGAAGTTTTCAACTCTAATCTCTTCAAATATTTTCTCAGTCCCTTTCTTTTTCTCTTCTTCTTCTGGGACCCCTATACTTTGAATGTTGGTGTGTTTAATGTAGTCCCAGAGGTCTCTGAGACTGTCCTCAGTTCTTTTTTCTTTATTCTGCTCTGCAGTAATTATTCCCAGTATTTTATCTTCCAGGTCACTTATCCATTCTTCTGCCTCAGTTATTCAGCTATTGATCCCATCTAGAGTACTTTTAATTTCATTTATTGTGTTGTTCATTGTTTCTTGTTTCTTCTTTAGTTCTTCTAGGTCCTTGTTAAATGTTTCTTGCATTTTGTCTATTCTATTTCCAAGATATAGGATCATCTTTACTATCAATATTCTTAATTCTTTCTCAGGTCGACTGCCTATTTCCTCTTCCTTTGTTAGGTCTGGTGGGTTTTTATCTTGCTCCTTCATCTGCTGTGTGTTTTTCTGTCTTCTCATTTTGCTTATCTTACTGTGTTTGGGGTCTCCTTTTTGGAGGCTGCAGGTTCTTAGTTCCCATTGTTTTTGGTGTCTGTCTCCAGTGGCTAAATTTGGTTCACTGGGTTGTGTCAGTTTCCTGGTGGAGGGGACTAGTGTCTGTGTTCTGGTGGATGAGGCTAGATCTTGTCTTTCTGGTGGGCAGGTTCACGTCTGGTGGTGTGTTTTGGGGTGTCTGTGGACTTATTATCATTTTAGGCAGCCTCTCTGCTAATGGGTGGGGTTGTGTTCCTGTCTTGCTAGTTGTTTGGCATAGGGTGTCCAGCACTGTAACTTGCTGGTCATTGTATGAAGCTGGGTGCTGGTGTTGAGATGGAGATCTCTGGGAAATTTTTGCCATTTGATATTATGTGGAGCTGAGAGGTCTCTTGTGGACCCGTGTCCTGAAGTTGGCTCTCCCACCTCAGAGTCACAGCACTGACTCCTGGCTGCAGCCCCAAGACCTTTCCATCTACATGGCTCAGAATAAAAGGGAGAAAAAGTAGAAAGAAAGAAAGAAAGAAAGAAAGAAAGAAAGAAAGAAAGAAAGAAAGAAAGAAAGAAAGAAAGAAAGAGAAAGAAAGAACAAAAGAAAGAAGGAAAGAAAGGAGGGAGGCAGGGAGGGAGGGAAGGAGGAAAGAAGGAAGGAAGGAGGGTAGGAAGGAAAGAAAGAAAGAAAGAAGATAAAATAAAATAAAGTAAGATAAAATAAAATAAAGTTATTAAAATAAAAAAAATTAAGAAGAAGAAAATTTTAAAGAAAAAACAAACAAACAAACAACAACAAATGGACAGATAGAACCCTAGGACAAATGATGGAAGCAAAGCTATACAGACAAAATCTCACACAGAAGCATACACATACACACTCACAAAAAGAGGAAAAGTGGAAAACATCATAAATCTTGCTCTCAAAGTCCACCTCCTCAATTTGGGATGATTCGTTGTCTATTCTTGTATTCCACAAATGCAGGGTATGTAAAGTTGATTGTGGAGCTTTAATCCGCTGCTTATGAGGCTGCTGGGAGAGATTTCCCTTTGTCTTCTTTGTTCTCACAGCTCCCAGGGCTTAGCTTTGGATTTGGCCCCACCTCTGCGTGTAGGTCGCCAGAGGGCGTCTGTTTTTCGCTCAGAAAGGATGGGGTTAAAGGAGCAGCTGCTTCGAGGATTCTGGCTCACTCAGGCTGGGGGGAGGGAGGGGTACAGAGTGTGGGGCGAGCCTGCGGTGGCAGAGGCCGGCGTGAAGTTGCACCAGCCTGAGGCGCACCATGCTGCGTTCTCCCGGGGAAGTTGTCCCTGGATCCCGGCACTCTGGCAGTGACGGGCTGCACAGGCTCCCCGGAAGGGGGGTGTGGATAGTGACCTGTGGTCGCACACAGGCTTCTTGGTGGCAGCAGCAGCAGCCATAGCTTCTCATGCCCACACTTTTAGCCACAGCTCATGCCCATCTCTGGAGCTCCTTTAAGCAGCTCTCTTAATCCCCTCTCCTCGCACACCAGGAAACAAAGAGGGAAGAAAAAGTCTCTTGCCTCTATGGCAGCTCCAGACTTTTCCCTAGTCTGCTTCATGGCTAGCCGTGGTGCACTAAGCCCCTGCAAGCTGTGTTCATGCTGCCAACCCCAGTCCTCTCCCTGCGCTCTGACCAAAGCCCAAGCCTCAGCTCCCAGGCTCGCCCACCCCGGTGGGTGAGCAGACAAGCCTCTTGGGCTGGTGAGTGCCGGTTGGCACCGATCCTCTGTGCGGGAATCTCTCCGCTTTTCCCTCTGCACCCCTGTTTCTGTGCTCTCCTCTGTGGCTCTGAAGATTACCCCCTCCACCACCCGCAGTCTCCGCCCGTGAAGGGGCTTCCTAGTGTGTGGAAACCTCTCCTCCTTCACAGCTCCCTCCCATTGGTGCAGGTCCCATCCCTATCCTTTTGTCTCTGTTTATTCTTTTTCTTTAGCCCTACCCAGGTACATGGGGACTTTCTTGCCTTTTGAGAGGTCTGATGTCTTCTGCCAGTGTTCAGTAGGTGTTCTGTAAGAGTTGTTCCACGTGTAGATGTATTTCTGGTGTATCTGTGGGGAGGAAGCTGATCTCCACGTCTTACTCTTCCGCCATCTTCCCCTCGTCCTCTTTACACTATTTCACATTATTTTATGGCTGCTACCCATAAGAAGTAGACAAGCAAGTGGACTAGGCAAGACCATACACACACACACACACACACACATACACACACACACAAATTCATAAGAATAATTATGAAATTTTGAGCACATATAAAGTACTAGGTATGGTGATTTTATATGCTTTACACATTTAAATGTGATATTTGTTTAAACCATCCAATAGTCTACATATTATGATCACCTCCATATTATAGATGCAGAAACTGAGCCTTACAAAGGTTACATAACCTCCCTTACACTGTGTAGCTCTTATATGGCACAACCAAGATCTAAATGTTTGCAGTCTGACTCTAGACCTGGACCTCTCAACCACTACCCACACTGCTTTAAATGTTTTCATTATATTATTCATTTAAGTATCACAAAAATCATACTTAGAAGGGTATTGAAAAGTCCAGAGTAGTTAAGTAAATTGCCTACCAGAAGCAGAGATCCAAAGCCATGACTGCCTATATAAATCCCATTATCTTTTCTCAATACCACATTTCACAGTAACTATAGAAAACTTCAAAGCTGATCCATGACACTATTCAACATATACCACAGGCAATATGTTCATTAAGCCTCAAATGAATGAACTATTGAGAGCAGGAAGTATGAATTCTGCATGAGAAGTTTCAAGGCAAAAGCTGACCTAAAAGTGGACCTTCAGCATATTGGCCTGGCTTAAATATTCTGAAAGGAGGATGTTTGGTATCCCTTGTAGTAAATCCCTTGTAGTAAACTCAGAATGCATAAAGTATGTGCCTTGGAAAAGAACATGGCATGTTCCAGAACAAACGATAATTGAAGGCTGAATCTTTATACTTTTCCTTGAGAAGTGATTTGCACAATTTGGCAAGGTGTTGGGCATTTTAAAAGGTCCTTAGCAGTTTTGCATCTAAGTGTGCTAGTTTTAGGTGAAAGTTCTGGAATCAAGCCCAAGTAGAGCCGAATTCCAGGTTAGAACTGCCACTAAATATGGTGTTCATAGCCCAAGAATCTGAGAATTTTTAAGCAAGGTGTTTGTTTTCTGAGCATTCTACATTTTTTATGTGCTCAACTTATGAAGTGCCACATGCCTCAGAATACTTTTATTCAGAAGAGATACTTAGGCAGTTCTCTCCCATGATGTAGTTATAGACTGTATTAGTTCTTCTAAAAAACAGTTCATATTTGTTCTGATTGAATTCCATAACCATTAAATAAGACCATTTCTTTAAATTGCCAGGAGCCATTATAAAATGCAATTTACTTATATCCTTTCTATTAAAATCCAAACAGCATTGCTGTGGCTGCAAAATCATAGATGATATAATGGATTGAATCACACTGCATTTTTTGGTTTAGTTTGTTGTCAAAATTTAAATCATGATTTGTAATTTAATTTTGTGATTCTAGAAAGCATGATGATTTGATGCTATTCATTTGTTTTTAAATAAAATCACACTGATGTATATGTATTGGGAATTAGTTACTTTCCAAACTTATGTGGCTCTTGTAGAATACAATTGTTGCCAGTTAAGCCAGAAATACTTCCTGATAAGAAGAGATTAAAGAGATATAGCAAATTGTAGAGAAAATGACAGGAAGAGACATAGAACTCAGTTGAGAAGTAGCTTAACTAAGGTGATTAATGTGTGGAGGCAAAAGAAATAAAATATCCTACTGAGGCACATACCATCTGAGTTGAACAACACACCCTAACTAGATGCCTCCTCTAAGCCATGAACCAGGTTAAGGACAAGAATTATGAAAATGCTATGCCCGATGCCTGGGAGAAGCTTTTGGTTTGGGGCCTTTGAATTACATTTGTTCCTACTGGAAAAGATCTGCAAAATTATTTTCATTTACCAGCTTTATCATTTGATGGCAAAGGAAAACTTGGTAACTTATTCTGCCCTGCCTGACTTCCCACTGGAGTCCCTTCTAGCTTTCTAAATTACTTAGCACTAAGCGAGGCTCCTCTGCCAAAAAGTGAATGACTCAATGTTTGAAGCCAGGCTCATCAGCAAAATCCAGAGTGAACCTTGAAATCACTTGGATTCAGATAAAGTGAGTAACCTGTACCTGGGAAGAAATTACTTATTACAAAAAATACTCTAAGAAATAGAGAAGGGGCTCTAAAGTAGCTTTGGAAAGAGAACTTTCATTGTAGATATTGTTGATACGTTCCAGAAGATGACCTATATAGACTTAATCAATATATTTAAAACTAAATATTAGTAGGAGCCTTGGAAAAATACAAATTCCATTTCCAAGGCTCCTACTAATATTATTTATTCTTAAATTAAGACTTAAATTATTAAATTCTTATAGACCATACACACTGGGATATATCTGTCTATCTAGATAAATAGGTAGATATATAGATAGACAGATACAGATCTCAATGTTTATGTCCTTGAATATAGCTAAATTAATTTTGGCTTGTTGGTATTTTAAACAGAAGGTGAGAAATGGGGAAAACCACTACTCTTTTAACCGATTAATTATTTAGTCGATCCATCTATTTATCTGTCTCCCCTCCACTCATTATTTCAGTTAAATATACTTTTATTGGAAACATAAAATACCTGGAAGTGTTGAGGATAACGAAACAAATAAAATCAATACTCTTTCATGGAACACACAATCTAGTAGCAAGGAATAATATGTAAATAATAATTTGCAATATAGATGTGTCTGTAGATCTGCAATCTTTACGTTGTATGCGATGTCAAGCAGGAAAATGAAATCGTCTTGTTGCACTAGAGCCTATCTAAGGCCACTCCTACATCAGCATTCAACTTCTGCATATAAACCTTCACACATATGCCCTCTCAGAGATACTAGCTTTAGCACCATCTTTAAATTCCTAACCAGTATGGCAAGGTAGTAAATAATTGTTACTTCTTAATCTCATGGATTGTAATATGACATATAATAAAAATTTCAGTCAAATTTAATATACATTTGAGCAATAGAGAGGTTTGGTTGAGACTGTAAATTGTTTCCCATGAAGCTACAAGAAGAATTTTATTATAGTTACTATATAGTATTATAAGTTTGTTTATATACTGTTAAAATTTCTTTTGACTCTAATTTCTTGTTACTTTTCATATCCCCTTTTAAAAATTGTGTATAAACAATTAATAAATACAACTATCAAAGTGTTTTGTTCAATATTCTGTAGAATTATATTTTTAAAAACCAAGAACATAGAGAGAAGTCTATGACTCCTGAGTGATGTATGTACTAGGGTCTGTACAAACAAATTGAATTGCATCTTATGGACCATTTTTTAAAATTCCTTAAAGACAATGATTTTGAGGTTTCTTTTCTTTTTTTTGAAAGCATTTTTTTTTTTTTTTTTTTGGTGGTACGCGGGCCTCTCACTGTTGTGGCCTTTCCCATTGCGGGGCACAGGCTCCGGACGCACAGGCTCAGTGGCCATGGCTCACGGACCCAGCCGCTCCGCGGCATGTGAGATCTTCCCGGACCAAGGCACGAACCCGTGTCCCCTGCATCGGCAGGCGGACTCTCAACAACTGCGCCACAAGGGAAGCCCTGAAAGCACATTTTTCATTGTTATTTTTACATTTACATACATAAAATTGATTTTTTAATGTAGAGTTGCAATTACATTACATAGAATTTTTACACTTGTGTAGATTCATGTAGCCTCTATAACAATCAGGATACAGTTTATTCAACTCCTAAAAACACAGCCATGCTCTCTTTTGCAGTCAAACCTTCCTCCACTCAAAACTCTTGCCTAATATTAATCTGTCTCAGTCATTAGTTTTGTCTTTTCCAGAATGTCATAAAATAGAAACATATAGTTCATTATCTTTTGAGACTGAGTTCTTTTATCATCAAAATGCCTTTGAGATCAGTGTTATTGTGTGCATTAATAGTTTGTCTCTTTTTATTGCTGTTATTAGAGTTTGTTTATCTATTTTCACATAGAGACATTTGGATAGGTGCTTGTTTGAGTCAATTATGAATAAATATATTATAAATATTCATGCCCAGGTTTTTATTTTTGGACAGAAGTTTCTATTTCTCTAGGATAAATACCTAGGTGTAGTATTGTTGCTCTATATGGTAAGTGAAAGCTTAACTTCAAGAAAGACTGCTGAACTATTTTCCAGAGTGATTGTACTATTTTTCATTTTCACAAGAAATGTATGAAGATTCTTGTTGGTCCACACCATTGCCAACATTTAGCATGTTACTTTTGTTTTGTTTTACTTTGTTTCCCATTCTAGTAAGTGTGTACTGTGTACTGGCATCTCATTTTGTTTTAATTTGCATTAAGTTTAATATTCATCAATATTAAAAAACATTTTCTCTGTGAAATAGAGTGTTAAGAGAATGAAGAGACATGCTACAAACTGGGAGAAAATATTTGCATAGTATATATCCAACAAAATACTTGTAACCAGAATATTTAAATAATATTCAGAATTAAATAATAAGAAAATAAACAACTCAATTAAAATGTGTAAATGGTCTGAACAGACAATTCACCAAAGAATATACTAATGGCAAATAAGTGCATGAAATCTGTTCAACCTCATTAGCCATTAGAGAAATGCAACTTAAAACCACAATGTGATGCTACAATACACCCATTAGAATGGCTAAAATGAAAATTAAAAAACCTGACAATACAAAGTTCTGGTGAAGATGCTGAGGTTTTTTGTTTGTGTGCATCTTACATTTTACGTGTGTGTGTGAAACTCTCATCTTTCCATTAATAGTATGAAATGTCCATATTAACAGTTCACTAATATAGTTCTTTTTCTTGTATGTGTTAAGAAGGGAAATACCTTTTACACACTTAATCTACATACTTATACAAACCTTAGAAACAAAGCTATTAAATTTTAGCAAAAAAATACTATTGATAATAACATAAAATATGTTCATACTTCCCTATATACACGGCCTCATATTTAGTCTGGGACATCATCATTCCTTGCCAGGAACATTATTCTACACTTTAAGTGTTCTTTTGCTTCCATCTCAGCTCTCCTTCTGTCTATTTTCCATGTTTCAATCAGAGTAATGTTAAATCATAAGTCTGATCATATCATGTAATTACTCAAAGTCTTCAATAGTTTTGCTTTGCACTTAGAATAAAATCAAGATTCTTTGCCATGAGTATTAGCTACAGTCCTGCAAAGAGCTTTAACAAACTTTACAATATATAATAGCCCAAGTATAAGAGCATTTTATTTCTTTCTCAGTTAATATCTAAAACATTTGTTTTCAAATGGAAAGATGACTCTCTTCCAAGTGTTTATTCAGTAGCCCAAGCTCTCAGTGTTGAATTTTGGCATCTTCTAACATGCAATATCCAAATTTGATATGATTGTCATCAAGCACATAGGTTGAAATACAAGCAACAGCTCCTCTCTTCCCTCAAATGGACCATACTTTGCCTGACTTTTTGCATAGTTAGCTTTGGTTCATCCTTAAGAAAAGGACATGTGTTCTATAGTCAGGGACACTTTCTGTGGTAACCCTTAGTCCCATCCACATTGCCCATACTTCTGCTGTTCACTGTATCCCTTGTTTCCTTAAACAAGCAAATGAAGCTCATAATAATTGGAATCAGGTTGCATATGCATCTCCTTGATTTGTATCTTTATCCTGGTTAGAATTTAGTATTATAGAAGGCAGTGAACATGTTTCTCTTGCTTACTATTGAAACTTCAAATTCCAGTATAGTATCTAGCACATAGTAGGCTCCAAATAAAAACACTTTAACACTCTGACTGTTAAAGAAAACCAACAAGGTTCCTCTTCTTACTATCAGGCACTTTGCCCTGTGTATGTCAATACTATGTTCTAGGGGAATAATCCTTTACTGTACTGTATTATATGTAGAGCAAAACAGAATCAGTGAGTATAAATTGAAAAAAAAATCAACTCATAACCATTATTTTGAATACAAAATTGTTTTGAATTGAAGCTTCCTTTCAAGCTCATACTGACTAAATAAACAGTAATCACATCAAAGGTGGAGAGAAAAAAGGTGTAGTGAAAGTATTCTAAAGCCCTGAATGTGTTTTGTAATCTTTGGTGTCTAGAGTAAAATTATGTAGAGCTAACAAGCTAGTACTGGAGAGGAATGTTTTAAAATACTAAGGCATAACAGAAGGAGAGAAATAGAAATAAAGAACACAGATTGAAGGCTAATGACAAAATGGTAAATTTAATTACAAAATAAATTGTAACTGTATGACAGATAATCTGACTAAATAATCCAGTTAAAAGACAAAAGCAACAACTAGCTAAAACAATATGCAGTTTACATGAGGAATATATTAAATAAATAGATACAAAAAAAAATGGAGAAAAGTTATATCACATAAACAACAGCCAAAAGGAAGCCTACACAGTCAAAAAATAAGTAGACTTTAAAAAATTACAGTAAGAAAAAAAAGCAGTTCATAATGTTAGATGTTGAACTCATCAAGAATATCTAACAATTATTAATTGCAAATGATAGCAGAACCTCACTATATGTGTGTGCATGTGTATTTACAGATATATTATACATATATACTTGCAGAACTGAAAAAACATACAAATACAAGATAACAAGATACTCTGGGATGTTTTTCATGTACTCATCACTTGATAAAACAAGCAGACAAAAATGTTATAGTTGACTTGATGAAAAAGTTGATCTAATTAGTATATACATACAATAATTGGAAACAACAATTTAAGCAGTCTTTTCAAGCACACAAACAACATTTCTAAAAATTGTCCATATGTTGGGTCACAAACCAAGGTTCAACAAATTCCAAAGGCCTGACCCCATATAATGTAGTTGTCTGGTCATAGTGGAATTAAGCTATAAACAAAGAGCTAGTAAAGCCCCATATGTTTGCTAATTAAATACACATTTATGGATTGCTTTGATTTTCCCTGGAGAGCTCATGATCTCAGCTGGCCTAATCATTACTTTAACATACTTGACTAGGTTTAAAGATAAAACCACATCATCAGCATATAGCATAATAGCATCAATTAGATTTATTTAATTAAAAAATAAATCTAACTGCTTAACAAAAAACTTGTTTAATGTAGGTAACCTGTTTTAGCATCAACATATTTCACAATAAAATGAAGATAATGAATGTTTATTCACAAAGTGATAACAAAAAATTGAATTGGATAATGCTTATTAAACACTTAGAAGAGTTTCTGGTACACATTAACCACATTATATTCCTAAGCTCTTGTTATCATTATTGTATTATCATCATTATAATCAATTTGTCTTCTGTGGGAAAATTAAGGTCACATTTATTTAAAAAATTGCAAGCCTGTGGTTCAAGTCCCTGTTTTATCTGTTACCAGGAGAATCTCTTCTCCATGGATGCCACCTTAACCTTTCTTATAATAAATAATCCAAGAATTTTTATGGTGCTTTCTTTTCCCCAAAAGGTCAGTATGTTTGCTACTGTCTTGTCCTTAGATTCTTTATCATCAATTTGTTTGCTTTATGTTGAAGGGAGGATAAATCCCCTGTATTCCTTTGATATTATGTTGAGGGTATCCAGGATAAAATTTTACATCTATTTGTTTACTTACCTATGGCTTTCACAAGAGGGCTGTCAGTTCAAATTCTATTATTTGTTGACTCAGAACTAGGACCACTTGATTACCTGATTTGTTGTAGGAGTTGAACTAGTAGTCTCATTTCTTTCTACCCAAAAGTTATCTTGCTACCCTTTCCTGACATTAGATCTTGACTCATTTTACTTTCTTTCAAACCAACGAAGAAGTGATAGATATCTTGGTTTTCTCACCCAGAATACTGTAATTATGTAGCTTTTTGACCTTCTGACTAGGAAGGTTAGTATAATTATATATTATACTATACATTGACCAATATTCTTGTCATATACACATGTGGTCAGTCCCCTAAATAGAATCTTCAGGCACATGGAGATCTATAATCATAATATATGCCTATTTTTTAGAATACTTTAATTTCTTCCTAGTAAGGTTACCTGTTTCTGACTCATTCCCTTTTCTACCCACTAACTAAACTGCAATAAATGTTATTACTTTATATATCTAAGTATATATTCCACTCACTTATTTAACAAATCTGTGTTTGTCTGCTACTTCAATCAAATAAACTCCAGATTTCTTAGTTTGGTAAATTCTTTGACTATATCTTAACTCCTATTACCTCCTGCCAAAAAATCTCCAATTTATTTGTCAGAAACATCCATTAATATTCAAATAAGTCACAAATTTTAACATTTATTGAAAAATGGCTTCTCTCTACTTAAAATATGCTTAATTCCTCTATTTACTTAAGTAATTCTTATTCATTTATCATGATCTACTTCAAATGTCATCTTTTCTGTATAATTTTCTTTGACTCACTTTTTATATTCTCACTGAAACAGAAACAGGAATTGCAACATTTTTATATTGAACTGTCGTTATTTATGGTAGATTATTCCAGGTCAACAATTCAAGCTATGTAACCCCTGTAAATTCAATTTTGCTAAGGTATGTTTGTCTCCCTCCCCTGAAATTTGATTCATATAATTCATCAATTGATCTTATTGGAGAGTCCAGGATGAGATGTTTTTGTGGATGGCTGTTCCCCAGGATTAAGAATTGAGAAGTGTCAACAACAAATTGGCACTTGCCATTGGCACTTGCCATCCACCTCTACAAGGTAGTTAAATCATGTGCTGCTACAGCTGCTGATTTTCAACACCCCCTGAAAGGAGTTCAGGGTGGAGAGCAGAAATAAGGCACTCTGCTCTGGGAAAAAGCTGGCTGAACAGGTCTTCAGATAGATATTTTCAGGAGCCAATTTTATGAGCCCAATTCTTTTTGGTTTTTTTTCTAGATTTTTAACAGTGTAATATTAATTATAAAAAAAATAACTGTAACCTTTGGGAAGTATTTTACATATACAAAACCTTCCCCTGAGAGCATCAAAAGCTCTGACATGACAAAAATCGGCAGCCCGCACAGCCTCCCGAGACTGGGGAGTGGGGGACCTCATCACAGCCGAGGCAGACGTGCTGATGTGGAAGGCAGGCTGTGGGACCCTCTGGGGTTCATGGGGGGAGAGTGGACTCAGGAGAAATAAACCCACATGCACATGCAACTGTCCCTAGAAGAAGCTGCAGAGCCTCAGACAGGTGAGAGTAGGGTTATGAGCTCCTGGGATTAGGTTCCAGGCACCACCATCAGCCTTACAGGTCCAGGAGAGCAACTCTTCTGTGCCCCTGAAGTGGGCCGAGAGGGCCAGAGATGGTGGCTGCAATGTCCTGTGTACACAGAGTACAGAATTTCAGGGCAGAGCAGTGCCTGGAGGCCCTCGAATTCCTACCCACCTTCCTTCCCTCAGCCCCACCTTCGATGAAATCACACAGGGGACCCCAGGGAGATGACCCAGTTGTCCCTGTTGGTGGCACCTTCTGTGCTCACTGTGCCAGCCTCTCTTCGGCAGGGACAGCTCAGGAGAAAGACTAGTGCAGGAAGAAGAGGTGGGGAGGCACCCACCTGGGTCCACAGTTGCTGCCCTGGATGAAGCCAACAAGCCCGCTTGACATTGGGGGTCTGAGCCCCAGGGCACCTGTAAGCCCAATTCTTGTGTCTCCTCATGTCTAGTAAAATAACTAAAATGTTTCATGGTGACGTCTGCTTCTTCTGACTAGCAGTACCTTCACAAGACTAGCAGAAACCTTCTGCAAAAAAATACGTGCTTTATTGCAGGTACTCTTCCTTCACCAAAATCACATATATACTGACCTCTCCCTGCTACCTCTTTGGAGTAGTTTTTCAGAGCTATCTGAAATGCTGTCCCCTGGGCTATAGTCCTCATTTTGCCCCAAATAAAACTTAACTCATGACTCTCATGTTGTGCATTTTTTTAAGTCAACAGAAGTCAGGAACTATTAACTAACTCTTAATCTCCAGGAAGTGTTCATGTAAAAGAAAGTATCCATCCCAAAGCAAGTACATGGAAATCAGGTTAAAAATAAGAAAGTGGAATCATTCCAATAATCTCTTGCTTTATGTCTCCAGGGAATTTGTGTCAGATTACTAAAGAGAGGAGAAATATAATGAAATGAATATTTGTCTAAAATACCATAAAGACATTGCTGAATTAGTTTTGACTTAATCACTGCTTTTGGTTCCCAAATCATTATTTTTTTTTGCAAGAACAGTACATTGCTTATGAGCAAATGTCTTATCAGAAAAATATTAAACTAAATATCTATTAAAAACTCACCAAGGTATTTATACATATTTTTAGCCATGTCCTAAAAATATGATCCATCCCAATCTTATTTGCTGGGATGTTAGACCTAAATCATGTTTAAAAAGAAACACTGATTTGACAATTGTTATATATATATATATATATACACATACATATACATTTTTCATGATATTTAACCAAAAGAAGGAAACTCTTGGATTTATTTGGTATTTTCACTCTCAAATGTAAAAAAAATTAAGTAGTTTGATCACTTGTGATATTACAAATTCACATTTGCTACCAAAATAAATAAGAAATCATGTTCAACTACTAAACCATTTTGATCTTTTACTGAGAATAATGTCTTACTATTCCAAAAAAAAAAAACCCCAATTGTGACACCTCATTGAAAATATATTTTCTTTTGCTTCTAAAAGTTTTTGTCTGAGACTTCCGGGAAGATGGCGGAAGAGTAAGACGCGGAGATCACCTTCCTCCCCACAGATACACCAGAAATACATCTACGCGTGAAACAACTCCTACGGAGCACCTACTGAACGCTGGCAGAAGACCTCAGACCTCCCAAAAGGCAAGGAACCCCCCACGTACTTGGTTAGGGCAAAAGAAAAAACTAAACAGAGACAAAAGGATAGGGACGGGTCCTGCACCAGCGGGAGAGAGCTGTGAAGGAGGAAAAGTGTCCACACACTAGGAAGCCCCTTCGCGGGTGGAGACTTCGGGAGGCGGAGTGGGTGAGCTTGGGAGCCGCGGAGGAGAGCACAGCAACAGGGGTGCGGAGGGCAAAGCGGACAGATTCCAGCGCAGAGGATCGGGCCGACCGGAACTCACCAGCCGAGAGGCTTGTCTGCTCGCCCGCTGGGGCGGGCGGGACTGGGAGCTGAGGCTCCGGCTTTTGTCGGAGCGCCGGGAGAGGTCTGAGGTTGGCGGCGTGAACACAGCCTGCAGGGCGTTAGTGCACCGCGGCTAGCCGGGAGAGAGTCCGGGGAAAAGTCTGGACCTGCCGAAGAGGCAAGAGACTTTTACGTCCCTCTTTGTTTCCTGGTGCACGAGGAGAGGGGATTAAGAACGCTGCTTGAGAGAGCTCCAGGGACGGGCGCGAGCCGCAGCTAAAAGTGCGGAGCCCAGAGACAGACATGATACGCTAAGGCCGCTGCTGCCGCCACCAGGAGGCCTGTGTGAGAACACAGGTCACTAGCCACACGCCCTTCCTGGGAGCCTGTGCAGCCCGCCACTGCCAGGGTCCCGGGATCCAGGGACAACTCCCCCGGGAGAACGCACGGCGCGCCTCAGGCTGCAACGTCACGCTGGCCTCTGCCGCCGCAGGCCCGCCCCACACTCCGTGACCCTCCCTACCCCCCGGCCTGAGTGAGCCAGAGCCTCCGAATCAGCGGCTCCTTTAACCCCATCCTGTCTGAGCAAAGAACAGACGCCCTCCGGCGACCTACACGCACAGGCGGGGCCAAATCCAAAGCTGAGCCCCTGGGAACTGTGAGAACAAAGAAGAGAAAGGGAAATCTCTCCCAGCAGCCTTAGGAGCAGCGGATTAAAGCTCCACAATCAACTTGATATACCCTGCATCTGTGGAATACCTGAATAGACAATGAATCATCCCAAATTAAGGAGCCCTGTGGATGAAAGGCTCTTGGTGCTGCAGCCAGGAGTCAGTGCTGTGCCTCTGAGGTGGGAGAGCCTACTTCAGGACACTGGTCCACAAGAGGCCTCCCAGCTGCACATAATATCAAACAGCAAAAATCTCCGAGAGATCTCCATCTCAACGCCAGCACCCAGCTTCACTCAACGACCAGCAAGCTACAGCGCTGGACATCTTATGCCAAACAACTAGCAAGACAGGAACACAACCCCACCCATTAGCAGAGAGGCTGCCCAAAATCATAATAAGTCTACAGACACCCCAAAACACACCACCAGACGTGGACCTGCCCACCAGAAAGACAAGATCCAGCCTCATCCACCAGAACACAGGCACTAGTACCCTCCACCAGGAAGCCTACACAACCCAGTGAACCAAATTTAGCCACTGGGGACAGACACAAAAAACAACAGGAACTACGAACCTTCAGCCTGCAAAAAAGGAGACCCCAAACACAGTAAGATAAGCAAAATGAAAAGACAGAAAAACACACAGCAGATGAAGGAGCAAGATAAAACTGCACCAGACCTAACAAATGAAGAGGAAATAGGCAGTCTACCTGAAAAAGAATTCAGAATAATGATAGTAAGGTTGATCCGAAATCTTGGAGATAGAATGGACAATAGAATGGACAAAATGCAAGAATCAGTTAACAAGGACCTAGAAGAACTAAAGATGAAACAAGCAACGATGAACAACACAATAAATGAAATTAAAAGTACTCTAGATGGGATCAATAGCAGAATAACTGAGGCAGAAGAACGGATAAGTGACCTGGAAGATAAAATAGTGGAAATAACTACTGCAGAGCAGAATAAAGAAAAAAGAATGAAAAGAACTGAGGACAGTCTCAGAGACCTCTGGGACAACATTAAACGTACCAACATTCGAATTATAGGGGTTCCAGAAGAAGAAGAGAAAAAGAAAGGGACTGAGAAAATATTTGAAGAGATTATAGTTGAAAACTTCCCTAATATGGGAAAGGAAATAGTTAATCAAGTCCAGGAAGCACAGAGAGTCCCATACAGGATAAATCCAAGGAGAAATACGCCAAGACACATATTAATCAAACTGTCAAAAATTAAATACAAAGAAAACATATTAAAAGCAGCAAGGGAAAAGCAACAAATAACACACAAGGGAATCCCCATAAGGTTAACAGCTGATCTTTCAGCAGAAACTCTGCAAGCCAGAAGGGAGTGGCAGGACATATTGAAAGTGTTGAAGGAGAAAAACCTGCAACCAAGATTACTCTACCCAGCAAGGATCTCATTCAGATTTGATGGAGAAATTAAAACCTTTAGAGACAAGCAAAAGCTGAGAGAGTTCAGCACCACCAAACCAGCTCTACAACAACTGCTAAAGGAACTTCTCTAGGCAAGAAACACAAAAGAAGGAAAAGACCTACAATAACAAACCCAAAACAATTAAGAAAATGGGAATGGGAACACACATATCGATAATTACCTTAAATGTAAATGGACTAAATGCTCCCACCAAAAGACACAGATTGGCTGAATGGATACAAAAACAAGACCCATATATTTGCTGTCTACAAGAGACCCACTTCAGACCTAGAGACACATACAGACTGAAAGTAAGGGGTTGGAAAAAGGTATTTCATGCAAATGGAAACCAAAAGAAAGCTGGAGTAGCAATTCTCATATCAGACAAAATAGACTTTAAAACAAAGACTATTAGAAGAGACAAAGAAGGACATTACATAATGATCAAGGGATCGATCCAAGAGGAAGATATAACAATTGTAAATATTTATGCACCCAACATAGGTGCACCTGAATACATAAGGCAAATACTGACAACCATAAAAGGGGAAATCGACAGTAACACATTCATAGTAGGGGACTTTAACACCCCACTTTCACCAATGGACATATCATCCAAAATGAAAATAAATAAGGAAACACAAGCTTTAAATGATATATTAAACAAGATGGACTTAATTGATATTTATAGGACATTCTGTCCAAAAAAAACAGATTACACTTTCTTCTCAAGTGCTCATGGAACATTCTCCAGGATAGATCATATCCTGGGTCACAAATCAAGCCTTGGTAAATTTAAGAAAATTGAAATTGTATCAAGTATCTTTTCCGACCACAGCGCTATGAGAGTCGATATCAATTACAGGAGAAGATCTGTAAAAAATACAAACACATGTAGGCTAAACAATACACTACTTAATAACGAAGTGATCACTGAAGAAATCAAAGAGGAAATCAAAAAATACCTAGAAACAAATGACAATGGAGACACGACGACTCAAATCTATGGGATGCAGCAAAAGCAGTTCTAAGAGGGAAGTTTATAGCAATACAATCTTACCTTAAGAAACAGGAAACATCTTGAATAAACAACCTAACCTTGCACCTAAAGCAATTAGAGAAAGAAGAACAAAAAAACCCCAAAGTTAGCAGGAGGAAAGAAATCATAAAAATCCGATCAGAAATAAATGAAAAAGAAATGAAGGAAACAATAGCAAAGATCAATAAAACTAAAAGCTGGTTCTTTGAAAGGATAAACCAAATTGATAAACCATTAGCCAGACTCATCAAGAAAAAAAGGGAGAAGACTCAAATCAATAGAATTAGAAATGAAAAAGGAGAAGTAACAACTGACACTGCAGAAATACAAAAGATCATGAGAGATTACTACAAGCAACTCTATGCCAATAAAATGGACAACCTGGAAGAAATGGACAAATTCTTAGAAAGGCACAACCTGCCAAGACTGAATCAGGAAGAAATAGAAAATATGAACAGACCAATCACAAGCACTGAAATTGAAACTGTGATTAAAAATCTTCCAACAAGCAAAAGCCCAGGACCAGATGGCTTCACAGGCGAATTCTATCAAACATTTAGAGAAGAGCTAACACCTATCCTTCTCAGACTCTTCCAAAATATAGCAGAGGGAGGAACACTCCCAAACTCATTCTACGAGGCCACCATCACCCTGATACCAAAACCAGACAAGGATGTCACAAAGAAAGAAAACTACAGGCCAATATCACTGATGAACATAGATGCAAAGATCCTCAACAAAATACTAGCAAACAGAATCCAACAGCACATTAAACGGATCATACACCATGATCAAGTGGGGTTTATTCCAGGAATGCAAGGATTCTTCAATATACGCAAATCAATCAACGTGATACACCATATTAACAAATTGAAGGAGAAAAACCATATGATCATCTCAATAGATGCAGAGAAAGCTTTTGACAAAATTCAATACCCATTTATGATAAAAACCCTGCAGTAAGTAGGCATAGAGGGAACTTTCCTCAACATAATAAAGGCCATATATGACAAACCCACAGCCAACATCATCCTCAATGGTGAAAAACTGAAAGCATTTCCACTAAGATCAGGAACAAGACAAGGTTGCCCACTCTCACCACTCTTATTCAACATAGTTTTGGAAGTTTTAGCCACAGCAATCAGAGAAGAAAAGGAAATAAAAGGAATCCAAATCGGAAAAGAAGAAGTAAAGCTGTCACTGTTTGCAGATGACATGATACTATACATAGAGAATCCTAAAGATGCTACCAGAAAACTACTAGAGCTAATCAATGAATTTGGTAAAGTAGCAGGATACAAAATTAATGCACAGAAATCTCTGGCATTCCTATATACTAAGGATGAAAAATCTGAAAGTGAAATCAAGAAAACACTCCCATTTACCATTGCAACAAAAAGAATAAAATACCTAGGAATAAACCTACCTAAGGAGACAAAAGACCTGTATGCAGAAAATTATAAGACACTGATGAAAGAAATTAAAGATGATACAAATAGATGGAGAGATATACCACGGTCTTGTATTGGAAGAATCAACATTGTGAAAATGACTCTACTACCCAAAGCAATCTATAGATTCAATGCAATCCCTATGAAACTACCACTGGCATTTTTCACAGAACTACAACAAGATATTTCACAATTTGTATGGAAACACAAAAGACCCCGAATAGTCAAAGCAATCTTGAGAACGAAAAATGGAGCTGGAGGAATCAGGCTTCCTGACTTCAGACTATACTACAAAGCTACAGTAATCAAGACAGTATGGTCCTGGCACAAAAACAGAAATATAGATCAATGGAACAGGATAGAAAGCCCAGAGATAAACCCACACACATATGGACACCTTATCTTTGACAAAGGAGGCAGAAATGTACAGTGGAGAAAGGACAGCCTATTCAATAAGTGGTGCTGGGAAAACTGGACAGCTACATCTAAAAGTATGAGATTAGATCACTCCCTAACACCATACACAAAAATAAGCTCAAAATGGATTAAAGACCTAAATATAAGGCCAGAAACTATCAAACTCTTAGAGGAAAACATAGGCAGAACACTCTATGACATAAATCACAGCAAGATCCTTTTTGACCCACCTCCTAGAGAAATGGAAATAAAAACAAAAGTAAACAAATGGGACCTAATGAAACTTAAAAGCTTTTGCGCAGCAAAGGAAACCATAAAGAAAACCAAAAGACAACCCTCAGAATGGGAGAAAATATTTGCAAATGAAGCAACTGACAAAGGATTAATCTCCAAAATTTATAAGCAGCTCATGCAGTTTAATAACAAAAAAACAAACAACCCAATCCAAAAATGGGCAGAAGACCTAAATAGACATTTCTCCAAAGAAGATATACAGAGTGCCAACAAACACAAGAATGCTCAACATCACTAATCATTAGAGAAATACAAATCAAAACTACAATGAGATATCATCTCACACCAGTCAGAATGGCCATCATCAAAAAATCTAGAAACAATAAATGCTGGAGAGGGTGTGGAGAAAAGGGAACCCTCTTACACTGTTGGTGGGAATGTAAATTGATACAGCCACTGTGGAGAACAGTATGGAGGTTCCTTAAAAAGCTACAAATAGAACTACCATATGATCCAGCAATCCCACTACTGGGCATATACCCTGAGAAAACCATAATTCAAAAAGAGTCATGTACCAGAATGTTCATTGCAGCTCTATTTACAATAGCCCAGAGATGGAAACAACCTAAGTGTCCATCATCGGATGAATGGATAAAGAAGATGTGGCACATATATACAATGGAATATTACTCAGCCATAAAAGGAAATGAAATTGAGCTATTTGTAATGAGGTGGATAGACCTAGAGTCTGTCATACAGAGTGAAGTAAGTCAGAAAGAGAGAGACAAATACCGTATGCTAACATATATATATGGAATTTAAGAAAAAAAAATGTCATGAAAAACCTAGGGGTGAAACAGGAATAAAGACACAGACTTACTAGAGAATGGACTTGAGGCTATGGGGAGGGGGAAGGGTAAACGGTGACAAAGCGATAAAGAGGCATGGACATATATACACTACCAAACGTAAGGTAGATAGCTAGTGGGAAGCAGCCGCATAGCACAGGGAGATCAGCTCGGTGCTTTGTGACCGCCTGGAGAGGTGGGATAGGGAGGGTGGGAGGGAGGGAGATGCAAGCGGGAAGAGATATGGGAACATATGTATATATATAACTGATTCATTTTGTTGTGAAGCTGACAGTAACATACCATTGTAAAGCAATTATACTGCAATAAAGATGTTTAAAAAATTTAAAAAATAAAAAAAAAAGTTTTTGTCTGAGGCCTGTTCTGCATTTTAAGTGGTGTGTGTACATCCTTCTACGTGGCCACTAGCATGATATTCACAATTTCTAGGTGATGATTAATTCAATAGAAACTCAAATAAGACTCAGACCAGAACATGAGTAAAGATAAAGATTCATTTTGTTATATGGACACTCATTGTAAATAATAGGTTATCAACATGACTAGTACAAATCAAGACAAGAAAAATTAAGTTATTTAATATAGAATTCCCATCATCCTCAACATCTATTCATTTTGTAAAGCTTGAAAAGAAATGAAGAAAATTACCCTAATCAAAGAAAATCAAAGGAGAATTAAAGTAGATACTATATTTATATATTCATTCAAAAAAAATGAGACTAAACCATCTTTTAGTTATTTTGGATTAAAAATAAGTAATATATATTTTTTGATGTCAAAGAAACACTTTTTTTGTATATGAGGCAATGCTAAACAAATAAACTGTAATGAAATTATGTCCAAAATTACATTATGTAATGTAACAAAAATTGGATCATATTATTTTAGGCCACTGACTCACCAACATTTTTTGTGAATAATAATCACTGAAAGAACCTGCTCAGAATGTAGTTTTCTGGATCTACAACTACAGAGTATAATTCAGTATATCTAGGGTGACAAATCATGCCAGTTTTTCTGGGAATAATTGGTTTCCTGGAATGTGAGAACTTCAGTGCTAAAACCAGGATGAATTGGTAACTTTATTGGGCTGGGACTGAAGAATGTTACTTTGAGATTAACTTCAGATAATTTTGATGCAGGATATGTGATAACTATGACGGTATACATAGTGAGAGGCATTTAAATGGTTTTAGGTGATGAGTAAACTGTGTAAATTTATGTAAATTAAATGCTATATATAAATGTAAATCTCTATTTAGCAACAGTGAAAATAATATCTTGTAATCAGAGAAGAATCGCGCTAGAGCTGTTAAAAAACTAGTAAGCAAGATACGATGGTAGTTCAAGTTATGTTAGTGGAAATGCCAAAGTGGGTCAGTATCAAATGATACTTCTAATTAGAAATATATTTAACAACATTGGAAACTGAGTATATGTGGAGAGTCATGAGTCATTGTGTTTCATAACTTGGTGATGATATTAAAAGTTGACATATTACCCAAGTTCTTGGAAGATGTTTTGAAGAATGATGAAAGATAGTTTGATCAGGGATATGTGGACTTTCAGGAGTAGTGGACTTCGTGAAATGAGTAAATGTCTGACTGTGATATTTGTGGAGTCCCTCGCCATCTCTTTAGTGCTCACCTTAGTGACTGGGCAGAAAGATGTCCACCTCTCTGGCATGATAGCAGATCTCTAGGGCAAAGTGTGTTGCTTATAATATATATTCTTATTTGCTTATTTATGCTTGCTTTATCAAAATCCACAATCTATGATGCAATTCTTAATTTATCAAAATGTTTGACTTACTTAAATCCCTAATCAATGACAAAATATAATATGTGAAATAATATTTTGAGTACCATGTATTATTTGTTAAGCAATTTAAATGTACTATGCCATTTAATCCCCATCAAACGATATTGAATTGATAATGTTTATATCTTCAGGGCATAGATTAAAAAACTGATACTCACAGACATTGAAAAACTGGTCCAAGATTTATAGCAAATATTAGATCAAGGGTTTGAGCCCATGTCTTGAAACTCCAGAGCACTTGATTTTATGTTCTACACTTGACTTAAAAATCATTCCCATCCCCAAAATGAAGTTCTTTATATTAAATACAAATTTATTAAAACATTACAATGGATCTCAAGTATTAGAGATTTTAAGTATCATTTGGGAGAATAATCCACTTCCAGCTGTAATGGAAAGGCTTTATATATACCAATGATAACTTCTGAGAAAAACCAAAACAGTTGGTTACAACTTATATACTATCTGATGAAAGAAATAGAAGAAGATTTAAATAAATGGAGAGCTATTACATGATCATGGCTATGAAGACTCAATATTGTTAAGATATCAGTTACCCCCAACTTGATCTATAGATTCAATATATTCCCAATTGAAATACTAGCAAATTATTGTGTGATTCTAAAATTTATGTAGGAAGCCAAAAGACCAAGAATGGCCAACACAATATCGAAAGAATGAATAAAGTAGAAGGACTGATATTACCTGACCTAAAGCTACAGTAATCAAGACAGTGTAACATTGGTGAAAGGATGGACAAATAGATGAAAGAACAGAATAGAGAACCCAGAAATAGAACCACACAAATATAGTTAATTGATTTTTGACAAAGGAGCAAATGATTCATTTAAGAAAGAATAATCTTTCAACAAATGATGCTGGACCAACTAGATATCCACATACAAAACAAAACAAAAGAAAATGAATCTAGACACAGACTTTATACATTTCATAAGAATTAATTCAAAATGGGTCATAAATATAAATATAAATGTAAAATACCAAACTATACAATTCCTGGAATGTAACATAGGAGGAAACCTAGGTGATCAGTTAAATGACTTAGATATAACAACAAAAGCATGATCCATGAAAGAAAGAATTTGATCATTTTGCAAAATTCATCAAGGTCTGTACTCATGATTTCTGAAATTTTATGTTACACTCGAATAAAATGCTTACAAAGTAGTATTTACAAGGACTTCAGGGTATTAGTTTTCTTTAGGGAGGGAAAAGACATCATAAATTGGTCATGAGATTTTAAATGTAGTTGTAATATTTTGTGTAAAATTTGACACATATATGACAAGAAAAAAGACGTGCTTAATCTGAATATTGTGTAAACTAACAGTTCCTTTTATTTATTTCTTGAATTTCTGAATGTCTAAAATGCTTTGTAACTTTAATAAAATGGTAACAACTAATAAATAGAATGGAAAGTATTGAAGAATATCTATCCCCAGCCTCAGAAACTTCACATTCTCTATTGTCAGAGTTTCTGAGTTAACTCAGGAATATACATATTTAATGAGTTACACAAATATTAAAACTCTTTTATAGGGTTTCTGCCTATTATTTCTACTTAGAAATTAAAAGGGGGTCTAGCCACAGACAAATTTTTGGACCAGCAGACCCTTAAGTATTCCTTCATGCTCAGAATTTCTGTAATTATCTTATCTGTCCTAGACTAAATTCATAAGGGGGAAGGAGAGGAAGAATTTGCAGGGAACTGAATGCATGAAGGTGTAGGTCATTCTACTGGAGAGAGAGGAATTCAGAAGACACCAGTGATGTCAAAGACACAGTGACCTTTTCCAAGAGAATGATTTGTGTTAGGCAAGTACTTGGTTACTAAGGGAAAAAAGGTGTTATACAAATGCAAATTATCTTATTCCTAAATTGGCTCCTTCTACCATTTTTGTCTCTCATCTTTCTCTTCTGAGACCACCATTAATGCAGGTCACATTATTGAACTGAGAAATAAAGGAGTAGAACTAAAATACTGCTTTCCCGCTGGGTAAAGAGCATAGCACTCAGAATGCAAAAAAGCATCAAGGTTTCTTCCCTCCACATCTCCACCTCAACTCCCAGTGCTCATATATTTTCATGTTTTTAAAAAGTCACCTTCATAGGCTTGATTATTTGATGGTTACCAGTTAGGCTGGCGTTGATGTGAAAAGCAAATAAATATATTTCAAACAAGTGGAGAGTTGTGCTGATAGCCATGTGCCTAGGGATTTACTGTATTATTCTGACCATCTTTAATACTGAAACTCCATGGTCAAGGTCCTTTTATTTTTAATCCTCATGGTGTTAGAGTAACTTCATGAAAGCCACTGAGCCTGCAATTAAGTGAGCAAGAAACACTGAAAGGAGATTGCTTTAGAGGAGGAGGCAGAAGGTAGAATTTGTATGACCTTAAAAGCCAAGGTAAGATGTTTCATTTTTATTCCAAGAATAATAGAAAGCTTTTGTAGAACTTTGATCCTTACAGAAAGAAATAGTCTCATTAATGTAAACTCAGCTCTTCTAGCTGCTCTGTAGTACAACAAAGGAAGCAGGAAAAATAGAAGCTCGCTTATTAGACCAGGTGATAGATGTTGGCTTGATGAGAGTGGGAAGGGTGCAAGTGGAAAAATGAGGTTAGATTTGTGATATATTTTTATGGTAAAAGCCACAGGATTTGCTGATGGATTTACGTGTGGAGGGAATAAAGGAAAGAGCTGATTCCTAACTTTTAACTTGAACAACTGTTCAAATGTGATGTTATTTACTGAAATGAGGATCAAAAGAGTGCTGTAAAAGTGTTGCATAGGGAATCATGAATTTTATTTTTTCCAGTTTCTAACATTGTGCTTAGTATTTAGTGGGTAATCAAAAAATACTTGTTGAGTGAATAAGTGAGTGAATGAATACTGGACAATGTATTATGACTAATAATAGTGGTTTATAGTTTAGTTGATGGTTTCTTTAGGAAGTGGAGAATCCTTAAGCTGGGTCTTGATTACTTAAATAACAAAACAAAACAAAAAATAAAAGAGATCATGGAGACTGCATAACAAGAGAAGATAGAGAGACCAAAGCAAAATATAGAAAGTGTGTTTATCAACTGTATTGTGTCTGATCATTTTGATGAGTAGCAGAAAAAACATTTGGATATTTTTATTTCACAAACATTCAAGTAGTACCAACTAAGGTTAGGCACTGTTCTAAGCACTTTATATTTATATTATACTTATATTTTATATTTGATTCTTTTAACCTAATCCTTCTCTCTGACCAGTTTCACACATTATGTCTATTTTTCCTTTAAATCTTTGAAAACAGTTGAAATAATTAAATTTAAAGTTTTGCCCATAAATTCTGTCATCCATTTCACATATGGCTCTCCTCCTATTAACATTTTCCTTCTGATATTGGTCAGTTTTCATATATATATATATAAATATATATTTTCATATATATATATTTTCAAAAAATATATATATATCTGCACATTGCTGGTGCTGTTATCAAGATTCTGGATTTTGTTGTCTTCTAAACTGTTGAGTTGGCCTTTGTGTTGGAAAGCACTTAAGTTACTTGTGAATATGCCTGATCCTCTTAAGGTTTAGTTTTATTCTTTAGTAAGGTAGGATTATAGTAGTATTTCATCTGAGGATATTCCTGAGAGTTGAGTATGTTACTTTTAGAGTGAAAGAATGAGAACAAAATACAGAAAAATGTCAGTAGTAGATTCAGTGAAGTCTTTTGTTATAGAGGAGGTAATGTGTTGTTTATAAAACATCAGAAAAAATAATTGACAACATTTGGATTTAGGGAAAGAAGAAAAGACTCATCATGTTCCTTCCCACTTCTTGCCCAAAATCTAAAAAGTGTGTAAGAAGCAAAGTACTTTCAACTAATACCATTTCTCCAAAGTATGTACATTAAGCAGAGCAGAGTAATTTATGTTGCCAAAAAATTAAACTCATTATTTCATTGGCAAAACAAAGCAGTTTCATTTCTTGCTCACAGAATATATCCAGAAAAAGTTAGTAGAAAATGGCTAGGGATGACCATGTTCTACAAAGCACTCTGGAATCCAAGTGACATAGTGTCCTCTATCTTGTATCTGGTGACATTATCTTTGATCCAAGATGGAGTAAAAGGAACCAGATTTACACAATTGCTTGAAACAACTAAAATAACAATGAAATACATGTAACAATGGTTTTCAGGTATGGCCATCAGACAGCACTGGGCAGTGATTTCTGAAATAAGGAAAACAAAGTAAGGCTAACTCATTGCCCCAAATTACAGCCTAGATAGAGTTTACAAGTTGTAGTTTAAAATGGAGGAACCCAGGAGTAGCCTACTGGTCTTAATCTCTTGAGAAAAGTTTGCTGAGACTCTGGGAAACTAAGAAAGCTATAGTTTTCCGAGAAGAATACCAGAGAAGAGAAAGCAACACAGGAGAACTTTGGATATTTGCCTCCTCAAATCTTTAACTGAGTACTAATCAGAACATGCATACACGTAACCAAGACTGGAGAAAGAATTATCTGAATCAAAAAGAGGGAACAAGTCTCAGAGTTCATACATAACCAGGAACTGTCTTTTTCCCCACAAGTCCTTAAGGTAAAACTCACAGTCCAAGAAACTCCTATTAAATTGTTTTGTAAATAATCAAACAACTTTATAGGTCTACTAAGCAAGAAGAATTTTGCTGTTTCTTTTAGTTCTTATAGTCTGTCATTCCCTGTAGCTAGCAATGTCTCAATTTAAAGATGAAAAGTCTGGGGTTCAGAGAGGATGAGTGGTTTACAAAGATCATACAATTATAAAATTTTCAACAATGAGTTTTAACTCAAAATTTCTAAGTCCAGTGTCTAAAGGCAGGGAACACCATGTTGTGTTTTGTTTTGTTTTTCTGTTGTTGTTGGTAGTGGTGATTTTGTTTGTTCATTTTCCAAACAAAAGAGTCAAACTGCTAATGAGCAATAGCTTTCTTTCCTGTTTTCTTTTTTTCTTGTTTTAAATTTTAATGTCAAATTTCAGCTGAAATTTTACATATTTTTAAGAAAAAAATGAAAGAATCTTTATAGGACAACTGAACCAAATAAACTTAAATAAAATGAAAGTCACAGCCTCCTACAATTCATAGAAAATGTGAGTGTATTGAATATATAATTGCAGACAGAAAGTCACAAACAATGATAATCATTAAATTATAAATATAATACTTTATGTTACAAACCAGACATTGTGTTAGTAATGTTCCCCAAAGTAACATATACAAAGGGTTTTTTTTTGGTATTCAGGCAATGGGAGTGGGAAACTCATCATCAAAGACAATACCTTTGAGCAAATAGCCTTAAAAAATCCTATTTTCAACATTATATGAATGTAACTTAACAACCAAGTATCTTGCACGTTGACACATTCAATTGTTTCACTAAAGCACTGTTTGAAATAATGTAATTTTACTCAAAATTGTCTCCCATAAATTTAGAAAATGTGATTTTTACTACCTGGATGATAATATTTACCTGAGCCCCTTAAAGGGAAGAAAGGATAACAATATTATGAAAGTGTCCTTGCACTGATTTTCAGTCATACCTCTCATATTACTTTTAAAAATAAAAAGTAGGGCTTCCCTTGTGGCGCAGTGGTTGAGAATCTGACTGCCAATGCAGGGAACACGGGTTTGAGCCCTGGTCTGGGAAGATTCCCACATGCCGTGGAGGAACTAGGCCTGTGAGCCATAACTACTGAGCCTGCGTGCCTGGAGCCTGTGCTCCACAACAAGAGAGGTCGCTACAGTGAGAGGCCCGTGCACCACAATGAAGAGTGGCCCCCACTTGCTGCAACTAGAAAAAGCCCTCGCACAGGAACGAAGACCCAACACAGCCAAAAATAAATTAATTAATTAATTAAAAATAAATAAATAAAAAGTAAATCTATCTTCATTTATTTATCAGTAAACATTTACTTATTACCTACTGTGTGCTTGACACAATGCAAAGCCCCCAGGATACATAAACAAAATAAGTTTCAATCCTTATTTTTGAGAATTTTTTAGTATGGTTGGGGAAGCAGACAGACAAATCACAAGAAACATAAGATAAAATACATTTAGACAATGAAAATATCCTGTTTGAAACTATAAATTTATATACATGTCATTACATATTTTTCCAAACCCATAGGACGTACAGCACCCTGAGGTAAACTATGGACTTTGTGTGATTATAATGTGTCAATATAGTCTCATTAGTATAACAATGGTACTACCCTGGTGGGGGATGTTGATGATGAGGAGGCTATATATGTGTGGGGGAAAGGAGTATACAGAAAATCTCTGGACCTTCCTCTCAATTTTACTGTTAAGCTAAAATTTCTCTTAAAAAAATAGTTAAAAAAAACATATTTAGAGAAACACTATATGTTCAAACATATCACTGTGGATATAGTCTCTTTGTCCCTAAAGATTCATGTCCTACTCCTTTCTTCTCTTTTCCTGGGAGGCTGAACTTTGTGGATTGCATTGGTGAGAGTCAATAGTTAGAGATGGGAGAGGAGAAAACAAGTGGAATCACTGTATTTCTTCTCCCACTCTCCATTTTGCTGAGTTGCTGCAGAGTTTACTACTATGGCCTACTCCCTGTTGCTACTGTCTTATAGATTTAGTAACAGTGCATGGTTCCCTTAAGTCTCAGGATGGAAAGGGTAAACCACTAATGCTAGTGCTAGGACATTGTACTATATACCATTTTAATTTCCCTAAATCTTATCCATGTTACTAAAAATGGTTGCTTTATTAAATTCACTTCAATTATTGAGAATCATTATGTTATCATTTCCCTGCTGCAACCTGAATAATAGGCCTGTGTACAAAGTGACAAGGGCAAATAAGTGAGATACATGAGTGAGGACCCAGCAACTTCTGAGGAATCAGAGATCTCTAAAACCCCTCCAGAGTCTATGAAAGAAAGAATCCTGAAAACTTGAAAGTATCTTAGTTTTGCACAAGGTCTAAATGCATCCAATTTCATAGTTTGTTGGAGGAGAGGTAATTGTAAAAATTAAGGTTGGTGTATAGGGCATTTGAAATATAATAAACTGCAGTTCCACTATTATAAGAACAATGTGTACTGTAAATCTATAAGAAGATTTCATTATAGATATTCTTAAGCATCATCTTCCAATTGCTTTTCCAAAATAAAATCAATGCCAAGATGAGAATTGGATAGTTTTACCAAAATTTCATGTTGAAATGCAGTTATTCTTTACCATCTTTGTTTAGATGTTTGCCAAGGGTGATGCTAATTAGGTAATAAAAACAAAAACCCAATTTGCCCATTTTTTTCTTCTGCCTCTCCATGAAAAAGATTTAGGGAATTCCCTGGTATCACAGTGGTTAAGAATCTGCCTGTCAATGCAGGGGACACAGGTTCATTCCCTAGTCCAGGAAGATCCCACATGCCGTGGAGCAACTAAGCCCATGTACCACAACTACTGAGACTGTGCTCTAGAGCCCACAAGCCACAACTACTGAGCCTGTGTGCTGCAACAACTGAAGCCTGTGAGCCTAGAACCCATGCTCCACAATAAGAGAAGCCACTGCAATGAGAAGCCCGTGCACCGCAACAAAGAGTAGCCCCCGTTTGACGCAACTAGAGAAAGTCCGCGTGCAGCAATGAAGACCCAATGCAACCAAAAATAAATAAATTAAATAAAATAAAGTAAAGTAAAAAATTTAAAAAAGATTTGTAAGGTAACCTTCATGACAGTAGGAACAAAAATGACTTGTAACAATCGTTTATAATTCACCTTATCATGTTCTGAATTTTGGGAAAGAAAATTTAAAAATGAAGAGTACAGAGCAGGCTATCTTCCAGTAAGTTATATATTTGCAAATATATTAAAAAATAAATTAGAAGGTGATCATTGTGGTAGCACCATCTCACACAGGCTAAGGCTGGACAGGGTTCATAGAATTGGCTACCACAGTTAGCTCCAGAAGGCCATTAATTTTGTCCCAGTGGGGGAAAGAGTGAAAATATGTCAATAGTAATTCTGGAAATGGTCTTAATTGACACATTTAGTCACACAGGGCACATCAGGAGTCATTTAACATTAGGGAATAAGACAGATGGCAAAATATTATTTGGGGGTCACAAGGGCTGGGTCCAATCCAGGGGAAAATATTATTCTCTTAGGAGGTAAGCAGGCTTCCCCAATCATGGCTAATAGACTGAAGTGCAGAATAAGACATGGCTCCTTGTTGACAGGTGTATGTGGAGGTTAGGGATGGCAGTGTGGATTCTGGACTAAGTAGTAGATGAGAAAACTATTCAAGTCCAAGGAAGAAAGCTGATAAAAGTCCAATTCATGACTGGTCTAATATTGAGGTGAAGAAGATGAAGATAAGGAGTGGTAAACATTAATTCAATTTAAAAGATGATACTATGCTGCAGGACAAAGACCTTAATAGCAGGAGCTTAGATTTGGTAGTCATCAAAGAATGGGATGGAAAACTGGTGTCTGGGTAACTTAGAGGTAAATTTCTTATGACTGTAGAAAATAAAGCAGAGATTACAACTTTGCTTCTGCTGGATTGGATCCAAGAACTTTTAAGATAAGCCAAGTTCCCAAGTAAGGAACATGGTAAAAGAGAGTACACATCACCAGTAAAAGATAAGCTCATGCATTTGCAGACAAGTGAATCTGATCACTCTGATGGACATAATTCTTTAATGTTTGACTCATCTGGAAGACAGTATATTTTATTTACATAAGACAGTGATTTAAAGTCAATTAGAAGAGAAGAGAGATTAAGAAAAATGTCCAGTGAATAGGTCTACAATGGTGATAAAGAATTTTCTTCCTAAGAAGTACTTTTGTTTATTTCATGTCTAGGTGGTTTGGCCCTACAATTTGGCCTCCTTATTCTGGGCACAGTATAATGACTTAAAAGTACTTCCAGAACAAACAAATGTCTGTTTTTAAGGAAATGTAAAGATTTCTTTTAATGAAATATGTCAACAGGAAGAATTAGATGAAATGACTGACTCTGAAACAAATTATGCAATGTACAGATATATAAATTATCTCTCTAAACATAAGACATACTCAAATTAAATGACAAATAATAGTTACTAAAAAATTGTAAATCATACACACTGTGAATTTAATCCCTGTGACTGAAGGAAATGTCTCCGTTCTGATAATACTTACATACTAATCTTCCTTTCAGCAGTCTTTTTTTCTAATCTTCACATTGTCACCAATGTCATCTGCTTCCACATCATGACTTCTTTTACAAATGTCCTTATATCAGTTTCTGAGGATTCTCAGCCTTTCTGAAACATGATGTTTCCTGTTTTGAGTAATTTTAACAATGAACAGGTTGTTCAGCAACGTTGTCATAACTTCAGGTGTCTTTGTCATAGCACATGCATGCAAATATTCTGAAGGAACTGGTCTGTTCTATCTGATATTCAGACTATTCACCATACAGATAACAGATGACAATTCTTCTATATTGTATATTATTTCTGTGTCTGTGCCTCTGTGTAGAAAATGTGTGTTCTCAGCTATGTTATCTCACCTCTAGAAGTTTTTCTCCAGATATGAAGAATGAGACAATAATATTATTTATCTTACATGTTTTTACACAGATAACTTTATAATAAAGAATATAAAGAGTATCATAACCCATAGGAAATGAGAAATGAACATTAGTTGTCATTGTCATACATATTAACAATATAGTCTGTAGAACACCTAGTACATTTATTATTGACTCTGTGTATACTACATATTAAGTTTTTTTTTTTTTTTTTTTTTTTTTGTGGTACACGGGCCTCTCACTGTTGTGGCCTCTCCCGTTGCAGAGCACAGGCTCCGGACGCGCAGGCCCAGCGGCCGTGGCTCACGGGCTCAGCCGCTCCGCGGCATGTGGGATCTTCCCGGACCGGGGCACGAACCTGTGTCCCCCGCATCGGCAGGCGGACTCTCAGCCACTGCGCCACCAGGGAAGCCCTTATATTAAGTTTTTTATAGATAGTTAGCAATGGAAATAATAATCTGAGCTGTAAGTATGTGCCGACACACATAGTAAGATAATTTAATTGATATCATGAACTCTTGATACAACTAAAGTTCTATTGATAAACAATAATATGTTATATTTCCAGGAACTTATATGCTGAATGCATTCTAAATGCATTCACATCTATTAATAGATGCATTCACATCTATTAATATCACGTTTAATTTGTACAATAAAATGTGAAGCAGGCATGGTTACTATACCATTTTTATACCTTATGAAGTTGAATGACAAGTCAATAAAGAAACTAGACCAAAGTCACAAAGCAAGTTTGAAATAGAATTCCTATTTGAATCATGGCATACTGGTTCAAAGCACATACTCTTAATAATGGGAGCATGGATAATTTTTAAAATAATATTTAAATGCAAATAAGTTCTTTCAGAGGCTAGACAGACCTTTCATTTTTTTAAATTGAATGACTGAAAGATGCCAAGAGTCTATAGTGTCCCACCTCATTTGTGTCCACCATCCCTACATTCCCATGGATAATTCAGGGGACTTTCAGTCAGTATTGAACCCTTTCTTGTATACAGAGATGCTAGTAGTATAATCATATCAGCAGAACTTCTTCAAAAGCACTTACCTATGAAAATAAACCATGCTTTGTTCATTAAATTAAATCAGTATTTAATAAACCAGACATTTTTCAACTTCACCTAGAGAAGACAATGTTTCTCTTGTAGAGAAAAACTCAAGAATACAATTTCATTTTTTATTTTTTCCTTCTAATATAAAAAGTTTATTTTCATTTATGTTTTAATTGCAAATTGTGTAACCTCAGTCTTTAATCAAGAACTTGATCATATGTCTAACCACATATCATGAGAATAAATCTGAAGAGTTGATAACATCACTGAATTGATTAATAAAATATATCTTGCCCAATTCTACAGTAATAAAAGAAACTAAAAATTATGAGAATACAATGATAGTTGTTCAAGAATAGCGGTGCTTTAAATAACACTTATGTATGAATAAGGTGTGGTAGTCAGCCTTTAAGGTGACTCCTAGGGGTTCCCACTTCCTGTTATATATGCCTTTGAGTAATAAAAGTAATAAAAAGTAATATGCCTTTGAGTAATTGAAATTGGAGTCCAATTGGCATTGGCATTGGTAGCTCATATTCATAATTATGAAGATAATTCATTAGCCACAGGATGCAATGGAACAAAGTAAATTGGAATACGCATTGACATTTTGAAAATATATAATAAAATATAATAATTGTCCATGACAAATTTTGTCTATAGAATGAACAGTTAAAAGCACAGAAGTATCAGAGTAATATTATAATTTTGCAGTATTCTATCATTTTACTACCTTTTATAAAAGATACCTTAAATGCTGATGCAATATAAAGCATACTTGGATAGATTTGTCTTGCTGAAATAGATTTTTATAAGAAGTACTACTTACAAAGTTTTATTTGTGCAGGACACAATAATACATAATTAGAAAAAGCACATCTTATTCAAGTATCTATAGTAATCCATAGAGGAATTATTTAAGTTAGAACTTTTGACAACAGGATGAAGTATTGATAATAATGGAGCTGATATTGGATTACACAGCCTAACATACACATAAAAATAGGTACACAAAAATGTTAAAAAAAAAACACTTTTTTTTCCTCAATAAATAATTGGTGGGAAACTATAGCTTGGATAAAGAAATATTCTCTGTTCAACTCTGAAACATTTTTCTGTGTACTTCTATCCTCTTGGTGTTTTCCACACCATTCATATTTATACTTCATCCAAACTGGACATATCATTTCCCTATAGCATAACCTTTAGTTCAATGTCTGCTTAATCAGTTATTCAATGTGAGCCTTGAGTATTGGCTTTATCAATTTGATTCGGATAAAATTTTTCCTGGATGTTTTACTTATTCTTTCAGGAACAGGTCATGTTTGTTTTCCACATGTAGAAGCACTGCTCTCTAACATTAGTTCTCTGACTATGCCAACATCCTTTGTAGAAGAAAGATGCTTTCTTATAGAAAGCAAATTCTTTCATTAAATTTTTGAAAGGCTAAACTTAAGAATCTTATACAAATATAAAATTAACACATGCCAAGGTTTATCCCATTAATGAGGGAACAAATAAAATATTATAATTTGTTCAAAGAAAAATTCAAACACACACCCCCCCAATCAATCACAAATGCTGTAATTAATGTACAAAAGGGAAAGCTGGTAATTATCTACAGGGAATAATCAATTGCACCCAACCAGACAAAATGTATTTGCATTCCTATATATGAGCATCATTTGTAGTACTATCAGTGTTCTGCAATATATAGAGCTATGGAATGGCTCAAAGACTGATAGGTGAAGATAACCCATTTTGTAGATGTGCTACAAAAGACATCTAATCATCTTCCTTGCTCATTTCAAACTATTTTGCTATTTTTATTAGAGAGCAATGACAAGAATGCCATGACACTTCTTATATGTACTACAGTGTATGCTGCCTGAAATGCATACTTAGGGCACAAGTGTATTTTATTACTGTATGTGCATGTGTTCCATTTACTTCCTTTGTAGTGATCATTACAAAGCACTGAAGGAGTTATTCATCACTATTTCATTTGTGCTTTGGAGATCTTGACATCCTCATCCTGTCTTGTCATATCAGAACTCCCCTAAAGATCACAAGTATGAGGAGAAGACTACTTAGTTATATTGTCCCTTATTGATTGTACTTCATGCATTTTCACACTCTTTTCTTTGCTTGTGTCATTATATCTTTTCTCCCAATCTAAACCTGAAAGATTATGTTTAGTGCTGGTAATCAGTGATATACTTCCAGCTTACCACCAGTTTATTGGAGCTCTCTTTTTCAGGAGCAATAATTCCACAGATTTGCCTATCAGTAATGATGCTCAGTTATAAAACTTTCACTCATTGTGTTATTGAGTCCAAGCTTGATCTGCCCACCACACAACAGACAAATAAATCAGAGATGAGATGTTGAGGCAATGAATACAACTTTATTCAGAGAGCCAGCAGACCCAGACCATGGCAAACTAGTTAGTGTCTCCAAACAAAAAGTCTTATTGGGGTTTGGATGCACAGAGAGGGGTAGGAGATGAGGAAGTAAAGTAAAAAGTCCATAAATTTTGCAAATATCCCCTGGAACAGCCAACCACAGGGAGGGGATGTGTTAATTTCTTCTTTCTTTCAGCCATCCACAGGTGGATAGGGTCCAGATGTTTCCCTGAACAAAGGCACTTTGGTTTAACATTCAGGCAGGGGAGCAGGGTTCCCTGAGACAGGTGATCACATATAGACAGTATCCTTTTAATGAACAAAAGCAATGGGAAACAAAAATTAAAGTAAAAGAAAGACATCTAACATGGAATCAGATTTGGCTCTTCCCTGTTACATTTGTATTCCTTTGTACAATGGATATCTCCATAACTGGCTTTAAGGTCTGGATCTTGACACAGGTATTCCTAGTTTATTTGGTTGCATATAAGTACTTCTTTTCTATGTAGAAATATCAGCATTTGCTTTCCATTTAAATAAAAGGATTGCAAATAAGCAACGACTAAGTATCTACACAACCCCCACTAGGGTAAAGGAATAGAGGGCCAGAACTAATAAATAACTTATCATGTTAGTTTTTGGCTTGGTCTCTATAATACAAGGCAATTTCCCCAGCCTGCCAGATGGAAATAATTCAACATTTTGCTAATGAGATAAACGCTAAGGGAAGAAAACATTTTTAAAAATAAAATATGGAAGAAAATAAACATTACAACCATTATGTATTTCTTTGAAATAGGGTGATAAATGCTCTTATTCCTTCCCATGACATCTGACAGATGCAGGGACCACTGCCAATTAGCCTGAAGTGAAGGAATGTTTAAAATATCAACACGTATTAGAAAGGCATGTGCAAAACTGACATCTTGTGAAGCAGGGTTCCTGGAGAATGGTTTTCCTCCTTTGGGTGACCTACTTTCCCCAAATTATGTATTGCACAGTTTACTTGGTTATTGGATTGAATGCATCCAGTTTGATTGCTATGAAAATCATGTCTAGGTTTAAATACCTTTTTCTTAGCAGCTGAGACATTAAAAATTTTAATAAGAGTAGGGTGGCAAAAACTGCTCAATTAAATGTTCTGCATATTCAGATCAACATCTGTTGTTAAAAAGGATTTTTTCAGTCTCTCTCAGGAAATGGGAAAGAAGGCAATCAAAAGTTTTACAGCCACCACATTAGAGAGAGGCAAAGTGAGAACTGAGAGGTGAATTGCCCTTTTCTACCTAAGGTATTGGAGGATATTTTACAACATTACCTACCCCTCTCCTACACAAACTCGACAGAGGGGGTCTAAGAAGTATAATGACAGAAGTGTACCGTAAATAATCACATTATGGAGATAAAAGAAGAGAAGAGTGGCTATTTCCTCCAAAGCCTAAGATAGAGCCCAAGTCTAGGGTATCAATTTTTTAGTCTTTTTTTTTTTGCTGCATTGTGAATACACATTTGTACCCAGAACTTCAAGGAAATTAAGAGAAATCTTTCCTTATGAGAATCCTTGAGGGAGAGAGAACAATGGTAGGGAGGGGTATGGCATGAAGATGAGGATTTTTTTGTTTAATAGGAAGAGTCTGGTGATGAACTTCAGCTACATTTGCTCTCTGTTCTTTTTTTACTTAAGTGGGAAGATTAAGCTGATTTGATCTGGTTTGTATTTTTCCATTTGGAGCATGAGATGTTTAAGGGAACCGTTTTTCCCCTACACCAATCTGACCCTCTATTTTTGGAAAGCTTATGGTGATGGAATAGAATGCTGTAGAAGTTATTGAAATATGCTTGCATCTGAAATCTGGTCAAGGATGGAGAAATATTTACATGTATTTATAAATAGGAGAGAAGGGGGTAGGAGAGACAAAAGTGTTTCTAAGATGGAAGAGGATGAAACTTTTCCATGTCTAATGAACTTCTTGAATCTAGAAGAGCATGCAGAATTAAGAAAATATATGGTGATTTTATTCAGATAAGTAAACAAAAAGAGTTGCGTGTGTTTGGATTAAATTAACCAATGCAAAATCAATTACAGTCTTCTGTATTAAGACTAGCCCTCTTTACAGAGATTTGCATGGTTGAACACTGTAGAATTGATATAAATGTTATCTTGGGATATGATACATTATTGTTAAATAAAAGAGGACTCCATAGATTAATTTAGCAGTTAAGAACAAAGTAAATTATTTGACATCATAATTTGATATTTTTCTCTTGAAAGTTAACTTCCACTTGATTTTTATTTTCTTTAGCTTTCTACTGTACAGTGACTCACACTACCTGAAAATCAGTTTGCATTAGAACCCTGAGAAACTGAAGCTGAATTTCCAGTGACCATAGATCACTAAGACAAGAGTAACTCTTTATATAGGGTTGCTCACTGTGAATTTTTATTAACTTAGAGGAAATGATAGTTTTGACTGTCTCCTTTTCACCAAACAATTCCAGCAACCTGACTACAAATGCATTTCCTCACAAACTCTGCCCCATTATTTGTACTGACACCAACAAATGAAGTGCTACCAGAAGTGCAGGCATTTTCTAAACTTTTCCCTGAATGCTTCAGAGCTGGCAACAGATTGTAGTTAATCAAATGAGTCTTGGGGATATCATGGCCATTAGAAAGCTTTCCAGCTGCTTCAGAGCTTGGAAAATCAGGGTTCTGTGATCAGCCAGACAGGGTTTTTAAGAGCCTCAGAATTCAATAGGAAACTGGAGGAGAAGGTAGCTTTTTCTTTGTCTTAAAATATTCTGTAATATGTGTTACACAAATAACTCTTTAATAATTGGTACTTCTAAAGTAAATCTATGCATCATTCTACCAACCTAACCTGTTTACTTTTTATTTTTCTCTTTTACACTTATTTTCAATTTTCTATGTTTACTCAGTTTATAGGCATCATTACAATACAATGCTTCACCTTGCTCATTCCGCTTCAACTTATATCGTAATTATATATCATAGTTTACTAAAACAATCTTCCATGAAATGGAATTTATGTTGTCTCTAATCTTTTACTACTAATAAAGAATGTTTTATATGAACATCTTTCTGACTATAAATCTCTACTTTCTTTCTTAAGTTGAATCTAAGGGACCACATGGACTTGATAAAATTGACAAATTGCTTTCTAAAAAATATTCACTTGTTGCTAGTTATAATACACAATTTTATCAAATTTGAGACAAAAAAAGTTTTCCTATACTCAGACCTTCTCAGGGACTCCTTCCAACAACATTATTTCCTGATGATAAACTATTCTGCTATCAAATTACTATGTCATGTTATAACCTATTAGAAAATTGCACAATGTATTTGGTACATAGTAAACTCAAAATTTTAAATAAAATTAATTTGTGTCCTACTAGTAGACAGATAAAATTCTACTTAACTATAAAACTACTACTTGTAATTTTAATTTTAACTCAAAACTTAAAAATAAATCAGTTACTCCCTATCAGTGGTGTTAACATTTATATATGTCAAATCTCAGGAACAAAACCTTCCACTCTCTGACTATTCCCTGGTTCTAAGGAAAATAGTATATAACAACCTTTGTTATTATTCAGGAGGACCTCTCATGCAGAAATCTGGATAGATCTGATCCTAGAAATAGCAGAAAAGGGCAAGGGGACAATAGTTCTATGGTCTAATTATGCAAAAACAGAGGAAGCTAAAAATAAAGTTACACAGGGCTTCTGACACATTTATATAGACAATGTAGTTTACATACTGCTGTTTATGCATCAAAACTTTCAGGTTATCTGCAGCACAAACTACTCTGCTGTATGAAAAAGAGCTTATGCTTTCTAGGCAATATCTACAAAATGAAAACAGCAAAACAATGAGTGATTCTATTGAGGGATGGGAAACAAGCCCATCAAATCAGATTGTAGCTGTATAAACAAAACCTTTGGCTTTAAGGGTCCACTCTGCTTTGTTTTTCACCTGTCTGTTTTGGCAACAGGTTAAGGTGTTCTGGAATGTTTCACCTGCTTCTAATTATTTGCAGACATGGTCTCCTTCACAAGCCATAAATGCTAAGATTTGCTTAACAAAGTCATAATTAAAGATCTAATTTATTGAGAAAGAACAAAGTAGATTTTGTTTCTGTTTATTTTTCATTATAGCAACACTAAGTTACCTTTCTATCACTGTTACTTTTATTATATACATCTAAGTATGAATATAGATAGATAGATTATGAAATAAAGTATTTTCGTGGCTCTGTATATTTCATTACTTGCTACTATTTCATTAGGTCCTTTCTTTCCCCAGGAAGGTGGACGTGTTCTTCTCCATTGACCAAAAGCCTGGAGGAGTAATTTTCCATTACCTGAAGGTCTTCTAAACCAATAGGTAACATTTCCAGTCAGGCAGGTAATTATAACCAGCTCTAGCTAGGCCCTCCAAATTGAAGGTTGATGATCTTGCAGTACAAAAAAATATTTGCAGCTGTGGACAATTAACAAACTCAGTAGACCAGGCAAAAGTGCAGCCCCTGTCCACATGTAATTCCACTGCCAGCTTTACTTTGACAGCTATATAATTACATGGACCATGAATTACACTCAGTAATCACTTAGTTTATAATTTCATTCCCTGTAAATTAGTAATGTAATAAAATGAGATTTCATAATCACCAGATGCATAGTGAGCTGCTCACCAGAGACTGGCAATGGCTAAGAGGCAATCTCTTCCCAAAGAGAGAGATTTTGGTGGGCTGCTGTTGACTGGTCACATGGTTGGCAAGTGATCCAGTGCTCTGAGCTTGGGGCTGCCAGTGACACTCAAGCAGCTCCAGGATGGACGCTGTATGATATACCAATAGCTGTGAGAAATGGTACCCTGTTTGAGAGGAAACCTTTGCTTTTTTAATATCATGTACAGCAGCTCCATTTATTGGAGCTGTAATTTGCATGTTACTTAATGAGTGCATGTAGAGGTTCCTCAAGAGTCCATCTTAAAAGTAATGACAATGAGCAAGTGTTCCATAAAGAATTTACTTCACTATAGGTAAGTGGGTGGTCTGTTTTTATAACATGGAGATGTAGTAAATGAGCAGGAAATATAACCACATTTCTCAAGGTTATTATTTTCCTCCAAATGGAATTTTTGTTTTGAAAATCCTTTGTGTCATATTCAGATATCATACAAGACAAAGAAATAAGAATGTAAATAATAAAAATGCTGGTCTTCTTTGTTCTGGGGTTTTCACAAGTAACCCACCTTCTGACACAACTCCCCACTATTTCATATTAAAACAATAATAAATTGTGGTTTTTAGACTCAATAGCATACAACTATGAATTATATACTTTTATGGAAAAGAACAAATGGCAAGCCCAGACAAGGTATTTGCAAGAGATTTATTAGAACTTGAGCCATTACTGCAACAAGAATTGTGCTGCAAGGGGAAATACAAATTATATGCCATTACTTCTAACAAGAACTGGGAGTGGAAAAAAAAGTATTCATTTAGAAGCTTTAATTACCTGGAGAAATGTGAGTTGGTTATGCAGTACCTATTTTAATTACCATCTGATTAAAATTAATCCTAACTAGGAAAGGAGAAAGTGGAATAAGGAAACTGTAGTCAGAAGGTTAATGTTCCAAATGCAAACAAGTAAAGGAGAGAATATCTGGTTGAAGGACATGTATTGTGACTAGACATGGGTGATTATTTGAAATGTAAAATATGTTTTTAGATATTTTTTTTTTGACACATGCTTTCATATTTTCTGAACTTAGGGACAAGTTGCATCCTTCATTCTTTCACCAGGGGCATCTAGATATGGTAACATTTTCCTCAGATAGAAGCATTCCTAGTGAGATAAAATTATTCCAAGGTATTAGAGACATTCATGGGACTTTGACCCCAATTCTCAATGGTTGTTTCCTTCAATGACAAACCTAGAATGTAAAGAACAGCAACTAATTTATTTTATCTTCTTTCTATAGGGTGATATTTGTAGTGACATTGATGTACAACACTGTAACTTCTTTGAAAGTCATGACAACTGCTCCAAAAGCTGATGTTTTTGTGTAGGGATGTGTGTGTGTGAGTGTGTGTGTGTATGTGTGTGTCCACCTACATTGATGGCAGCATCAGGCAAACTAGGGAATATCACCAAGAGGTTAACTATTTTAACTAGTTCCTGGCCAACACTGAGAGCTTAAAAACTATCTATCCTTTATTTATATATGTACTTTTCAATTGACTTGCCATTGATAGGATTTGAACCTTGAGTTGGTTTTACATTTGAAATAGTACATTTACACTCAAACATCTGTCTTCAGTCACCAGTCATTCTTCTGAAACAAATGAGCATTTCTAAGAAAAGAATAAGATATTAGTTAAGAAACAATAAATTATCCAATTAAAACAGGGCTTGAGATTGCAACTTTCATTGCTATTGTTGCCATAAATAGCATTAGACCTAAATGAGAAATATCCTAATCAATACAAGTTCTATCACTGCCATAATGTAGCCAAAATCATAAATAAGTTGTTAACTAAATTTTGGTAGTTGAAAAATGTGAAGATTAAATCAAAATTCACAGCACCCATCATATATATCTAAAGGAAATAAACAAAAAAGAAATAAAAGTAGCAAAACTAAACTAGCAACATTCAACCTTGTGAGCGGGACAGATCCTGTATCAAAAATCTTAAAATATATTGTCTAGTAGTAAAGCAATAAACCAATGAAATTTGAAAGTAAGCACTACTAATCCACAGAAATGTCTTCATCATCAACCCAGCCCCACCACCCCCATCAGCACCTCCCACCAATCACCACCAGACATCAGCATTGTGGGGAGAAGGGTAAGTGAGGAATTTAAATTAATTTTACTAATTTAGAATGTGTCCTTGATGATTATGGTCTGAAAGGAAGAGATGGTGAAGCAGTAGTAGGCCAGATGAGAAAGGAGTGAAGCTAAAAAATGAAGAAAAAGAATTAGAATGTATTTCTTTTTTCAAGTGACTTGCTTGTTAGAAACTGACGTCATTAATAGAATTTGTCATTTAGTTTCCTTCTGATGGGAGAAAAGCAACAATACTAATTATTGCCAACAGTTAAATAATTAATGATTAATGAAAAGCAAATTTAAATGCCTAGAAGTATATGTTGATAAAGGGCAAAAACAGTAGCCCAAGTGAGGTTCATCTGCTCACTGTGAATAAGAGTCAGAAAGAGATGGCATAAGTCCTCTGTTATTTCTTGTTGCACTGACTTAGAATGAGAAAGGAATGGATGTTACTCATATATTAGAATCACATTAAGCCGGGATAACCATACAAATCAAAGTTCTTCCACCCCCAGTACCCACAGTATTTTACATAACTCCAACAAGACAGTATGAACTTTAAAATATAAGAGAGCAGTGAAAATATCCACTGTCTATAAAACCCTTTACTGATCTCACCCCAGCCCCACTGCCAAAGCTGAGAGAAAATCATAACATGGAATACATAACAGAAACTACAACCATCAATTTTTAATCTGAAACTCTGAAGGAAAAACCCAAACACAAAGATCATCTAATATTTAAAGGGAGCCAAAAAATAACACACTCACAAGACACTTTATAAAATGCAAGATCCAGATGAAGCAGTGTAATTAATTAACAGAGTGTAGAAAGATATGACAGGAAAACAATACAAAAATTCTAGAGCAAATAATAATAGAAAGAAAAGAAAATGGAAATGATGAAATAAAAAGGAAATAAAGGGAGAAAGGAATTAGTTCTGGGGAAAAAGTGTGTTTTTTTCCTAGGAAATAGAAGAAAAATTTTCAACAATACCTTTGTACAGGAATTAGGGAAAACAAAATATATGGAGCTATATTTAAGAATAAAATGTTAAGGTAACAAAATAAGTAATATTAAAACACTAAGAAAGCAATTTGTTCATGATAAACTACAACAGAGCAAAATAATACACTAAAAATAGAATAGAAATCACATGGTAGAAGGTCATATCAGTGATATAGAGGATAGTCATTAAAATATTACCACCAGGTGAAGGTAGAAATCTAGGTTCCATACTGGACCTCCATTGACACCTGAAGGTGGTATATTTCTTGTTACTATTGGGCAAAAGTGGAAGTTATGGTTCCTTTCATGGTCCCATGAACACCATGGTGAGGGTTGTCTTAGTACTACTGGGTAATAGTGAAAGTCCTGATTACCCAATGGGACTCCTCAGACACCACTTCAACTGGGAAGGTGAGAAACACTTCATTACTGTTGGATAGAAGTTTTGGCCTCGTCAGTTGTTTCCACTGACACGAAGGAGTGATGGCTTGGTACTGGCCAGTAAGGATGAAAATGTTGTTTCCCATAAAACCATCCCAGTGGGGATATGGAGAAGCCTCATTACATCCTAGTACTAGTGGAAACCTAAGGTCCCCCACTTGGCCTTTGCTCGCATGGATTGGGGGTGGGTCTATAGTTTTGGTTTTGTTTTGTAGTGATTGTCTGTAGTAGAGAAGTTATTTTCTAAAAGTTTTCAATTTTATAAGGGCTGCCTCTTTCCTGGTCCTTTGGCTAGAGAGAAAAAACTTTTGTTAGATCTCTTTTTGTCTGTACCTGTGGGTGTTTCAAGTTACAGGACTTCTTTAGCTCCAAGTCTTGGGTACAGGAGACAAAAATAAAACCCAGGGAAATCACACTGTGTTGTCCCTTTGGCCCAAGGTCCCTAGCTAGGCTGCCTTGTTCTCTCCAACTTTTAGGGTCTTATATTTGTCTTGTACATAATGTTGATGGGTTTTAGCTGTTCTTAGTGGAAAGGAGAGGGAAGAGTACATATACTCCATCTTTCTGAAAGCAGAAGTCTGAACATATTTCTGAAAGATTAATAGAGACACAAATGTAGAAAACAAACATATGGATACCCAAGGGGGAAGGGAAGGTGGGATGAATTGGGAGATTGGGATTGACATATATACACTACTATGTATAAAATGATAACTATTGAGAACCTACTATATAGCACAGGGAACTCTACTCAATGCTCTGTGGTGACCTAAATGAGAAGAAAATACAAAAAAAGAGTTGATATATGTATACATATAGCTGATTCACTTTGCTGTACAGCATAAACTAACACAACATTGTAAAGCAACTATACTCCAATAAGAATTTTAAAAAAGATTAAAAGTGGATGGCAGAGTGGCAACTGCCTTAGGTTTAGTAGGGGAAGTCAAAACTCAAATGCCTGCAAAGATTTCCAACAAAAAGTAAAAATATCAAGTACTGGCATGAATACAAAGAAGAGCCCTTGTAAATCTCATACATTGCTGGTGGGAATGCAAAATTATATAGATTCCTTGGACAAAATTTTGACAATTGTTTAAAAGTTAAACATATACTTATCACAACCCAACAATACTATCACTAATGCATTTGCTCAAGAGTAACCAAAACATATTTACATACAAAAAAACCCTCTATGTGAATGGGAATGTCCACTTTTTCATGACAAAAAAACCCCCAGATATTTATAAACAATAAGTGGATTATAAAATTATAATACATCCAGAAATAGAATTCTACTCAGAAGTAAGAATTGGTGAACTTCTGTTAAATTTAACAGAAGGAATGAATCTCAAAAGCATTACGTTATTGAAAGATGTAATACTCAAAAGATTACCTAAACTGTGATCCCATTCTGGAAAAGGTGAAAATACAAAAACCAAAATCAGATCAGTTGGTGGCAAGAAGAGACTGACAACAAAAGGGCACAAGAGATCTTTTTGCAATGATGGCAATAATCTATATTTTGATGGTGATATTTGTTACATAATTGTATCATCTGTCAAAATTTATAGAACTCTACATATAAAAAGTGTAAATTGAAATGAATGTAATTTATACTTCAATGAATTTAATTTAAAAATAATGAAATTAAAAATGGACAGTAAAATCCTTAATAGAAGATTTTACATTTAAAAATAAGTAAATATTTTAAAAGTTAAAAAAATTTGAGACAAATTGATGGGGTAGTCTTTTAGGTTTCTGAACCTAATTCCAACATGTGGGGCAGGGAGAGGGGAGTAGGGGCAGTGTTTTCCCACATCTATAAAGCAGTGTTCAGGACACCAACTTTGTGTCCTAGAATTCAACTCAATTCTGACACTATCTATCCAGAGATAGTATCAGATCTCCCAGGTTAAAGACTCAGTTCAACAATACTGCCCCCTCTTTGTGTCAATCATAAATTGCAGGTCTCCAGATTACCCATAACTTCTTTCCAACTTAGCTGCAAGATGGAAGTTCCTGTGATCCCCCTCCTCAAGTTTGATTAATTTGCTAGAACAGGTCACATAACTTAGTAAAACAGTTTACTTACATTTACAAGTTTATTTCAAAAGAATATGATAAATAATACAGATGAACAGCCAGATGGAAGAGACATGTAGGGCATGGTGTGTGGGAAGGGACACAGAGTTTCCATATCCTCTCCAGGTGCTCCAATCTCCTAGCACTTTCACATTTTCACCAACCCAGAAGGTCTCAGAACCCAGTCTTTTTGGATTTTTATAGAGGCTTCATTCCATAGGTATGACTGATTGAATCATTGGCCATTGACACTGATTTCACTTCCAGCTCCTCTCTACTCCCTGGAAATCAGATGGTGAGGTTAAAAGTTCTAGACCTCTAATCACATGATTGAGGCAATCTAAAATTCACCTCATTAACATAAAAAAAGACACTTGCTCTTATCACTTATGAAATTCCAAGGGATTTAGGAGTTCTTTACCAGACACAGGATGAAGACCAAGTATATATTTCTTCTTATAAATCACAATATCACAGATGGACATAGGAGAGAAAAGAAAAGTAATGGTTTAATGAGTCAAAATTCATTAAAAATTAATTTCAGAAAGACAGTATTAAACAAAGAGAAGGAATTTAGGAGTGATAGTACAAGCATAATTCCCAGAACTGAAGAACTTGTGTTTCCATGTTGAAAGGTATCACTGCAAAGAATAGTAAATTAAGAAAAGAACCACAGCAAAGAACCACACTGAAAATGTAGAACAAAAGAAAAAAAGAGAATACATAAAGTCTTTCATGTGAGAACAACTATAAAATAAAATAAACAAAACTTATGTCAAAACTGTATTGGTCCTCTCAAGAGCAGTACAGAATGTCATAAGAAATGAACAATACATTGAGAGTTCTGATGAAAATTTTTTGCTAGCTTATGATTGTATACCCAGTTAAATTATCAATAGAATTAAAATGTTTATGAATGTAAGACCAGAAAAATTTTTACCATTAATTAAACAGGAATCTAAAGCATCCAGGAAATAATAAATCTAATAGCATTAAAGAAGATTTCAAAGTTTATATTTTAAAAAGTCTCATATTACATTGAGACATATTATTTTAATTATATATTTTATTTTAGATTAAAATTTGTGTGTACTTTTATTTCCATTTAATTTCCACAATGTTCATTGAGCACCTACTCTGTGACAGGAAAAAATACCTTCTTTAAAATGTACATTTATTTATTTATTTATTTATTCTCTATTCTCATATTTTATATCTTTTATTTCCTTTGAACTTTTATTTTATATTGGAATATAGTTGATTAACAACTTGTGTTAGTTTCAGGAGTACAGCAAAGCAATTCAGTTATACATATACATGTATCTATTCTTTTTCAAATTCTTTTCCCAATTAAGTTGTTACATAATATTGAGCAGAGTTCCCTGTGCTATACATTAGGTTGCTGTTGTTACTCATTTTCAATATAGCAGTGTGTACATGTCAATGCCAAAATCCCAGTCTATCCCTCCTGCCCACCCTTACCCCCGGTAACCATAAGTTTGTTCTCTAAATCTGTGAATCTGTTTCTGTTTTGGAAATAAGTTCATTTGTATCTTTTTTTTTAATTCTACATATAAGTGATATCATACAATATATATCTTTCTCTATCTGACTTACTTCACTCAGTATGACAATCTCTAGGTCCATCCATGTTGCTGTAAATGGCATTGTTTCATTCTTTTTAATGGCTGAGTTATATTCCATTGTATATATGGACCACATCTTCTTTATCTATTCTTCTGTTGATGGACATTTAGTTTGCTTCCATGTCTTGTCTATTGCAAAGAGTGCTTCAATGAACATTGGTGTGCATATATACCTTTGGACCATGTTTTTCTCCAGGTATATGCCCAGGAGTGGGATTGCTGGATCATATGGTAGCTCTATTTTTAGTTTTTTTATGGAACCTCCATACTGTTTTCCATAGTGGCTACACCAGTCTACATTCCTAACAACAATGTAGGAGGGTTCTCTTTTCTCCACACCTTCTCCAGCATTTATTGTTTGTAGATTTTTTATGTTAGCCATTCTGACTGGTGTGAGGTGATATCTCATTGTAGTTTTGATTTGCATTTCTTTAATAATTAGCAATGTTGAACATCCTTTCATCTGCCTCTTTGTCATCTGTATGTCTTCTTTGGAGAAACGTCTGTTTAGGTCTTCTGCCCATTTGTTGATTGGTTTGTTTGTTTTGATGATATTAAGCCACATGAGCTGTTTGTAAATTTTGGAGACTAATCCTCTGTCAGTCACATCATTTGCAAATATTTTATCCCATTCTGTGGTTTGCCTTTTGTTTCATTTATGGTTTTCTTTGCTGTGCAAAAACTTTTGAGTTTAATTAGATTCCATTTGTTTATTTCTGTTCTTATTTCCATTACTCTGGGAGATGGATCAAAAAAGATATTGCTGTAATTTATGTCAGAGAATGTTCTGGCTATGTGTTCTTCTAAGAGTTTTATAGTTCTCAGTCTCACATTTTGTTCTTTAATCCCTTTTGAGTTTATTTTTGTGTATGGTGTCAAAGAATATTCTAATTCCTTTTTTTTTTTTTACATGTAACTGTCCAGTTTTCCCAGCACCATTTATTGAAGAGACTGTCTTTCCTCTATTGTATATTCTTGCCTCCTTTATTGTAGATTCAGTGACCACAGCTTCGTAGGTTTATTTCCAGGTTTTCTGTCCTGTTCTACTTATCTATATTTCTGTTTTTGTGCCAGTACCATACTATTTTGATGACTATAGTTTGTAAGTTTGTAGTGTGGTCTGAAGTCAGGGAGCCTGATTCCTCTAGCTCCGTTTTTCCTTCTTAAGATTACTTTGGCAACTCAATGTCCTTTTGTCTCTATAAAAAATTTAAGATTTTTTTTCTAGTTCTGTGGAAAAGGCCATTGGTAATTTGATAGGGATTATATTGAATCTGTAGACTGCATTGGGTAGTATAGTCATTTTGACAATATTGATTCTTCTAATCCAAGAACATGGTACATCTGCATCTGTTTGTGTCATCTTTTATTACTTTCATCAACATCTTATAGTTTTAAGAGTACAGGTCATTTTCTCCTTAGGTAGGTTTATTCCTAGGTACTTTATTCTTTTTGATATGATAGTAAATAGGATGGTTTCTTGAATTTCTCTTTCTGGTCTTTTGTTGTTAGTTTATAGAAATGCAAGAGATTTCTGTGTATTAATTTTGTAACCTGCAACTTTACCAAATTCATTAATGAGCTCTAGTAGTTTTCTGGTGGCATCTTTAAGAATTTTTATGTATAGTATCATGTCATCTGGAAACGGTGATGGTTTAACTTCTTTTCCAATTTGCATTCCTTTTCTTTCTTTTACTTCTTTGATTCCCATAGCTAGTACTTCCAAAATTGTGTTGAATAAAAGTGCTGAGAGTGGATATCCTTGTCTTGTTCGCGATCTTAAAGAAAATGTTTTTAGATTTTCACAATTGTGTATAAAGTTAGCTGTAGGATTGTCATATATGGCCTTTATTATGTTGAGGTATGTTCCCTCTAGGCCCACTTTCTGGAGAGTTTTTGTCATAAATAGGTGTTGAATTTTATCAAAAGCTTTTTCTGTCTCTATTGAGTTGATCATATTGTCCTTATTCATCAATTTTTTTATATGATGTATCATACTATTTGATTTGCATATATTGAAGAATCCTTGCAATCCTGGGATAAATCCCACTTGATCATGTTGTATGAGCCTTTTAATGTATCATTGGATTTGAATTGCTCAAATTTTTTGAGGATACTTGCGTTTATGTTCATCAGTGATATTGGCCTGTAATTTGTGTGTGTGTGTGTGTGTGTGTGTGTGTGTGTGTGTGTGTGGTATCATTGTCTGGTTTTGGTATCAGGCTGATGATGGCCTCATAGAATTTGTTTGGGAGTTTCCCTTCCTCTGCAATTTTTTGAACATTTTCAGAAGGATAGGTATTAGCTCTTCTCTAACTGTTTGATAGAATTTGTCAGTGAAGCCATCTGGTCCTGAACATTTGTATATTGGAAGATATTTTTTAATCACACTTTCAATCTCAATACTTTTAACTGGTCTGTTCATATTTTCCATTCTTCCTTGTTCAGTCTTGGTGTAATATACCTTTCTAAAAATTTGTCCATTTCTTCCAGGTTGTCTGTTTTATTGACATACAGTTGCTTGTAGTAGTCTCTTATAGTTTTTTGTATTTCTGTGGTGTCAGTTTTAACGTTTCCTTTTCCATTTCTACTTTTATTGAGTCCTCTCCCTTTTTTTCTTGATGAGTCTGGCTAAAGGTTTATAAATTTTGTTTGCCTTTTCAAAGAACCAGCTTTCAGTTTCATTTATCTTTGCTATTGCTTTCTTTGTCTCTATTCATTTATTTCTACTCTGATAATAATGATTTCTTTTCTTCTACTAACCTTAGGTTTTGTTTGTTCTTCATTCTCTAGTTGATTTAAGTGTAAGGTTAGGCTGTTTATTTGATATGTTTCTTGTTTCTTGAGGTAAGTTTTAATTGCTATAAACTTCCCTCTTAGAAATGAGTTTGATGCATCCCATAGGTTTTGGATTGTTGTGCTTTTGTTTTCATTTGTCTCTAGGTATTTTTTGAAATTTTCTTTAACTTCTTCAGTGTTCCACTGAGTGTTTAGTAGCATATTGTTTAGCCTTCACATGTTTATGTTTTCAACAGTTTTTTTTTCTTGTAGTTTATTTCTAATTGTCAGAAAAGATGCTTGGTATGATTTCAATTTTCTTAAATTTACTGAGGCTTGCTTTATTGCCCAGTATTGGGTCAATTCTAGAGAATGTTCCATGTGCACATGAGAAGAATGTGTATTCTGCTGTTTTTGGATGAAGTGTTCTATAAATATAAATTAAGTCCGTCTGGCCTAAAAGTGTCTTTTAAGGCCTGTGTTTCCTTTTTGATTTTCTGTCTGGATGATCTGTCCATTGATAAGAGTGGGGTGTTAAAGTCTCAAAATATTATTGTGTTGTTGTTGATTTCTTCCTTTATGGGTGTTAGAACTTGCCTTATATATTCAGGTGCTCTTATGTTGGGTGCATATATATTTATGGTTGTTATTATCTTCTTGGATTGATCTCTTGATAATTATGTAGTGTCTTTCTTTTTCTCTTATAACAGTTTATTTTGAAGTATAATTTGGGAGGACCTTCAAGATGGCAGAGGAGTAAGACATGGAGATCAACGTCCTCCCCACAAATAGAACAAAAATACATCTACATGTGGAACAACTCCTACAGAATACCTACTGAATGCTGGCAGAAGACCTCAGACTTCCCAAAAGACAGGAAACTCCCCACATACCTGGGTAGGGCCAAAGAAAAAAGAAAAAAGATACAAAAGTATAGGGATGGGACCTACACCTGTGGGAGGGAGCCATGAAGGAGAAAAAGGTTCCATAGACTAGGAGGCCCTTTCACTGATGGAGACAGGGGATGGGCTGGAGGAAACCTTCAGAGTCATGGAAGAGAGAAAAGCAACAGGGGTGCAGAGGGCAAAGTGTACAGAGGATTGGTGCTGATCACCAATCAGCAGTCTAAGAGATTTCTCTGCTCACCCACCAGGGCAGGTAGGGGCTGGGAGCTGAGACTGGGGCTTTGGAGGTCAGACCCCAGGGAGAGGACTGGGGTTGGCTGTGTGAACATAGCCTGAAGAGGGTTAGTGTGCCACAGTTAGCAGGGAGGGAGTCCAGGAAAACGTCTGGAACTGCCTAAGAGTCAAGAGACCATTGTTTCAGGGTGCATGAGGAGAGGGGATTCAGAGCACCATGTAAATGAGCTCCAGAAACAGGCTTGAGCCATGGCTATCATCAAAGACACCAAGACGGGCATGAAATGCTAATGCTGCTGCAGCCACCAAGATTCCTCTGTGTAAGCACAGGTCACTATCCTCATTTTCCCAACAAGGAGACTGTGTAGCCTGTCACTACCAGGGTCCCGTGATCCAGAGACAACTTCCCCTGGGAGAACCTGGCACTCCTCAGGCTGTGGCAACTTCAAGCTGGGCTCTGCCATTGCAGGCTTGCCCTGCATTCTGTCCCTCTCCCTTCACCCCAGCCTGAGTGAGCCAGAGCCCCCTAATCACTGCTCCTGTAACCTCCTCATGTCTGGGAGAAGAACAGAGGCCAGAGGGCAATCTAGATGCAGAGACAGACCCAAATTCAAACCTGTAACCCAGGAGCTGTGTGAACAAAGAAGAGAAAGGGAAATTTCTCCATGCAACCTCAGGAGCAGCAGATTAAATCTCCACAATCAACTTGAGGTACCCTGCACCTGTGGAATAACTGGATAAACAATAAGTCATCTCAAAATTGAGTCAGTGGACTTTGGGAGCTACTGTAGACTTGGGGTTTGCTGTGTGCAACAAACTAGTTTCTTAATTTTATGTTGATCTTAGTTTAGTTTTTAGTGCTTGTTATCATTGGTGGATTTGCTTATTGGTTTGACTGCTGTCTTCTTTTTTATTATGTTTTAATTTAATTACATATTTAAATTTCTTTTTTAATAACTTTCTTTTACTTTTTTTTTCTTTCTTTTCTTTCTCCCTTATCTTCTGAGCCATGTGGTTGACAAGGTCTTGGTGCTCTGGCTGGCTGGAAAGCTTGTGCCTCTGAGGTGGGAGAGCCAAGTTCAGAACATTGGACCACCAGAGATGTCCCAGTCCCATGTAATATCAATTGGTGAGAACTATCCCAGAGATCTCCATCTCAATGCTAAGACCCAGCTCTACCCATGACCAGCAAGCTCCAGTGCACGACACTTCATACCAAACAACTAGCAAGAAAGGAACACAAACCCAGCCATTAGCAGAGTGGCTGCCTAAAACCATAAGTTCACAGACACCTCAAATCACACCATAAGACATGGTCCTGCCCACAAGAAAGACAAGATCCAGCCTCATCCACCAGAACACACACACCAGTCCCCTCCACCAGTAAGCTTACACAACCCACTGAACCAAACTTACCCACTGGGGGTAGATGCCAAAAACAGTGGGAACTATGAACCTACAGCCTGTGAAAAGGAGGCCTAAATGCAGTAAGTTAAGCAAAATGAGAGGACAGAGAAATACACAGCAGATGAAGGAGCAAGGTAAAATCCCACCAGACCAAACAAATGAAGAAGAAATGACAGTATACCTGAAAAAGAATTCAGAATAATGATACTAAAGCTGATAGAAAATCTTGGAAATAGATTAGAGAAAATACAGGAAACATTTAACAAGCACATAGAAGAACTAAACAGCAAACAAACAATGATGAATAACACAATAAATGAAACTAAAAATTCTCTAGAAGGAATCAATAGCAGAATAACTGAGGCAGAAGAACGGATATGTGTTCTGAAAGGTAAAATAGTGAAAATAACTACCACAGAGCAGAATAAAGACAAAAAGAATGAAAAGAATGGAGGACAGTCTTAGGGACTTCTGGGATAACATTAAACGCACTGACATTCAAACTATAGGGGTCCCAAGGAGAAGAAGAGAAAGAGAAAGGGACTGAGAAAATATTTGAAGACATTATAGTTGAAAACTTCCTTAATACGGGAAAGGAAATAGTCAATCAAATCCAGGAAACTCAGAGAGTCCCATACAGGATAAATTCAAGGAGAACCATGCCAAGACACATATTAATCAAATTAATGAAAATTAAACACAAAGAAAAAATATTAAAAGCAGCAAGGCAAAAGCAACAAATAACATAAAAGGGAATCCCCAAAAGGTTAACAGCTGATCTTTCAGCAGAAACTCTGGAGTCCAGAAGGGAGTGACAGGCCATATTTAAAGTGATGAAACAGAAAAGCCTACAACCAAGATTACTCTACCCAGTAAGGATCTCATTCAGATTTGACAGAGAAATTAAAAACTTTACAAACAAGCAAAATCTAAGATAATTCAGCACCACAAAAACAACTTTACAACAAATGCTAAAGGAACTTGCCTAGGCAGGAAACACAAGAGAAGGAAAAGACCTACAATAACAAACACAAAACAATTAAGAAAATGGTAACAGGAACATACATATCGATAATTACCTTAAATGTAAATGGATTCAGTGCTCTAACCAAAAGCTATACACTGGCTGAATGGATACAAAAAAAAAAAAAAAAAACTTGTGTATATGGTGTCTAGAAAAGACCACTTCAGACCTAGGAACACATTCAGACTGAAAGTGAGGGGAAGGAAAAAAGATACTCCATGCAAATGGAAATCAAAAGAAAGCTGGAGTACCAATTCTCATATCAGACAAAATAAACTTTAAAATAAAGACTATTACAAGAGACAAAGAAGGACACTACATAATGATCAAGGGATCAGTCCAAAAGAAGATATAACAATTGTAAATATTTACACACCCAACATAGGAGCACCTCAATACATAAGGCAAATGATAACAGACATAAAAGGGGAAACAGACAGTAACACAATCATAGTAGGGGAATTTAACACCTGACTTTCACCAATGGACAGGTCAACCAAAATGAAAATAAATAAGGAAACACAAGCTTTAAATGACATGCTAAACAAAATGGACTTAGTTGATACCTATAAGACATTCCATTCCAAAAAAACAGAATACACTTTCTTCTCATGTGCTCATGGATCATTCTCCAGGATAGATCATATCTTGGGTCAAAAATCGAGCCTTGGTAAAATTAAGAAAATTGAAATTTTATCAAGTATCTTTTCTGACCACAACGTTATGAGACTAGATATCAATTACAGGAAAAAACAAACTGTAAAAATTACAAACACATGGAGGCTAGGCAATACACTACTAGATAACCAAGAAATCACTGAAGAAATCAAAGAGGAAATCAAAAAGTACTTAGAAGCAAATGACAATGAAAACACGATGACCCAAAACTTATGGGATGCAGCCAAAGCAGTTCTAAGAGGGAAGTTTATAGCAATTGAGTCCTATCTCAAGAAACAAGAAATATCTCAAATAAAGAACCTAAACTTACACCTAAAGCAATTAGAGAATGAAGAACAAAAGAAACCCAAAGTTAGCAGAAGGAAAGAAATTGTAAAGATCAGCTCAGAAATAAATGAAGGAAATGATAGCAAGGATCAATACAACTAAAAGCTTGTTCTCTGAGAAGATAAACAAAAGTAATAAACCATTAGCCAGACTCATCAAGAAAAAAAGGGAGAAGACTAAATCAACAGAATTAGAATGAAAAAAGAAGTAACAACTGACACTGAAGAAATACAAAGGATCATGAGAGATTACTACAAGAAAATATATGCCAATAAAATGGACAAACTGGAAGAAATGGACAAATTCTTAGAAAAGCACAACCTTCTGAGACTGAACCATGAAGAAATAGAAAATATAAACAGATCAATCACAAGCACTGAAATTGAAACTGTGATTAAAAATCTTCCAACAAACCAAAGCCCAGGACCAGATGACTTCACAGGGGAAATCTTTCAAACATTTTGTGTTGAGCTAACACCTATCCTTCTCAAACTCTTCTAAAACCTAGCAGAAGGAGGAACACTCCCATACTCATTCTAAAAGGCCACCATCACCCTGATACCAAAACCAGACAAAGATGTCACAAGAAAAAAAAAAAAAACACTATAGGCCAATATCACTGATGAACATAGATACAAAAATCCTCACCAAAAACTAGCAAAGAGAATCCAACATCACATTAAAAGTATCATACATGATCAAGTGGGGTTTATCCCAGTAATGCAAGGATTTTCCAATATACGCAAATCAAACAATGTGATAAATCATATTAAAAAATTGAAGGGTAAGATCTATATGATAATCTCAATAGAGGCAGAAAAAGCTTTCAACAGTTTTCAACACCCATTTCTGATAAAAATCTCCTGAAAGTAGGCATAGAGGGAATCTACCTCAACATAATAAAGGCCATGTATGACAAATCCACAGGCAACATCATTTTCAATGATGAAAACTTGAAACCATTTCCACTAAGATCAGGAACAAGGCATGACTGCCCAGTCTCACCACTATTATTCAACATAGTTTTGGAAGTTTTAGCCACAACAATCAGAGAAGAAAAATAAATAAAAGGATTCCAAATCAGAAAAGAAGAAGTAAAACTGTCACTCTTTGCAGATGACATGATACTATACATAGAGAATCCTAAAAATGTTACCAGAAAACTCCTGGAGCTAATCAATGTACTTGGTAAAGAAGCAGGATACAAAATTAATGCACAGATATCTCTTGCAATCCTATACACTAATGATGAAAAATCTGAAAGAGAAGTTAAGGAAACACTCCCATTTACCAATGCAACAAAAAGAATAACATACCTAAGAATAAACCAACCTAAGGGAACAAAAGATCTGTATGCAGAAAACTATAAGACACAGATGAAACAAATTAAAGATGATACAAATAGATGGAGAGATATACAATGTTCTTGGATTGGATGAATCAACATTGTGAAAATGATTATACTACCCAAAGCAATCTACATATTCAATGCAATCCCTATCAAAGTACCAATGGCATTTTTCACAGTAGTAGAACAAAAAATTTTGCAATTTGTATGGAAACACAAATGACCCCAAATAGCCAAAGCAATCTTGAGAAAGAAAAATGGAAGTGGAGGAATCAGGCTCCCAGTCTTCAGACTAAACTACAAAGCTACAGTAATCAAGAGAGTATGGTACTGCCACAAAAATATAGATCAATGGAACAGGATGGAAAGCCCAGAGATAAACTCACTCACATATGGTCACCTTATCTTTAATAAAGAAGACAAGAATATACAATGGAGTAATGGCAGCCTCTTCAATAAGTGTTGTAGGGAAAACTGGAGAGCTACATGTGAAAGACTGAAATTAGTACACTCCCTAACACCATACACAAAAATAAACTCAAAATGGATTAAAAACCTAAATGTAAGGCCTGACACTATAAAACTCTTAGAGGAATACCTAGGCAGATCACTCTATTACATAAATCACAGCAAGGTCCTTTTTGACCCACCTCCTAGAAAAATGGAAATAAAAACAAAATTACACCAATGGGACCTAATGAAACTTAAAAGTTTTACAAAACAAAGAAAACCTTAAACTAGACGTAAAGACAACCCTCAGATTGGAAGAAAATACTTGCAAAGAAAGCAACTGACAAAGAATTAATCTGAAAAATATACAAGCATCTCATGCAGCTCAATATAAAAGAAACAAACAACCCAATCCAAAAATGGGCAGGAGCCCTAAATAGACATTTCACCAAAGAAGATACACAGATTACCAACAAATACATGAAAGGATGCTCGACATCACTAATCATTAGAAAAATGCAAATAAAAACAATGAGCTATCACCTCACACCGGTCAGACTGGCCATCATCAAAAAATCTACAAACAATAAATGCTGGAGGGGATGTGGAGAAAAGTGAACCCTCTTGCACAGTTGATGGGAATGTAAATTGATACAGCCACTAGGGAAAACAGTATGGACGTTCCTTAAAAACTAAAAATAGGCCTACCATATGACCCAGCAATCCCACTATTGGGCATATACCTTCAGAGAACCATAATTCAAAAAAAAAAAAATCATATACCACAATGTTCATTGCAGCACTATTTACAGTAGCCAGGATATGGTATCAACCTAAGTGTCCATGGACAGATGAATGGATAAAGATGTGGCACATGTGTACAATGGAATATTAGCCATAAAAATAAATGAAACTGAGTTATTTGCAGTGAGGTGGATGGACCTAGAGTCTGTCATACAGAGTGAATTAAATCAGAAAGAGAAAAACAAATACCAAATGCTAACACATATATGTGGTATCTAAAGGAAAAAAAAAAAGCTTCTGAAGAACATAGGGGCAGGACAGGAATAAAGACGTAGACTTAGAGAATGGACTTGAGGAGAAGAGGAGGGGGAAGTGTAAGTTGAGACAATGTGAGAGAGTGTCATTGACATATATACACTACCAAATGTAAAATAGCTACTGGGAAACAGCTGCATAGCACAGGGAGCTCAGCTCAGTGTTTTGTGACTACCTAGAGATGTGGGAAAAGGAGCGTGGGAGGTAGACACAAGAGGGAGGGGATATGGTGAGATAGATATATATATATAGCTGATTTACTGTTATACAGCAGAAACTAACACACCATTTAAAGCAATTATACTCCAATAAAGATGTTACAAAAATTAAATTAAGACTATTTTATCTGATATCAGTATTGCTAGTCCAGCTTTCTTTTGATTTTCCTTTGCATGTAATATCTTTTTTCATCCTCTCCCTTTCAGTCTGTATGTTTCCCTTGTTCTGAAGTGGGTCTCTTGTATACAACATATATACAGGTTTTGTTTTTTTTCCATTCCATCAGTCTTTATCTTTTGGTTGGAGCATTTGATGTATTTACGTTTAAGGTAATTATTGATATGTAAGCACCTATTGGCATTTTGTTAATTGTTTTGACCTTGTTTTTATAGATCTTTTTTCTTCCCTTCCTCTTTTGTTTTCTTCTCTTGTGGTTTGATGACCATCTTTCGTGTTGTGTTTGGGTTGCTTTTTCTTTTTTGTGGATGTATCTATTGTAGTTTTGGGGTTTTCTGTTCCAATGAGGTTTTGATACAGAAGTCTATATATACATAAGGTTGTTTTAAGTTGCTGTTCCCTTTCTGGCCTAGAGAAGTTATTTTAGCATTTGTTGCAAGCTGGTCTGGAGGTGCTGAATTCTCTTAGCTTTTCTTATCTGTAAAGCCTTTGATTTATTCATCAAATCTGAATGGGAGCCTTGCTGGGTAGAGTTTTCTTGGTTGTAGGTTCTTCCCTTTTATCACTTTAAATATACCATGCCACTCCCTACTGGCCTGTAGAGTTCCTGCAGAGAGATTAGCTGATAATCTTATGGGAGTTCCCTTGTATGTTATTTGTTGCTTTTCCCTTGTTGCTTTTCTATTTTTTCTTTGTCTTTAATTTTTGTCAGTTTGAGTACTATATGTCTCTCTGTGTTCCTTCTTAAGTTTATCCTTCCTGGGGCTCTCTGCACTTCCTGAACTTGAGTAACGCTTTCCTTTCCCATGTTATGGAAGCTTTCAGCATATATTTCTTCAAATATTTTCTTGGGTTCTTTCTTTCTCTTTTCTCCTCTGCAACCCTATAATATGAATGTTGGTGTGTTTAATGTTGTTCCAGAGGTCTTAGTCTGTCTTCATTTCTTTTCATTCTTTTTTTCTTCCACAGCAGTGATTTCCACCATTCTGTCTTCCAGGTCACTTATCTGTTTTGCTGTCTCAGTTCTTCTGCTATTGATTCCTTCTAATGTTTTACATTTCAGTCATTGCATTGTTCATCTGTTTGTTTCTCTTTAGTTTTTCAAGGTCTTTGTTAAACATTTCTTGCATGTCTTTCATCCTTGCCTCTATTCTCTTTCCAAAGTCTTGGATCATCTTCATTAATATTATTCTGAATAATATTATTCTGAATAATTTTTCCAGATAGATTCCTATCTCCACTTCACTTAGTTGTTTTCCTGGAGTTTTATCTCATTCTTTCCTCTGGGACATATTCCTCTGCCATTTCATTTTCTCTATATTTCTGTGATTGTGGTTTCTGTTCCACAGCCTGCAGAATTGTAGTTCTTCTTGCTGTCTTCCCTCTGGTGGATGAGCCTGTCTAAGAGTCTTGTGCAAACTTCCCAGTGGGAGAGAATGGTGGTGAATGGAGCTGGATCTTGTCCCTCTTGTGATCAGAGCCATGCTCACTAAAACTTTAATTCACCTGTCTCTTGATGAGTGGTGCTGTTTCCTCCCTGTCAATTGTTTGACCTGAGGTGACACAGCACTGAAGCCTACAGGCTATTTGGTGGGGGTAATGTTGTCCTCCAGGAAAGCTCACACCAATGAGTATCTCCCAGAACTGCTGATGCCAGTGTCTTTGTCCCCACAGCGAACCACAGCAGCCCCCCACCTCTGCAACACACCCTCCAATACTATCAGGTAGGTCTGGTCCAGTCTCTTATGGGGTCACTGCTTTTTTCCCCTGGGTCCTGGTGCACACACAAATTTGTGTGTACCCTCGAAGAGCAGAGTTTCTGTTTCCCCCACTTCTGTGGAAGTCTTGCAATCAAATCCCTCTGGCCTTTGAAGTCAGATTCTCTGGGGATTCCTCCTTTCATTGCCAGACCCCCAGGTGGGAAACATGACTTGGGGCTCAGAACTTTCACTCCTGTTGGATGACTTCTGTGTTATAATTGTTTTCCAGTTCATGTGTTGCCCACCCGGAGGGTATAGGACTTGATTTCTTTGTTACTGTGCCCCTTCCTACCATCTCACTGTGAGTTCTTTTTTGTTTTTGAATGTAGGGTATCTTTTTTTGATAGGTTCCAGCATTATTTTGTCAATGGTTATTCAACAGTTTGTTGTAATTTTGATGGTTTTGTAAGAAGGGCTCATGTCATTCTACTCTGCCATCTTGAGCTAATCTCTTTTCTTACCTGTAATTTAATCTTAGTATTAACACAGCTCAGCACAGCCATGAAAAATATTTACATAGTCAAAAGTAATGTACACTGGTTTAATATGAGAATATATTTGGGGGATAGAGGAAGCAGGAGTGCTTCATGTAGTATTTCTTTCTATCTCATAATAGGCATCAATAAGATATTAATAAAATAAATATAATAAGAATGCCTATATAAATATATTAGCTAGAAGTAACATCTAAATGTAAGTAGCAATTAAAAGAATTGGAATAATTTGCTTTTAGAGAACAAAATGTGGTATGTGAAACAAGGCAGGAGGATATTTTTCATTTTACACTTTATAATTTTAGCCAATAAAATAGGAAGCTTGCTAAAATATTCCCTCTTCACCACTTCCCTAATGCTTAAACAAAAGTGCAAATGGCTTGGAATCAAATCTTTGCTTTGCTACTACTAGCTATGGGATTTTGAGTAAATTATTTAATTTAATAATGTTTCAGTTTCTACTATTTAAAGTAAGGCAATATTAACTAATTTAATAAATTGGAATGGGAATTAAATTAACACAAGTAGGTAGCCCTCATCCCAGGGAAGGTATATTAGAGCTACTCAAATATGTTACTTTTACTTGTGGTGATTCTCCTCTCCTGGTCCCAGCATAATTCACCTTGATCACTTTATTTCTTTGGGGAAGAGTTTGAAATGTTTTTAAATTTAGAACTTTGTGCAAATAAATTTCACATGAAATTCTAAAATAAAAAATATAGACAAATTTCTATGATTGAAGTGTGCCATTTAAAATAGTATATAAAATGAATGTGAGGTAATACAGAAACAACTTCATGCTAAAGTATTGACTTGCCATGCAAGGTAAATACAGAAAAAAAACATGTGAAGACAATATCCAAAATGCATTATTAATTTAGTTTGAGTGGTAAAATATGATGTGTTTTTCTCATTTAGGCATTTACAAAATTTTCTGTAATAAACATTATTTGACTTTAATCAAAAGAAAACAATCTTTGTACAGATGGTGAATAATGTGCTAAAATTAATTATTCTTTAAAGATGAATGGTATCAAGGAAGGTATGAATAAGATAGCAGAGTAAGAAGACCCTGAGCTCACCTCTTTCCATGGACACACAAAAATCACAACTTCTTGCAAAACAACTATCTTTGAGAACAACGTGAAGACTAACATAAAAGATTTTCCACAACTAAAGATATATAGAAGGAGCCACAATAAGTGGATAGGAGGGCTAAAGACATGTACAGTCAACACCCACACCCCAGGATGAGTGACCCACAAACAGGAACATAATCACAATTTCCGAGGTTCTCCCTAAAGACTGAGGGGTCTGAATCCCACATCATGTTCCCCATCCCAGGGCTACCAAATTGGGAAGGTGTGCCCCAGAATGTTTAGCTTTGAAGGCCAGTTGGGTTTACATATGGGAGAGCCAGAAGGCTGTATAAGACAAGAGACTCTGCTCTTAAAGGGCACATACATAGTCTCATATGATCCAAGACACAGCACAGAGACAGTAATTTGAGAGGAGCCTTTGTCAGGCCCCCCTGATGCTCTTGGAGAGCCTCAAGGAGAAGCAGGATGCAACTGGGACTACCCCTAGGACACAGACACTAACAGCAGCCATTTTGGGGAGCTCATTCTACCACAAGGATACTGCTGCTGGCAAGTACCATTTTTGATCCTCCTTCTACCCTATTAGTGCCAAGAGCTTACCTGCTAGCAAGGCTGTTAGCACCAGTCTGGGACACCACAAGTTGGGTAACCATACTGTGAGAACTTAACCCCACAAAACAGCAGGCTGGAACCAGGTCTGAGACTCATTGGACTGCATAACCAACCATGCCAAGATCTAGTCCTCTTGGCCAGCAAAACTACAGCCTCTGCAGGAGGCAGTTCTGGGCAGCTAACAAAGCTGAGGACAGACAACCTTCCAGTGCATTCACAGTCATTCCTGCCCCAACAGAAGGGCCCACAGAGCTCACATAGGGGACATCCCTAGAGCATGTAGCTCTGGTGACAAAATGGAAGTGTGCTGTTGAGGCTCATAAGACATCTCCTACATAAGGCCACTTCTCCAAGTTGGGAAATATAACTGACCTACTACATGGGTAAAAAAACAAAACAAAACAAATAAGCAAAATAAGGAGACAGAGATATGTTTCAAACGAACTATAAGATAAAACCCCAGAAAAAATAAAAATAAACAGTGGAGATAAGTAATCTAACCAATAAAAATTTCAAGGTAATGATCATGAAGATGCTTAATGAATTCAGGAAAAGATTGGATGAACACAATGAGAAGTTTACAAAGAATTAGGAAATACAAAGAAGAACCAAAGAGAGCTGAAGAATAAAATAATTAAAATAATAAATACACTAGAAGGAATTAACAGTAGATTAAATGATACAGAGGAATGGATCAGAGAATTGAAACAGAGAAGTGGAAATCACCCAAGCAAAACAGAAAAGAGAGAATAATCATTTAAAAGAAAAAAAGGATAGTTTAAGACATGTCTGGGAAAACATCAAGGCTACTAACATTTGTATTGTACAGTTCCCAGAAGAAGAGACAAAGAAAAGGGCACAGAAAATTTTGAAGAAATAATAGGTTAAAACCACCCAAAACTGAGAAAGGAAACAGTCAGTTACAGCAACACAAAGAGTGCCAAACAAGATGAACCCAAAGAGATTCACACCAAAGCAATTATAATTAAAATGACCAAAATTAAAGATAAAGATAGAATAGCAACAATGGGGGGCTTCCCTGATGGCGCAGTGGTTGAGAGTCTGCCTGCTGATGCAGGGTGCACAGGTTCATGCCCCGGTCCAAGAGGATCCCACATGCTGCAGAGCAGCTGGGCCTGTGAGCCATGGCCGCTGAACCTGCGCATCTGGAGCCTGTGCTCCACAGTGGGAGAGGCCACAACAGTGAGAGCACCGTGTACCGCAAAAAAAAAAAAAAAAAAAAAAGCAACAATGGAAAAGCAACTGATTACATATAAGAAACTCCTATAAGACTTCAGCTGACTTTTTAGCAGAAATTTTGCAAGCCAACAGGAAGTGGGACAATATATTTAAAGTAATGAAAGGAAGAAAACCAATCTGCAAAGCTATCATTCAAATTTACAGAGTGATAAAGAGTTTTATAGAAAAGCAAAATCTAAAAGTGTTCAGCACCAGTAAACCTGCTTTAAAACAATGTTAAAGGGAATTGTCTAAGCAGAATAGACCACAAGTAGAAATATAAAAATTATGAAAGAAAAAAATTTCACTGGTAAATTAGGCAAATATACAGTAAAGGTAGTAGATCAACCACATATAAAGCAGTTTGGAAGATTAAAAGACAAAAGTAGTAAAATCTTTTATTTCCAAAATAAGTAACTAAGGGATGCACAAAACAAAAATATGTAAGATATGGTGTAAAAAAACATTAAATGTGGGAATGGGAGTAAAATGCAGGATTATAAGAATGTGTTCAAACTTAAGAGATCAACAACTTAAAATAATCAAAAGTCCAGGACCAGATGGCTTTACAGGTTAATTCTATCAAACATTTAAAGAAGAGTTAATGTTTATACTTCTCAAATTATTCCCCCAAGTTGAAGAGAACATAACACTTCCAAATTCATTCTACAAGGCCATCATCACCCTGATACCAAAACCAGACAAAAGCACCATAGAAAAAGAAAATTAAAGGCCAGTATCTCTGATGAACATAAATGCAAAGATCCTCAACAAAATATTAGCAAATAGAATTCAATGATACATTGAAAGGATAATGCACTATTATCAAGAGAGATTTATCCCAGAGATGCAAGAATGGTTCAATATCTACAAATCCATGTGCTATACCACATTAATATATTGAAGAATAAAAATTATATCATCATCTCAATATATGCAGAAAAAACTTTTTTTTTTTTTCTGGTATGCGGGCCTCTCACTGCTGTGGCCTCTCCCATTGCGGAGCACAGGCTCCAGACACGCAGGCTCAGCGGCCATGGCTCACAGGCCCAGCCACTCCGCGGCATGTGGGATCTTCCCGGACGGAGCACAAACCCATGTCCCCTGCATCATTAGGTGGACTCTCAACCACTGTGCCACCAGGGAAGCCCCAGAAAAAACTTTTGACAAAATTCAACATCCATTTATGATAAAACTCTCAACAAAGTGGGTATAAAGGGAACATATCTCAACATAATGAAGCCATATATGACAACCTACAGTTAATATCATACTCAAAGATGTAAAGCTGAAAGCTTTTCCTCTAAGTTCAGGAAAAGGATGCCCACTCTTGCCATTGTTATTCAACGTAGGATTGGAAATCCTAGCCAAATAAATCATATGAGAAAAAGCAATACAAGGCATCCAATTGAAAAGAAAGAGGTAAAATTGTCACCAATTTTTTTTCTGATTATGTTAAATATTTATTCAATAATCTATGAACATTTAACAAATACTTATTATATGACAGAAACTCTTATAGGTACAGGGGATGCATGGAGGGGCAAGGGTCAGGGAAAGAAACTAAAACTTGCAATCTACAGACAGAAACTCTCAGTAATAAACAAACGTGGCAAATAAGAGTATGTTGAATATTGCTAAGTGCTCTAGGGCAAAATAAGTCAGGGAAGAAAGGGTCTATGTGGTAGAGAGATTACATGATACTATAAAAAAATCCTAAAGATGTCCCCCAAAAACAATTAGAACTCATGAATGAATTTAGTAAATTTGCAGGATACAAAATTAATATGCAGAAACCTGCTGTGTTTCAATACACTAATAGGGAACAATCACATTTACAACTGCATGAAAAAGAATAAAATACCTGAAGATAAATATGACCAAGGAGGTAAAAGATCTGTACTCAGAGAACTATAAGACATTGATGAAAGTAATTGAAGATGACACAATCAAATGGAAAGATACCATGCTAATGGATTGCAAGAATTAATATTGTTAAAATGACATACAGATTCAGTGCAATTCCTAACAAAATAGTAATGGCATTTTTCACAGAATTTGAACAAAGAATTCAAAAGTTTGTATGGAAACACAAAAGACCCCAAATAACCAAAGCAATCTTGAGCAAGAAGAACAAAACTGCAGGTATCACACTACATGATTTCAAGCTGTACTACAAAGCTACACTAATTAAGACAGTATAATACTGGCACAGAAACAGGTACATAGATCAATGGAACAGAATAGAGAGCCCAGAAATAAAACCTCACTTACACGATCAATTAATCTACAATAAAGGAAGAAAGAATATACAATGAAGAAAATACAGCTTCTTCAATAAATAGAGTTAGGAAACTGGACAGCTACATTAAAAAAATTAGACTGGATTACTTCCTCACACCATATATGAAAATAAACTTAAAGTAGATTAAAGACTTAAATGTAAGTCCTGAAACCCTTCTCGAAGAAGACATAGGTAGTATGCTTTTTGACATTGGTCTTAGTAATATTTTTTTGGATATGTTTCCTCAGGCAAGGGAAACAAAAGCAAAAATAAACAAATGGGACTACATCAAAGTAATAAGCTTCTGCACAACAAAGAAAGCTATCCACAAAATGAAAAGGTCACCAACTGAATGGGAGAAGATATTTGCAATGATATATCTGATAGGGTTTAATATTCAAAATATACAGAGAACTCATAAATCTCAGCATCAAAAAACAACCTGATAAAAATGGGCAGAGGACCCAAATAGACAATTTTCCAAAGAAAATATATAGATGACCTGGAAAAATGAAACATGAAAAAATGTTCAGCATCACTAATAATCAGGGAAATGCAAATTGTAACCACAATGAAATATCACCTCAGACTTGTCTGAATGGCTATTTTCAAAAAGACAACAATAACAAGTGTGGCAAAGATGTGGAAGAAAGAGAACCCTTGTATACTGTTGGTGGGAATGTAAATTGGCACAGCTACAATGAAAAACAGTATGGAGGATCCTCAAAAATAAAAACAGAATAGCCATATGCTCCAGTAATTCTACTTCTGCCTATTTTTTCCAAAAAAAGTAAAAACACTAATTCAAAAAATATATACACCCCTATGTTTATTACAGCATTATTTACAATAGCCAAGATAGAAATGCAATCTAAGTGTTTGTCTGGAGATGAATGGATAAAGATGAAGTGGTACACACACACACACACACACACACACACACACACACACAGAGAGAGTGGAATATTACTCAGCCATAAAAAAGAATGAAATCTTGCCCTTTGCAACAGTATGGATAGACCTAGTGGATATTATGCTAACTAATATAAGTCAGACAGAGGAAGACAAATACCATATGATTTCACTTATATGTGGAATCTAAAAAAAAAAGAAAATGTAGAGGTACAAACATGACAAAACCAAAACAGTTTCATAGATACAGAATAAACAAGCGGTTGCCAGAGTGTAAGGGGGCAAGGAGATGTATAAAATAGGTGAGGGAGATTGAGAGGTACAAATTTCCAGTTACAAAATAAATGAGTCATGGGAATGAATTGTATACCATGGGGAATATAGTCAACAATATTGTAATAACTTTGTATGGTAACAAATGATAACTAGACTTATTATGGTGGTGATCAGTTTGTAATAAACAGACATATCAAATCACTATGTGTGCACCTGAAACTAGCATGTTGTAAGTCAATCATACTTCAATAAAAAAAAGAATAGTATTAATGTTGATACATGTGATTTAGTCATAAATGAACAAATAAAGCACAAATAAATATTTATTTTTTATAATAGATTAATATAGATTTCAAAATATTAAATCAGTTTGTGTGCTTGTGATTATCTTAATTTATCTTTTGTTTTCATCATTAGTTTATTATATGCCAGAAGTATCATGAATAAACATTTTAAGTGGAAAAACATTGAAATGAGAATCAATTTGTACACAAGGAATAGAATTCAGTTAGTAATTAAGCAATAATGATCAAGTCAGATTAATGGCTGTCTCATGAAGTTCTTTGTTGAAGACGATTAACCCTAATGCAACAGTTAATTCCCAAGGAAATACCATATGCTTCAGGGGTCATTTCTGCCGTTAGAAATTGTCAGAAGTAAAACCACACTAAAATGTGTGTTGTCAAAAAGTAACCTTTCCATTTCTATTTCTGTGATGATTAATTTTATGTGGGAACTTGAATAAACCATTGGGTGCCCAGATATTTTAGTCAAACATTTCTGGGTGTTTCTGAGAGATATTTGGGGATGAGTTTAACATTTGAATCAACAGATCCAGTAAAGCAGATTTCCCTCCTTAATGTGGATGGCCCTCATTCAATCAGTTGAAGACCAAAAAAAAGAAAAGATGACCCTTCCCTTACTTAGTGGGAATTCCTCCTGACTGGCTGCTGGCTGCCTTGAGCTAAAACTTTGGTCTTTTTCCTGTCTTCAGACTGGAGCTGAAACGTTGGCCCTTCTGAGGTAAATCCTGCCAGCTCTTTAACTATAATTTATAATGGTGTCTTTCCTAGTTCTCAGGCCTTCAGATTGGGCCTGAAATTACATCATTGGATCTCCTGGGTTTCCAGCTGGCTGACTGCACATCTTGAGACTTTCTTACCTCCGTAATCATGTAAGATAATGCCTTATAACAAATCTATCTGCTTATCTACTTTATCTATCTATCTACCTATCTATCTATTTATCTATCTATCTACCTATCTATCCATCCATCATACTGGTTCTATTTCTCTGGAGACCCGTGATTAATATATGTCCCTTTTGTTTTGTTTTGTTTTGTTTTTTTTGTATATGTGAAAAGGGATATATTGAAAACATGGACACACAAAAGATTCAATAATTAACAATTTCTAAAGCTCACAAGCTAAATTTAATTTTTCTTAATGTTGTATTTCAAAGTCTTTTTAAAAGAATGAAAAAAATATATTTATTCAGAATTTATCATGTGACAGGTGACTTACATATATTACCACAGTTGTTTTCAAGACAAATGGTAAGAAATTAGGAGTGTAAACCCCATTTATAGATTAAAAATGAGGTTTAGTATATTTAATTAACTCACTCACATGCATACAGTAAGAGTCACTTGGAGGAATCTGACTTCAGGATTTCTGGCTTTACAACCCATTATCTTTCTACAGTACTTTGTTGCAGTCTTTCTGAAGATTTCCTTTTAGACTAGTTTATGGCAAAAAATTCTTAATAGAACTCAAAAAAAGATGTTTTTTTATTGGGTTAAAGAGATGCCATCTAATGTATGACATAATAATTTAATATAGAAAAATTAAGTAATCAAATCATATAGTTAAGTTCAATATCAAGTTATATGACAAGAGTATACATAGGTAAAATTTGAGGGGAAATGGATATTACCATCTGAAATTTTATATATTAAAATATATCAATCTTAGAATAAAAAATTAAAATATGACATTGGTATTCTTCTTAAGACAAAACTTTCAGCCATAGCAATAAGATACAAAATAAAGATATATAACTCTCAGAGAAAAATAATGATAGGTTATAGTTGTGTGCTGAGCATTTTTATTTTGTCCTTATTTTTTATAAAGGACAAAGTTTTATATTCAAACAAAAAGTAATTATACAATGATTTAAAGTTAAGTGTGTATAGGCTTACCCTGTCCAAAGAATTTTTGAATCAGAAGTTTAGAAAGCAAGTGTAATAATTGTTAAAGGATGAACATATTGAGTGCCTCTCTCCTAGGAAATGTGATAATCAATCCAATATATATTTTTTGTGGAGAGACAGAAATAAGAGGTTAGAGAATATCATTATAGGTCAGGATTTCAGCAACATTTATAGAAGGTAGAGAGAAGACTTAGAAATGATTACCACTAGGGTGACAACATTAACAAATAAATCATCTATATATTTTTATACTTTTTAAAATATTGAAAAATGGTTATCTTATTTTAATTTCTTTATTATTTTTGTCTTGTTTCCTTCTTTAAACATAAATGAATACCAGTGCGTTTTTGTAGGTGTAAAATGAACTTGCGGGAAAAGGGAACAAATGAGGAAAGGAGGGTTTTTCATTAAGAAAAGTGCTTGTCAATTTATTTTAATTTTATTGCTCAGTCATGTATACTTCTCAACAGAGATACAGCTTGAGAAATGAGAAATGCCTTAAGGTAGAAATTTAATACATTAAATATTTGTTTTATATGCATATTATTACTGTTTGTTTTCCCTTTAAGCTATTGGGTCTGGATGCTAATGATCTATAAATTGTATTTCATATCTAGTAAAAATAAGATTGGGAAAGAAATGGACTTTTAAATTCATTTATCCTACATAAAAGATCTAGGTGATAGCATTCATCTGCTAACCTCAATTAGTGTAGCATCCCTCTTCCCTTGACAATGTACCATCAATATACTAATATGCAGGCCACCTTTAAAATGATCTACATTCTCACCTTTTCATAGTTTCATGCCTCCTTGTCTACTTTCTACCATGGACACAATCTGACTCTTATGATGACTGTCTTTCCATAAAATGACGTGAAAATCTCTGAGCTGATGCACTGAGTTCTAGTTTCACTGTTTATTGGATATAAAAATTACTGTTTCCTCCTTTCCTTCCTTCCTTCCTTACTTCCTTCTTTCCTTCCTTCCTTCCATCCTTCCTTCCTTCCTTCCTTCCCTCCACCTTTCTTCCCACTGTCCCCTCTTCTCTCCCAATTTTTTTATTCTTTTCTTTTCATTTATTTCCTTTTTTTATGATAAAACTTCTAAAGAAACAGTGATGGGCTTCCCTGATGGTGCAGTTGTTAAGAATCCACCTGCCAATGCAGGGGACACGGGTTTGAGCCCTGGTCTGGGAAGATCCCACATGCCACTGAGCAACTAAGCCCGTGTGCCACAACTACTGAGTCTGTGCTCTAGAGCCCATGAGCCACAACTACTGAAGCCTGGGCGCCTACAGCCCATGCTCTATAACAAAGAGAAGCCACCAAAATGAGAAGCCCATGCACCAAAATGAAGAGTAGCCCCCACTTGCTACAACTAGAGAAAAGCCCATGTGCAACAACAGAGACCCAATGCAGCCAAAAATAAGATAAATTAATTAAAAAAAAAAAGAAACAGTGCTTCCCCAATTCATAATAATTCTATAAAATATCTTAGTTGTGGGTGGGGCTAAACCAAATCCTCATCTGTGCCCCTCAGTGGCAACATGCATAATCACAATTGTACATTTCTCTGGAGAGAATAATGGTTCAGGGATGGTCATAAATTAGCATCTTCCCCAAGAATTTTATGAACATAAATGGGAAAACCACTCCAATTTTGTTGGGATTTTAAGCCCTGGAAAGAATAAAAACTGTGACTTACTGGTGGCAATCTTTCCAATTATTTATACAATGAATATATTCTCAGAAAATGATAGCAATGCTGAGAAGAGCAGAACCCAGTGTTGAAATGGTGTAGAGCCATGATTCTGCTATACCTGAAGAAAATCTGCCTAAGAACTTTTTAATTACATAATCCAATAAAGTTCTATTTCATTTAGGCTACAATGAGTTGGATTTATATAAATTGCAATTTAATGACTCCTAGTTTATTAAACAATTAGTATCTAGAAGTCATATATTTCTAGTAACAGTTCCAGTAACGAGTGGCTAAATTTAAAAAGGGTAGTGTTGTGAGAAGGCCCTACCGCAGATTAAGAAGTTGTCATTCTACTCAAGAAGCAGATGGTTAAATTTTGTCCCCTGTCTCTGTGACAAAAGATTATGCCCTCCCCAACCAGAGAGAGTTAAGGAGCTTGGTAAAATATTTCAGAAAGTTGGAATCTTTCTGTAATGTCCTTCTTAAACCACCATCAAAAATGAGAGGGTGTGGAGAAAAGGAAGCCCTCCTACACTGTTGGTTAGAATGTAAACTGGTACAGCCACTATGGAGAACAGTATGGAGGTTCCTTAAAAAAACAAAAAAGTAGAGCTACCATATGATCCAGCAATCCCAATCCTTGGCACATATCTGGAGAAAACCATAATCCAAAAAGATACAGGCACCCCAATGTTCATTGCAGCACTGTTTACAATAGCCAGGACATGGAAGCAAACTAAATGTCCATCAACAGAGGAATGGATAAAGAAGATGTGGTATATATATATATACACACACACATACACAATGGAATATCACTCAATTATAAAAAGGATGAAATAATGCCATTTGCAGCAACATGGATGAACTTAGAGATGACCACACTGAGTAAATTAAGTCACACAGAGAAAGACAAATATCATATGGTACTGCTTATATGTGGAATCTAAAAAAAAATGATACAAATGAACTTATCTACAAAACAGAAATAGAGTTACAGTTGTAGAAAATAAACTTAGAGTTACCACGGGGAAAGGGAGGAGGGATAAATTGAAAGATTGAGATTCACACATACACACTACAAAATATACAACAGATAACTAATAAGGACTTACTGTATAACACAGGGAATTCTACTAAATACTCTGTAATGACCTATATGGGAATATAATCTAAAAAAGAGTAGATACATGTATATGTATAACAGATTCACTTTGCTGTACACCTGAAACTAACACAACATTGTAAATCAACTATACCCCAGTCAATTTTTTTAAATAAAATAAAAAAGAATAATATTAAAAAAGAGAAACTTACAATCTAAGATGACCTGTTGGAAAGCAAAAGGAAACACATGGTGTGTTGTTACAAGAAGCCTTATATTCCTTTACTCTGCATTCCACATAGAGCAAGTCATAAAATCTTGCAGACTACAGATTGAAAAACAAACAAACAAAAAACAAAACAAAACAATGACAATGAACCATGTTTCCAAGCTGACATAAATGGGAGAAAATATTTAGAAAACACAAGAAGTTAAGAAATGGGACCCAGGTTTTCCAGAAACCCTCCTGCTAGGTACATCTTTCTATTTAAATTAATTATTTTCCAAACTATAAAGAGAAATTCTATTTGATGCAGCCTGGGTTCAAGAAGCCTGTGAGGCCCCCTCTATTGTATAATATATAACCAATCCTGTTGTTTCAACAGCTGACACCAAGATGGACCAGTTAATTTGAAAGTCTGGGAAGCTGGGTTGAGCATTGTGGCCCAGTGCAAAACAATGTAAATCATAATTATGAAATCCATTTTCAGGGTATTTTAGCATTGGATTTGGGGCAATATTTTTTATATGTTATTAACGTTCCCATGTTTTCAGGTGCTTGTTATACTCAGTGCCTAAGATTCTACAAGGCCCTAAATTTACAGTAAGAAGAAATGGGATCCTGGATTCATTCTGGCCCCCAAAGCCTTATAAAGGTGCATTAGGGAGAAAAATGATTCTCTCAAGAATGAGGCTTATTAAAAACTCATAATTGGTTAAGAAAAACTGTTCACTCTTTCTTCTCAGGAAGAAATGCTATATATGTTATAGATCAGTGGATGTTTTTTGCTGTTCTACCACTTCCATTTTTCTAATAAGGATTCATATTAAAGTTACTGTGATTTTTATTTTAGTCAGGTTTATATACCGGGTACAATGAATTTATCATTTAGCCTCTTTCTGACAGCAAAAAGATAAAACCTATACTTCCTGATTTGGGTGCAATAACTATAGGAGACTTTAGGTTGCATCACTTTTGGGAAAATGGTGGGTATTTTTAAGTTCAACATAGGATTGTTCTACTTTGGCTGAGATATTTAAAACATTTTATTTACAGACAGAACTATGTTTTAGATTTTGACATATACACTCAGTCACAAACATAGGCAAATACAAAACTACTGCATTTCTTAGACACAGTGATTGGTTCATATATGGTGATAGGACCCAAATCATGACAAACAGAATTTGAAATGTTTTTCCAGAACTAAGAGGAAAGACGCTCATTTCCTTTAGGTCTATATACTATAAGATCAGATTTCATATTTTGTAATTTAGACACAGCCATGTCTAGCCTGGGTCTACCACTTTTTTTCTTTTAATTGAGTTAACACATTCTTCTTTGTTCATCAGTCATTTGGCATGGATGCCAATCCTTTATAACAAGAAGATATCTGATAAATATCTTAGTAAGATCTAAAACTGCAGATTTCTTTCATGTTCAGGATGATGCCTACAAGGGTAGGATGGCATTCTAAGTTAAACTTGTATAAAGAATAGTTTTTGTAAATCATAATTTGTTCTGTGTTACAGACATCAAAAATGTTGAAGATATTTGAAGGCCTAATATCGCTCATATTTACCTACTACTTGTCAAACCTACAGACTAAACTATTAGTTCTTTCTTCTGTGAAAAACATTATCTCATCAAAATTTTCCCACTGTTGCTAATAACAGTTTCTTAGATATAAATTAAACAGACCATCATTGGGCTGAAAGTAAAAAATAATAATCTATTTTAACCTAGCAAAATTGTATTTGCTATCCCATTCTGTGTAACATCATTATAATGTGCCCTGAGATATAACAAATTTGTTGTGAGCTGCTGTATTCTACAGGGGGTACACACCAGTCATTCCATTACCCATTTAATAATGTGCATGTGCACATAATGAAATTGATTTCTGAACTCCTATAATATTGTAGTAGGTTTTACTGTATTTTAATCCCCTTAATAATTACCCCAAATTAAGAAGATGTCTAGAAACAGAAAAAATGTAATACTTTTCTGCTAATAATAATTATACTGAGAAAAAGTTTAAAGATGCACATTGCACTGTATTTTCTCATTCCTGACTGACTTAGTGATGAAGTATTTACAGGTCATAGGACTTTCATTGAAGCTGTTTATCTGCTTACAGCTTTGTAAGGTAAAACTCCTTAAAAACTAGGACGGGGCCTTTCCTGGTGGCACAGTGGTTGAGAGTCTGCCTGCCAATGCAGGGGACACGGGTTCATGCCATGGTCGGGGAAGGTCCCACATGCCACAGAGTGGCTGGGCCCGTGAGCAATGGCCGCTGAGCCTGCGCATCCAGAGACTGTGCTCCACAACGGGAGAGGCCACAACAGTATGCCTGCATACTGCAAAAAAAAAAAAAAAAAAAAAATTAGGACAGGAGTAGCTGGCTGAGCTAAGCCCACATGAGGCACTGGAGAGGGCTGTAACCAAACCAAGATGATGACATAAGAAGACCCTGAGCTAACATTCCCCCCATGGATGCAACAAAATTACAATTAATTGCAGAACAACTATCTATAAGAACAATCTGAAGACTAGCAGAAAAAGAGTTTCTACAACTAAATATGTAAAGGAAAAACCACAACAAGATGGGTACGAGGGTCAGAGAATTTGTAGAGTCAAGAGACATACCTGCAGATAGGCAACTAACAAATGAGAAGATTATCACAATTGCAGAGGTTCTCCCCAAGGAGTGAGGAGTCCAAGCCCCACATTAGACTCCCACATTTGGTGTCCTGCATGAGGAAGACAAGCACCCAGAAGGTCTGGCTTAGGCCAATGGAGTTTGTGTACAGGAGAGCTGTAGAGCTATAGAAAATGAAGACCTTGCTTGTAAAGATATCTTACAAGCTTAGAATCCCAGCAAAGAGGCAATAATTTTAAGGAAGCCTGGGTCAGACTCACTTGCTGATCTTGGAGAGCCTCTTAGAAAGACAGGAGGCAACTGGGACTCCCCCTGGGAACATAGACTCTGACAGCAGCCATTTTTGTGATATCATTCTACCATGAGAATACTGGTGCTAGCAAGAACAATTTTGGAGTTCTTTCTCTAGGCTATTAGTGTCAGGGGCTTACCTGCCCACCAGCAGGGCAGCACCAGCCCTGGGTACCCAAAGCCCTGCAGGCAGATGCACCAGGACCTGGTTCCACCCTATACCTAGCTGACACCAGCCCTGGGGTCCCCTATGCTCCATAGCCAGCAACCCTGGAACCCAGCCCCACCTACCAGTGTGTGAGCACCATCCCCAAGATGCCCTGGGCCCCTTGGCCAACCACCCCAAGTCCTGGCCCTACTCGCAAATGGACTAGCAGTCACTGAATGAGTCAGGGACAGCAGCCAACTGTGTCAGGGGTACAAGCACAACCACAGTAGTCAACCACACCACAGCAGAAGGGCCGATGCAACCCACATAGGAGGCATCACTTGAGGATATAGCTCTGGTCACCAGAGAAGAGTGTGTTGCTGGTCCCCATAGAACGTCTCCTACATACGGCCACCTCTCAAGATGGGAAACATAACCAATACACCCAATATGTAAATTGGGATTTAGGCAAAATGAGGAGATAGATGAATCTATTCCAAATGTTGTAACAAGATAAAACCCAGAAGAACTAAGTGAAATGGAGGTAAGCAATCTAATAAATCAACAATTCAAGGTAATGATTATAAAGATGATCAGTGAACTTGGAAGAAGAATGGATGAACACACTGAGAAGATTAGCAAACAGCTAGAAAATACAAAGAAGGACCAAACAGAGCTGAAGTATACAGTAACTGAAAATTTTAAAAATGCACAAAGGGGCTTCAACAATAGGTAAAAATATATAGAGAAATGTATCAGTGAACTGAAAGACAGAGTAGTGGAGATAATACAAGCAGAACAGAAAAGAGAAAAATAATTTAAAATATTGAGAATGTCTTCAGACCTCTGTCAACATTAAAAGCACTAATATTTGAATTACAGAGGTCTCAGAAACAAAGATAGGGAAAAGGTACAGAAATTATTTGAAGAAATATTAGCTGAAAAGTCCTCTAACCTGAGGAAGTAAACAGACATCCAGTTCCAGGAAGCACAGAGTCCCAAACTAGGTGAAGCCAAAGAGATCCACACCAAGAGACACTATACTTAAAATGACAAAGAAAAAAAAAAAAAGAAAAATTAAAGATAAAGAGAAAAATCTTAAAAAGCAATGGAAAAGCAACTTGTTACAAACAAGGGAAATACTATAAGACAGTCAGCTGACTTTTCAACTAAACGTTTTCAGGCCAGAAGGGAGCAGAATAATATAATCAAAATAATAAAAGGAAAAAAAATCTACAACCAGGAATCCTCTACCCCACGAGGTTATCATTCAGATTGAAGAAGCGATAGCTTTATAGACAAGAGAAAGATACAAGAATTTATCATCACTAAACCAGCTTTACAAGAAATGTTAAAGAAACTTATCTAAGAAGAAAAAAGGACAATAATTAGAAATATGAAAATTATGAAATAAAAAATCTAATTGATAAAGGAAAACATACACAGCTAGTAGGAACTTTAAAAAACAAAAGTGGCAAAATTATCTATATCCACAATAACTAGTTAAGGGATATACATAACAGAAAATTGTAAAATATGTTGTCAAAACCAGAAAAGATGCAGGGGGAGAGTAAAATGCAGGGTTGTTAGAAGGTAATCAAACTAAACAGATCATCAACTTAAAATAATTATTTATATATGTAGGTTGTTATATATGAACTTCAGTGTAACAACAAATCAAAAATTTGTAATAGATACAAACTATAAAAAAAGAAAGAAATCTAAATGGAACACTAAAGATAGTCATCAAAGAACAAGAGAAGAAAGCAGCAGAAGACAGGCACCAAAAAGAAATATAAAACAACTAGGAAACAATTAACAAAATGGCAATAAGTACATAAGTAACCAAAATTACTTTAAATGTAAATTGACAAAATGCTCCAATCAAAGACATAGAGGGGCTGAATGGAAAACAAACAAACAAACAAAACAAAACAAAAAATACAACACCCATCAATATGCAACCTTCTCAAGACTCATTTTGGTTCTAGACACATAAATACTAAAAGTAAGGGGAAGGACAAAGGTATTCTATGCAAACAAAAATGAATATAAAGCTTGGGTAGCAATAGTTATATCATACAAAATAAGCTTTAAAACAAGAACAGTAAACAGAGACAAAGAAAGATGTTACATAATGATAAAGAGATCAATCAAAAAAAGAGCTAATATTATCAAAATAAATATTCCTAACATAGGAACCCCTAAATACATAAAATAAATGTTAACAGAAATAAAGGAAATCATTGACAATAACACAGTAATAGTAGGGAACTTTAACACCCCACTTACATTAATGGGCAGATAATTCAAACAGAAAATCAATAAGGAAACACTGGTCTTAAAGGACAGACAGATTGATCTGATTAACGTAATAGATATTATTTAGAACATTCCATAAAAAATACTGCAGAATACCATTCTTTCCAAATGCACATGGAACATTCTCTAGGATAGATCACATGCTAGGTCACAAAACAAAACTCAATAAATTTAAGAGACCTGAGATCATATCAAGCATCTTTTCTGACCACAAAGGTATGAGCCAGAAATTAACTACTATGAAAAAAAAATCAGCACAAAAACATAAACATGTGGAAGATAAGCAATATGCTACTAAACAATCAATGAGTTACCAAAAAATTCAAAGAGGTAATGAAAAAATTTCTGGAGACTAATGGAAATCAAAACACAAATATCCAAAATATATGGAATGCAACAAAAGCAGTTCTAAGAGAGAAGTTTATAGTGAGTCAATACTACCTCAGGAAACAAGAAAAATCTCAAATAAAAAATCTAACCATAAAACCTAAAGGAACTAGAAGAAGAGGAACAAACAAAATCCAATATTAGTAGAAGGAAAGAAATAAAAATTAGAGGATAACTAAATGAAAGAGTCTATTTCAACTAAACAATAGGAGAGAAGATCAAGATGGCAAAATAGAATGATGTGAAGAACACCTCCAACCAATACATCAAAAATGCATCTACATGTTGAAAAATTCTCATTGAATACCTACTGGATGCTGACAGAAGAGTTCCTGCAACCAAAATTCTAAGAAAGCTTATCATGTAACCTGGTAAGACAAAAGAAAAAAAAGAAAAACAAACAAACAAACAAAGAATCAGAACAGTGTGCTACTGGGAGGGAGCTGTGAAAGAGGAAAATTTCTCTCACCCTGGGAATGCCCTTCACTGGCTGAGAGATCAGCCGGGACAGAAAGGAAACTTTAGGGGCTCAAAGGAGAGTGCATCAGCTGGATTGCAGCAGGCAGAACAGAAAGAGACCAGCAGATAGGGTCCTGGCCACTCCTCTGCACTCCCCATCCTGAGACACATGTCTGCTAGTGTGTGGGGGGGCTGCGTGCTGAGCTTAGGCTTCAGTGAAGAGAACCAGGGAGAGAACTGGGGTTGAATGCACAGAGACAGGCTGAGGGGTTGGAGTGTGGTCCACGCTGCAACTGGGGGTGTACATAGGACAGAGCTTAGGTCTGCCAAAGGAGCCCCATTGTTAACAAATACCAAGGGAAAGGTAGGACTGCCATAGCACCCTCATTCTAGGCATGCTTACATTGGGCACAGCTCCACCTCTATGAGCTGTGGGAACAAGCAAGCACCAGCAGGTTCCCAACTTGTGGGGTTGGGGCTGAAATCTGAGGTGATCTCCAGGGACAGTGCAATTTCAAAAATAGGTCTGAAATCTGAGTCATCTCCCAATGGCTGTGCCACCTGTGGATTTACATAATGCAGCAGCTTTGAAAGCTGATAACTGAGCACACTACTGATGTTCCCATGGCTGGGGACTGTCTGGCATTAGTGGCTGCAGCCTTTGCCAGCACGTGCATGTGGAGGTGGGCAAGGGTCTGGGCAGAATCTGTAACTCCCACAGTGGATCAAGGTATGAAACTATGGTGGTCCATGTGCCTGACTTAAGCAGATGTGTGCCAGCGAATCTGTGCTGGTGGATTTTTGAGCACCTGAGGGACACCCAAATTGTTTGCTTGCATCCCGATGGTTGAGGCAAGTCTGAGGACAGTGCCAACAACAGTACACTATGTAAGCCCTCACAATGAGGGGTGGGAGATACCACAGAGTGCACCTCCAGGTAGACAGCTCCTGTGGAGAAAAGCTCAGTGACTCTTCTCCAAGCAGAAACACTACAGTCCCACCTACCTAACACTGAAGCTCAGAAATGGATCTCAGGGCTTCTATTCCAACAACTGGGAAACAGAACCAGCCCCAGACAGAGTTGTGACAACCACAGAGCAAAGAGGATACCTCACTCAATATTGAGGGCAGGCCCTGGTCACCACAACAAAAATCACACCCCCTATCAAGGGGGAAATAGACAGCACTCACTGAGAAAAGATGTGGCAGGCAACTATACTAAAAAAAAGCCCTCAAACCAAAATTATTTGTCTCATACAGGCTACACAGGGACACAGCCACATAAAAAGTGTCAAGACTGCAGTACATAACTGTTTCTCCTAAACTCATAGAGTCAGAGAAATGTAAGTAAATGAATAAGCAGAAGAACCACTTCCAACTAAGATAAAGAGAATTCCCCTAAAAGAACAAACAATAAAAGAAATCCTTCCAGTCTAGCAGACCCCAAGTTTAAAAAGAAGGTAATAAATATACTGAAGAAATTAAGAAATGCTATTGATAGAAATGCAGATTAGTATAAAAAGGAATTAGAAACTATAAAGAAGAGCCAATTAAATTAGAAAACTCATGTCCCAAGATGAAAGTTGAGCTAAAGGAAATAAATAGAAAACTGAATAATGCAGAATAACTGATCTGGAAGAGAGAATAATGGAAATCACCCAATCAGAACATCAGACAGAAAAACAAATTAAAAAATGACAGCCATGTACAAGACCTATGGGACAATGTAAAGCATGGCAATCCATGCATGATAGGGATCCCAGGAGAAGAAATAAAAAAGGAGATTTAAAATGTATTTGAAGAAATTATGGCTGAAAACTTCCCAAATCTAAAGAACGAAACAGATATCCAGGTACAGGAAACACAGAGGGTCCCAAACAAGATGAACCCAAACAAACCTACACCAAGACATTTTATAATTAAAATGACAAAAGTTAAAGATAAAGAGAGTATTCTAAAGGCAACAAGAGAAAAACAAATAGTGACAAGAGCACCCACATAAGGCTATCAGCATATCTCTCTACAGAAACATTGCAGGCCAGAAGGAAGTGGCAATATATACACAGAGTCCTGAAAAGGAAAAACCTGCAACCTAGAAAACTCTACACAGCAAAATTATCATTTAGAACAGTAAGGGAGATAAAGAATTTATCAGACAAGCAAAAACTAAAGGAATACAGCAAAACTAAACATATCCTAAAAGAAATATTGAAAGGTATTATCTAAACAGAAAAGAGCAAGAATTTATAGGAACAGAAAAATCACAACTGGAAATTAAATCACTTAAATAAGCCAGTAAATGGAAAAAAAAATCTTTTGGAAACAATGATAGCTACAATGAACAGCAAAATATTAGCATGCAGATTAAAAAGAGGACCTCAAATCATAAAATGTGGGGGAGAGTTGTAAGAAAATATAGTTGTTTTTTTTTTTTTCAGAATGTGTTTTGGCCTATATGACTACCAGTCTAAAGCAAATAAATATAGTAATGGTTGAAATACTTGAAAAACAGGGTACCCACAAATCAAAAATATAGATTCACACAAAAAAAGAAAAGAACACAAGCACAATACAAAAGAAAACCATCAAAGCACAAAAGGAAAAGAAAAAGAAAGGAACAAAAAGAATTACAAAATCAACTGGAAAACAAGGTTAAAAATGACAATAATACATTATCTATCAATAATTACCTTAAATGTCAGGGAACTATATGGTCCAATCAAAAGACATAGAGAGGTAGATTGGATAAGAAAACAAGAGCTTACAATATGCTGCCTACAAGAGACCCACTTTAAGTCAAAGGACAGACATAGACTGAAAGTGAGGACATGGAAAAACACATTTCATGCAAATGGAAATGACAAGAAAGTGATGGTAATAATACTCATATCAGACAGAATAGACTTTAAAACAAAGGTCCTTAAGAAAGATAAAGGCTGACACTATATAGTGATAAAAGAATCAACACAAGACATGGATATTCCACTCATTAACATATATGTGTCCAATATAGGAGTGACTCAATATATAAAACAAATACTGACAGACATAAAGGGAGAAATTGATGGAAATACAGTAGTAAGAGACTTTAACACCTCACTGACATCAATGGACAGATCTTCCACACAGAAAATCAGTAAGGCAAAAGAGATCCTAAATGACACAATAGAACAGTAAGAGTTAATTGATATTTTCAGAACATTACATCCAAAAACAAACAAACAAACAAACAAAACAAAACCCAAAAACCCAGGATAAACGTTCTTTTCAAGTGTAATGTTTCAAGGAAACATTCTCTGATATAGACCATAAACTGGGACACAAAAGAAACCTCAACAAATTTAAGAGGATAGAAATTATTTGAAACATCTTTTCTAACCACAGCAGTATGAAACTAGAAATCAACACAGAAAGATAAATGAGAAGGAAAATCAAAATAAACAAACAACCAAAAAAAAAAAAAAAAAACAGGCAAAAAGCAATTACATGGAGACTAACTAACATGCTAGTAAAAAAACAATGGGTCAACAAGAAAATCAAGAGGATATTTACTTATTTATTTATTTATTAAAATTTTTTGGAGTATAGTTGAAGTACAATGTTGTGTTAGTTTTACATGTACAGCAAAGTGAATTGGTTACACATATACATATACATATATCCACTCTTTTATAGATTCTTTTCCCATATAGACCATTTCCCTGTGTTATAGAGTAGGTCTTTATTAGTTATCAATTTTATGTATAATAGTGTGTATATCTCAATCCCAATCTCACAATTTATCCCTCTCCCTTCCTTTTTCCCCCTGGTAATCATAAGTTTGTTTTCTATATCTGTGACTCTGTTTCTGTTTTGTAAAAATGTCATTTGGGACCTTTTTTAGATTCCACATGTAAGTGATATCATATATTTGTTTTTTTCTGTCTGACTTACTTCACTCAGTATGACAATCTCTAAGTCCATCTATGTTGCCGCAAATGGCATTATTGTATTCCTTTTTATGGCTGAGTAATATTCTATTGTGTGTGTGTGTGTGTGTGTGTGTGTATACCACATTTTCTTTATCCATTTCTAGAAGAAATGGACAACTTTCTAGAAACATATAGTCCACCAAAACTGAATCAAGGAGAAATAGATAATTTAAACAGACCAATTACTAGAAGTGGAATAGAAATGTAAAAACAAATAAGAAAAAAACAAAAAAAGAACAAAAAAAATCCTGAAAACAATTTGTAGGACAGAAGCCTTTACTGGAGAATTCTACTAAACATACAAAAAAGACCTTATACTGATACCTCTCAAACTCTTCCAAAAGATTGAAGAGGAAGGAACACTCTCAGTCATTGTATGAAGCCATCATCAAATTGATACAAAAACAGACAAAGACACTACCAAAAAAAAATTATAGGCCAATATCTTTGATGAATATGAATGCAAACATTCTCAGCAAAATGTTAGCAAACCAAATCCAACACACATAAAAAAGATCATACACCACAACCAGGTTGAATTCATCCCAGAATCACAAGGATGGTTCAACATCTGCAAATAAATCAATGTGATACATCACACCATCAAAACAAAAGAGAAAAAACACATGATCATCTCGATGCACAACAAGCATTTGATAAAATTCAATATCCATACATGATAAAAATTCTTACCAAAGTGGGTATAGAAGGAACATATTGCAACATAAAAAAATCTATTAATGCCAAACCCACAGCCACCATAATACTCAATGGTGAAAAGCTGAAAGCCTTCCTACTAAAATCTGGAAAAATGTAAGGATGGTCACTCTCATCACTTCTCTTCAGAATACTATTGGATGTGCTAACCACAGCTAACCACAGAATACTATTGGATGTGCTAACCACAGACAAGAAAAAAAAAAAATCCATATTTGAAGGGAGGGGTAAAATTTTCATTACACACAGACAATATGATACTATATAGAAAATCCTGAAGACTCCACACAAAAGGTGCTAGAACTGATAAATTAATTCAGCAGGGTAGTAGGATACAAGTTTAAAATATGGAAATCTTTTGCATTTTTTACAGTAACTATGAAATATAAGAAAGGGAATGTAAAAAACAAAGTACCTTTTAAAATTGGATCAACAAAATAATTAGAATAAACCTGACAGTGGAGATGAAAGACTTATATGCTGAGAACTATAAAACATTAATGAAGGAAACTGAAGATGAAACAAAGAAATGGAAAATATCCTATGATGTTGGATTTGAAGAATTAATACTGTTAAAATTGCCATACTACTCAAAGCAATCTACATAATTAATGCAATCTGATCAAATTACCCATGAGTTTTCACAGAACTAGAACAAATAATCCTAAAATTTATATGGAACATAAAAGATCCAGAATTGTCAAAGAAATCATGAGGAAAAAGAATAAAGTGGGAGACATAATCCTCCCAGACTTTAGACAGTACTAAAAAAATACAGTAATCAAAGCAGTGTGATATTCACACAAAAACAGACATATGGATCAATGGAATAGAGAGCCTAGAAATAAAACTACACACCTACAGTCAATTAATCTTTGATAAAGGAGGCAAGAATATGCAGTGGAGCAAGACAGTCTTTTCAGAAAGTGGTGTTGGGAAAGCTGGACTGCTGCATGTAAATCAATGAAGTTAGAAGACTCCCTTACACTCTACACAAAAATAAACTCAAAATGGCTTCAGACTTAAATATAAGACATGACAACATAAAACACCTAGAAGAGAACAAAAGCAAAACATTCTCTGACATAAATCATAACAATGTTATTTTAGGTCAGTCTCCCAAGGCAATAGAAATAAAAGCAAAAATAAACAAATGGGACCCCTAATAAAACTTATAAGTTTTACACAGCAAAGGAAACCATAAGAAAAACAAAAACATAACCTACAAAATGGGAGAAAAAAATTGCTAACAATGCAACAAGGGATTACTTTCCAAAATATAAAAACAGCACATACAACTCAATAACAACCAAAAAACAAACAAACAAACAAACAAACCAAAGAACCAGCCTAATTGAAAAATGGGGAGAAGAAATAAATTGACATTTCTCCTAAGAAGATATCCACATGGCTAACATGGACATGAAAATATGCTCAGCATCACTAATTTTTAGAGAAATGCAAACCAAAACCAACATGAGGTGTCACCTCACACTGGTCAGAATGGGCATCATTAAAAAGCCTACAAGTAATAAATGCTGGAGAGGGTGGGGAGAAAAAAGAACCCTCCTACAAATTGGTGCCACTACTATGGGAAACAGTATTGAAGTTCCTCTAAATCTAAAAATAGAGCTGCTATACGATCCAGAAATCACACTCCTGGGCATATATCCAGACAAAACTCTAATTCAAAAAGAAACATGAACCGCATTATTTACAATAGCCAAGACATGGAAGAAACTTACATGTCCAGTGACAGATGAATGGATAAAGATGTGGGGTGTGTGTGTGTGTATAATATATATATATATATATATAAAATGGAATGTTAGCCATGAAAAAGAATTAAATACTGTCATTTGCAGAAACGTAGATGGACCTAGAGATTATCATATGAAGTGAAGTAAGTCAGAAAGAGAGAGACAAATACCTTATGATATCACTTATATGTGGAATCTAAAATATGATAAAAATGAACTTATTTACAAAACAGAAATAGTCTCACAGACATAGATAACAAATGTATGGTTACCAAAAGGGAAAGGGAGTGGGAGAAGGATAAATTAGGAATTTGGGATTAGCAGGTACAAACTACTATATATAAAATAGATAAACAACAAGGTTCTACTTTATAGCACAGGGAGCTATGTTCAAAATCCTGTAATAAATCAGAATGAAAAAGAATATATATATATATATATATATAAAAATCACTTTGCAATATATCAAAAACTAGCACATTTTTTAACATCTTTATTGGAGTATAATTGCTTTACAATGTTGTGTTAATTTCTGCTGTATAAGAAAGTGAATCAGCTATATGTATAAATATATACCCTCCCTTGTGGGTCTCCCTCCCACCTTCCCTAACCCAATGCTCTAGGTGGTCACAAAGCACTGAGCTGATCTCCCGGTTCAATGCAGCTGCTTCCCACTAGCTATCCATTTTACATTAGGTAGTGTATATATGTTGATGCTACTTTCTCGCTTTGTCACAGTTTACCTTCCCCTTCCCTGTGTCCTCAAGTTGATTCTCTATCTCTGAATCTTTATTCCACTCTGGCCCCTAGGTTCTTCAGAACCTTTTTTTTTTTTCTTTTTTTAGATTCCATATATATGTATTAGCATACGGTATTTGTTTTTCTCATTATGACTTATTTCAGTCTGTATGACAGACTCTACATGCATCCAAAAATAACTCAATTTTGTTTCTTTTTAGGACTGAGTAATATTCCATTGTATATATGTGCCACATCTTTTTTATCCATTGTTCTATCGATGGACACTTGGGTTCTTCCACATCCTTTCTATTGTAAATAGTGCTGCAATGAGAGTTATGGCACATGACTCTTTGAATTATGGTTGTCTCAGGGTATATGCCCAGTAGTGGGATTGCTGGGTCATATGGTAGTTCTATTTGTAGTTTTTTAAGGAAACTGCATACTGTTCTCCATAGTGGCTGTATCAATTTACATTCCCACCAACAGTGCAGGAGGGTTCCCTTTTCTCCACACCCTCTCCAGCATTTATTCTTTGTAGACTTTTGATGATGGCAATTTCTGACTGGTGTGAGGTGATACCTCATTGTAGTTTTGATTTGCATTTCTCTAATAATTAGTGATGTTGAGCATCCTTTCATGTGTTTGTTGACAATCTGTATATCTTCTTTGGAGAAATGTCTATTTATGTCTTCTGCCCATTTATGGATTGGGTTGTTTGTTTTTTTGATATTGAGCTGCATGAGCTGTTTGTATAATTTGGAGATTAATCCTTTGTCAGTTGCTTCATTTGCAAATATTTTCTCCCATTCTAGGGTTGTCTTTTGGTCTTGTTTATGGTTTCCTTTGCTGTGCAAAAGCTTTTAAGTTCAATAGCTCCCATTTGTTTAATTTTGTTTTTATTTCCATGCTCTGATTCATATCAAAGAGTGTTCTTCCTATTTTTTACTCTAAGAGTTTTATAGTGTCTGGCCTTACATTCAGGTCTTTAATCCATTTTGAGTTTATTTTTGTGTATGGTGTTAGGAAGTATTCTAGTTTCATTCTTTTACATGTAGCTGTCCAGTTTTCCTGGCACCATTTATTGAAGTGCCTGCCGTTTTTTCATTGTCTTGCCTCCTTTATCAAAGATAAGGTGATCATATGTGCATGGGTTTACCTCTGGGCTTTCTTTCCTGTTCCATTGACCTATATATCTGTTTTTGTGCCAGTACCATACTGTCTTGATTACTGTAGCTTTGTAGTATAGTCTGAAGTCAGGGAGCCTAATTCCTCCAGCTCCATTTCTTTCTCAAGATTTTTTTGGCTATTTGGGGTCTTTTGTGTTTCCATACAAAATGTAAATTTTTTTTGTGCTAGTTCTGTGAAAAATGCCAGTGGTAGTTTGATAGGGATTGCATTGAATCTGTAGATTGCTTTGGGTAGTATAGTCATTTTCACAATATTGATTCTTCCAATCCAAGAACATGGTATACCTCTCCATCTGTTTGTATCACTTTTAATTTCTTTCATCTGTGTCTTATAGTTTTCCTGTATACAGGTTTTTCATCTCCTTAGGTAAGTTTATTCCTAAGTATATTATTCTTTTGGTTGCAGTGGTAAATGGGAGTGTTTCCTTAATTTCTCCTTCAGATTTTTCATCATTAGTGTATAGGAACACAGGAGATTTCTGTGCATTAATTTTGTATCCTGCTGCTTTACCAAATTCATTGATTAGCTCTAGTAGTTTTCTGGTAGCATCTTTAGGATTCTCTATATATAGTATTGTGTCATCTGCAAACAGTGACAATTTTACTTCTTCTTTTCTGTTTTGGATTCCATTTGTTTCTCTTTCTTCTCTGAATGCAGTGGTTAAAACTTCCAAAATTATGTTGAGTAATAGCAGTGAGAGTGGGCAAACTTGTATTGTTCCTGATCTTAGAGGAACTGATTTTAGTTTTTCACCATTGAGAATGCTGTTGGCTGTCACTTTGTCATATATGGCCTCTATTATGTTGAGGATGGTTCACTCTATGCTTATTTTCTGGAGAGTTTTTTTTTTTAATCATAAATGGGTGTTGAATTTTGTTGAAAGATTTTTCTGCATCTATTGAGATGATCATATGGTTTTTCTCGTTCAATTTGTTAATATGTTTTATCACATTGATTATTTTGTGTATATCGAAGAATACTTGCATTCCTGGGATAAACCCCACTTGATCATGGTGCATGATCATTTTATTGTGCTGTTGGACTCTTTTTGCTAGTATTTTGCTGAGGATTTTTGCATCTATGTTCATCAGTGATATTGGTCTACAGTTTTCTTTTTTGTGACATCTTTTTCTGATTCAGTATCAGGGTGATGGTGACCTTGTAGCAGGAGTTTGGGAGTGTTCCTCCCTCTGCTATATTTTGGAAGAGTTTCAGAAGGATAGGTGTTAACTCTTCTCTAAATGTCTGATAGAATTCACCTGTGAATCCATCTGGTCCTGGGATTTTGTTTGTTGGAAGATTTTTAATCACAGTGTCAATTTCAGTGCTTGTGATTGGTCAGTTTATATTTTCTATTTCTTCCTGGTTCAGTCTCAGGAGGTTGTGCTATTCTAGGAATTTGTTCATTTTTTCCAGGTTTCCATTTTTTTGGCATATAGTTGTTTGTAGTAATCTCTTATGATCCTTTGTATTTCTGCAGTGTCAGTTGTTACATCTCTTTTTTAATTTCTAATTCTGTTGATTTGAGTTTTCTCCCTTCTTTACTTGATGAATCTGGCTAAATTTTAATTAATTTTGTTTATCTTCTTAAAGAGTGAGCTCTTAGTTTTATTGATTTTTGCTGTTGCTTTCTTCATTTCGTTTTTATTTATTTCTGATCTGATCTTTATGATTTCTTTCCTTCTGCTAACTTTGGGGTTTTTTTTGTTGTTGTTGTTGTTCTTCTTCTTTCTCTAATTGCTTTAGTGTAAGGTTATGTTGTTTATTTGAGATTTTCTTGTTTCTTCAGGTAGGATTTTATTGCTATAAACTTCCCTTTTAGAACTGCTTTTGCTGCATTCCATAGGATTTTGTTCATCATGTTTTCATCGTCATTTCTTTCTACGTATTTTTTGATTTCCTCTTTTATTTCTTCAGTGATCTCTTGGTTATTTAGTAGTGCATTGTTTAGCCTCCATGTGTTTGTAATTTTTACTGTTGTTGTTTTTTCCCTGTAATTGATATCTAGTCTCATAGCATTATGGTTAGTAAAGATACTTGATACAGTTTCAATTTTCTTAAAATTACCAAAGCTTTATTTGTGACTGAAGATGTGACCTATCCTGGATAATATTCCATGAGCACTTGTGAAAAAGTTGTATTCTGTTGTTTTTGGATGGAATGTCCTATAAATATCAATTAAGTCCATCTTCTTTAATGTGTCATTTAAAGCTTGTGTTTCCGTATTTATTTTCCTTTTCGATGATCTGTCCATTGGTGAAAATGGGGTGTTCACGTTCCCTACTATGATTGTGTTACTGTCAGTTTCACCTTTTATGGTTGTTAACATTTGCCTTATGTATTGAGGTGCTCCTATGTCAGGTGCATAAATATTTACGATTGTTATATCTTCTTCTTCGATTGATCCCTTGATCATTATGTAGTGTCCTTCATCTCTTGTAATAGTCTTTATTTTAAAGTCTATTTTGTCAGATATGAGAATTGCTACTCCAGCTTTCTTTTGATTTCCATTTGCGTGGAATATCTTTTTCCTACACCTCTCTTTCAGTCTGTATGTGTCCCCAGGTCTGAAGAGGGTCCCTTGTAGACAGAGTATATATGGGTCTTGTTATTATATTCATTCAGCCAGTCTATGTCTTTCGGTTGGAGCATTTAATCCATTTACATTTAAGGTAATTATTGATATGTATGTTCCTATTACCATTTTCTTAATTGTTTTGGGTTGGTTTTTGTAGGTCCTTTCCTTCTTTTGTTTGTCCTGCCTAGAGAAGTTCCTTTAGCATTTTTTGTATAACTGGTTTGGTGGTGTGAATTTTCTTAACTTTTGCTTGTCTCTAAAGTTTTTAATTTCTGTTGAATCTGAAAGAGATCCTTGCTGGGTAGAGTAATATTGACTCTAGGTTTTTCCCTTTCATCTCTTTAAATATGTCCTGCCACTCTCTTCTGGCTTGATGAATTTCTGCTGAAAAATCAGCTGTTTACCTTCTGGGCATCTGATAGTATGTTATTTGCTGCTTTTCCCTTCCTGCTTTTAATATTTTTTTCTTTGTATTTAATTTTCATTCATTTGATTAATATGTGTCTTGGTGTGTTTTTCCTTGGATTTATGCTAACTGGGACTCTGTGCTTCTTGGACTTGATTGACTGTTTCCTTTCTCACGTTAGGGAAGTTTTCAACTATAATCTCTTCAAATATTTTCTTAGAACCTTTCATTTTCTCTTCTTCTTGGACCCCTATGATTCGAACACTGATGCATTTAATATTGTCCCAGAGGTCTCTGAGACTGTGGTAATTTCTTTTTAATTCATTTTTCTTTATTCTGCTCTGTGGTAGTTATTTCCACTCCCTTATCTTATCCATTCTTCTGCCTTAGTTATTCTGCTATTGATTCCTTTCAGAGAATTTTTAATTTCATTTATTGTGTTGTTCATCACTGTTTCTTTGCTGTTTATTTCTTCTAGATCCTTTTAAACGTTTCTTGTATTTTCTCCATTCTTTCCAAGGTTTTGGATCATCTTTACTATCACTACTCTGAATCCTTTTCAGGTAGACTGCCTATTTCCTCTTCATTTGTTTCGTGTGTTGAGTTTTTACCTTGCTCCTTCATCTGCTGCATATTGCTCTATCTTCTCATTTTGTTTAACTTACTGTGTTAGGGTTCACATTTTCACAGGTGGCAGATTTGTAATTGCCCTTGTTTTTGGTGTCTGCCCCCCAGTGGGTAAGTTTGGTTCAGTGGCTTGTGTAGGCTTCCTGGTCAAGGGGGCTGGTCTCTGTGTTCTGGTGTTTGGGGCTGGATCATGTCTTTCTGGTGGGCAGAGCCACATCTGGTAGTGTGTTTTGGGATGTCTGTGACCTTATTATGATTTTAGGCAGACTGTCTGCTAACAGGCTGGGTTGTCTCCTTGTCTTGCTAGTTGTTTTGCATGGAACTTCCAGCACTGGAGCTTGCCGATCCTTGGGTGGAGCTTGGTCTTAGCATTGCGATGGAGACCTCTGGGAGAGCTCTCACCAATTGATCTTACATTGGGCCAGGAGGTCTCTGGTTTTCCAATTTCTTGAACTTAGCTCTCCCACCTCAGAGGCTCAGGCCTGACACTATGTCAGAGTACTAAGACCCTGGCAAACACAAAGCTCAAAAGAAAAGGGAGAAAAAAAGAAAGAAAAAAAATTAATTATTAAAAAAAATTAAAAATTATTAAAATAAAAAATAAGTAATAATAATTAAAGAAAGAAGAGAGCAACCAAACCAATAAAGAAATCCACCAATGATAACAAGCACTGAAAACTATTCTAAGATAAACATAAAAATCAGAAATAAATCATTCACAGACAGCAAACCCCAAGTCTACAGTTGCTCCCAAAATTCACCACCTCAAGTTTGGGATGAATCGTTGTCTATTTGTGTATTCCACAGATGCAGGGTACATCAAGTTGATCGTGGAGATTTAATCCACTGCTCTTAAGGGTGTACAGAAAAGTTTCCCATTCTCTTCTTTGTTCTCAGAGCTCCTGGGTTTCAGGTTTGGGTTTGGTCCCACCTCTGTGTAGGCCACTCTCAGGCATCTGTTCCTGCCCAGACAAGAGGGGGTTAAAGCAGCGACTGGTTAGGGGGCTCTTGCTAACCCATGTCCTCTGCACCCCTGTTGCTGCACTCTCCTCTGTGGCTCCAAAGTTTCCCCTCCACCCAATCCCCATCTCTGCCAGTGAAGGGACTTCCTAGTGTGTGGAAATTTTTCCTCCTTCACAGCTCCCTCCCAGAGGTGAAGGTCTCTTCCCTATTCTTTTGCCTCTGTTTTTTCTTTTGCCCTACCCAAGTATGTGGTGAGTTTCTTGCCTTTTGGGAAGTCTGAAGTCTTCTGCCAACATTAAGGAGGTGTTCTGTAGGAGTTGTTCCACGTGTAGATTTTTTTTAATGTATCTGTGGGGAGGAAATTGATCTCCACCTCTTATTCCTCCACCATCTTGAAGTTTCTCTTTAACACATTTTAAATCAAGTATATTTCAACTAAAAAATTGAAAATAAACACAAATTATTGATGAAATTAGAGCTAATTCTTTGAAAAGATAAAGAAAATTGATAAACCTTTAGACAGACTTATTAATAAAAAGAGGGGAAAATCTCAAATAAGTAAAATCAGAGACAAAAGAAAAGAAGTTACAGCTGACACAACAAAAAACAAACATAAGGGATTAATGCAAACAATTGTACACCCAAAATATGGACTAGCTACATGTAAATGATAAATTCCTAGAAACATATAATGTCCCAAGACTGGATTAGGAAAAAATAGAAAATCTGAACAAATGGATTACCACTGACAAAACTGAATCAAAAATTTGAAGAACTCCCAACAAACAAAAGTTCAGGACCAGACAGCTTTGCAGCTGAATTTTACCAAACATTAAAGGATGAGTTAACACTTATACTTCTCAAACTGTTCCAAAAAATTGAAAAGAAGAAATGTTTTTGAACTCATTCTATGAGGCCAGTGTCTCCCTGATACCAAAACCAGACACACAAAATTACATGCCATTATCACTGATGAACATAGATGCAAGATCTTCAAGAAAACATTAGTAAATGAAATTTATTAATACATTAATAGCATTGTACACAAGTATTAAGTGGGATCTAATGCAGGCATGCAAATATGCTTCAATATCTTCAAATCAATTAATGAAATACACCACATCAACACATTGAAAATTAAAAATTATATGATTATCTCAATAGATGAAAAAAATCCTTTTGACAAACTTCAGCATTCATTTATGATAAAAACTCTTGACAAAATAAGTATAGAAGGAACATACCTCAAAGTAATAAACATCACATATTACATACCTACAGCCAATAACATATTCAATAGTGAAAAGCTGAGAGCATTTCTTATAAGATCAGGAACAAAACAAGGATACCAAAAACTCAGAAAATTATGACATTGATGAAAGAAATTGAAGACAACACAAACAAATGGAAAGATATTCTTACTGTGCTCATGGATTGGAAAAATTAATATAGTTAAAGTGCTTATAGTACCCAAAGTAATATACAGATTCAGTGCAATTCCTATCAAAATATCAATGGCACTTTTCATAGAACTAAAACAAATAATTCTAAAATTTGTATTAGAACACAAAATACCCTGAATAGCCAAGACACACTTGAGGGGAAAAAAAAAAAGAATGCTGGAGGTATCATGTTTCATGATTTCAAACTATACTACAAGGCTACAGTATCAAAAGTGTATGATACTTGTATTACAGGGAAGACCAAAATCTGACTACATGTTGGATCTGTTTGTTTTACTTTAACGTTTTCTTCCCATTGCTTTTGTTCACTAAAGTGATATAGTCTATATGTACTGGTCTGCCTCAGAGAACTCTGTCCCTCTGCCTGAATGTTAAACCAAAGTGCCTTTGTTCAGGGAAACATCCAGACCCTGTCCACCTGTGGATGGCTGCAAGATAGATGAAGTTAACATATTCCTTCCCTGAGGCTGGCCATTCCAGGAGATATTTGCAAAACTGATGATCTTTTTACTTTACTTCCTCATCTCCTCCCCAACTTGTGCTATGAAAGAAACTGGCATCCAAACCCCAAGAAGATGGTTATTTTGAGACTTTAGTCAGCCATCTTCTCAGTCTGCTGGCTTCCTGAATAAAGTCACATTCCTTGCCTCAACACCTCATCTCTGATTTATTGGCCTGTCGTATGGAAAGTAGAGCGAGCTTGGACTCAGTAAAACTGTCACAAAACAGACACATAGATCAATAGAAAAGAATAGAGAGCCGAGTAATAAACCTACAGTTATGTGGTCAATTAATCTACAACAAAGAAGGCAAGAATATACAATGAGGAAAAGACAACTTCTTTGATAAATGGTGTTGAAAAAACTAGAAAGCTACATGTAAAAGAATCAAACTGGAATACTTTCTCATACCATACACAAAAATAAACTCAAAATGGATTAAAGACTTAAATATAAAACTGGAAACCATAACTCCTAGAAGTAAACATAGGCAGTACATTCTTTGACATTGATCTTAATATTTTTTTTAGATATCTCTCTTCAGGCAAGGGAACCAAAAGCAAAAATAAGCAAATGGGACAACATCAAAGTAAAAAGCCTTTGAACAGCAAAGAAACTATCAACAAAAAGAAAAGGCAGCCCAGTGAATAGGAGAGATATTTGCAAATAATAAATTTAATAAGGGATTAATATCCAAATATACAAAAATCTCACACAACTCAAAAGCAGAAAAACAAACAACTTAATTATACCTCAATGGTTAAAAAATTATACCTCAATTAATTAAAAAAAGAAAAATAAATAAAATAGGATAAATAAAACTAGGACATAACCATAAATTCCACATTCTGTTATTTTACCTCTACAATTCTTTTCATTTAACATCTGTTATAATTTGGTATCTACTATGTACATGATGATACTAATAAAATAAAGGAACAGCAACTATCCTTAACTTCAACTTATGGGAAGACAAGCTAGTGAACAGACAATAGCAATGCAAAGCATATAATATGCTATGATAAATGTAATCAGTGAAGCATATGTATTCTAATTAGAGACAGTACTTTACTGGTAAGCTGGAGGAAATAACAAAGATTTTGTAGAATTTGTCATTTGCCATGTTGTAAATATCTGCACCATTGCCAATTTCAAGCTATCAGTAGTTTAAAAATGTTCACAAAGTGCCTGGCTATTTACGTTTTTGACCAATGCAAGTAGGCTCTGGCCCACTATTGTGGGATGTAAAACAGTCATGGCTACCAATTAATATTTCCAGAAGGAAGTGATATCTAATTGAATATAAAGAAGGATTTTTAGGCAATGAAACAAAGGGAGGAGGAAAATGCTTTGCTGGCAGATGGATCAGCACAAACATCTGTAAAGGAGAGAAAACATGACATTTGAGGGAAACTATGAGGAATTCAATGTTAATACTTTGATACAAAAAAGTAGTAAAAATGAACTTGAAGAAGTAAATATGTTCCAGGTAGTGAACTAAGCAAAATAAGAAATTTAAACTTTTTCCAAACACAATGTTAGATCATTGAATGTTTGGGGGATGTAACATGTTTGGGGGATGTAACATGGGCAGGATTAGATATGTACATTAGAAAGATCACTCTTGTTGTCCTATAGAATATTAGTTGGAAAAGATGAGACTAATTGTAGAGTATCCAGTTCTTAAAATATTAGTAATTCAAGTAGAGCTGCTAGAAGCTTGTCTCAATGTAGTGGCAGTGAAGATGGACTGACTTTGAGACTAGAGATTTAAGGACATATGAAGGTCAACAGTTTGGCAAGGGGTAGGATGTGGTGAGAAAAGAAGTGTTAAGAATGAGTTAATTGAATATGTAGATTGCTTTAGGTAGTATGGACATTTTAACAACATTAATTCTTCCAGTCAGTGAGCACAGAATATCTTTTCATTTGTCTGTGCCTTCTATTTCTTTTAACAATATCCTATAGTTTTCAGAGTACAGGTCTTTCACCTCCTTGGTTTTATTATTTTTCTTACAATTGTAAATGTGATTTTTTTCTTAATATCTTCTTCTGTTAGTTCATTGTTAGTGTATAGAAACAAAACAGACTTTTATATGTTGATTTTGTACCCTGTGACTTTACTGTATTCATTTATAATTTTTAATAGGTTTTTTTTAGTGGACTTTTTATGATTTTCTCTATATATAATCATGTCATCTGAAAATAGTGACAGTTTTACTTCTTTTCCAATTTAGATGTCTTTTATTTGATTTCTTGCCTAATTGCTCTGGCTAGGACCTCCAGTTCTATGTCTAATAAGAGTGGCCAGAGTGGGCATCCTGGTCTTGTTCCTGATTTTGGAGAGATAGATTTTAGTTTTTCACCATTGAAATTGATGTTAGCTGTGGGTTTGTCATATACAGCCTTTATTATGTTCAAGTATGTTCCTTCTATAATCACTTTATTGAGCATTAATATCATATCATGAATCTTGTCAAATACTTTTTATGCATCTATTGAGATGATTGCATGTTTTTATTTTTCATTTTGTTAATGTGGTATATCACTTTGATTAATTTGCAAATATTGAGCCATATTTACACCCCTGGAATAAATCCCAATTGATAATGTGGTATGATCCTATTAATGTATTGTTCTATTTGCTTTGTTAATATTTTGTTCAGGATTTTTGCATCTATGTTCATCAGAGATATTCACCCATAATTTCCTTTTTTTCTGTTGCCTTTGTCCAATTTTAGTATTGGGGTGATGTTGGCTTCATAAAATGAGTTAGGAAGTGTTTCCCTCCTCTTCAACTTTTTGGAATAGTTTGAGAAGGATAGGTATTAATCTTTCTTTGAAAGTTTGGTAGAATTCACCTGTGGAGCTGTCTGGTCCTGGACTTTTTAAGGGGATAGATTTTTTTTTTACCATTTTGACCTCTGTGCTAGTGACAAGTCTATTTAGATTTTTCAATTTTTCACAATTCAGTCCTGAAATGTATGTGTCTAAGAATCTTTCCATTTCCTTTTTTTTTAAGAAAGATTTTTCTTTTCTTTTCTTTTCTTTTTTATTTTTACATCTTTATTGGAGTACAATTGCTTTACAATGGTGTGTTAGTTTCTGCTTTATAACAAAGTGAATCAGTTATACATATACATATTTTCCCATATCTCTTCCCACTTGCATCTCCCTCTCTCCCACCCTCCCTATCCCACCTCTCCAGGTGATCACAAAGCACTGAGCTGATCTCCTTGTGCTATGCGGCTGCTTCTCCCTAGCTATCTACCTTATATTTGGTAGTATATATGTCCATGCCTCTCTCGCGCCTTGTCAGAGCTTACCCTTCCCCCTCCCTGTATACTCAAGTCCATTCTCTAGTAGGTCTGTACCTTTTTTCCTTTCTTACCCCTAGGTTCTTCATGACATTTATTTTTTCTTAAATTCCATATATATGTATTAGCATACGGTATTTTTCTTTCTCTTTCTGACTCACTTCACTCTGTATGACAGACTCTAGGTCTATCCACCTCATTACAAATAGCTCAATTTTGTTTCTTTTTATGGCTGAGTAATATTCCATTGTATATATGTGCCACATCTTCTTTATCCATTCATCTGATGATGGACACTTAGGTTGTATCCATCTCTGGACTATTGTAAATAGAGCTGCAATGAACATTTTGGTACATGACTCTTTTTGAATTATGGTTTTCTCAGGGTATATGCCCAGTAGTGGGATTGCTGGGTCATATGGTAGTTCTATTTGTAGTTTTTTAAGGAACCTCTGTTGTCCAATGTATTGACATCAATCAAACCTGAGAAAAAAGGAATAAAGCTGGAGGTATCACACTTCCTGATTTCAAACTACATTACTAAACCATAATAATCAAAGCAGCATGGTATTAACAGAAAAACAGGTACATAAATCAATGGGACAGAATTGAGAACCCAGAAATAAACTCATGCATATATGGACAATTAATTTTAAAAAAGAGCAAAGAACATACAAGGGGAAAAGGATAACTTCCTCAATAAACAGTGTTTGGAAAACTGGACAGCCACATGAAAAAAAATGAATCTGGGCCATTGTGTCAAACCATGAACAAAAATCAACTCAAAATGTATTAAAAACTTGACTATAAGACCTGAAACCACAAAACTCCTAGAAGAAAACAGGCAGGGCTTCACTGGTGGCACAGTGGTTGAGAGTCTGCCTGCTGATGCAGGGGATGCGGTTTCATGCCCCTGTCCGGGAGGATCCCACATGCCATAGAGCAGCTGGGCCCATGAGCCATGGCCGCTGAGCCTGTACGTCCGGAGCCTGTGCTCTGCAATGGGAGAGGCCACAACAGTGAGAGGCCCGCGTACCAAAAAAACCCAAAAAAACAAAAAACAGGCAGTATATTCTTTCACATCAATCTTAGCAAAATCTTTCTATATATGTCTCCCCAAGCAAGGGCAAGAAAAGTAAAAATAATTAAATAGGCTGCATCAAACTAAAAAGCTTTTCCACTGCAAAGGAAACCATCAACCAAACAAAAAGGCAGCTTAGTGAATGGAAAAGTTATTTGCAAATAATATAACTGACAAGGGGTTAATATTGAAAATATATAAAGAGTTTCTAGGGAAGAATCTTGTTCCTTGTATTTTCCAGTTTCTAAATGTTCCTCACATGTCTTTGTTCATAGTTCTCTTCCCCTTCCTTAAAGCCAGAAATGGTAGGTTGAGTTTTACTTATGTCACATCCATCCAATCTTCTGCTTTATAGTCAAATCTCCCTCTGCCTTTCTTTTCTGTCTTTTTTTTTTTCCTACATTTAAAGACCCTTGTGATTACATTGGGCCCACCTGGATAATTCAGGATAATGGCCCCATTTCAAGATCATTAAATTAATCACATTTGCAAAGTTCCTTTTGCCATGTAAGGTAACGTATTCACAAGTTCTGGGAACTAGAGCAGACATCTTGGTGGGTGAAGGGTATAATTTTGCCTATCATAATCTTTTAAAACCATAAATGTTGCCAGTGTTGCCAAAATGTTTCCACATTTAAACTATCAATAGTTATACACTAACAGGAGAATGTAGCCCAGTTGCTACAAATTTTCACAGCTCTTCTTATGCCTACACTTTCAATTTTGTTTACTGCAATGTTTTCCACTTTACCCCAAATGTCTATATTCCACCACTGTCTCATGGTCTTTCACATAGTTATACCTTATGTTGCTGGTTCCATTTCCTTAAAGTTTTTGTTTGTTTCTTCTCTCTCTGCACAATGCCCAACTATCATTCAATTCAGATCAAATGCTTTATCTTGTGCACAGTATTTCAAAACTTACCCAGATAAGTTCAGTTATCTCCTCTGTAGACCCACAACATTTGGTAAAAACTTTTATTTTAAGGATTTTTCATACTATGTTATGATGATCAAGTGAAATAGCTGTCTTCCTATTTTACTGTGAATTCTGGGAAGACAGAGTCTTATTCATCTCTTTATTCCCAGTGCCAAACACAGAAGCTTACAGCTAAAAATTTGCTTTAGTGGGATAGGAAACTAAGGTAGTTGCAAACTTGATTGAAATGAATTCTCTCAGACAGCAGGTTTATACAACTCAAATGACATTTTTCTTCAATTTATAAAAGATTTTGCTAGAGTTAAATTTCTGTACAATTTCATTTGTCACATATCTAAGCTGTTATAAGCTTTCCCTGATCTTGGATTTGTTAGGACCATGGCTAATACATGACATATATAAAATATCCAGTTATTTAGCATAGTTATTAATTTTTTGTTGTCATTAATCTATTTTACCACATTGTGAAAATTTCCCTGAGGACCAAAGATATTTAACATATTTTCATTTGCTTATTGACATTTGTATATAATTTTTTGAAAAGTATCTGCTTAAGTCTTTTCCCTTTTAAAAATTGGATGTCATCTTTTTATTTATTTATTTTTTATTTGTAGAAATTTATTTCATATACCTAATAGTGTGCACCTCTTAATCCCCTACCTCTATATTGTTCCCCTCATTCCCTCTCTCCACTGGTAACCACTAATCTATTCTCTATATCTGTGAATCTGCTTTTTTGTTGTTGTTATATTCTCTACTTTATTGTATTTCTTAGATTGCACATATAAGTGAGATCATACAGTATTTGTCTTTTTCTGTCTGACTTATTTCATTTAGCATAATGCTCTCCAAGTCCATCCACATTGCTGCAAATAGCAAAATTTCATTTTTTGTGTGACTGAGTAGTATTCCATTATGTGTGTGAATGGAATCTTCTTTATCTATTCATTCTTTTGATGAAAACTTAGGTTGCTTCCATAATTGGAAATTGTAAATAATGCTGCTATGCACATTGAAGTACAAGTATTTTTTTCAAATTAGTGTCTTTGTTTTTTTCTAGACGTAGAAATTTCTTATACTAACTGAATACAAGCCTTTTGCCAGAAATATATGTTCATAATATTGTTTCCCAGATATATTTTGTTTATTTAAAATATGTATGCATACAAACACAGGTATAGATATAGATATAAGCAGGAATACATATAAATCCAGAAAAAAACTATATAAATTTAAAATTACAGACAAACTAATCATGTGAATCAGGAACATTTTACCTGTGTAAAAGGAAAAATAGATGGGAGAGGTGGGGGCATACAATGTTTTTAAAAATGATTGGATTTTATTCTCAGTGCAATAATAAGCTCTTGAAATGGAGCAGATGTCTCTCATGGTTAGATTTATGTGTTTATGTGATCAGTATGATTTCTCCTTAGTAATTGTTTATAGTGGTGCAAGATGTAAACAGATACTGTTTTGGAGGCATTGCAGTCCTCCAGGCAAGAGATAATGATTACTTGTACTGGGTTGGTAGAGTTGAGTGTGGTAATAAAATGGATCTATTTTTCAGGAAGAATTGACATGACTTCCTAACACATTGTACAGGAGATGGGTTAAGCCATTCCCCCAAATGAGTACCAAGCCCCTTTGCCACCATTTTACTTGTGATGAACTGCTGCCACTGTATACACAACACCTTATTTCCAGTGGTAGATCAATAATCTTATTTCAATTCAAGCTCTTCCTTTTTAATATGCCTGGCTTAAAAGAATAGTCGGAAGAACCAGGCAAAGCCATTTAAGAGGGCTGGGTACTTCTCTTTCCAGTATACTTTGAAGCCAAGAATGAATAGAGAGCACATGACAAACTCAGTTAAACATGTTTTTCCTTTCAAATTTTTGAATACTTTTCCCTCTTTGGGGCAAGGGTGATCATTCAATAATACTAGGAGCAATAAATCATGGTGTCCTGTTTGCATTAGTAAACTCTTAAATGAGATACAAATACAGCTGCCTGTACAAGCTAGGAAATTAAACACAATTGTAAAATCCTCCCTGTTTGAGAACCTTCGAAATCTGCACCACAGATTCCAACTTCCCAGACCCCTAACAGATTTTTATGAAAATCTTTGGTAAATTCTTGATGTAAGTCCTTATCATTGTTTTGATATTACTTTTTATATTCCCAGCTTAATTGACTTTTAAAATAATCCCTTAACAAGTGACAATGAGGGGTTAGACATCAGTTAGTTTGGTTGCTCTTTCAGCAAAAAAATGACTGTAGATGATTTTTTTTTCTTTTTTTTCATGCAGGATCTTTTTAGTTGTGGCATGCAGGATCTTTTTTTACTTGTGGCATGTGAACACTTAGTTGCAGCATGTGGAATTTAGTTTCCTTACCAGAGATTGAACCCAGGTCCCCTGCATTGGGAATGTGGAGTCTTAGCCACTGAACCACCAAGGAAGTCCCTAGATAAATTGTTAAGGTAGAGTTTTAATGGAGATAGACAGCATGACTGATCTTAAAAATTTTAAGTGCTTCCTAGAAATTCTAAAATCTATTCTTCAAAAGTCCATTCTTAGTTAACTAGTAACACAATACTTGCATCATAATCATAGGTAGTTCAAAAATTCAGCAAAAATAGACAAATGACCTAAACAAGTAAATTTCTGTACTTGGTTTTCAGGGCTAGAGAAAGGCAAAAGAACATTGATTCAGTAGTCATATTATACAATGTAATCAGGAACAACTATCCAATTCTGCAAGAATGGCATTTGTCTCCCTTCAGTGAGTTCTATGGGATCAAGTCTCTTAGAGCATTATCCTCCAATAATAACTATAATAAACTGTTTCCAGGTTGTTAGTTTTCTTCCAGTAATATTAAAAAATAATCTTGTTGCCTTTCACATAATTTTCACCAATTCTAAATTTTCTAGGTTTCCCTCGAGGTCTATTTATACAATACACTCTTCTATACATTTTGTGTTTTGGTAATCCTTATTTTAAAACACCTGAAACTCTTTCTACCTCAAATATAAAGAAAAATGGGGGATGCCTGAATATTAATGGGGAGGAATAACTGTGGTTTATCACAAGATCAGAGACAAAGAATCAAGGGATGGAACTGGGCCAGCTCTGGAAAACTCAGAAGCAAGAACTAGTCTGCCTCCTCCCTTGAGAGTTTTTTGTGACATGATTCAGATCAAGTAGTTCCTAGGCTCTGAGCCCTCTCTATTTCAGTTCCAGTTTTTTGAGAGACAGAATCTGACTGACCCAGATCAAAGCCATGGATCTGTTAGTTACATCCAAGAACAAGATCAAGTGCTACAGAAATGCCCCTGAAAGACTGTCTTTGTGTCTTCAGAGCTGGCCTTACAAAAAAGGGAATGGCTGAGGTGGATGGCCATTCAAACGAGTGTCTCCCACAGATAAGCACTGTTCTAGGAGCTTCACTTATATTATTTCATTTAATCTTCATTATCAAAATATTTCACAACAGAAGAAACTGAGCTACCAGCTTTTCCATAACCTGCCCAGGGTAAGTGGCAGACCCAGACCTTAAACCCCACTCTATTTAACTCCAAAAGTATGAAAGACTATTTTGAAAATCATTCTTAGTACACAGAAATACTTTCAAAGATCACTAAAGTAATATGGCTACTCAGGTTGGGTGAATTACTATACCCATAATTGTGTAAGAAAAAAAGTTATTTTACTGCCAGAAGTTTTTGAAATGGAAAACAGAAAATTTCCAAAACATCCATAGGGAAGAGGGAACTGTCAAATCAAGCAATGTGTCTATATGCAATTAAATGGGTTTAAAAATCTTGCTCCACTTTAGCTAAAAGAAAAATAAGTCTTCAATTTTTTAAAAAAGGTTTATTTCTGACAATTATAAAAGACTTAGTGTTTGTTGAAATAAAAATAAAAACTTTCCATGAACCTCTAAGGGACAAGAGTCCCTGTGATAGAGTTGTGGTTAAATGTATATTTTACTGTTTCTAAAAATATCTGAATCTTTGGGTAGTTTGGGGGCATTTTTGTCCTTTGCATCTTCATAATTACTTTATACTTGTGAAAGGAAAGGAAAAAAGAGATGGACAGGCTGATGAAGGTAGAAAAGTGAGTGAGAAAAGAAACAGAGAGAGAGAACAAATATTTTTCTTCAAATTCTAATATTAGCTGTTTTGGTTTATTTTAAAATCCATCTAGGTCACTATTAAGAGCTTGAATTTTGTCCCTCTTCATAGTTCAGCCTAACTCTTCCCACGAGAGTAAACTGAATTTCAGTTAACTTGAATTTCTCTCTCAAATTGGGATTATAGTGCACTTGTAAGACATCTAGGGCCCAAATGGAATTCCATTTCTATGGTGATTAGATTGGAACTTGCAACTAGGAGTAATAAAGCAAAATACTAAAAACATTTCTTCTTTCAAGGACTATTATAGGGCATTTACCTCTACTTGCTGTGAAATATTATTTCAGGAAGTTTCAACTTTATTGTGTTTTGCATAATACTTTGAGAACAAACTGTTTATTTGATTCACTGTCTTCATTAGTGCTCCAGTAATTAAAAACTGATGTTATTTTTTCCCTTGAGTTTATTTTTCCTTCTTTGCCCCTTTTTAAAACTTGTTACTTTTTTCTATATTTGTGAATTGTTTTGGGATTTACTAGCGATTTGTGCAAATCTGGGCAAAAAGTCAAATGAGAATATGAGAAGTAGGCCAGAACAATTGATATCTTTTTTTTAATGATTGGCTTTCCTAGAGAAATTTCTTTTGCTGTCTACCCTCTCTTCCCTCTTGAGGTTTGGTGTTAAATCAAATTTCCAATAAGTGGGGAAAAGATTAAGATGGCATTGTTCTACAACTGTAATTATATTTATCTGTTTTATGTAAATAGAGGTGTTTTTAATAAAGATGCTTCTGGTCACTTCAATATATGGATCTTTATAGAGAGAGTAGATACAATTTTGTTAAGTAATCTGTCCAAATTTCAGCAATGGTTTTTGATGTTACCCTTTTGTATTCTTCCTAGTTCTCTATTCCCAATTCCTCAGTATGAAAATAGTTTACATAGCTCCTGCATTTATCAAAATTCCTCCCAGCACTTGAAGGAGGTGTTATTATCTCCACTTTACAGATAATGAAGATAAGGTTTAAGGAGAATGTGACTTGACCAGGATCACCTGTCTAGTGAGATACAGAGAAGAGAAATGACAAGATAAGTACATTATTAGACTAGTGAAGCATAAATAATTTGTCTAAAATAAAGAAAGAAAAAGAAAGAATGAAGGTAATGAGTATCAGAAAATAATTTTTTTTAAAAGTCCAAAATCTAACAGACGAGCTGGTTTAAAGTTGAAAAATGAGTCTTATAGCAAGACCAGAGTGACTAAAGTCAAGACACATTGGAATGTGAGACAGGTCACAGACTAATAAGATATATTGGAAATGCCTAGAGTCAAAGACAGACTAGTAGAAACCAGGTATCAGGTACCTGAATATTTGCTCCATATTTCCTTTTGCTGCATCTCACGACTTTTACAATGTAAAGTACAGATTATTTATTCAATCAAAAAAGCAATTAATTTATATTTTCATATTTTAAATTAATAAAGTAATATATGATTACTGTAGGAAAAATATAAAAAAATAAAATATTATAAAGTAAATAGAGTGTCTCATTATCCCATTTCTACCTATAGATATGTATATATGGTTTTAGAGATAGAGCTATATTTGTAGCTTATAGACATAAGCATAAATAAATTCATAGTTTCAAACAAGAAAACTTAACTTTAATTTAAGCAGTAAAAGTTAATTTGCTATTTAAAAAAATACTAGAAAGACTTTTTTATATATGTATGTTCAGGCATACATTTATTCTCATATGTATATTTGTATGAAAAATAAGTCCTAGTCACTCTACTTTTAGCACATTTAGCAACTACTTTCCCCTACAACTATTAGAGGTTCATTGCCAGCGTCTGTGATTGATAAATATGCTGAGGTGTATGTGTATTTGGTTGTATATGTACAGATCTACATTAGGTAAAATCATAAGATGACATAATATAAAAATGGGCAGAAGAATTAAACAGAAATTACACAAAAGAAGATATACAAAGAGCAAAAATTATGTGAAAAAAGATGAACAACGTTAGTCATCAGGCAAATCCATATTAGAACCCCAGTGAAGTTACACTATGCATCCATTACAAGAGCTAAAAACATGGACATCCACTTATTGCTGCACCATTTGTTGAGAAGACTTTCATTTCTTCATTGAATTTCACTGGTACATTTGTTGAAAAGCAGTTCATCATATATGAGTGAGACTATTTCTCAATTCCCAGTTCTGTTACATTGAAAATCACTACTTTCACCAAATGCCTCAGTTGCTGTGATTTTTGCAGTAAATCTTAAAATCATGTAGTTTGTCCTCTAATGGTATTCTGTTTCAAAATTGCTTTGGCCATTCTTAGTTGTTTGGGATTTCATATAAATTTTATAAATATCTTTTCAATTTCTTAAATGAAAGCCTACTTTGCTGAGATTTTGTATGGAGATGCATCAGTTCTAATCCATAGAGATTAGAAATAATAGATAACTTATGGTACAGTCATATGGTAAAATAGTATACTGAAATGAAAATGAACAAGCTACTGACAGAACATGGATGGATTCTACAAACATGTTGTTGAGTAAAAGAAGCTAACTTCAATACAAATTATTCCATTTAAAGTAAGTCCCAAATAGGCCAACATTATTTATGGTACTAGAAATCAGGACAATAGTCCATCTGGGGAGGAATGGAGTTAGCAACTTGGAGGAGATTTAGAGAGGATCTTCTTAAATAAAAATAATATTTTATTCTTTGATTGGGTTTTGTTTATACATCTGTGTTTACCTTATGAACAACCCTGTAATGTGATCTTTTGGGTGTATAGTTGGGCTCTGATCTGGCTGTCATACCACTTGAAAATGCTAGTTGATAAAATCTTTTAACAGAAATTCCTAAAGATCAACCAGCCTTTACAAAACAATTGCATGTCAATGATGCTGAAATTTCAGAATCCATGACAAAGAGAATGAGAAATTCTGTTGGTCAGGAAGAATCCTAGTTGATTCTGGAATTATATTTTACAATTTTTGTATGTATCATTTATCTTTCAAGCCAGCTCTAGTGAGTTTCCTCAACCTGTGCTGAGGCATTCAAGTTCTTCTAAACTATCTTCAATAAAGCTTTTTAAATCTCTTAAGTTCCATCTGTTGCTTTACAAAACTTTATCTTTAGAAATTTAACGGATTATTTATTATCATAGAGTGTCATAGTTGGACGGAGAACCTAAACATTATACAACTCCATCAATACATTTCTGGTTGAATCCTTCCACATTTCTGTGAAGCAATTATTTAGCCTTCACTTGAACATTTCTAGGACACTTCCTACCTCTCAGAGAAGCACATTATATTTTAGATATCTCTAACTATATACTGTCCCCTTATTATTCCTGTAATCATCTTGCAACATATAAAACATCTTTTATGATTTTTCCAAATACTTGAAAGACATACGGATTTTATTAAAATCTTTTCTAATAGTTTAGAGTTTTTTCATAATCCTGGCTTTCCATTGTTGATCAGACTTCACTTTGTCAATATATTGTTTTAGGTTTTATACACAGAGCCTTAAATATATAATACACCTGGGTTTATCAGACAGATTTTCAGAGCTAAAATATCAGCTGATTGTAAAGTGTTCCCCTTTTTAGGTATCAGTATAAGAGGCTCTTGTTAAAATGCACCTGTTTCTAGAAGACCTGTGAATAGTGAGAATGTCAGTGAGAAATACATATACTACACTTTAAATTAAAAGAGTTGTATCTAAATCTCGGCTTTCCTACATATTATCTAAGTATTATCTTTAACAAATTCTTACCCTCTACAAGCTTTAGTTTGTTGATCTAGTAAAGAGAGGTAAAAGTAGTATTTGTGTTAGGATTTTTTTTTTTAAGGTAACATATGTGAAAGCCCCTGAAAGAGCACCTGACATATAGTTATAGGTCAATAAATGTTACCTTACTCCAAATGACAAAAAATTATTAAATTAACATTTTTGTCACAGTGACCTTTCAACACCCTCTAAAATTTATGCCAAATGGCAGCTGCTACCTTCTGGTCATAAATAGGACTGGTCACAAATAGGACTGGTCATAAATAGAGGGTATGTTATTCATGCCCTGCCTGACTTCACACCTGCTATCACTTGGCATATATGTAGGCTTGAGAAATGGGAATTTTCTGTTTTGGGTATAATTTACACTGACACCAACTTTCTCACTAAGTTCTGGATTTGAAGGGTATATCTCCTCACCAGAACTATGATGCTGGAAAATGCTGACTAACGGAACACTTAAGTATTCAGTTACTATTAAATTCTAATGAACATAAAATCCACATTAACATCTAATTAAGCCATTATGATTAGTGCTGCACAATGTGTACTTTATCATCCTGGATACCTTAACATATTTTGTCTTCGAGGCAACTGAGCTCATTCAATACTGCTATTAGCTGAACAGATCATAAGAACTTTATGACGCAGAGTGACCAATATCATTAACCCCTTTAAAAAATGTTCCCAAAACTGAATACTCTACCACTGGGGGATTACTCTAGAAAAAGACCACTTTTGAAAAAAAATGTTCTTTACATAGGTACAAAAAATTTCTTTTGTGGACTTATGCCTAGATTAATATGTTATAAAGAATTCACCTCAAAGGAATAATCCCTAGACATTCTAAATTACTGAACAAGCTGTTTGTTCAAATAAGAGTGAATATCTGTGTTTAGAATAAAGTCTTAATTTTCATCTCAATCATTGGTGTGGTATTGATATTGACATAGTTAAACCAATATTTTATTATCAAGATACAATGGATCCATTGCACAACTCATGGAAACTTATGGGCAGATAAATTTTCACTTTAATTGAATGCAAAATTTGGACCTCTGCTTCAGTCCCAACACTGTGCTTATGGACAACACTGTGCTTATGGTATGGAATTTTTGATTTGTGACTTAGACCCTGAACTTAAATGTCATTATCTATAAAATGAAATGGGCATAATTATGCACAGATGCTGCACAGACCAGAGACTGAGATAAGTCAAAAAGTCAAATATACATATTTATATATATTATAAATTTATATATAATATTTGTATATTGTTAAATATATACAGTATATATAATACTCATTAAATCACAGCTTTAGTTGTTGTTTGCTTTTAGTATTAGTATTGATAATAGATTAAATGTACTTTGAAGTTGTTATTAAGTTCTTTTGCTAATTTTTAAAAGACATTTTATTTATTTATTTATTTTTAGTAGATCTTTATTGGAGTATAATTGCTTCACAGTGCTGTGTTAGTTTCTGTTGCACTACAAAGTGAATCAGCCATATGCATACACATGTCCCCATATCCCCTCCCTCTTGAGCCTCCTTCCCATCCTCCCTATCCCAACTGTCTAGGTCATAGCAAAGCACCGAGCCAATCTCTCTGTGCTCTGTTCCTGCTTCCCACCAGCCAAGCCAACTATTTTATATTTGGTAGTGTATATATGTCAATGCTAATCTCATTTTGCCCCAGCTTTGCCCTCCCACCCCAGGTCCTCAAGTCCATTCTCTATTTCTAACTCTTTATTCCTGCCCTGAAACTAGGTTCATCAGTACACTACAAATAACTCAATTTTGTTTCTTTTTATGGGTGAGTAATATTCCATTGTATATATGTACCACATCTTCTTTATCCATTACTCTGTTGATGGACATTTACGTTGGTTCCATGTCCTGGCTATTGTAAATAGTGCTGCAATGAACATTGTGGTACATGAATCTTTTTGAATTATGGTTTTCTCAGGGTATATGCCCAGTAGTGGGGTTGCTGGGTCATATCATAGTTCTATTTTTAGTTTTTTAAGGAACCTCCATTCTGTTTTCCATAGTGGTTGTATCAATTTACATTCCTACCAACAGTGCAGGAGGGTTCCCTTTCCACCACACGCTTTCCAGAATTTATTGTTGCTTGATAATGGCCATTCTGAATGACGTGAGGTGATACCTCATTGTAGTTTTGATTTGCTTTTCTCTAATAATTAGTGATGTTGAGTATCTTTTCATGTGCCTCTTGGCCATCTGTATGTCTTCCTTGGTGAAATGTCTATTTAGGTCTTCTGCCCATTTTTTAACTGAATTGTTTGTATTTTTGATATTGAGCTCCATCAGCTGTTTGTATATTTTGGAGATTAATCCTGTTTGTTGTTTCATTTGCAAATATTCTCTCCCATGCTGAGGGTTGTCTTTTTGTCATGTTTATGGTTTCCTTTACTGTGCAAAAGCTTTTAAGTTTAATTAAGTCCCATTTGTTTATTTTTGTTTTTATTTCTGTTACTCTAGGAGGTGGGTTAAAAAAGATCTTGCTGGGATTTATGCCAGAGTGTTCTGCCTATGTTTTCCTTTAAGAGTTTTATAATGTCCCATCTTACATTTAAGTCTTTAATCCATTTGGAGTTTATTTTTGTGTGTGGTATGAGGTAGTGTTCTAATTTCATTCTTTTACATGTAGCTGTCCAGTTTTCCCAGCACCATTTATTGAAGAGGCTCTCTTTTCTCCATTGTATGTTCTTGCCTCCTTTGTCATAAATTAGGTTCCCATATGTGCGTGGGTTTATCTCTCGGCATTCTTTCCTGTACCATTGATCTATATTTCTGTTTTGGGGTCAGTACAATACTGTCTTGATTACTGTAGCTTTGTGGTATATTTTGAAGTTGGGGAGCCTGATTCCTCCAACTCCCTTTTTCTTTCTAAAGATTGCTTTGTTTATCCGAGGTCTTTTGTGTTTCCATACGAATTGTAAAAGATTTTGTTCTAATATTGTGAAGAATGCCATTGGTAGTTTGATAGGGATTGCACTAAATCTGTAGATTGCTTTGGGTAATATAGTCATTTTCACAATATTGTATCTTCCAATCCAAGAACATGGTAGATATTTCCATCTGTTTATGTCATCTTTAATTTCTTTCATTAGTGTTTTATATTTTTCTGAGTACAAGTCTTTCACCTCCTTAGGCAGGTTTTTTGAGAAGATAAACAAAATTTATAAACCCTTAGCCATCCTTATCAATAAAAAAGGGAGAGGACACAAATCAGTAAAATTAGAAGTGAAAAAGGAGAAATCATAACTGACACTGCAGAAATACAAAGAAGTATAAGAGACTACTACAAAAAACTATATGCCAATAAAATGGAAAACCAGGAAGAAATGGACAAATTCTTGGAAAGGTACAATTTTCCAAGACTGGACCAGGAAGAATTAGAAAATATAAACAGACCTATCACAAGTAATGAAATTGAAACAGTAATTAAAAATCTTCCAACAAACAAAAGTCCAGGACCAGATGGCTTCACAGGCAAATTCTATCAAACATTTAGAAAATAGCTAACACCCATCCTTCTCAAATGCTTACAAAAATTTGCAGAGGGGGAAACTCCCAAATTCATTCTACGAAGCCACTATCACCCTGATACCAATAGCAGAAAGATATCACTAAAAAAGATAATTATAGACCAATATCACTGATGAATATAGATGCAAAAATCCTGAACACAATACTAGCAAACAATCCAACAGCACATTAAAAGGATCATACACATTGATCAAGTGGGATTTATCCCAGAGATGCAAGGATTCTTCAACATATGCAAATCAATCATTGTGATATGCCACATTAACATATTAAGGAATAAAATCCATATGACCATCTCAATAGATACAGAAAAAGCTTTTGACAAAATTCAACCCCATTTATGACAAAAACTCTCCAGAAAATGGGCATATAGGGAAACTACCTCAACATAGTAAAGGCCATATATGACAAACCCACAGCAAGCATTATACTCAACCATGAAAATATGAAATCATTTCCACTAAATCAGGAACAAGACAAGAATGTCAAGTCTCACCACCCTTCTTCAACTTAGTTTTGGAAGTCCTAGCCACAGCAATCAGGGAAGAAAAAGAAATAAAAGGAATCCAAATTAGAAAAGATGAAGTAAAACTGTCACTGTTTGCTGGTGACATGATACTATATACAGAAAATCCTAAAGATGCCACCAGAAAACTTCTATAACTAATGAATGGATTTGGTAAGGTTGTAGAATACAAAATTAATGCACAGAAATATCTGGCATTCCTATACACCACCAACAAAAAATCAGAAAGAGAAATTAAGGAAACACTCCCGTTTACCATTGCAACAAAAAGAATAAAATACCTAGGAATAAACCTGCCTAAGTCTGCGAAAGACTTGTTATTAAGTTTTAATTGTGAGTTTCCCTTTCTACTAGTTTCTTTCACATCTGTTTCTTTTATCATCTGAGATTTTATAATTGATTCACCTGAGTTAGCAGATACATTTTTTCCCCCCCAGGGAAGAAGACAGGATGGAACTAAAGACAGTAATTGTTAGTCACCCGCACCTGAATACTAATTAATATATTAGGTTATTTTCTCCTAGAGTTTTCTGATTGCTGAGTAATGAGATACTGGTATTAAGACAGAGCATCATTTTAAGACTCAGGCCCATCTTGGGTGGAATATTGCAAGGAGTAACATGAAAATGCCTAAAAAGCCACAGAAAATAGAAAAGAGGAAGGTGAAAGGGTATTTGCAGTGGTTAATCACTAGAACCCTTTTTATTCAAAGTAGTTTAATTATCTTGAAAACCTATTCTTGCTTTCCTCACATCTGAAGACCTCTGCCTATCGTCCCTTGCACCAGAAGGCCTCACCTGCCCTCATCCTGGGCACAGCCTCCTGCGGTCAGTCAGGGGAAGTTGTATTAGATCTAGGCTCTATTTATTTGGAACTTGACAACTAGACCTCAGAAAACTCAACAGGTTTCTACATTTTTCCAACTTTTGATGTTGCCCCAGGACTTGGGTACTGGACCTAAATAAGTGAAATTCTTCCACATTTGGAAGTATACTTTATTTTAATCTTGTACCTATGTAGTGTAATGGAATATTAAAATGTTATTACTATTTTTAAATTTTCGCATTTTTAATTGCCTTGTATCAACTTCATGTTTACACCTGAACTTATGTGCTCTTCAAATGTGGCCTGGAAAGTAACTTAAAATAAAGTATGTTATAAATTTTATAACTTTAAGTTCACTATTCCATGTTATGTTTCCTATTTATATCCACTCTATGTACAGTTATTTTTATTATTCTCATTTGATATTTTAAGAAACTGAAACTCAGAAAGATAAAAGTCTCTTGTTTCTTCAAGTAATATTTTTGTGGTAGCACTAAATTTTTTTAAAAAATTATTTAATAAATATTTATTTAGTCCCCATTCTTTGCCTATCCATTATTCTAGTGAATAAGACAGGAACAAAAAATTAAAAAAAAAAAAACTTGCTCTGATGTGGCTCATGAACTAGTGAGGGAAGACACATTTATATATAGGAGAATATTAAAAATTGTAATGCTATAAAATAAATTAAAAATGGTATAATATGATAAATAAGATCTCAGGAAGCTATGTTTGATGAGATAAGGAAAACAATCTATAATATTTAGGTAAGTTGTTCCATGAAAAGAGAGAGATGAAGAATATTTGGATAAACTGGTGGTGGCCAGGCATGGTTGTGCTGTCAGAAATTGGGCGTCTTAGTAGATCTGTTTTAGTCCCTGTGCAGGATGAGTTGGGCATCAGAAGTTAGGCACATATGCTCAGCACAAAGGCCAAGGGATTAGTTTATGATTATGAAACATTAAAATAAGGGAACTGCATAAGAGAGTAGAGGCTAAGAGTTCTTCTCATCACAAGGAGAATGTTTTATTTTTTATTTTATCTGTATGAGAAGATGGATGTAAACTAAACCTATTGTGGTAATCACTACACAATATATTGAATAAGTAAATGAAACCATCATGTTGTGCACCTTAAACTTATGTGCTGTATGTCAATCATTTCAGGAAAAAAAAAAAGACTGGGGGAAAAGGAAGGGAACTGAAGGGTTACAGAGTTCTCATGGCAGAAGCATATTCTTAAGGACAAAGCTGAGGGCCAGGAGAAAACTGCACTTTTAAGGTAAACCCCTTTTGTGTCTCATTTGCTGGCATTATAATGGACAGAGTGGACATTCACCAAATATTTGTTTACTAAAGTAAAGAAGTCAGTGCAGTGCTAACAATTTGAAAAAGTATACCATTTTATGAGTCTCAGGAAATAGCGGATATGACATGGTAAAAATAATTGTACATAAGGGGGTTAAGAGGTAGAAACATGTCATGTAAAAGAGAAATGAAAATTACAAGGTTACAAGGACTTCTTCTAATCACACTGACTACCATGCCAAAGACTGAAAGGCTACTTTGAGAAACCAACAAATAATGGAACCCAGGCTGAATGTTCTATTTCATGCTTGAGTCCAGATCATCTCAGAAATTTATCAAGTCTTAGCAATCAGTAGAAGGTGTTAATGACTTTCCCTAAAAAAGTTTCATATTAAGGGTTGGACAGAGACTCTTGGGTATTAGAGCAAGTTACTAATATAAGGAAAAACATTCAGTATAGTGGAGGTAACTCACATAGATTGATACTCATACATGTCAGAAATGAAAAATTTTAAATTATTGTGCCATAGACAAAAAAGATAGACCAGTTGGACCTAAATAATCAAAGAAAATTAATATTTAAAACACAAGAAAAGCCAAACAAGCCAAAGAAGAAAGGTGTGTTTCTATGGTATGTTTCTATATTGCCTTTAACCATGTAAATCAAGAGATAGAAAACAATAAGATATGATTTCTGAAACTCTAAGCTTTTAACTTTTTAAATAAAGATAAGAGTTTTATAGGCACATGAAGAAACACTACTTTTATTGGTGAAAAAGTTACATACAGTATGATGAGTCATAAAACTCATTGCCTATCCATGTAACCACCACCTCAACTAAGATATAAAATATTGCAGTCACTCTGGCTAATTCTCCTGTGTAAATTTACATCAATACCCTCCCACTCCAAAGTAACCAAGATTCTGATTTGTAGCGCTAGAGTTTAATTTTGCTTCTTCTTAATTCCATCTGAATGGAATTATACAATATATATGCTTCATATCTGGCTTCTTTCCCTCAACATATGTTGAGATTCATTGGTTATGCATGTCTTACTTGAAAAATCTATCTGCTGCCATATAGAAGTCCATGTTTGATTATATCATTCTTGTTTATCCATTTTCGGCTTGGTGGACAATTTTTCATTGTGGAGCTGGACATTTACTGTGTGAAGCCTTAAGAATAAAGCTGCAAAGAATACTTCTGTCCTTTTATAGACATATGTTTTCACTTTTCTTGGCTAAACATCTTGGAGTGCAATTTCTTTGTCATAGGGTAGGTGTGTGTTTAACTAAATATGAACTGTAAACTGTTCTTGCAAAGTTATTTTAAAACATTACATTCCTGAAGAAAACAGTAGCAAAGATCAATGAAACTAAAATCTGGTTCTTTCAGAAGGTAAGCAAAATTTGTAAACCTTTAGCCAGACTCATCAAGAAAAAAGAGAGAGGATTCAAATCAATAAAATTAGAAATGAAAAAGAAGTTACAACAGACACTACAGAAATACAAAGGATAGGATCATAATAGATTACTACAAGCAACTATATGACAAGAAAATGGAGAACCTAGAAGAAATGGGCAAATTCTTAGATAGGAAAACTCTCCCAAGACTGAACCAGGAAGATGTAGAAAATATGAACAGATCAATCACAAGCACTGAAATTAAAACTGTGATCAAAAAACATCCAACAGGGCTTCCCTGGTGGTGCAGTGGTTGAGAGTCTGCCTGCCGGTGCTGGGGACACGGGCTCATGCCCTGTCCAGGAATATCCCACATGCTGCGGAGTGGCTGGGCCTATGAGCCATGGTGGCTGAGCCTGCACGTCTGGAGCCTGTGCTCCACAACAGGAGAGGCCACAACAGTGAGAGGCCCATGTACCACAAAAAAAAAAAAAAAAACAAACCAAAACAAAACAAAACAAAAAAACACCCAACAAACAAAAGTCCAGGATGAGATGGCTTCACAGGTGAATTCTATTAAATATTTAGCGAAGGGTTAACACCTACCTTTCTGAATCTCTCCTAAAAAATTGCAGAGGAAGGAACACTCCCAAGCTCATTCTATGAGGACAATATCACCTTGATATCAAAAGCAGACAAAGATATCACAAAAAAGAAAATTACAGGCCAATATCACTGATGAACATAGATACAAAAATTCTCCACAAAATACCAGCAAAGTGAATCCAACAACACATTAAAAGGATCATACATCCTGATTAAGTGAGATTTATTCCATGGATTTAAGGATATTTCAATATATGTAAGTCAATCAATGTGATACACCACATTAACAAACTGAAGGATAAAAACCATATGATCATCTCAATAGATGCAGCAAAAGCTTTTGACAAAGTTCAATACCAATTTATGATAAAAGCTCTCCAGAAAGTGGGTTTAGAGGGGACCTACCTCAACATAATAAAGAGCATATACAAAAAACCTAGAGCTAACATCATACTCAATGGTGAAAAGCTGAAAGCATTTCTTCTAAGATCAGGAACAAGACAAGGACATCCACTTTTGCCACTTTTATTCAACATAGTTTTGGAAGCCCTAGCCATGGCTATCAAAGAAGAAAAATAAATAAAAGGAATTCAAATTGTAAAAGAGGAAGTAAAATTGTCACTATTTGCAGATGACATGTTACTATAAGTAGAAAATCCTAAAATGCTACCAGAAAACTACTAGAGCTCATCAATGAATTTGGTAAAGTTGTAGGATACAAAATTAATACACAGAAATCTCTAGCATTCTTATACACTAACAATGAAAGATCAGAAAGAAAGATTAAGGAAACAATACTATTTATCATTGAATCAAAAAGAGTAAAATACCTAGGAATAAACCTACCTAAGGAAGCAAAAACCTATACTCAGAAAATTATAAGATACTGATGAAGGATAACGAAGATGGCACAAACAGATGGAGAAATATACCATATTCTTGGATTGGAAGAATCAGTATTGTGAAAATGACTATACTACCCAAAACAATCTACAGAATCAATGCAATCCCTATCAAATTACCAATGGTATTTTTCACAGAATTAGAACAAAAAATCTTAAAATTTTTATGCAGACACCAAGACCCCAAATAGCCAAAACAACCTTGAGAAAGAAAAACAGAGCTGGAGGAATCTGGCTTCTTGTCTTCAGACTATACTACAAAACTACAGTCATCAAAACAGTATGTTACACACAGAAACAGAAATATAGATCAATGGAACAGGATAAAAAGTCCGGAAATAAACCTTTGCACTTTTGGTCAACTAATCTATGACAAAGAAGGCAAGAATATACAATGAAGAAAAGACAGTCTCTTCAATAAGTGGTGCTAGGAAAACTGGACAGCTACATGTAAAATAATGAAATTAGAACACACCCTAACACCATACACAAAAATAAATTGAAAACGGATTTAAAACCTAAAGTTAAGTCCAGATACTATAAAACTTTTAAAGGAAAACATAGGGAGAACACTCTGGCATAAATCACAGTACAATCTTTTTTGATCCACCTCCTTAGAGTAATGAAAATTTTAAAAATAATAAACAAGTGGGACCTAATTAAGCTTAAAACTTCTGTACCACAAGGGAAACCATAAATAAAACAAAAAGAAAACCTTCAAAATGGGAGAAAATATTTGCAAACAAAGTGACCGAAAAGGTATTAATCTCCAAAATAATCAAAAGGTTCAGGTAGCTCAACATTAAAAAAAAAAAGAAAAAAGAAAAAAAGAAATAGAAAATGGATGGAAGATCTAAATAGACCTTTCTCCAAAGAAGACATACAGATGGCCAAGAAACACATAAAAAGGTGCTCAGCATCACTAATTATTAAAGAAATGCAAATCAAAACTACAATGAGGTATCACCTCACACAGGTCAGAGTGGCCATCATCAAAAAACTTACAAACAATAAATGCTGGAAAGGGTGTGGAAAAAGGGTGCTGGAAAGGGTTTATTTTTATTTTTTTTAAATCCAGGGTTTCTAATGATGCTGAATCCAAGGTAGAAATAAAGGAGGACTCCATGGCAAGACAAGATTTTTCTTTTTGACCAGCAAAGGAAAATGAGGACAAAACAATTAAGTGGAGACTTTGATTTCCAGTTCACTCTGGGGAGGTGACTTGTGGAGATGTCCCCACATAAGGTCTTCCTGCAAGGAGACTCCCCATTTTATGAAAGACCTGTGACCAGGAAGAGTTGGTGGGAATTCAGTGTGCAAATACACATGCCTTTGAAGGAAGGCAAGGTCAAGGCTTCCTAGTGAATCTTTACCCTGTGGACTGGTCCATTTGGAAAGCCTGTGTACCTAAGGGTTTGCTGAAAGGAGGGCAGAGACAGAGACAACTCGCTGCTGGGCACCAGACACCTGCACACAGCTGTGATTGGACGTGTGCACACAATCTGTGTTTTGTGGATTCTATAGAATAAGCCAATGGTGGGCTGGCATCTACGGTGTAAATATACACACCACCTTTTCTTTTTCCCCTCACAAAAGATAAGTGAACATGACCTCCTCCCACTGCTTCAGTGAATAAGGACTGAGGTCAGCAGGGAAAGCAATGGTTTGGTTCTTTCTGGATCAAAATGTCTCCAAATAAAAGCTGGCTTCTAAACAATTCAGAGTGGTGCAGCCAGAGGGCGGTGCGGGGAGGTGCTGGACTGGCTACAGAGGAGACTTAGGAAGGAGGGAACACTTTTGGTGGGGGTGCGAACTGGTACAGCCACTATGGAGAGCAGTAGGGAAGTTTCTTAAAAAACTGAAAATAGAGCTACCATATGATCTAGCAATCCCAATCCTGGGCATATATCTGGGGAAAACCATAATTCAAAAAGATACATTCACCACAATGTACATTACAACACTATTTACAATAGCCAGGACATGGAAGTAACCTAAATGTCCATCAACAGAGGAATGGATAAAGAAGATGCGGTACCTATACACAATGAATATTACTTAGTCATAAAAAAGAACAAAGTAATGTCATTTGCAGCCACATGGATGGACTTAGAGATTCTCATACTGAGTGAAGTAAGTCAGACAGAGAAAGAGAAATATCATATAATACAGTTTATATGTAGAATCTTAAAAAAAAAAGGCTACAAATGAACTTAACTACAAAACAGAAATAGAGTTACAGATGTAGAAAATAAACTTATGGTTACTGGGGTGTAAGGAGGATGGAGAGATAAATTGGAAGATTGGTATTTACACATACACAGCACTATATGTAAAATAAATAACTAATAAGGACTTTTTGTATAGCACAGGGAACTCTACTCAATACCCTGTAATAGCCTATATAGGAAAATAATCTAAAAAAGAGTGGGTATATATATTTGCTGTACACCTGAAAATAACAAAACATTGTAAATCAATTATGCCCCAATAAAATTTAATTTTTTTTCTTTTCAATAGGAATAGATCCACATTATGCTCATCAGCATTCAGCATCATCAGTGTTTGCAAATTTTAAACTTTCTAGTATGAGTGTATGGTCCTCTCATTGTTTTTTTTGACTTACATTTCTCTGGTGACTGGTGATGTTGAACAATTTTTCATATGCTTATTGGCCTTTTGCATATCTTCATTGCAAAAGGAATGAAGTGCATGTTCAAGTCTTTTGTCCTTTTTTATTGTATTATTTGTCATCTTATTATTTTGTTGGAAGAGTTATTTATATATTTTAGATAAAAATATGTGTATTGTGATTATTTTCTAATTAGTTGGTGATGATATTTCACTTACTTAATGAGGTCTTTAGATGTACATAAGTTTTTATTCTAATAAAGTGTTTTTGCATCCTGTCTAATAAAATTTTGGTTAACCAGAGGTCATATTTCTTCTAAAACATTATTCTTTTATATTATTTTAATCATCTGTGTACATACACTTGTCTGTATATTATACAGACCAGTTTATTACATAGTATTATATATTATTATATAGTATTATTTTATATTATATATTATAATAATTATTTTATATTATAAAGCCTAATTTACATGGTAAAATTTTTATTTATCTGCCTTTTGGATATTAAATTTAAAAAAATATAATATTTTACCTACATATTTACCATTTCTAATGCTCTTCACTTCTTCTTATAGATGTGAATCTTCACTGAATGTCATTTCCCTTGACTAAAGAATTTCCTTTAGTTTTTCTTGTATTGCTGGTCTATTGGCAACAATTCCATTTTTTTTTTCTGTTTTAATCTGAAAAGGTCTTTTAAGCTCTTGAATTACCATATTTTTAATAGAATTTCTATGTCTCAGTTTAGATTTCCCATCTTCATTTATTTGTGTTATGTTTCCTTTCACTTTGTAAACATTATTTATGATATGTGGTTTGGAGTCTTTGCTTCCAATATTCAACATTATTGGAGTTCTTTCTACTGATTATTATTTGGCCTCATAATGAGTCACCCTTATGTCTTTATATACATGTCTAATACATTTTTGTTGAAAATTGGACAATGTAGCTAATACATTACAGGCATACCTCAGAAATTTTGTGGGTTCAGTTCCAGATCACCACAGTAAAGCAAATATCACAGTAAAGTGAGTCATATGAATTTTTTGGTTTCCCAGTACATATAAATGTTATGTTTATATTATAATGTAATTTATTAAGTGTGCAATAGCATTACATCTAAAAGATCAATGTATGTACATTAATTTAAAAATACTTTATTGCTAAAAAGTGCAACTATCATCTGAGGCTTCAGTGAGTCATAGTCTTTTTGCTGCCAGAGGGTCTTGCCTCAGTGTTGATGCTGCCAACTGATCAAGGTAGTGGTTGCTGAAGGATGGGGTGGCTGTGGCAACTTCTTATAATAAGACATCAATGCAATTTGTCACATTCATTGACTTTTTCTTTCACAAACGATCTCTCTGTAGCATTTAATGCAGTTTGATAGAATTTTAACCACAGCAGAATTCATTCAAAATTGGAGTCAAATCTCTCAAACCCTGATGATACTTTTTATTTTACTTTAGTTTATTTTGCGGTATGCGAGCCTCTCACTGTTGTGGCCTCTCCCGTTGTGGAGCACAGGTTCCGGACACGCAGGCTCAGTGGCCATGGCTCACGGGCCCAGATGCTCGGCAGCATGTGGGATCTTCCCAAACCAGGGCACAAGCCCGTGTCCCCTGCATCGGCAGGTGGACTGTCAAGCACTGCGCCACCAGGGAAGACCCAACCCTGATGATACTTTATCAACTAAGTTTATGTAACATTCTAAATCCTTTGTTGTCATTTCAACAATGTTCACAGAATATTCACCAAGAATAGATTCCATCTCAAGGAACCACTTTCTTTACTCCTTCATAAGAAGTCACACCTCATTAACTAAAAGTTTTTTGTAAGATTACAGCAGTTCAGTTTTGTCTTCAGGCTCCACTTCCAATTATATTTCTCTTGCTATTTCCACCATATGTGCAGTTATTCCTCCATTGAAGTCTTGAACCCCTCAAAGTCATCTACAAGGGTTGGAGTCAACTTCTTCCAAACTCCTGCTAAAGTTGATATTTTACCTCTTTCCATAAATAACCAATGTTCTTAATAGCATCTAGAATATTGAACTCTTTCCAGAAATCTTTCAATTTATTTTCCACAGATCCATCAGAGGAATTACAATCTATGACAGCTATACCCTTATTAAATGTATTTCTTAAAGCATAAGACTTGAAAGTTGACATTACTTCTTGGTCCATGGGCTGCAGAATGTATGTTGTGTTAGTAGGCATGAAAACAACATTATTCTTGTTGTACATCCTCATCAAAACTCTTGAGTGACCAGGCACATTGTCAGTGAGCACTAACATTTTGAAAGGAATCTTTTTTTTCCTTTTTCTTTCTTTCTATTTTTTTTCTGAGTAGTAAGTCTTAACAATAGGCTTAAACTATTCAGTAAACCATGTTGCAAACAGATGTGCCATCATTCAGGCTTTGTTGTTCCATTTATAGGGCACAGGCAGAGGAGATTTAGTATAATTCTTGAGGGTCCTAGGATTTTTAGAACAATAAATGAGCATTGGCTTCAACTTCAAGTTAACAGCTGCATTAACCCCTAACGAGAGTCAGCCTGTCTTTTGAGGCTTTGAAACCAGGTATTGACCCCTCCTCTCTAGCTATGAATGTCTTTGATGGCATCATCTTCCAATAGAAGGATGTTTATTTTACATTGAAAATATTTTGTTTAATGTAGCCACCTTCATTAATGATCTTAGCTAGATCTTCTGAATAACTTGCTACAGCTTCTACATCAGTACTTGTTGCTACACATTGCACTTTGATGTTGTAGAGATGGCTTCTTTCCTTAAACCTCATGAACCAACTTCTGCTAGCTTTAAACTTTTCTTCTGCAGCTTCCTCACTCCTGTGAGCCTTCATAGAATTAAAGAGATTTAGGGCCTTGCTCTGCATTAGGCTTTGGCATAAGTGAATGTTGAGGTTGGTTTGATCTTCTATCCGGACCGCTAAATCTTTCTCCATATGAGTAATAACGCTTTCACTTTCTTATCTATGTATTCACAGAACTGCACTTTAAATTTCCTTCAAATTTTTTTTTCCTTTCCCAACTCAGCTACTGTACCAAGAGGCCTAGCTTTCAGTCTATGTCAGCTTTTGATATGCCTTCCTCACTAAGCTTAATCCTTTCTAGACATTGATTTAATGTAAGAGATGTGTGAGTCTTCCTTTCAAACACACACAATGTTTATGAATCAAGTTCACTGTCTATATGGACAAGTTTGTGGTGCCCCAAAACAATTATAGTAGTAAGATTAAAGATCACTGATCACAGATCACCAAAGGAACTATGAAATATTGTGAGAATTATCAAAATGTGACACAGAGTTATGAAGTGAGAAAATGTTGGAAAAATGGCTCCAATAGACTTGCTTGACACAGTGTTGCCACAAACCTTCAATTTGTAAAAACACAATATCTGTGAAGCACAATAAACTGAAGCACAGTAAAATGAGGTAGGCCTGTGTAGTGGTTCTTCATTCTGTTGTATTCTGTAGATTTTTGGTTTTGTAATAGCAGAGAGTCAACATACCTTGTTCAAACTGAAAGCTATCTTTCCCTTGATATGCAGCTGCTAATAATTTTGTTCTGTTCTTGTGCTTTTTAATCTTGGCTCCCTGTGGATCTTCTCTGTGCCAAGGATTTGAGCAGAGATGGATACATGCTTTCTGTTGTTTCCTTGCTTCTGGGTGTTCCTCCTAATTTTCCAGTTGCTTTGCCACTTATGGGCTTTGTACTCTCATGTCAATCTTTCTGCAGCCTGTACTGAGCATGGTTATTTTGTTAGGTGTTTACAGTCTCCAAACTGCTATCTCAATGAGGTTGTAATTAATATTTAATTTTCTTTCACCCAGTGCCAATGTATGTTTAAATACTGTGTTTTACTCCATTGATTTAAGATTGATTATTCCATTTTGCTAAGTTTTACCCTTTTGAAAGTGCTAATATTAGGCAAAGATTTCACATCCATATCCATGTAAAGTACTAGCTCAAGATGTCTCAATTCACACAAAGGCTTGAATTTTGTTATTGTTGCTTTTAAATAAGTTTTAATTCTTAGCTTATGCCTATATTGTATATTTACAAAAAGAAACAAATTTTTTTTCTGAAAATCTCAAATACCTTATAGAAATCTACTTTATGCTCCACTTTCTATCACTCCTCATTAGCAAGAAGTAACTTATAGTATATTTAAGCTTATTTTATGTCGTGTTTTTTGAGCCTGCATCTAGTATAGTAGGCTCACTCTAATTTGTAATTGTCCTATAACCTGTGAAACTGGTGGATTCACTTGCTAATTAATGAGTTACTCTTAGCTAATCATGCTATCTTGAAACCTCATGCAATCTGGTATATTTTATTGATCATGTGAAGAGCAAGAATAAGTCCTGCTGATAGAAAAATTATTTTTCATTAGCCTATCCATGTTATGAAGATGTTTTATCTCTCTTTCACAAGAGCCATAAGGAGCAGCCTTGTAATCAGTATAAAATTTCTTCATTTCTAATCTACAACTTAAACATGATGGCTTATTGAATGTGAATACAAACTTAATGAGGTAATTATTGCTAAAATTTATGGGATTCTTACAAACATGTGGAAAAGTTATAGAGATAAATTTTATATCCTCATATAAAGTAAGCATCATCAGCGTATCCCTTGACAAATATTAATGAAATCAAAATACTGCCACAAATTTTATGACATGTAAGGTATATTAGTAAATTACATTTTGAAAAGGAAAAAAAAGTGTAGAAGTGACACACTGGTCATATGTATTTGCATAATTCTCATTAGAACACCAGCTACCTTGAGTTAAAATGCCCTCCCCCACCAAGAAAAATTATTTCCACCAGAAACTATGAGGGTTACTTTAGGGTGAACCCTAAATCAAATATGACTGATGTAAGACACACACACAGAGGAGAAGACCATTTGAGATGGAGGCAGAGATTGAAGTAATGCATCTACAAGCCCAGGAATGCCAAGGATTGTCAACAACTACCAGAAGACTGAAGAGGTTGGGAAGAATATTTAACTAGAGCCATGGGAGGAAGCATTACCTTGTCAATAACTTTATTTCAGACTTCTATATTATATAACTGTGGACAGTATAAATTTCTGTTGTTATAAGCCACTTAGGTTGCTATAACTGGTTACAGCAGCCCTCAGAAACTAATACATCTGCATTAAACATATTTTGGTCCTGATTTAAGATGGCAGAAGAGTAGGTGGATGTGGAGTTCATCTCTCTTCATGGATGCATCAGGAATATATCTATAGGTGCAATAATTCTCACAGAACACTGGCTGAAAACTAGCAGAAGACTTGGACACTGGAAAGGACTATAAAGATCCCTGCATAACTGGGTAGGATGGAATAAAAGAAGGGAGTTGGAGGAGGAGAGGAAGTGAGATGGGACCTGCACCCTGGGGCAGGGGGCTGAAGCAGAGGAGATATTCCTGAATTTGGGGAAGCCCTCTCTCTGACTGGGAAATTGATTGGGATAGAGGGGAAGCATTTGAGGCTGTTGGAAGAGGGTGAAGTGGCTGATCGGTGACAGATGGGACAGAGTGATAAATACACAGGCAGTCTGTACCATGGCCCTATGTGTCCTGGACTGGGGACGTGTGTTCACATGTGTGCAAGGGGGCTGAGAGTTGGTGCATGGGGATTAGAGAACAGGCCTAGAGTGAGAAATACTGTTGGCTGTGGTGAGATGGACTGAGGGGACAGGAGGGAGGAAATCCACAGCAGGGATGCCCACAGAGGAAGACTAGACGGCCATGGAAGCAGGGCAGTATTGCTGAGTCACACACAGGGGAAGGAGCCACTACTGTAACCTCTCTCTCCCCACATGCCAGTGCCTGACGACAACAGTAAAAGAAGCCTGCTCAGGGCTGGATTTGCCCATCAGCTGCCAAGCAATAATAATAACAACAAAAAAACCCCTCAAGATTGGCCCTTACATGCCTGCTGCCAGGTACCAGAAAAAGCTGGGCCAGGGCTGGCCTTCACGTGCCTTATCCCAGATGCCAGAAAAGGCCCTCACTAGGGCTATTTGCACCCATGGACACTGTCTTCCCTACACATTTGGTGCCACTGGGGCGCCCATGATCCAAGTAGTCATACCACCTCTACACCTGGTCCTCACAGGGGTAGACACAAGAGCTCCAAAGCAGCCTCAGGACCAGACTCCTGTGGGTGGGCCACCTGTAGAGGTGGGAGTAAATCCAAAGCTGAACCCCAGGGATGGGGTGACTAAGGAAGAAGATCAAAAATCTTTCCATCAGCTGTACAAGCTGCAAATTAAATCCCCACAATCAGCAAGGTAGACCCTGCATCTATGGAATATCTGAATAGACTGAGTGTTCCCACAAATGAAAACGGTCTAGCTCTGGCAGTTGTGGACTTTGGGGGGAAGCACAGGTAGGAAATGAGCTTGATCAGAGCCTGAGTGGTCTCCACAGGGTCCAAAGAAGGTCCAGAGACCAGCCCAGAGGCAGAAGAAAGCCTCTTGGGGATGCGGAGGTGGGCTGTGTCTCATGGAATGTGCAAGGACACTTACAGTGGAGACCCCAGGGAAACATAATTATTACTATTAATTTTATTATGTTTTGGTTCATTCTCTTGTAGGTTCTGGTGTTGGTTTCTTTCTCTTTTTTTTTTCTTCCTTTTTCTTTATTTGTTTTTATTTTAAGTCTCTTGGGATCTCCATGTTCCATAACGTATTTTTTATTTTTTTAAATACATTCTATTTTTACTTTGCTTTTCTGTGGTTCTGTGTTCTTTTCCCTTATTTTTTACTTCTTTTTTTCCTTAATATATTTTCATTTCTTCTTTTTTTTTTTTTTTTTTTTGTATTTCCATTTCTACTTTGCTTTTCGGTTGTCCTGTGTTTTACCCTATTTTCTTTTATTATCATTTTTTATTGGTTTGTTCTGTTTCCTTGCTTTATTCTTCAGTTGGCCCACTGCTTTGGTTTTGTTTTTAGGTTATGTATTTCTGTTAGCTTTAATCCTAATTGTTTGATTTAGTTTTTGAGTCCTTCTATTTGTCTGGTTGTTCTCTTACTTTTTATTTTATTTGGCTCTGCTTTTGTTTCTTTTACGTGTGTTTCCTTGTCTCTGTTTTTGTTTCATTTATTTTGTTTTTACCATCTTTCTGGGGTTTTGTTTACCTTTTTTAAAAATATATTTTCTATTTTTATCTTTCTGTTTCTATGTTGTGTTTCTGTTGTTATGTCTTCTTTCCCCTTTCTCTTATTCTTTTCTTTTTTTAATCATTTTTGTCAGCTTGTTGTTTCTTTGCTTCATTCTTCAGTTGGCATTCTGTTTTGTTTTTGTTTTTTGGTTTTGTGTTTTGGTCAGCTTTCTTCTTAACTGTTTGATTTCATTCTTGGGTTCTTTTGTTTGTCTGGTTGTTCCCTTGATTTTTGATTTATTTGGTTCTGTTTTTTTCTTTTGGGTGCGTGCATGTTTCCTTGTTCCTGTTTCCATTTGTTTGATTTTAGTTTTCACAATTTGTCTGGGCTTTTGTCTGTCATTTTTTTTTGTTTTTTTTAAATCACCTTTATTCCTGGGAGGAGCAACTAGTGGGGCCTTGGTCCCTCGACCAGAAGTCAGACCCAAGGGCCTGTTGTGGGAGCACAGAGTCCAGGATGCTGAAGCACTAGAGATTTCCCAGCCCCAGGGAAGATTAACTGCCAAGAGCTCTCACAGAGACCTCTATCTGAATCCAAGGCCCAGCTCCACCCAACTGCCAGCAGCTCACAGCACTGGATGCCTCACACCAAACAACAAACAAGACAGGAACACAAACCCACCCATCAGCACACAGACTACCTAAAGTCATATTGAGCTCACAGACACCCCAAAACACACCACCTGACATGGGCCTGCTCATCAGAGGGAAAAGACTCAGTAGCATCCACCAGAACGTTGGCACCAGTCCCTGCCATCAGGAAGCCTACACAAGACACTAGACCAACCACACCACCAGGGGCATAGAATACAAGCAAGAGGAACTACAACCCTGCAGCCTAGGGAAAGGAGAACATAAATACTGTTAATTAGACAAAATGAGAAGACAGAGAATTATCTTACATGCAAATGAGCAAGATAAAAAACCCAAAGATCAAATAAATGAAGAAGAAATAGACAAACTACCTGAGAAATGATTCAGAGTAATGATAGTAAAGATGATCCAAACTCTTGGAAATAGAATAAATACAAGAAACATTTAACAAGGACCAAGAAGAACTAAAGAGCAAACGAACAGTAATGAAAAACACCATAAATGAAATTAAAAATACTCTAGAAGGAATCAATAGCAGAATAAAAGTGGCAGAAGAATGGGTAAGCGAGCTGCAAGATAGAATGCTGGAAATAACTGCTGCAGAGCAGAATAAAGAATGAAAAGAGTGCGGGACAGTCTCAAAGACCTATAGGAAAACATTAAGCACACCAACATTCGAATTATAGACGTCCCAGAAGAAGAAGAAAAAAAGAAAGGGTCTGAGAAAATATTTGAAGAGATTATAGTTGAAAATTTCCCCAATATGGGAAAAGAAATAGTCAATAAAGTCCAGAATGGGCAGAGAGTCCCAAACACAATAAACCCAGAAGAAACATGCTGAGAAATATATTAATCAAACTAACAAAAATTAAACACAAAGAAAAAAATATTAAAAACACCAAGGGAAAAACAACAAATAATATACAAGGGAATCCCCAGAAGGTTAACAGCTTATCATTCACAGAAATTCTACAAGTCAGAAGGGAGTGGCAAGATATATTAAAAGTGAGGAAAGGGAAAAACCTACAACCAAGATTAGTCTACCCATCTAGGATCTCAATCAGATTTGACAGAGAAATCAAAAGCTTTACAGACAAGGAAAAGTTAAGAGAATTCAGCAACACCAAACCAGCTTTACAACAAATGCTAAAGAAACTTCTCTAGGCAGATAACACAAGAGTAGGAAAAGACTTACAAAGAAAAACCAAAATAATTAGGAAAAAGGAAATAAGAACATACATATCAATAGCTACCTTAAATGTAAATGGATTAAATACCTCAACCAAAAGACACAGACTGGCTGAACGGACCCAAAACCAGACCCATATATATGGTGTCTAGAAGAGACCCACTTCAGACCTAGGGACACATAGACTGAAAGTGAGGGGATGGAAAAAGATATTCCATTCAAATGGAAATCAAAAGAAAGCTGGAGTAGCAATACTCACATTAGATGAAATAGATTTTAAAATAAAGACTATTATTAGAGACAAGGAAGGACACTATATAATGATAAAGGGATCAATCCAAGAAGATCTAACAATTGTAAATATCTATGCACCCAACATAGGAGTACCTCAATACATAAGGCAAATGCTAAAAGCCATAAAGGGGGAAATCAACTGTAACACAATAATAGTAGGTGCATTTAACACTCCACTTACACCAATGGAAGATCATCCAAACTGAAAATAAATAAGGAAACACAAGCTTTAAATGACAAATTAAACCAGATTAGTTAATTGATATTTATAGGACATTCCATCCAAAAACAACAGAATACACTTTCTTCTCAAGTGCACACAGAACATTCTCCAGGATATGTCACATCTTGGGTCACAAACCAAGCCTCGGTAAAGTAAAGGAAATTAAAATTGTATCAAGCATCTTTACTGACCACAGTGCTATGAGACTAGATATCAATTACAGGGGAAAAAATGCAAACACACGGAGGCTAAAAGATACACTACTGAATAACCAAGAGATCGTTGAAGAAATCAAAGAGGAAGTTAAAAAAAAATACCTAGAAACAAATGACAATGGAAACATGATGACCCAAAACCTATGGGATGAAGCAAAAGCAGTTCTAAGAGGGAAGTTTTAGCAATACAATCCTACCTCAAGAAACAAGAAAAATTTCAAATAAACAACCTAACCTTACAGCTAAAGCAATTAGAGAAAGAAAAACAAACAAAACCCCCCAAAGATAGCAGAAGGAAAGAAATCATAAAGATCAGATCCAAAATAAATGAAAAAGAATTGAAGGAACCAGTAGGAAAAATCAATAAAACTAAAAGCTAGTTCTTTGAGAAGATAAACAAATTGATAAGCCATTAAACATACTCATCAGGAAAAAAAGGGAGAAGACTCAAATCAACAGAATTAAAAATGAAAGAGGAGAAGTAACATCTGACACCACAAAAATACAGAGGATCATGAGAGACTACTACAAGCAACTATATGCCAATAAAATGGACAATGTGGAAGAAATGGCTGAATTCTTAGAAATGTACAACCTCCAAGACTGAACCAGGAAGAAATAGAAAACATGAACAGACAAATTACAAGCACTGAAATTGAAACTGTGATTAAAAATCTTCCAAAAAACAGAAGCCCAGGACCAGATGGCTTCACATGAATTCTATCACACATTGAGAGAAGAGCTAACACCTATCCTTCTCAAACTCTTCCAAAATATAGCAGAGGAAGGAAAACTTGCGGACTAATTCTGCCATCATCGAAAGGAAACCATCATCCTGACACCAAAACCAGACAAAGATGTCACCAAAAAAGAAAACTACAGGCCAATATCACTGATGAACATAGATGCAAAAATCCACAACAAAATACTAACAAACAGAATCTGACAGCACATTAAAAGTGTCATACACCATGATCAAGTGGGGTTTATTCTGGGAATGCAAGGATTCTTCAATATATGCAAATCAAACAATGTGATACAGCATAGTAACAAACTGAAGGATAAAAACCATATGATAATTTCAATACATGCAGAAAAAGCTTTTGACAAAATTCAACACTCATTTATAATAAAAACTCTCAGAAAAGTGGGCATGGAGGAAACCTACCTCAACATAATAAAAGCCATATATGACAAATCATTCATATTTGAATGATTCACAGCCAACAAATCATTCACAGCCAACATCATTCTCAATGGTGAAAAACTGAAAGCATTTCCTCTAAGATCAGGAACAAGACAAGGTTGCCCACTCTCACAACTATTATTCTACGTAGTTTTGGAAGTATTAACCATGGCAATCAGAGAAGAAAAAGAAATAAAATGAATCCAAAGTGGAAAAGAAGAAGTAAAACTGTCACTGTTTGCCAAATACGTGAAAATCCTAAAGATGTCACCAGAAAACTGCTAGAGCTAATCAATGAATTTGATAAAGTAGCAACACACAAATTTAATGCACAGAAGTCTCTCTCATTCCTAGATACTAACAATGAAAAATAAGAAAGAGAAATTAAGAAACACTCCCATTTAACATTGCAACAAAAAGAATAAATACCTAGGAATAAACCTACCTAAGGTGGCAAAGACCTGCACGCAGAAACTATAAGACACTGATGAAAGAAATCAAAGATGAAACTGATAGAAAGATATACCATGTTCATGGATTGGAAGAATCAACACTGTGAAAATGACTATACTACCCAAAGCAATCTACAGATTCAATGCAATTCCTATCAAATTTCCAATTGCATTTTTCACAGAACTAGAACAAACAATTTTACAATTAGTATGGAAGCACTAAAGACCCTGCATAGCCAATGTAATCTTGAAAAAGAAAAATGGAGCTGGAGGAATCAGGTTTTCTGACTTCAGACTATTCTACAAAGCTACAGGAATCAAGACAGTATGGTACTGGTACAAAAGTAGAAATATAGATCAATAGAACATGACAGAAAGCCCAGAGATAAACCCATTCACATATGGTCACCTTATCTTTGACAAAGAATGCAAGAATATACCATTGGAGAAAAAACAGCCTCTTCAATAACTGGTACTAGGGAAACTGGACACCTACATCTAAAAGAATAGAATTATATAACTTCCTAACACTATACACAAAAATAAACTCAAAATGGATTAAAGACCTAAAGATAAAGCCAGACACTATAAAACTCTTAGAGGAAAACATAGGCACAACACTATATGACATAAATCACAGCAAGATCTTTTTTGACCTACATCCTAGAGTAACAAAAATAAAATTAAAAAATAAACAAATGGGATGTAATGAAACTTAAAAGATTTTGCAAAGCAAAGAAACCATAATCAATACCAAAACACAACCTTTAGAATGAGAGAACGTATTTGCAAATGAAGCAGCTGACAAAGGATTAATCTCCAAAATATACAAGCAGCCCATGAAACTCAATATCAGAAAAACAAACCAACACAATCCAAAAATTGCTGGAAGACTTAAATAGACATTTCTCCAAAGAAGATATACAGATTGCCAACAAACACACGATAAGATTCTCAACATCACTAATCATTAGAGAAATGCAAATCAAAACCAAATGAGGTATCACCTGACACCAGTCAGAATGGCCATCATCCACAAATCTACAAACTCTAAATGCTGCAGAGGGTGTGGAGAAAATGGAACCCTCCTGCACTGTTGGTGGGAAAGAAAATAAGTACAGCCACTAGGGAGAAAAGTATGGAGGTTCCTTAAAAAACTAAAAATAGTACTGCCATATGACCCAGCAATCCCACTACTGGGCATATACCCTGAGAAAACCATAATTCATATAGAGAGGTGTACCACAATGTTCATTGCAGCAGTATTTACAATGGAAACAGCCTAAGTGTCAATCAACAGATGAATGGATAAAGAAGATGTGGCACATATATACAATGGAATATTACTCAGCTATATAAAGGAACAAAACTGAGTTATTTGCAATGAGGCAGATGGACCTAGATCGTGTCATACAGAGTGAAGTAAGTCAGAAAGACAAAAGCAAATACCGTATGCTAATGCACATATATGGAATCTAAAAAAGTGGTACTGATGAACCTAATGACAGGGCAGGAATAAAGACACAGATGTAGAGAAGAGACTTGAGGACACAGTGGGGGAAGCAGAAGCTGGGACGAAGTGAGAGAATAGAATTGACATATATACACTACCAAGTGTAAAACGGATGGCTAGTGGGAAGCTGTTGCGTAGCACAGGGAGATCAGCTCGATGCTTTGTCACCACTTATAGGAGCAGGATAGGGAGGGTGGGAGGGAGATGCAAGAGGGAGGGGTTATGGGGATACATGTATACATATAGCTGATTCACTTTGTTTATTGTACTGCAGAAACTGACACAACATTTTAAAGCAATTATACTCCAATAAAGATATAAAATATATATATATATTGGTCCCAAGTACAATGCTTTAGGTAATTCTAGCCAGAACTTATCCATGGTAAGACAGAAGGCTTTAAAATGTAAATCTCAGGCTTCCTTGGTGGCGCAGTGGTTGAGAGTTCGCCTGCCGATGCAGGGGACACGGGTTCGTGCCCTGGTCCTGGAAGATCCCAGATGCCATGGAGCAGCTAGGCCCGTGAGCCATGGCCACTGAGCCTGCGCGTCTGGAGCCTGTGCTCCTCAACGGGAGAGGCCACAGAAGTGAGAGGCCCATGTACCACCAAAAAAAAAAAAAAAAAAAAAGTAAAAAACAATGTAAATCTCTTGCTTTTTGATGCCCATATTACGACAATCAAAGTGCATTTCCTATGGTTGTTCACACCCAAACCAGTGTTTTGGATCCAAAACAGTTTATTCATGCTTGGTATGAACCACCTTCCCAATTTTATCCCAATTTACTTAATTGGCATAAATTTCTACTTACTATATGTCCATTTTTCATCCCCACCCACCAAATAAGTGGTTCTCAAACTAAAATAGTAAATAAATCACATGAGTATAATTTTGTTTCAATAAAGATCCAGGGCCCCCCTGCAAACCTATTGAAACAGAATTCCTGGGTATAGGATCCCAGAATCTGAGATTCTGTTGTAGATTTTCTTTATATTCCAATTTGAGAAAAATTATTTTGGACCTGTGTTTCTCAAGATTTAATGTATTTATTAATAACCTAAGTATTACAATAAAATATTGGTTCTAATTTAGTATAATTGGGCCTGAGATTATGTATTTTTAAAAAGATACTAGGGATAGTCAAGGCTGCAGGTGTGTGGAATACTCTGTGAGTAGCAAGGCCTTAGAAACACTGCCCAGTTCACAGCAGAGCTTAATAACTTGGTGTTAATTGAAAGAGCACTCATATGTCTGTGCCTACACTAGCCTTAAGCTGTCTACCACCTTCTACACTGCAATTTAAATCTCTTGTGCATACTAAATTCTCTTAACAACTCTTTCCTCCATAAAAGAAAGGATCCTATTTATATTTGTATTTTACCCAAAGCACCTAGCATAATATCAGAGAAATAGAATAATTTATTCTAAATGAATGTATAAACCAAAGAATATCTAACAAACTGATGGGGGTCAGGGCAAGCTACCCCCAAATGCACCACGTTAGCACATGTTTATTTTGAATTAAAGTTACTTTAGAAGCAACTGGTGTAAGAAGGGTACCCTCACCCTCCTTTGTCCTCCTGAAAGGAAATAAATCTCCCATGTGAATGGTGTACCCTTCCTGCACCAGGAGATAGAGAGACATCCTTATCACCAGAGACAAGAAATTCAGCAATGAAAAGACTGTATGTAAACAAAGCTTATTACGTCTTTATTAACTTACTACTGCCCTAAGCCCAAACATCTTTGTTTTGTCAGTTCTTCAGAAATTTATTATTTTTTTTGTCTAAAAGGTGTGAAAGCTACCTGACTTGGTCACTTCCTTGAATACCATATTTCGATGATCTCCTGTATCTATGAATTAAATTTATTTCTCCTGTTGATCTGTTTTATGTCAATTTAATTATTAGACCAGCCAAAGAACCTAGAAGAGGAGAAAATAAAAGTTTTCCTCTCCTACACCACAAATTAACAAACCAAAAAGAACAGATTAAACTCGTATGGGTCCTTTGGGACCATATTCCTAAATGGTAACTAACAAATACATATTGCACTTATCAGATGAGATGGGGGCTTTTCAACTATTTCTAAGAACAAAGATCGTTTAGGAGCACTGGATAAATTAAATATCTGATAACTTTTATGTTTTTAATTACCCCCCTCAACCACCATCTCTCATCATGATAACTCATACGTTTGATGTATTTTTGAGTTGAAAGGATCAACCAAAGACTAACATTTTTATTTTTAAAAATGGGAAAATTGAGTCTCACAAAGGTTGCATTACTTGCCCAAGATTCAACAGCGAGTTAGTAAGACAAATATTATTAACAATCCCGATATACTCAATTGATGTCTGATGTCTAAAAGTAAGACAGAAAATCTGTTAGCTCAGAACTGTGTAGCAAGTTCCCAGATAAGCCTCTTTTATAGTAAATACCAGTCAAAATCAATAGGCTCATTACTCTGTCAACATTGCTATAGTGGTTTATGGGTGATGGTATCTATTAAGGGAAAATGTATAAGGAAATATAAATGATTTTAGATTAAGTAGAACCCAGAAATTCCAGACATAGTGTTGTGAAGTTTTTTAGATATTTCTTGATTTTTAGTTGTGAAGGCTTTATAGTTACTGCATAATTTTGGAAGATTTCCTGTTCCTGATTAGGATTACAACCTGATGTGCATTACAGCACCATGGAATCTTCTTAAACTGAAATGGATATGGGAGACTGGAAGGAAGATGAGTTTTGGAGTCAGACAGGACTGGTGTCTAAACCTTAGTTCCTCAATTACCAGCCATATTGAAGTCAAAATATTATGATTAAAATGTAATAATTTCAATATATACATATAACAATATTTTAAAGAACAGGATATTTCTGCACAGAGTTTTCAGTTAAGGCAATTTTAATTATCCCTCTACGCAATCTTGCCCTAATAATTTAGCTACTTTCATTCTCTACTGCTGAAAAAACCCTATATTTTTGGTAGCCCATGACAAGATGATGGGCTTATTTTTTTCATCCATCTGTGGTCCTGTTCCTTTTCCTTATTTTCATATTTAGGGTATTTCTTCCTTGTGTAGTTAAACTCTCTCCTTGCTACATTTTAACTTTTAAAATTAAAGTCCCTCTGATCCAAAAAATCAACTCCATCCTCCTCTCCACCTCCATCCTCCTCTCCACCTCCATCACTTTTCAGTAAGATGACCACTACTGTCACCTTTTCCAAACATGTCATATTGCCCTTCTCTAGCTACAATAACACCATCAGACCCTTATTGATTTCCACATCCAGATTTTACAAAGAAAATTTTGGTGATCACTCTCCCTACTTATAACCACTCTTTTCCTCCTCAACCAACTTTCATCTAACTGCAATAAAAAGTGCCCTTTCTGAGGGTACTACTGACCCACTGGTCTAAAACGAATGGTCAATTTCCAGCTCTGATCTTAGTTCATTTCTTTGCTGCCTCAGACATTGTCTTTAAAATCTATTCTTCCTTGGCTTACATGACTCCACACTTGCCTATTAAAGAGTTCTAATTATTTTTAGCATACCTTCTGGCCACTTCAATTGGCTTGTTTTTTTCTTTTGAACTCTGAAATATTGATATTGTGTAGATTTTCACTATTGGTCTTCTGCCATTCTCATTCTACGCACTGTCCCTAAAGGATAATATGCATTGACATGTTTTTTAACCACCCTCTTCCCCCTCAAGATACTGATTACTCTAAAATGTCTACCTTCAAACTGTACATCTTTTTCAAAGTATTGACAATTTATATTAACTTGCAAAGTATTGAAGTGCTATATTCACTTGCTTGCTGACCATAAACATTCAGATATCCCACAGGCACCTTTACTCAATATGTTCATTTGGAACACATTTTTCCCTTCAATCTATTCAGTCTCTCACTTCCTCTAGTTGACTTAATAACAGCATCATTTGCAGATTTTCCCAAACTAGAACCCTGGGCACCATCCTAGATGTCTCCTTTGTCCTTCACTCTCACTTCCAATCAGTCAAGTCCTATCGATTTATTATCACAAGTTTAACCTAATTCAGTGCTTCTCAAACTTGAGTAGGTATCATAATTACCTGGGAACTTAGAAAAAAATTCCAATACCTAGTACCCAACTCAGACCAGTCAGTGTAGAGCCTCTATTGATGGGGCCTGAGTAGTGGTATGTTTTAACCACCTCTATTTATATGTGTTTGAAACAATGTTTTCTCCTGTCCCATTGCTCTATTGTAGGTCTTCATTATCTCTCAGTTATTACAGTAGTGTATTTATTATACCTTGTCTCCTCTCCCATCTGCCTCAACACTTTCCTTCTCAGAGGTACCAGTGAGTTCTACCTTAAAAATTTCTCAAAAAAAGTCTATTTTATATTCTATTCTATTCTTTAAAAGTATTATAGTTCTTTTACATAATTACTAAGGTCCTTAAAGATCCAGTCTCTGCCTTTCTCTCCTGACTCATAATTGTTGCTTGATGTTTTCCACACTCAGCAGGGTGTATCTTATTCACATACTTTTTCTTACCTTGTTTCTTTTCTATGCTTTTATTCCCAGAGATCTAATGCCTCCCTGTTGGGTAAAGCAGTCAAGAATGTAGTCTTTCCATGACTGCTACTTGGTCATATAAGAATGGGCCTTGAGCCATAAGCACTTCCTTAACAAGGGATAAAGAGCCCATACAGCCTGTGTTGGGCTTGTCACCTTGTGTAGAAATATGTTTCCCTCTTACATGCTTAAAGAGTCTTCCTTTGTTCTGCTTAAGCCTGTATACCAATGGACTTTAGGCATGTCCCCAGCTTTCAGTATTTCAAACTTCTTGGGGTGGGGGTTGGTATCCTTCTACTGAAACAAGGGAAGGGTGCATGTAGGCAAATTATCCTGTATTGGCTGCCTGGAGATCCATGCTGCCCACTACTAAAGCTGATCTTTCTCTCTTTCTTCTCTATGTAAGTAAAGCATTGTTTTACCAGGTGCTTGACTACATTGTGGTTTTCTTGGAGACTCGAATACCAAGATACAAAGGACAGCAGTGTTTGGACTTCTATTCTTTTTGGTCAGCATGGTGATGATCTTTACTATCTTCCATGTAGTCATAATCTTCTCCTGGGATTGGTAACTCGTACCCAGTGTTTTTCTCCCATAGGATTGATAACCAGTACACAGTGTTCTGCTCAATACACTCTCTCAGCATCATTTGGCTTGTTGAATCTTACCAATCAGTTAAGTTTCTAGTCAACCTATCTTCTTTGAGAAGATTTCCTTAGGTCACATTTTATACTAGATTAAGTCCCCTCCATAGTGCTCATTTCTATAGTTGAACTTGCCTCACTATATTGTAATAATTTATATATGTATCTGTTTTCCTACCAGAACTACTTGAGATTGTTGATTTATTCTTTTGTGAATCTACAGCACAGCTTCAGTGTTTTAGTCTCTAGTATTTATTAAATACTTGAATGAATTTGTTAACCAGTGGATTTATCAGTTTGCTTCTTTTTTATGAGTCTATCACAATATTTTATTTGCACTTGACTTGTTGCCTAGAGCTGTCAGTGAATAAGTAAAATATGTCCTTGAGGTCTCATTCTCTCTTTCCCAAAAGTCTTCCTCAGGCTTTTCACATACTCCAAATTCATTGTTTTCCACATTTACCTATGCAATGTTTTCCTCTTATTGTATGTATTTAAGTAAAGCCATCTTATTACCTTGAATTAAATCCATAAATAATATAATTTATGTGTATATTTAATTTAAAATATTTAATATCTTATCTAAAATTACAAAGAATAAATAAAAGAAATGAAATTTATAATAAAATATATTTTAGTAGGTAAAATCATGAAGACTGCTTTACTAGAAGTCACAATGAAGTAGAGGTACAAACACACTTATGTAGATTCAGCAATAATGTGGCATCTACAAATGCAGACCAATAGTGGTGAGTTATGTTTGTGAACCAAAACAACAAACATCATTATTATCACCAGTACCATGTATTTCTGAAATTGGGGAAAGTTTTGCTAAATGATTCAAAGTAACAATTTGACTGACTTTTTCATTGCTTTACTGCAAAGGTCACTGTATAAAAAAATCATGGACAATGTGTGTTTATATAAAATGGAATTAGATTGTAGACTCAAGTAAACTCTTTCTGAATGCCCAGCAAGGCATTTGAAAGTGAGGAAAGGATTGGGACAAATCCACATATCACAACATTTAGCATCCCTATCCCACTATTTAAGTGACATTAGTTATCCACAAACATTGGGAGAGAAAATTTTAAAAATACTCCCAAATTTTCAGATTTCTTCCTTGGCAGTGCTAAGTTCTCTCAACATTCTTCCATGCCCCACCTCAACCCATCCTGATCACTTATTCTTACTTTACATCATTTTCCTATCTCATTTAGTATTTATCTCCATGCTCATTCTATCTGCACTTGATAAACTAATCCATGCTAAATTGTGGCTGATTAATAATGGTCCAGGCTAAAAATTTCAAGCTCTACAGAGACCATGTGATGGAGGCAGCTTTACATTGGCAGGAAAGGCAGAGGGAAATGTGTGGGAGGTTTCTCTGCTCCACTCTTCATACAAATAGCTATGATTAAGAAGGTTCTGGAACATTACCAAAGCTTTGAGTTGTACCAATTTGGGAATGGGTTTGGGAGTTTTAATCCCCATTCTTCCATTAATAACCTAATGTTGCAGCATCATCAACTAAGAGTTTTTGATAGCAAATAATTTTAAAGATAAACATATACAGAACAAACAAATATTTAAAAAATGATAAGCCCATAGTAATCATGTAAAATCAAGGAAGGGCACACTAACTGCTTATATTTTTTAGGTAGAGTTAACTCCAGAGCTTGATTTATGCTAAAACTACTTCTGAGTGTGTGTAAACTAAATAAAGGATTTTGTAAATCTGTGGAATTTGTTTTAACCTTTATATCTGTAGTTTTGTAGTAGAGTTCTCTGAAGGTTTTAGCTGTAATTAATACTTTTCAGCTGAAAGCTAGTCTTTCCTAGGCTTACCTGAGAAAAAGAAACCTAAAACCTTTCTAAATCTCTGCTAAAACCATATATATTTCTCTGCAGTGAGATTTAAGAATGTCCTCACTTCAAAAAACCCTAGTTCTAATTTCTCTCATGTAATAATTTAATTGCCGCTCTTGTAATAAAGTCCATTTTAAGCTGTTTCAAGGTACTCTACATGTTCTCTCAGAATTTTCTTGTTTGTTTTTATTTTTTCCTGTGATTCTGGTAAATCAGCCTTAGATTAGAGCAGAGTCCTTCAATATTTCACAAAGCACTTACCCAATTCTGATTCTTCATCTAAACAAGGGTTCTGAGAAAACTGCATTTTTGTAGAGTAAGAGTGCAAAGGGCAGGGATGAATGGTAGAAAGTATAATAAACAGAACAGTGAATGACAAAAAATGTAACATGCTCAAATATCTTTATAGTGTTTCTTCTGGTAAATAAGACTTAAAATATATAATCAAGTTCTTTACCATCAAAATTCTGTGATAGCCAACAAGATATGGATTGATTTAAAGATTTAAATGCACATTCTTATTTTTGGTGGTGCTTCAAGAATAGCTGTTCTAACTCTAACACAATCTTTGATAGTTTAATGAATACTAGTTTAAGCAAAGATAAAACTAGCTGCACAAAATGTCAATTTGGTATACAAAGGGGTCAATTCAGAGGCTTCTAAACAATTTTTCCTACAACCAAAATATGTCACTCTGCCACTCCTAGAGACATCAATGTGTAGACACATGCCATCTGTTTTGCTGAAACTTCAGCTAGAAGAAAATATACCTACTATTGGATTTAAGCCAAGATGAAATACAGCAATCACAAACACTGGCAAGGATTAGTCACTTGGAAAAAATATTGATTGCATACCTCCTGTTAACAGGTGCCTGACCAAAGCAATCTGGACATGCAAATGGACTGAAAGACACAGAAACTGGCTTTGGAGAGTACATAATAGAGTACAAGAGATATAGGGAGTTGTTGGGTCAGAAAGTATAATGAACATAAAAATCACATAGATGATTTGTAAAAACTGCTTATGAATCAGTCCCACCCATTGAGTTTATGATTACTAAATCTTGCATAAGTTCAATGTTTCTGAAGTAGTTGAACAGAGTTTCATGTTTTCTAAAATAAATAAATAAATTTTTTTTAAAGAAATAATATGGCCTGGTAGAAAGGAATAAGTCACATAGTAAGATATGAATTTATTACTGCTGTTTTACATGTAGTTACAATAAATGTTAAAGACAAGTTCTTCATGACACATTAAAGAATAGAAAGTCATACTCTATTTAAGACCATTTCAACAAGGTAGGAAACACTACAATGGGGTTTTGCAGTAGAAGAGATTGGGATCAACTCCAAATACAAGAGTATTCTTATTGAAAATAATTTCTTCATAAACTACATGAGGTGTTGTGGAGTATGGGAACCCAATCAGATGCCAAGGATGATTAGCAATGGAGACTGGAAGATTCAACTGAATTGACTTAGATTCTTGCTAAAATTGAACAATGCCAAGATGAAAACAGAAGCTCAAAAGTCGTAACCTATTTGAGAAGTGATTTCACAGGAACCTGAAATTTGGCTAAAGAAAGAACCTCTGTTATAAGCAGTAAATAATTACCAAAAAAAAAAAAAAAGATAATTGTACTCTCTATCATCATTGCTGTAGAGCCTCAAACTAGTTTAACCTTTCTACTATAGGAACAAATCCTTTTTCCTATGCTCTATACAAAGTCTTTATAATCTCATTTATCAAACACACCTCTATAACATAGAAAGAGAGTTGAGAGTAACTGATATAATACAGTTCTTTGTGGGATTTTTAAAGTACTGTTAACCATCATTGTAAGTTTAAGAATGAACTGTAATTGAGCCAATAGATCTCAAATTTGGCTCAATATTGAAATCACCTGGAGAGCTTAACAAATGTTTTGATGCTTAAATTTCATCCCTAGAGATTCTAATTTAATTGGTATAGGGTGCAACTTGGGTGTCTCATTTTTTTTTAATGTCCCAGGGTATTCTAAATTGTAGACAAATTTGGGACTACTGTTTGAAACCAACCTCTTACCCAAACAAAACCAAATTACAAATAATATTCAGTGATCATATTTCTTCAATGAATGTTCACAATTGTTTTAACCTGTTAACTACTTTCTAAAATATTACAGATGTATGTATTTGTTTATTTGTTTGTTTTGCTCAGAATTAACACATTGTTACTAAATCCAGCTAAGAATTGGTTTTGTATCTTTTTCATGTATCTAATTTCTAGTAAGAGTGAAATAAAGTTGACCAAAGAAGTAGACACATATCTATTTGTTCTTTTAGAACAAGAGAATAAGACCAGCCCTGATGAAGGACTGAGAACTAGAATACTGACTCTTGGGTAGACCAGTAGTTGTCAATTTTTGAGCTCCTAAATAGCTCCTAAAAATCTCCTAAATAGGAGATTTTTGAATAGAGGGAAGGAAAATAACAGTACAGCTTCTTGTTTCTTTCAGGTAGCCTAGCTTCCTAAATGTGATGGTAAGAAGGTAGATATATTTGCAATATTAAAAAAAAAACTTATGTAAAACTCAAGTTTTGCATGCCATGAAACAAAATATGTAGTAGAAGATGCATTTTTAAACTAAAGAGCTTCATTCAGGAATGTTGTGATCTCTTATTGAAAGCATTAATTTGCAGCAAACTGAAATCTTTCCAAACTTTTTTTTTCTTTTGTCATAATCTCAATTATTGAGCACATAATTCAACTTGAGCATTTTTAAGAAATACATTCTTGGCACAAAGACAGCTACATGTGAATTCAGTATTAGAAACATTTAATCTGTCCAAAGTACTGCTTCTGATTTTCTAAATATAATTATAAAAGTCAACTGATAAGTTTGTCTCCATAAATCCTCTATCACTTCAAAGTTTAAAAATTACTTAATCTCTTTGTGCTTCAGTTGCCTTAACCATTAAATGAGGATAATCATGGACTTGTAGTGAGGATTGATTGAGTTAATATGAAAAGACACACATACACACACAAAAAAATGGAAAGACACCTTGTGACCTATTATCAATATTCTTGTGATCTATGTACCATATTGTCTTCATAGTTATTAGAAAAGAAAGTTGTAGTATGTATGTTATTAAACTCACATTCAGCTACTGGCTGCTCTCCATTGAGTGCAGACTGGCTGACTCTTCAGATGTTATCTTACCCAAGTGATCTGCCTGCAGGATTGCTTAGGGGGGAATCAGTGGAGTTAGAGAGCTAGTTATTTTTTTAACTGCTTGATTCTTCATTTTTACTTCATTTTATCTAAGAAAAGAATTGTCAGGTTAGATAAGGCATGGTGGGAATTCAGGAAAACATAAGTCAGGAGTTCAATTAAATTGCCTAGAAATATCATCTCTCTAATTAGGTTCTCTTAGGTTAGAGGGAAACAGAAATGGGCAAACAAGAAAGGGCCAACAGAGCTGCTTTCATGTATAGACTATTCATAAGAAAAATAGGAGAAAAGGAATCTAGGTTTGGTGGTCTAAAAGAGAGCAGACTATTGGCTGCCAATAACTAAAGATGGTGAGCCACCTCTAACTTGGAAAATATTTGCTCTTAAAAACATCTAACTAAAATTAAAAAGTAGCTATAAGACTTTCACATTTGGGAAATTTGAAAAGTAGTTTTTGTTTTACTTTCCAGGAGGAAGAGTACTGCAGCCAGGACCTACTAATACTTTCAAATTTTCATCCATTTTCTGTAGATAAAATTGCTATCAAAGGTGGCAAGTTTATGGGTCAAGCTCATTCCATCAATCAACCTTACTGAATTCAGGGAAGGTCTTCTCATTCTGACCTCGCACAGATGGTGACTTGTTTTAATGGGGGTTTTCTAGCACTAAGCTCTCTTTTAAAGCAGTTGATACATTTCTTAATCTGGAAAAGGAAAAGTGTCTTTGAATCTAAATATATTATTTAACCTACAAAAATAAAAAACGCACAATGTAATCAACTTTTATGAACTTAACATCAAGTTTGTAAAGATGTACAAGACAATGTGGACTTCATTATAATAGAAGGAATCCAGAAATTAACATACAAAAAAATTAATACAATCTAAGGTCAAGGGTTATTAGTAATGCAGAAGTGAGGGAAAGTATTTTGTATTTAGTAGGCAGAAATAATATCGGTAATTTTTTATTTGGTACTGTAATAGGCTGATGAAATTCCCTCCTGAGATTGAAAAACAACTGACAATGTTTGAGAACATGGCTACTCTAAAGATGGAATCCTTGAGTGACTGTGCTAAGCAGAGCCTCCATGCTTACATATGATGGTCAGGTAGCATGAGCAAGAAATAAACACTTTTAAACTATTAAGAATTTGAAGTTGTTTGTTACTTCAGTATTGCCTAGTTCAGTGCTTCTCAAACATTTACGTGTATATGACTCACCTGAGAACTTTGTAAAAATATAGATCTTGATTCGATAGATCTGAGTAGGAAGTCTGTATTCACAAAGAAAATGGATGAGGTTGATGCTACTTGTCCATGAACCACACCTATTCAATCTGACTAATACACTAACAGTAACAGGGTTTTAACCCAGCATTTTAACTCTAAGTTCAAGGCTTATTTCCCAGCTGATAACTAATGTATCATACTGACTTTTGATCTACAGGTAGCAATCTCAACTGGATAAGAAAATTAATATAGTAGGTCATAGCCAGAAGTTAAAAGTGAAACAGAAAAAAAAGTAAAAAGAATAAAATAGAATGGAAAATAATGTTTTTACAGAAAATAAGAGCAAATATTATTTTGTGAAGTTGCACAACCTACATTATTCCAGATTGCTTTGGAAAGTATGGGACAATCAAAAATGTTTTAAATTCAATAAATCATTGGATTTATTAATATTCAGAAATGTTTGGAAATATTAAAAGAATTATTTTTTAAAAAAATATCAAAATAGGGCTTCCCTGGTGGTGCAATGGTTGAGAGTCTGCCTGCCGATGCAGGGGACACGGGTTTGTGCCCCGGTCCAGGAAGATCCCACATGCTGTAGATCAGCTGCGCCCGTGAGCCATGGCCGCTGAGTCTGCACATCTGGAGCCTGTGCTCAGCAATGGGAGAGGCCACAACAGTGAGGGGCCCGCGTACTGCAAAAAAAAAAAAAAAATTATCAAAATAGGGTAGATCAAGATGACAGAGGAGTAGGGCGTGGAGCTCACCTTCTTCAACAAAAACATTGAAAATACATCTACAAGTGGAGTGATTCACAAAGAACAACTACTGAATGCCTCAGACTTCCAAAAAGACTAAAAAGCCTCCACATAACTGGAGAGGACAAAAGGAAAAAGAAAAACAAGGAATCAGGCTAGGGCCTGAATTCCAGGGAAGGAGCTGTAAAGGAAGAAAAGCTCACATACCCTGGGAAGTCTCCTCACTAGCAGTGCGATCAGACTGGATGGAGGGGGAGCTTCAGAGCCTAAGAGGAGAGCAAAGCAAGTGGTTTGTGGAAGGCAAAATGGAGAGTAAGCTGCACAGAGGGTTGGCACCACTGCCCTGCACTCCACAAACTGAGACACTCCTCTGTTGGTGTGGATGGGGTCTTCCTGCTGAAGCTCAAGTTTGGAAGTCACACCCAGGGAGAGGACTGGAGCTGGATATGTGGAAACAGCCTGAAGAGGCTGGGCCATAACAACTGAGGGTGTATTCATTAGAAGCCTAGGCCTGCCAGAGAGGCAAGGTGCCATTATTAAGAGGTGCATGAAGAGAGGGACAGGACCACCATAAGAACCTTTTTTTCTGTGAGTGCTCCCAGGTAACAGGACACTGTCTAATGCAGCTCTGGGGGTGGCCTGAGTCACTGCTGTCATCTTGGGCTACAGGGGTGGGCACTGGCTACCACTACCAGACTCACAAGCAGATACCAGTCCCCTCCTCATTGTCCCAGGAGGGCACAGAAAACTCCTGCCACTAGGAAGTTCACAAGTGGGAGCCAGGAACTACCTCTACTGTCTCAGGAGTGGGCAAGGGTCGCTGTACCTGCAGAACCCATATGAAGGGGGTAACAGCCAGTGCATGCTAAGGAAAGAGGCAGCACATATCCAAATTAAAAGCAGCCTTTCAATTCCAGACAAAAAGGCAGAGCTCATCTCCTCTCATGAAAACACCAAAATCACAACTAACTGATGAAGAACCATCAATAAAAAAGAGTGGAACAAAAAAGATATTTTACATTCTAAGACAAAGAAGGAGTCACGATGAGATGGCAGGAGGGGCACTTTCATGACAATAAAATCCCAAACTTGCTGGGTGGGCCACCCACAAAATGGAAAATAATCACATCACAGAGATTCTCCCAAAAGAGTGAGAGTCCTGAGCCCCATGTCAGGCTCCCCAGCCTGATGGTCTGACACTGAGAGGAGGAATCCCCAAAGCATTTGGCTTTGAAGACAAGAGAAGCTTGAGTACAGGGAGAAGGTGAAACAGAGCCTCCAAACTTGGAGGGCACCCAAAAGTTGTCACATACACTGAGACCCAGCACAAAGCAGTAACTCCATAGGAACTGGGACTGGACTTACCTACAAATCTTGGACAGTTTCCTGGGGAAGCAGGGGTCAGCTGTGACTCATTGGGAGGCAAGGACACTGGTGACAGAGGCCACAGAGAATGTTCATCAGCATGAGCTTCCCCAGAGGTCACCATTTTGACATCAACACATGGTGTTACCCAACAATCTACAAGCTCTAGTGCTGAAATACATCAGAACAAACAACCAGCAGGATAGGAACACAGACCCACCCATCAGCAGGCAGGGTGCCTGAAGCCATACTGAGCTCATAGTCACCTATAAGAATGTCCCTTGTCCTCTGGTCTGGGAAGATCCCACATGTCACAGAGTAACTAAGCCCATGTGCCATAACTACTGAGCCTACTCTCTACAGCTGTGTGCCACAACTACTGAAGCCCATACACTGATAGCCTGTGCTCTGCAACAAGAGAGGAGGCCACCACAATGAGAAGTCCATGCACTGAAATGAAGAACAGCCCCCACTCACCACTATGCACTGCAACAAAGAGTAGACCCTGCTCGCCGCAACTAGAGAAAGCCCATGCACAGCAACAAAGACCCAACACAGCCAACAATAAATAAATAAATAAAGATCCTGCATGCCACAACTAAGACCTGGTGCAGCCAAAATAAGTAAATAAATAATAGAATAAATGTAAAAAAAAATACTTAAAATAAAAAAAAACATCCCTTGACATGACAGTGCCCTACAGAGAGATAAGACCCAGATCCACCCACCAGTGGGCAGGTACAAGTCCCTTGACCAGGAAGTCTGCACAAGCCTCAGAACCAACCTCACCCACAAGAGGACAGACACCAGAAGCAAGAGTAGCTATGATCCTCCAGTTAGCAGAAAGGAGACCACAAACACAGAAAGTTAGACAAAATGAGATGGTAGAGAAATATGTTTTAGATGAAGGAACAAGATAAAAACTCATAAGAACAACTAAATGAAGAGGAAATAGGCAACCAACCTGAAAAAGAACTTAGAGTAATGATAGTAATGATGATCCAAGACTTCATAAAAAGAATGGAGGCACAGACTGAGAAGTTACAAGAGACATTTAACAAGAAATAGAATATTTAAAGAACAAAACAGGGATGAACAATACAATAACTGAAATGAAAATACACTAGAAGAAATCAATAGCATTATAACTGAGGCAGAAGAATGAATAAGTGAGCTGGAAGACACAATGGTGGAAATCACTGCCTCTCAACAGAATAAAGAAGAAAGAAAGCAAAAAAAAAGAAATGAGGACAGTCTCAGAAACCTCTGGGACAACATTAAATGCACCAACATTTGAATTATAGGGGTTCCAGAAGGAGAAGAGTGACAGAAAGGGCCTGAGAAAATATTTGAAGAGATTATAGACAAAAACTTCCCTAACATGAGACAGGAAACACTCACTAAAGTTCAGAAAGTTCAAAGAGTCCCTTTCTAGATAAACCCAAGAAGGAACACACCGAGACACATGTCAATCAAACTGACAAAAATTAAAGACAAAGACAAAAATATTAAAGGCAACAAGGGAAAAGCAACAGATAACATACAAGGGAACCCCCAAAAGATTATCAGCTGATATTTCAGCAGAAACTCTGCAGACCAGAAGGGAGTGGCATGATATATTTAAAGTGATGAAAGGGAAAGAACATTCTACCCAGTAAGGCTCTCATTCAGATTTGACAGTGAAATCAAAAGCTTTACAAATAAGCAAAACTAAGAGAATTCAGCACCACCAAACAGCATTACAACAAATCCTTAAGGAAATTCTCTAAGGGGAAAAGAAAAGGCCACAAATAGAATCAAGAAAATTACAAATGGGGAAGCTCACCAGTAAAGGCAAACATAAATAAAGATAGAAAATCATCCACACGAGAAGAGGAGAATACAAATGCAGGATATTGGAAATGCATTTGAAATTAAGATGAGCAAGTTAAAACAATCTTGTTTATATATAGACTGCTATATCAAAACCTTGTGGGAACCACGAAACAAAAATCTATAATAGCTACATAACACAAAAAGGAAAAAGCAATCCAAGCACATCATTAAAGATAGACATCAAATTACAAGAGAAATGAACAAAAGAGAATGGAAAGCAAAAAGACCTTCAAAAACAAATCCAAAACAATTAACAAAATGGCAATACAAACATTCATATTGATAAGTACTTTATGCAGATGGATTAAATGCTTCAACCAAAAATATAGACTGGCTGAATGGATACAAAACAAGACACATATATATGCTGTCTACAAGACACCCACTTCAGATCTATGGACATATAGAAACAGAAAGTGAGGGGATGGGAAAAGTTATTCCATGCAAATGGAAATCAAAAGAAAGCTGGAGTTACAATACACATATTTGACAAAATAGACTTAAAAAAAATGTCACAAGAGACAGAAAAGGACACTACATAATGATCAAGGGATCAAGCCAAGAAGAAGATACAATTGTAAATATATATACACCCAACATAGGAGCACCTCAATGCATAAGGTAAATTCTAACAGCCATAAAAGGGGAAATCGACAGTAACACAATAGTAGTGGGGGTTTAACACCCCACTCGCATCAATGGACAGATCATCTAGAAAAAAATCAATAAGGAAACACAGGCCTTAAATGACACATTAGACCAGTTGCAATTAATTAATATTTACTGAATATCCCATCCAAAAGCAGGTGAATAAATTTTCTTCTTAAGTGTACATGGAACATTCTCCAGGATAGATCACCTCTTAGGTCACAAACGAAGCCTTGGTAAATTTATGAAAATTGAACTCATATCCAGCATCTTTTCTGATCAAAATGCTATGGGATTAGAAATCAATTATAAGAAAAAAAAAATGGAAAAAACACAAAAACTTGGAGGCTAAACAATAAGTTACTAAACAGCCAATGGATTACTGAAGAAATTGAAGAGGAAATCAAAAAATACTTAGAGACAAATGACAATGAAATCATGATGGTCCAAAACCTATGGGATGCAGCAAAAGCAGTTCTAAGAGGGAAGTTTATAGCAATACGATCTTACCTCAGGAAACAAGAAACATCTGAACTAAATAACCTAACTATACACCTAAAGCAACTAGAGAAAGAGGAACAAACAAAACTCAAATTAGCAGAAGGAAAGAAATAAAGATCAGAGCAGATATAAATGAAATAGAGACAAAGAAAACAATAGCAAAGATCAATGAAACTGAGAGCCAGTTCTTTGAAAAGGTAAACAAAATTGACAAACCTTTGCCAGACTCATCAAGAAAAAAAGACAGAGAACTCAAATCAATAAAGTTAGAAAAGAAAAAGGAGAAGTTACAACAGATACCACAGAAATACAAAGGATCATAAAAGACTACTATATACAAATATATGCCAAAAAATGGACAACCTAGAAGAAATGGAAAAATTCTTAGAAAGGTATAATTTTCCAAGACTGAACCAGGAAGAAATGGAAAATATGAACAGGATGAGCACAAGTACTGAAATTGAAACAGTGATTAAAAATCTTCTAAGAGGGGGCTTCCCTAGTGGCACAGTGGTTGAAAGTCCACCTGCCGATGCAGGGGACACGGGTTCATGCCCTGGTCTGGGAAGATCCCACATGCCACGGAGTGGCTAGGCCCATGAGCCATGGCTGCTGAGCCTGGGCATCTGGAGCCTGTGCTCCACAATGGGAGAGACCACAACAGTGAGAGGCCCAGGTACCGCAAAAAAAAAAAAAAATCTTCTAAGAACAAAAGTCCAAGACGAGACAGCTTCACAGGCAAATTCATACATTTAGAGAAGAGTTAACACATATCCTTCTGAAACTCTTCTAAAAACTTACAGAGGAAGAACAATCCCAAGCTCATTCTATGAGGCCACCATCACTCTGACACCAAATACAGACAAAGAAATTACAAAAAAGAAAATGATAGGCCAAGATCACTGTTGAACATAGACACAAAAATTCTCATCAAAATACTAGAAAACAGAATCCAGCAATACATTAAAAAGAACATCCACCATGATCAAGTGGGATTTATCCCAGGGATGCAAGGATTCTTCAATATCTGCAAATCAATCACTGTGATACATCACATTAACAAACTGAAGAATAAAACCATATGGTCACCTCAATCGATGCAGAAAAATCTTTTGAGAAAATTCAACACCAATTTATAAATTAAAGATTTCCAGAAAGTGGGAGTAGAGGGAACTTACCTCAACATAATAAAGGCCATATGTGGCAAACCCACAGCTAACAGCATACTCAACAGTGAAAAGCTGAAAGCATTCCCTCTAAGATTTGGAACAAGTCAAGGATGTCCACTCATGCCACTTCAACATAGTTTTGGAAGTCCTAGCCATGACAAGCAGAGAAGAAAAAGATATGAAAAGAATCCAAATTGGAAAAGAAGAAGTAAATAGTCACTGTTTGCAGATGACATGACACTATAAGTAGAAAATCCTAAAGATGCTACCAGAAAACTACTAGAACTCATCAATGAATTCAGTAAAGTTGAAGGATACAAAATTAATACACAGAAATCTCTTGCATTACTATGCAGTAGCAACAAAAGATCAGAAAGAGAAACTAAGGAAACAATCCCATTTACCACTGTATCAAAACGAATACTAGGAATACACCTAATAAGGATACAAAAGACCCCTACTCTAAAAATTATTGATGTAGGATGCTAATGCAAGAAATAAGAGATGAGACCAACAGATGGAAGGATATATCATGTTCTTGGATTGGAACAATCAATATTCTCAAAATGACTATACTACCCAAGGCAATCTACAGATGCAACACAATTCCTATCAGTTTATCAATGACATTTTTCACAGAACTAGAGCAAAAACTTTAAAATTTATATAGAAACACAAAAGACCTCGAATAGCCAAAGCAATCTTGAAAAAGAAAAACAGAGCTGGAGAAATCAGGCTCCCTGAGTTCAGATTGTACCACAAAGCTACATTCATCAAAATAGTATGGTACTGGCAAAAAAAAAAAAAAAAACAGAAATGTAAATCAATAGAATAGGGTAGGAGGCCTAGAAATAAACTCATATCCCTACGGTCCATTAATCTACAACAAGGGAGGCAAGAATATACAATGGAGAAAATACAGTCTCTTCAATAGTTGGTGCTGGGAAAATTGGACAGTTACATTTAAAAGAATAAAATTAGAACTTTCTCTAACACTGTATACAAAAATAAACTCAAAATGGATCAAAGACCTACATGTAAGGCCAGATACTACAAATCTCTTAGAGGAAAACATAGGCAGAACACTCTTTGACATAAATTGCAGTAATACCTTTTTTGATCCACCTGCTAAAATAATGAAAATACAAACAAAAATAAACAAATGTGACCTAATTAAACTTAAAGCCTTCTGCACAGCAAAGGAAACCATCAACAAAATGAAAAGATACCCCACAGCATGGGAGAAAATATTTGCAAACAAATTGACTGACAAGGGATTAATCTCCAAAAATATACAAACAGCTCATTCAGTTCTCATGTCAAAAAAACAAACAACCCAATCAAAATATGGGCAGAAGATCTAAATAGACATTTCTCCAAAAAAGACATACAGATGGCCAAAAAGCTCATAAAAAGATGCTCAACATCACTAATTATCAGAGAAATGCAAATCAAAACTGCAATGAGTTACAAACTCACACCGGTCAGAAGAGCCATCATCAAAAGGTCTACAAACAATAAATACTGGAGAGAGTGTGGAGAAAAGGGAACTCTCTTGCACTGTTGGTGGGAATGTAAATTGGTATAACCACTAAGGAGAACAGTATGGAGATTCCTTACAAAACTAAAAATAGAACTACCCTTTGATCCAGCAATCTCACTCCTGGGCATATATCTGGAGAAAACCATAATCTGAGTGGATACATGCACCCCAGTGCTCATAGCAGCAGTATTTATAATAGCCAAGAAATGGAAGGAACTTAAATGTTCATTGAAAGAGGAATGGATAAAGAAGGTATGGTACATATGTACAATGGAATATTACTCAGCTCTAAAAAGCAATGATATAATGCCATTTTCAGCAACATGTATGGACATAGAAATTATCATACTCAGTGAATTAAGTCAGAAAGAGAGAGGCAAATATCATATGATATCACTCATATGTGAAATCTAATTTATAAAATGCAAATTAACTAATTTATAAAACAGAAACAGACTTATAGATATGGAAAACAAACTTATGGTTACCAAAGAGGAAACATGAGGGGGTGGGAATAAATCAGGAGCTTGGGATGAACACACACAAACTACTATATATAAGATAAATAACCTACAAGGACCTACTGTATAGCTCAGAAAACTAGTGAATATTCTGTGATAACCTATATGAGAAATGTATCTTAAAAAGAATGAATATATGTATATGTATAACTGAGTCACTTGGTGTACACCTGAAACTACTACAACATTGTAAATCAACTATACTCCAATAAAAATAGTTTGTGTATTTTGATCCCAAACTCCTAATTTATCCCTCCTCCAGCTCCCTTTGGTAGCCATACATTTGTTTGCTATGTCTGTGAGTCTATTTCTGTTTTGTAAATAAGTTCATTTGTTTCTTTTTTTATATTCCACATTTAAGTGATATCATATATTTGTCTTTCTCTGACTTACTTCACTTAGTATGATAATCTATGTTCATCCATGTTGCTGCAAATTGCATCATTTCATTCTTTTTCATGGCTGAATAATATTCCTTTATAGGTATATATATTCCACATCTTATTTATCCACTCATCTGTCAATGGACATTTAGTTTACTCCCACGTCTTGGCTATTGTAAATAGTACTGCTATGAATATTGACATGCATGTATCTTTTTGAAGTATAGTTTTCTCTGGATATATGCCCAGAGTTGGGATTGCTGGATCATATGGTAACTCTATTTTTAGTTTTTTAAGAAACCTCCATACTGTTCTCTATAGTGGCCTCACCAATTTACATTCCCACAAACAGTGCAGGAGAGTTCCTTTTTCTCCACACACTTTCCAGAATTTATTATTTGTAGACTTTTAGATGATTGCCATTCTGACTGCTTTGAGGTGATACCTCATTGTAGTTTTGATTTACACTTCTCTAATATATAGTGATGTTGATCATCTTTTCCTGTTACTGTTGGCCATCTGTGTGTCTTTGGAGAAATGTCTATTTAGATCTTCTGCCCATTTTTGAATTGTTTTCTTTTCTTTCTTTCTTTCTTTTTTTTTTTTTTTTGATATTGAGCTGTATGAGCTGTTTGTATATTTTGTAAATGAATCCCTTGTCTGTCATATCATTTGCAAATATTTTATTCCATTCTGTAGGCTGTCTTTTCATTTTGTTTATGGTTTCCATTGCTGTTGTTTAATTTTCTTGTATGCACAGCTGAACACATTCCCTAATTTCCCTTGGAGTTAGGTGTGGCAATGTAATTGGATTCTAGGCATTGGGCTGTGTGGTGAAGTGTTGTAAGTCATTTTTATGCCTGAATAATCAATATTTCTAAATGAGACCTTCCAGGCTCTTACTCCTTCCAGCTGGATGATGATATGTACAGCAGTTTTGGAAAACACATTTTGCTGATGGCAGAATTTCCATAAGTCTTTCCGAACTAACAACATTTTGGTCTGTATATAGGAGCCAAAAGTAAGTCACTATGTTGAGGTCTACTTGTTATAGCAGTCACTACTCTAGCTTAAAGAATTTGTATGAACATTTTAAAGTAAAATCTGTGATGATATAAATTCTCTCAGCTTCTGAAAGTTTACCATTGCTTTGAAATAAGGAATAAAGTACTTATGCTGGATCACAATGGCCTCAGTGACCTGGACTCTGGCTAGAGTCCTCAGATCTCCCTTTATACTTCTCCCCAGCTCTGCTCATTTGGGCTACCATCGCATTAACAGACTGGCTATTCTTTAACATACTAAGAATGTTCCTTTTTCTAGGAATTTTCACATGCAATTTCACTTGCCTGGAAAACTATTCCCCCAGATATCTGCATGGCACATCATTTTACATCTATATGCTTTCTACCCAGATGTTTCTCTCATGCTATGAATGCTGGGCTGGATCACAAGCACTGCCAGGAAGTCCAGCAGAGTCAGTGCCCTGGAGAGCAACTCTCAATCTCAGTGCTTCCTTCAGGAACATAATTTTTGGAGGCATTTTATAGATTCTCAGAAATTCCCAGGAATATCAATACCCTGTTGCTCACAGTGGCATCCTTAATAATACCTTCTTAATCATTTTCTGTCCATATTCTCCTCACTACCTCATGCATGCAATAATATTATTATAAGGGAGCAAAACTTGCCATCCTAAAATGTGTCTCTTTGGAATGAGGATCAATTAAAGCTGATTATTTTTAAGAAAAAGAAGACTCAGACGTTTTTCTTGTTACCTCTCCTTTCACTGCCTAAAATAATTTAAAGTGCCTCTTCCCAGAATAGAGCTATCATTAGAGATGTCTACAAAGAACATGGGCTAAGTGTGGTGAGGGTTACTGAGCAGGGCGAAGTGTGGTGAGGGTTAGAGATCAGGGGACACAGTCCACTCTGTGTCTTATTGTCTCTGCATGACCCAGCATTCATTTGTTTACCAAATATTTGCTTTCTATTTCCATGTGAATTGCCTTCCTCCCATTTGAAGTCGCAAACCACTTCCGCAACATCCTCTTTTGTCTTTAACTAAAGATGGTATTTAAGGTGAGGTCTTTGGCCATTTTGGTGATTACTCAGTTTTCCTGTGTGTCATGTATACATGTTATTAAACTTTTGTTTAATTTTCTCCTGTTAATTTGTCTCGTGCCAATTTAATTTTTGGACCAGCCAAAAGAACTTAAAAGGGTAGAAAAAAATGTCTTCCTCCTTGACACCATCTACACCTAAGTTCTTTTTTCAAGATATGATCTCAGGAGAACCCAAACTAACATTTTCCTTACCACCTGCCCTTTCATGAGGCTCTAAGAGCCATTTGTACACATTGTGTCTTTATCTTTGACATTGGCGATATATCATTACATCACAGTGTATCTAGCAATCAAATTATTTATTTATTTTTAAAATTGAGATCCACTAGGCTTCTTGAATTGGTGTATTCAAATGTATCATCAATTGTAAAAAATATTCAACAAATATCTCTTTAAATGTTACATCTTCTCTTTCTTTCCTCTGATAAGCCAATAATAATTGTTATATATTTTCATTCTATCATTATTTCTTTTTAATATTTTTGATCTCCTCTCTCCCACATTCAGAATTGCATATTTTGACATATTTACAAGTTCACTAATTCTCTTTTTGGCTTTTTTGCTCCTGCTTTTCAATATGTCTAATGGGTTTTTATTTCTATTACTATTTGTTCTTTATTTCTAGAAGTATTTTTTTTTAACTTCTTTTTCAGTTCTGTAGATAACACTTATTCCTTAATCATGCTTTTGGTATACACTTTTATTTTATTAAACATATTAAACATACACATTTCATGATTTTACATAATTATAATATGCTCATATTCTGCCCTTGTGCTTGATAATTCTCAGTCATGTTTCTAGTGTCCTTGTGCACTTTGTGCTTTTTGGACAGCAAGCTCAAATCCTATGGAACTTTATCTATGCAAAATATTTTTGTTCTAACTTTAATACATATTCATCCAGGGAGCATTACAATTGCTTTTGCCTAGTGGTTTGGGGCTCCTACTTTTGGGGGTCATGTAGCTTTAGCAAATTCTGACTCCAAACCTTGTGAATGAAAAATGTTGCCTGCCATATCAGTAAACAAAGGATGTTGCAGCCATCAAGCCACTACAGCCAGTCACCCTGGCAGTGAGCCCTGAGGGAGCTCAGGATGGAGACAAAGAGGCTGCCCACTGCCAACACCTTAGCTACTGCAGGCACCCCCCAATGGTGCGGCCTGAGGAGACTCAGGATGGGAAAGAACATGATACTGGCCCTAGATAGCTAAGGTGCATATCAAAGAATGATTTCAATGGGCCCAGACTTTTGTTTCTTTCCACACATAGAACAGTGTTGAATTCATTAACTTGAGATATCTGATTTTCTTTAATTAATGATAATCTTTTGATGTTCTGACTACCTGGTCTTTGTTGCAAAAATTCCTATATATCCTGGCTCCTCCCTTACCTCTTTGGAGCAGTCCCTCAAAGTGATCTGAGAATCTATCTCCTGGACTTGAAGTCCTCAGAAAATCCACTGAATCAAACATAACTCTCAACTTTTAGGTTGTGCATTTTTTTGTTGACAAACCAATGAGGGTAGATGAGAAACTTTAGAAGAAGACATTTTGTTATACTGAATTTTTTGCCTCCATTCAGTAAAAAGGCCATGACAGGCAAGTCTTCCATTGCAGGACACTTTTGTCTGTTTGACACAGGGGGTGGCACTTTTGGATGTTTTTAGATATCCCAAGCTTTATGGTAGCATCTTGGATCTGAACTCCTATCATGTAGGGAGTTCAAGTTTTGTTTCCTGTTCTCATGCCCTAGGTTTTCACTAATTAAAAAATGCTCCAGACACATATACTCGTCTGAAAACACCCTCATATTTTAGGATGTTTCTTGTTGTTTCTGATCTTACCCACTATTTCAGTTATTTGTTTAAATGGTGGTTTTAATATTTTATTCATAGTTTAAATGTGCCCTAAACTAGGAGGATTTCTCCAACAATATTGCCAGAAATGCCTAGTTCTCAGTTACATTTAGTACACAAATGAAATATACTGCTCTCAGGAATCATGCTCCTATTACCTATAAAGTACTTATCTTCATCTTATAGTACCTACACTCGGCAATTCCTTTACCTTTTGCTATAGACTTACACAAAATTATTTTCTCTTTGTCTCTGTTCATCCTATTGCCTTTGCCTAAAATATATATTTTTTAAAACTCAGCTGTAGATCCCTTCAATATGAAGCTATCTATATTCACCATAGTTAAATTTTTTCTACTTTCTCCCATACATATCTGTGTCATGACCCTGGTAACATTCTTGCTCATTTATAAAAATGAATCTTCAAAGGTGATGGTTATATCATGCTCATCTGTCTTTCACAACACTTTAGCAAATATCCTAAGTCATGAAGTGTTCTTATTTACATTTTTTTAATGAAAGAATCTGCACTTACCTTATATATTACTTAATTTATTAAAAATAACTCTAATAAACACATAGTATTTTGTTCTTAAATGATGAGAAATTGCAGTCTCAAAGAAGGTTGGCAACTCACCTAAAAGTATCCAATTAGTAAGCAGTAGAACTGAGGTTTGGACAGAATTCTATCTCATCCCAAAGCTTTTGGTACTTCAATTTTACCAAGCATCCTTCTAACATTGGCGGGCCCAGAGAAAATCCAAATTGAATTCTGCATACATACAACTGTTAAATTGTTGAATAAAATTTGTCCTAGCATCCTAGTTGACAAAAATATACTCACAATGACCTGAAAAGTAAGATGACATTTAGAAATTTATAATTCCTCAGCGTTTTCTGCAAGACCATGGTCGTGTGTGGAGAGCAAACCCTTCAGTCTCTGACTAATTCTGTCCTTGGTTTTTTTTCTCCCTACCCTGGCACCATTCTATATCTCACATCCAAAAATCAGCCACACTTTGGCTACCCTTTAAAACTAGGTGCACACTGGCAGCTTGGTCTACCTAGATCCAGGGAAGAGACCCATAAGCCATTTGCAGCACAGAGCTCTAGGGTCCCAAATTGCTCTCTCACAGAGAGCAATCTGGAAAGGGAGATTGTCTCTTATTAGATACATGCATTTGGCACAGGACTGTTTATTCCATGGGAAGGAGCATAGGTGGAGTGGAGGAAGGCCAAAGTAAGACCCTCCAACGCATAGGACCTGGAGAAAGTCCTTGAAGGGTCCTTGCCTGAGTCTAGAAGAGGAACTACATATTATTTGTCAAATTTCAAAATGCAGGAAGTTAGACCATTAATCAATTAATTATCAGAAATACACTCAGACCATCCAGGTTATATTTAAAAGCCCCATATAGCAAGCATTACCCGAGGCACATATATGTGGAATCTAAAATACAATACAAATGAACTTATTTACAAAACAGAAACAGACTCACAGACATAAAAAACAAATGTATGGTTACTAAAGCGGAAGAGGAGGAGGTAAATCAGGAGTTTGGGATTAGCAGATACAAGCGACTATGTATAAAATAGATACACAACAATGTCCTACCCTATAGCTAGGGAACTATATTCAATATCTTGTAATAATTATAATGAGAAAGAATATGATATATATATATATATCTGAATTACACCTGAAATTGACAAAACATTGTAAATTAACTGCACTTCAATCAATCAATCTCCCTTGGGGGAATAAAAGGGACTACCCAGAAAAAATATGTAAAATTACTGAACAGTGCAAGTCCAATCTACAGAGCAGATCCTGCAATCTACAAGGTTAGAACTTTACTGTGCAGTGATTATAGCAGGCATTCTCAGCATTTTCATTTTAAATTCTTCCTCCCAAACACTCTTTATAGTTATTTTAGGATGAGAGAGAGTGGAACAGAGTATTATTTATTTCCCAATCAATGTCTTATGGTGAAATATATAAGAAAAAAGGAGAGTAGATGATGTGGATTTTGATAATAATATAATTATATATGCTGTTATACTATTCAACAAATCAAAAGATTAACTTAATTGTATTTTAAACCATTTTATTCTTTCCAGCCAAGATTGTCCTGTTTTTCAACACATAGCAGAATGGAATTCTTAGATATTGTTGAAATCAAAACAATGGAATAAAACCTGTGAATATTTATGTCTTCCATTACAGGAGATGTTCTGCTTATGACTTTAGACAATTGCTTTTCCCAATGCTTCTTGTACAACACCTCACCACCACCACCACCCTGGATTTAGACTCTTGTATTTCTCTTTGCTAAGATTTAATCATTAAAATTATATATATATATATATATATATATAAATGACTTTCATTTTACCTCTATATTTTTCTACACAGCTTTCTTAAATGATCACAGGCTTAATAAAACCCTTGAAATAAACAAGAATTAAGGGAACTGGAAATATGCACATCATTTTTCTAAACATACAGAAGGAAAGCTGGTTGGTTTTTCTATGGTTATCAGTCAAAGATTAGGCAGTGTCACTGGTCAACTTGCAAATATGAACATTTGTCTTTAGGACATTTCAATATATCTATGGAAGTAAATTAGTTGGAGACACTAGGAGTACTATTTCTTCTATTTACTGTAATTATATCTTGGTGTCACTAAGAAAATGTATTATTATATCCTCAGGAATACATATATATATATATATATATATATAGAGAGAGAGAGAGAGAGAGAGAGAGAGAGAGAGAGAGAGAGATGTAAGAATGTGTCACACCCCAGGGATTATAGACCTAATAGAACTGTAGTATTTTCTACTCCCATTTACACTTTTTCACATATGAAAAGAAGTATGTTGCCAAGAATACCTGGGATTGGAAGGCTTTAATATTTTAATTTGGGAAGAACATAGCATTGTTTTCCCTCTACAATGCAGTTTAAAGCAAATAACAAAAACAGTCTAAATAAAAACATTTCAAACTCTGCTTTAATATTGGCTTTAGTGACGAAGGTCAATAACATATTATTATCTTCCTTGCTTTTCAGAACTACATTATCACTGAATCAGTATTAACGGTGATGAATAATCCAACCTCCTGCTTAATTTCTTGATATTGTCCTAAATCTAATTTCAGAATGTCTTCATCCTATAGATGAGAAAACTGAACCTACATTCATTCATTCATTCATTCATCCAATAAATACCTATTAAATGCTTAATATTTGTCAAGTACTGCCACTTGGGCTACAGCAGTGGGGGTAAAACATCCACTTGCTTACATGGTGCTTTCATTTGTGAACAAACAAACAAAAAGTGTGTCACTCATTATTCCCCTATACAAAAAGTTAAGTCACAACCCACCACAGTGCCCAAAACAGTGTACCCTGAGAGAAATTCAGGATGGAAAAATAAAGGATGAAGCATTCTGTGTTTGGGATATAAGGCCTCCTAAATAGTTAAGATGCATATCTAAGGAAGAACTTAACTGACCTCAGATTCTTGCATATGAATCACTTGGCTGCACACCTGAAACTAACACAATATTGTAAATCAACCATACCTCAATAAAAAATAAATAATAATAAAAAGAAAATTAAACACACTAAAATCATTAACTTGAGATATTTGTTCTTTGTGATTAGCAGTAACTTTTTTAATGCTTGATTACATGTATTTCCCAGCCAAAAATAAATTGTATATATACTGGCTTCTCCTCTACCTTTGTGCAGCAGTTCCTCAGAGCTATCTGAGAGACTGTCTTCTAGGCTATAGTCCTCAGTAAAATCCCCAAATAAAAGAGAAGCACTGAAACTCATTGCTTTTACCTTGTTTCCTTTTTGTTTGTTTGTTTTCAGTCAAAACATTTTTTAAGATGTAATGGGGGCATCTGCAGTAAACAGTTAAAGAAATATATATGAAATATAATTGTAGATAGAGATCGATGCCTTGAAAAATAAAAATGAGAAGAGTAATATGATGTAAAGATGAGGAGAGGCATTAGAAAGATGTGAGATAACAAGTAATATGTTCCTGGCACAGGGATCTTGAAACCTTGTAATTCCCTAATTTATAAGAACTCTGAAAGCATCTCTTGTTCTAATATTGGTCTTTGATCTCTGTTCCTGGCACAGAGTTCCTGAAGTCCTTATAATTTCCTGGGTGATAGGAGTGTGTTCCTTCTAAAGAGGTGACTCTGGATGGCTTTCTGGATGGTTTCTAGATGAGAACTTGCCACTGGAAAGACCATATCATGATTAGAAATTTGGAATTTTCAGCCCTGCCCTCCATTCTCTTGAGAAGGGAGAAGGGCTGAAAATGAAGTTAATGATTGATCATTCCTACATGATGAAACCTCCATAAAATCCCCAAAGTATAGGGTTTGGTCATCTTCCTGGTTGGTGGACATGTAGATGTTCATGGAGAGTGGTGCCTTTGAGAGGACATGAAAACTCTCTGCCCCTTCCACATACCTTGTCCTATACCTTCCATCTGGATGTTTATCTCTGCCCTTTATCATATTCTTTAATAAGCTGGTAAACATAAGTAAGTGTTTCCCTGAGTTCTATGAGTTGCTCCAGTAAATTAATTGAACCTGAGGAGGGGGTCATGTGAACCTCCAATCTGTAGCCAAATCAAACAGAAGTTGTATGTAACCTGGAGACCTGGTACTTGAGATTGGCCTCTGAAGTAGGGTAGGGGCAGTCTTATGGGTCTGAGGCTTAACCTGTGGGAAGTGACCCTATCTCTAAGTAGACAGTGTCAGAATTGTGTTAAACTGTAGGACACCTAGCTGGTATCATGGAAAATTTCTTAATGTGGGGGAAAATCCCACACATTGGTAAACAGAGTGAAGCGTTTTGTGTGAATGGTAAGAGACACACAGGAAAGAAACACATAGTAGGGAAGAACTGGAATTTTCCCTACATAGAAAAAAATGTTTTGTTTTGTTTTGTTTTCTTCTTTTACAGAAGGGATAGGCAAGGAAGACTTCTCTGAAGAGGGGATGTTTGAACTCTGACTGAAAGATCAAAAGAAAACTGTAAACCAAGGAAGAGCTGGAGAATTTGAGGACTGACTGCTGACTGAATCTGCCGCTAAAGTGGGTAGAAGGAGAAAACAAGATAAAAGCAAGCCAATAAAGCAAAACTAAACATAAAGATGTGAATTGGTATAAGCAGTGTTTTTTGCTTGCTTCCATTTTTCTGCTGTCCATGTCTAAGTACCTTCCTGTTGCAAGAGCCAAGCTAAATGGAATTATAAGACCCCTCTTAAATCCTTCTTATTGATGCTGAAAACTCAGCCTCTGTGCACCAGTGCTGCAGCAAATCTCAGAAAGAGTTTTCGGTGAAGTAGAAAAGAATAGCTTTATTTTTTGCCAGGCAAAGGGGGACACATCAGGCTCCTGACCTCAAAAACTGTGTGTGTAAGGTCGGATCTTAACAAAAACGGCACCGCAAAACAAAGGAAAGCTTCAAGTGAGCTTTATTAGGGAGCGCTCCCGGGCGAGGTTCACTGGTCCGAGAGAAAGGGGCCAGAGAAGTCGCGTCCAGTACTGGATGAGGGGAATTTTTATTGGGGTAAAAGCAGAAGGCGGCTTGCAAGGGGAGGGGGTGGTTTGCTATACAGGGTAATTCCTTATTTGGTGAGGATACAGCAGGGCCAGGTGTTGGTTGGTCTGTTGTGGGGCATAAGCCCATTTTCCCTTCCAGTCAGCCCCATTGTTTTCTGGGCAGGAAGTTAGAGTCTCTTGTTGATTCCCAGAACAGGTGAGGTCGTTATGTCTCAATGCCTCTCCTACCTCATACTGGTCGATGTTTTCTCTTACCCCCCGGGCCTCCTTTCCCCCCCGGGCCAACGGACCTTACAGTGTGTCCTAAACCGGAGGATTTCGTGAGGAGTTTCACAACAATAATTCAAGGGTAGGGTTGCTGATAAGATTAGGGTGTGTGTAGGACCTGCACTCTTTAATCTGGTCTCAAGTAATCTCTTGATGAGCTTCTCTGGTTCCTTTAATCTGGCCTCAGGTAGTCTTCTCTGGAATGAAGAATGCTGACATCTTCCATTTGTTGGGGGTTTTACTTCTACAAAGAGCTTAAAGATATTGCCATGTGTATCCCTTGAGGTGGAACCAGGACACTGCTCCAAGGCTGCATTATTGTTTCTTGGCTCTTCCTCCTTTGTGTCTGCATCCCTTCCCTTCCCTGATTATACACTTTGGAACTCAGGAAAGGTCATGGAGACTGCAGTCTGTCCCCTATAAACAAGAAACGGTGGGCATGGTAAGGCTTCCATGCCCAGGAGCCCCACAGGGTCCTGCTTGGTTTTATTACTTCCACTCTTTCTCAGAATTAATTACTGAAGATAGGATTTTTTGAGCATTTTTCTGTGAATACATAAAGACACATACACACACACTGCTTTCTAAATGTTTTCAACAAACTAGATCAATATTTACATTTTGTCCTCAAACTTTTCAGCTAAAATGTCCATAAGTCTTAGAAACTAATGTATATCAGTACATCTAAGTCTATCTTAGTCCTCCTAAAGATGACATAATCTAATATATAGCCTAAATGTATTATTAAATTTAAATATTTCTCTATTGATTAGCATTAGAATTATTTTCAATATTAACTATTTAAATGATGCTGAAATTGATATTCCTGAATATATATCAGGAATATATATCAGTAGTATAGGTAAAAGCATTTCTTAAGAATAGAGTAGTAGGGGCTTCCCTGGTGGCGCAGTGGTTGAGAATCTGCCCGCTAATGCAGGGGACATGGGTTCGAGCCCTGGTCTGGGAGGATGCCACATGCCGTGAAGCAACTAGGCCCATGAACCACCACTACTGAGCCTGCGCGTCTGGAGCCTGTGCTCCGTAACAAGAGAGGCCGTGATAGTGAGAGGCCCATGCACCGCAATGAAGAGTGGCCCCCACTTGCCACAATTAGAGAAGGCCCTCACACAGAAACGAAGACCCAACACAGAAAAAATAAATAAATTAATAAACTCTTACCCCCAATATCTTAAAAAAAAAAAAAAAAAGAATAGAGTAGTAAAAATGAAATTTGTGGATTAAAGGAAATGTGATTTTTTGTTTGAGTAGATACTGTCAGATATCTACCAATAAGAACTCAATTATTATTCTTAATAATCATGGATAAGAGCACTAGTTTCTCCACAGCCTCTCTAGAATTAACTATTCTCAATCACATATATTTGACCCAACTGAAAGTGTAACTCATAGCAAATCATTATTGTTTACATTAGTATTTCTCTGATGACTAGTACAGTTGAGTCCCTTTTTTGTGCATTCATGATTATTTATGTTTTGTTTTGTCAGGGAGGAAAAAATTTCCCTCTATAGTTCTAGGTTCTTCTGGCTGGTTTAAGAATTAAATTGACATGAGACAGATTAATTGAAGAAAATCAAACACAAGTTTAATAGCATGTATATGTGATAGAGACACAGTAAAATGGAGTAACTCACCAAAATGGCTGAAACCTTCACCTTAAATACCATTGAAACAGGAAGGTCCTGTGGGGCTCCGGGTACAAATCCTTTCTGTGTCCCCTGTTTCTTGTTTGTAGGAAACAGGCTTTATTCAGCCTCCTTAAACTTCCCTGAGTTCCAAAGGGCAGGTTCAAACAGTTGGTAATCAGGAAAGGAAGGGGATGCAGAGACAAGGGAGAGGAATTCAAGAAACAATAGTTCAGCCTTGAGGAAAGGTCCTGGTTCCTCCTTTCTCCAAGGAATGTACATAACAATATCTTTGAGTTCTTCTGCAGAACTAAAGCCCCCAACCAGGTAGAGGATGGCAACTTCAAGCTGAGTACAAGATTCCTGGAGCACCGCCCTGCTACCTCACCACCAACCAATCAGAAGAAAGTCACACACCCCACAGCCTTCACACCAAATTTTGCCTATAAAACTTCTTCCCCCAAACTGTCATGGAGTTTGTGGGTTATGAGCAACAGCCAACTGTTTTCCTTGCTTGGCCCTGCAATAAACCTTTCTCTGCTCCAAACTCCAACATCTTAATTTAATTGGCCTCACTGTCCATTGGGCACATGAACTTTGTTCAGTAACGCCATCTCCAGCTAAAGACAACAGAGGATGTTGGGGTAGTGGTTTGGGACTTCAAAGGGAAGGAAAGCAATTCACATCAAGAAGAAAAAGCAAATATTTGATAAACAAATGTTTGCTGAGCCATAAAGACACAAAGGGGCCTCTGATCTCTATGTTCTGCTCAGTAACCCCCACCACACCTAGCCCATATTATTTGTAGATATCTCTGATTATAGCTCTATTCTGGGAAGAAGCTCTTTAGCTAAATTATTTTAGGCAGTTAGGAGACAGATCAAAGTTTCTTCCTGAGTCTTTTGTGCCTTGAATGCTTTCAGCTTGAAATAATTCACATGCCAAAGAGACATTTAGAGATGGTAAATTTTGCTCCTCTACAGTTTCATCTTTTTTTTCTCTAAATCTTCATTTTTTTTCTTGTATGATACTTTAGTTTTTGAAAATTCACTTCAAATAACGCTTCCAGAAATGTGTTTATGGTCATAAAATTTCTGGGTTTTTGGATGTGAGAATGTTATTTTTCTCTCCCATTTGAATGCTAGTATTGTGTAGTAGAGAATTCTATGTTTAAAAACATTTTTCCTCAGAACTCAGGCAATGTTTCTCCACCGCTTTCCAGCTTTTGATGCTGTTATTTTGTTTCTCATTTCATTATAGGTAATTTGAGTTCTTTTCCTTTCTGAATATTTTTTGGATGTCTTTAATGTTGATGTAGTGAAATTTCATCATGATGTATCTATCTAGATGTTTAGGAGTTTTTCATTTTTTTGTTTTGTTTTTTTTGTTTTGTATCCATAGCCACATTGTGCTCTCTTTCAGTTTGTATACTTGTGTATTTTTTCAGCTATGAGAAGTATTTTATTAAATTTTTGATTATTCTTTACATCAGACACTGGAGGATGTATTCTCTCAACTTACCTCTGAACTTTTCCCCATATAAATCATTGCTTAGACATTTTTTGCTTCATTTATGGTTTTGGTTTGATTATTTAGCTAATTTACTCTTCAATTATTTCTTTTAAGTCATTCAATTCTGCATTTTTTTCTTGTTGTCTTCATTGTAGTTGTTATTTAAAACATCTGGTTTTTATTTTTGGTTTCCAAGTCTTTTGCTTGAATCTTTCTCATATTATTTATGCATTTTCTAATGTTTTCTATCTATTTTGTGAATTCTGTTTTCTTCAGTACTAATTATTTTACTAAATATTTGCCCACTTTGATGATATTGGTATTCTTCAAAGGTTTACTAATTCCACATTTTCTGATTCTTTCTTTGTTCCTTCCTTTGTTCCTTCCTTCCTTCCTTCCTTTTCTCTTTTCTTTCTTTCTTTCTTTCTTTCTTTCTTTCTTTCTTTCTTTCTTTCTTTCTTTCTTTCTTTCTTTCTTTCTTTCTTTCTTTCTTTCTTTCTTTCTTTCTTTCTTTCTTTCTATGAATCCTGCTTACCTCCATGTTCATTCTTGTTACTGACCACAAGTTCATGTGCCCAATACACAGTGAGGCCAAATTAAACAAAATGTTGGAATTTGGAGCAAAGAAAGTTTTATTGCAGTGCCAAGCAAGAAGAACAGGTGGCTTGTGCTCAGAAACTACAAACTCCGCAATGGCTTTCAGGAAAAAGTTTTTATAGTCAAAAGTTGGGGTAAGGGCACCAGGGTATGTGACACTCTTCTGATTGCTTGGTGGTGAAGTAACAGGGCAGTGATATTGGTATGTATATTCCTTGAAGAGGAACCAGGATCCTGCCCCAAGGCTGCACTATTGTTTCTTGACTATCCCTCCCATGTCTCTGCATCCCTCCCTTCCCTGGTTAGAAACTGCTTGAATCTGCCCTTTGGAACTCAGGGAAGATCAAGGAGGCTGAATGAAGCCTATATTCTACAAGCAACAAACAGGGAACACAGAAAGGATTCGTACCCGGGAGCCCCAGAGTGTCCTGCTTGATTTCATTCTCACTGAACCCTGGGTACTTTTTGTGATTTTAGGGGGAAGAGTGAGTATTGTGCTGGTAGTTTTTCATCCAGATGTCATAAAGTCTAGTCATCAGATCCACAGAGTTAGTTCATCCTCAACTTCAACTCTCAGTCTCTTTTCAGCTTGGTGATATAACTGGTGGTGATGTGGTGAGAAAAGGATAACAGGCCTAGCTACTACATTTTAATCTTTTAAGTTAATTAATCACCTGGATGGATTAATTTGTTGAATCTGAACCCTAAACTCCTGTAAATTATATCTTCATTTATTCACTCAAGGCTATGGGTTGTTCCTTTGGTTTAGTTTCTCTGTATATCTGATCCTGTTTGTTTTCTTTTGTTTAAGGACTCCTTAATATTTCTGATCCATTGATGGCACTATTCCTATTTATGGTTTTTTTCACTCTTACCTCAATGATTTTTAGGGATGAGAGAATATAGATAAGAGCATCAGTTTATTATATCAATTTATTTTCCCCCAAAAGGTACATTTTAGTAAATAATATACAGGAAGAACTGCATATAAATCACAGGGAAAAATCACAATAAATATTCATAAAATGAAAATAACTGTATCAGCAACACCCAGGTTAAAAACAGAACCTTACCAGCATGGCAGAAGTCTCCCTGTTCCCTTTCTCTTTGACTACCCTCCCTCAAGGTAGTCCTGACTTCTAACGTAACAGATTAGTTTCACTAAGTTTTTAGTTTTATATGAATGATTCATCTACAAAATCTTTGATTTTTTTGTCTTCTTGTGCTAGACATTATGCTGTGATATTTGTTGTCTTATGTAAATGTGGTGGCCACTACCATAAGGACTTATCTTACCTCCAATCCAAAATGATAACTCTACCATTATTTTTTTAATTTGTTTTTCCTTGAGAAGTAATATTGTTGATTATTATTTTTCATGTTTATTGTCTTTGGATACTATATTTTGTAAAGTATCAAATATAAGTATTTTCCCTTCTTTTCTATTGAGTTATATATTTTAAAATAATAAATTGAAGAAGTTATGTATATATTCTAGATATTTCACTTTACATATTTTGCCAGTTTCTTCACCCACTCTGTAGCTTGCCTTTCCACTCTCTTAATGTATTTTTTGATAGAAGTTCTAGTTTTAACGTGGTATTATTTATCAGGTATTGTTTTATGGGCAGTGCTTTTATGTGTTGTAGGTCATAAAGATGCTTTCATAAGCTTTCTTCTAGGATATTAATAGTGTGTGTGTGTGTGTGTGTGTGTGTGTGTGTTTAATGTTTTACACTTAATTGTATGTTCCATCTATGATTGATATTTTTTTATGGACTAAGATAAGTGTCAGAACTTATTGTTTTTCCATATGACTATTCAATTGATCCAGTTCCTTTATTGAAAACATGACTCATCGACCACCATAAAGGAGACTCATCTTTTTTGTCAATTGAGGTAACTATTTTCAAATTAAAATTGAAATTTATGTTACAAAGAAAAAAATAGCTAATGAAATATTTGTTTTATTGTAAATAAGCTGTGTAAAATGCATTGCTATTTAATTCACTTAAAATTTTAAAAAGTTCTTTTTATATTGTTTTAGCATCTTTATTGGAGTATAATTGCTTTACAATGGTGTGTTAGTTTCTGCTTTATAACAAAGTGAATCAGCTATACATATACATATAAAATTCAAGTGGCCACATTAGACAAACCATATTTAACAATTTACTAGCTCATAACATCAGTCAATTAAAGACAAAAAGAGGCACCTTCAGAGGAACACTATTCACAAAACTTGTTCTAAGTGTTGTCATTAAAATTATATGCTGCAAGCTATGTAGTTTCTGAAGTTGCCAAAATAAAAGCCTTCATTGATCAGGAAAAATAATTCTTAAACACACTTATAGATATTTTGTTTAATAATGAAAGGAGTATAACTTTTATAATAAAGTGTGATTTACAAGTGTTGTTTTCTTCCTGAATTGAATTTTGTGCATAAATATTTGCTAACCACTGTGGCACAGTAAGTAGGATTTTCACATAAGGGCTTCTTTGAGTATTGAGCAACAATAATAAGATACACTTTTTTCTAGTGTTAAACATTTTTGTTGCAAGGATAGAGAGTGTTTAAGATCATAGCTTGCAAAAAGAAAAAAATAATTAAAAACAAATTAATCACAGGAATTTGAGGGTTTTATTCTGTGAGAAGTTAAGAATGTTGCTTGTTATTATCAATCCACATATTACTGTGAGTGTGGGTTGCATTAGCATAACTTTTTTTCTTTGTGGTTTCCAAAATCATTATTTTGAATGTCTAAATTCTTTACATTAATGATTAAAGCAAATAATTGCTCATTTTAGTTTCAAGGGAGTCATTTCTCATAAATAATCAGTGTTCTTCCTTCTAAAATTTCAGCTCATTTTATCTTGCTCTTCTTAGAGTGACAATGTTGCTGAATTCATCACTTTTCTCTATTGAACTCTAATTCTGAGAAACCACACAGACACGCACACATGGAGTTAATACCTTAGATGGGTGGATGAGGGCATAATAACATTCCTTCACCCAGGGTCCAGTTCTTGTGAGCAATGACATTCATAAACCTACAGCCCTTTCTAGGGTTGTGATGACATCCAATTGTTGCTAATCTCTCAATGATGCTTCTCCATCCATCCCTTAACCCTGCACACATTTTTTTGTTATTGTGTTTTCATCAATCTCTCTTCAGTCACTGCATTGAGTGAATTCTGAGTTTCCTTCTGGTGCCCTGAGTGATACAACCAACACTGACAATCTCTTACCTATAGAAAATTGTGTGAAATATGTAGACACATTTTATCTTAAATAATTTTTTTAATAATACTTTAGAATTTGCAATAATATATCTATTATAGAGGTGAGAAAACTTGCTTCCCATAGCTTGAGAGTATAGAAGCCTAAATCTTAAGCCAGTTTTACCTACCAGTAAAACTTTTCTCTAAATCAAACTTCTTATTAAGTAAAATTAACATATACAGATTTAGGAGAAAATAAACTGACTTTTGGTAAACATATAACTTAATTTACCTCCTCCTGAGCATGATAGGTGGGTTTGGACTTTAGTCCTTTACCCCAAGACTGCTTTGTAGATAAGTGTAATAATTTTTGCTCCCCACATGAGGAAAGTTCCCTCCATTCCACTTTAATCTTTCAGAGACTTTCAGTAGTTATGATCTTGTCACCGCTTTACTAGCTACATCAACAGAAACTGCTTTTTTTCATATCACAGTTTTCTCTGATAATTTTTCTATGATGCACATTCTTGGCTAATTTCTACCTCTCCATTTCTCCCTCTTTCTTTCTCTCTGTCCAGTATACAGTAGTATAAATCTCATCTAACTTAGATGGGAGCAAGACTCCCATCCCATTAGGATGGGAGATCATTCACTTATGACTGATGATAACATGTCATAAAGAATATTTAGGTTGATGTGCTGTGACCTTCCTTTGATTATTCAGAGCTGTTCCTTTAATAACTCCAGCAAGACTTGTCAAAACACACTGCAGATACAGCCGTCTAACTCCTGCACTATCTCCTGATCCTACATTAAGCAGAAATTCTTTATTTAAGTTAATTGTCCATAGAGTCCCTGAACACATTTGATCATAAAATCTATAGTCACTGACACAGAACAGAACTGCAGATGTTTTTTACCAGGAGGTGGGGATCACTGGGGGCCATCTCAAGGGCTGCCTACAACATTAGTCATTTCTTTTTTCTTTTTTTCTTTATTCTTACAATGAAAGAATAGATGGAAGGAAGAGAGGAAATAGGGGGAAATCTATCATTTATTGTGTTCATATTATGTCTAGGAATTTTAACATACATTAAACCCCTTGATGATTTAGAGTACAATGAGACTCAGAAAAAATTAATTTTCCCAAGGTCATTCAGCTGGTTGATGAAGGACTTATACTCAAAACATCTCAAAATCAGATGTTTTGGGTTAAAATCTCTATGCTATATAAGATGGATAACCAACAAGGACCTACTGTATAGCACAGAGAACTCTACTCAATATTCTGTGATAACCTACTTGAGAAAAGAATCTAAAAAAGAATTAATACATGCATATGTGTAACTAGATCACTTTGCTGTACATCTGAAACTAACACAATATTGTAAGTCAACTATAATCCAATAAAATTTTTAAAAAAGAATAAGAGCAAAAAACATAAAAAAATAAAACTCTAATGCATTTTTTTAATGTAAGAGATAAAAATTCTCAAGTGTCCACATTAATGAAGTCTGATTACTAAGATTAGCAGATCAAAACAGTGCAATTTTCTATAGAATATTATAGGCATGAATAACATAATTTTAAACTAATATTCCAGTACAAAAGTAAAGGAAATCATTGAAATCATTGTTTTTGATAGGCCATTTTTCTGACATATTTATCTCTAAGTAATAGCTAAAAATCTATATCAAAGTTTTTTGTTTTTTTTTTTAACATCTTTATTGGGGTACAATTGCTCCACAATGGTGTGTTAGTTTCTGCTCTACAACAAAGTGAATCAGCTATACACATACACATGTTCCCATATCTCTTCCCTCTTGCGTCTCCCTCCCTCCCACCCTCCCCATCCCACCTCTCCAGGCCGTCAAAAAGCACCGAGCCAACATCCCTGTGCCATGCGGCTGCTTCCCACTAGCTATCTACCTTACCACGTTTGTTAGTGTGTATATGTCCATGACTCTCTCTCGCCCTGTCATGGCTCACCCTTCCCCCTCCCCATAACCTCAAGTCCGTTCTCTAGGAGGTCTGCGTCTTTATTCCTGCCTTACCCCTAGGTTCTTCATGACATTTTTTTTTCTTAAATTCCATATATATGTGTTAGCATACGATATTTGTCTTTTTCTTTCTGACTTACTTCACTCTGTATGACAGACTCTAGGTCTATCCACCTCATTACAAATAGCTCAATTTCGTTTCTTTTTATGGCTGAGTAATATTCCATTGTATATATGTGCCACATCTTCTTTATCCATTCATCCGATGATGGGCACTTAGGTTGTTTCCATCTCCGGGCTATTGTAAATAGAGCTGCAATGAACATTTTGGTACATGACTCTTTTTGAATTTCGGTTTTCTCAGGGTATATGCCCAGTAGTGGGATTGCTGGGTCATATGGTAGTTCTATTTGTAGTTTTTTAAGGAACCTCCATACTGTTCTCCATAGTGGCTGAACCAATTCACATTCCCACCAGCAGTGCAAGAGTGTTCCCTTTTCTCCACACCCTCTCCAGCATTTATTGTTTCTAGATTTTTTGATGATGGCCATTCTGACTGGTGTGAGATGATATCTCATTGTAGTTTTGATTTGCATTTCTCTAATGATTAATGATGTTGAGCATTCTTTCATGTGTTTTTTGGCAGTCTGTATATCTTCTTTGGAGAAATGTCTATTTAGGTCTTCTGCCCATTTTTGGATTGGGTTGTTTGTTTTCTTGTTATTGAGCTGCATGAGCTGCTTGTAAATTTTGGAGATTAATCCTTTGTCGGTTGCTTCATTTGCAAATATTTTCTCCCATTCTGCGGGTTGTCTTTTTGTCTTGTTTATGGTTTCCTTTGCTGTGCAAAAGCTTTGAAGTTTCATTAGGTCTCATTTGTTTATTTTTGTTTTTATTTCCATTACTCTAGGAGGTGGATCAGAAAGGATCTTGCTGTGATTTATGTCATAGAGTGTTCTGCCTATGTTTTCCTCTAAGAGTTTGATAGTTTCTGGCCTTACATTTAGGTCTTTAATCCATTTTGAGCTTATTTTTGTGTATGGTGTTAGGGAGTGATCTAATCTCATACTTTTACATGTACCTGTCCAGTTTTCCCAGCACCACTTATTGAAGAGGCTGTCCTTTCTCCACTGTACATTCCTGCCACCTTTATCAAAGATAAGGTGTCCATATGTGCATGAGTTTATCTCTGGGCTTTCTATCCTGTTCCATTGATCTATCTTTCTGTTTTTGTGCCAGTACCATACCGTCTTGATAACTGTAGCTTTGTAGTATAGTCTGAAGTCAGGGAGCTTGATTCCTCCAGTTCCTTCTTTCGTTCTCAAGATTGCTTTGGTTATTCGGGGTCTTTTGTGTTTCCATACAAATTGCAAAATTTTTTGTTCTAGTTCTGTGAAAAATGACAGTGGTAGTTTGATAGGGATTGCATTGAATCTATAGATTGCTTTGGGTAGTAGATTCATTTTCGCAATGTTGATTCTTCCAATCCAAGAACATGGTATATCTCTCCATCAATTTGTATCATCTTTAATTTCTTTCATCAGTGTCTTATAATTTTCTGTATACAGGTCTTTTGTCTCCTTAGGTAAGTTTATTCCTAGATATTTTATTCTTTTTGTTGCAATGGTAAATTGGAGTGTTTTCTTGATTTCACTTTCAGATTTTTCATCATTAGTATATAGGAATGCCAGAGATTTCTGTGCATTAATTTTGTATCCTGCCACTTTACCAAATTCATTGATTAGCTCTAGTAGTTTTCTGGTAGCATCTTTAGGGTTCTCTATGTATAGGATCATGTCATCTGCAAACAGTGACAGCTTTACTTCTTCTTTTCCGATTTGGATTCCTTTTATTTCCTTTTCTTCTCTGATTGCTGTGGCTAAAACTTCCAAAACTATGTTGAATAAGAGTGGTGAGAGTGGGCAACCTTGTCTTGTTCCTGATTTTCGTGGAATTGCTTTCAGTTTTTCACCATTGAGGATGATGTTTGCTGTGGGCTTGTCATATATGGCCTTTATTTTGTTGAGGAAAGTTCCCTCTATGCCTACTTTCTGCAGGGTTTTTATCATAAATGGGTGTTGAATTTTGTCAAAAGCTTTCTCTGCATCTATTGAGATGATCATATGGTTTTTCTCCTTCAGTTTGTTAATGTGGTTTATCACATTGATAGATTTGCGTATATTGAAGAATCTTTGCATGCCTGGAATAAACCCCACTTGATCATGGTGTATGATCCTTTTAATGTGCTGTTGGATTCTGTTTGCTAGTATTTTGTTGAGGATTTTTGCATCTATGTTCATCAGTGATATTGGCCTGTAGTTTTCTTTCTTTGTGACATTCTTGTCTGGTTTTGGTATCAAGGTGATGGTGGCCTCATAGAAGGAGTTTGGGAGTGTTCCTCCCTCTGCTATATTTTGGAAGAGTTTGAGAAGGATAGGTGATAGCTCTTCTCTAAATGTTTGATAGAATTCGCCTGTGAAGCCATCTGGTCCTGGGCTTTTCTTTGTTGGAAGATTTTTAATCACAGTTTCAATTTCAGTGCTTGTGATTGGTCTGTTCATATTTTCTATTTCTTCCTGATTCAGTCTTGGCAGGTTGTGCATTTCTAAGAATTTGTCCATTTCTTCCAGATTGTCCATTTTATTGGCATAGAGTTGCTTGTAGTAATCTCTCATGATCTCTTTTATTTCTGCAGTGTCAGTTGTTACCTCTCCTTTTTCATTTCTAATTCTATTGATTTCAGTCTTCTCCCTTTTTTTCTTGATGAGTCTGGCTAGTGGTTTATCTATTTTGTTTATCTTCTGAAAGAACCAGCTTTTAGTTTTATTGATCTTTGTTATTGTTTCCTTCATTTCTTTTTCATTTATTTCTGATCTGATTTTTATGATTTCTTTCCTTCTGCTAGCTTTGGGGTTTTTTTGTTCTTCTTTCTCTAATTGCTTGAGGTGCAAGGTTAGGTTGTTTATTCGAGATGTTTCCTGATCTTAAGGTGGGCTTGTATTGCTATAAACTTCCCCCTTAGAACTGCTTTTGCTGCATCCCATAGGTTTTGGGTCGTTGTGTCTCCATTGTAATTTGTTTCTAGGTATTTTTTTTATTTCCTCTTTGATTTCTTCAATGATCACTTCATTATTAAGTAGTGTATTGTTTAGCCTCCATGTGTTTGTATTTTTTACAGATCTTTTCCTGTAATTGATATCTAGTCTCATGGCATTGTGGTCAGAAAAGATACTTGATACAATTTCAATTTTCTTAAATTTACCAAGGCTTGATTTGTGACCCAAGATATGATCTATCCTGGAGAATGTTCCATGAGCATTTGAGAAAAATGTGTATTCTGTTGTTTTTGGATGGAGTGTCCTATAAATATCAATTAAGTCCATCTTGTTTAATGTATCATTTAAAGCTTGTGTTTCCTTATTGATAATCATTTTGGATGATCTGTCCATGGGTGAAAGTGGGGTGTTAAAGTCCCCTACTATGAATGTGGTACTGTCGATTTCCCCTTTTATGGCTGTTAGTATTTGCCTTATGTATTGAGGTGCTCCTATGTTGGGTGCATAAATATTTACAATTGTTATATCTTCTTCTTGGATCGATCCCTTGATCATTATGTAGTGTCCTTCTTTGTCTCTTCTAATAGTCCTTATTTTAAAGTCTATTTTGTCTGATATGAGAATTGCTACTCCAGCTTTCTTTTGGTTTCCATTTGCATGGAATATCTTTTTCCATCCCCTTACTTTCAGTCTGTATGTGTCTCTAGGTCTGAAGTGGGTCTCTTGTAGACAGCATATATAAGGGTCTTGTTTTTGTATCCATTCAGCTAATCTGTGTCTTTTGGTGGGAGCATTTAGTCCATTTACATTTAAGGTAATTATCGATATGTATGTTCCTATTCCCATTTTCTAAATTGTTTTGGGTTCGTTACTATAGGTCTTTTCCTTCTCTTGTGTTTCTTGCCTAGAGAAGATCCTTTAGCATTTGTTGTAAAGCTGGTTTGGTGGTGCTGAACTCTCTCAGCTTTTGCTTGTCTGTAAAGGTTTTAATTTCTCCATCAAATCTGAATGAGATCCTTGCTGGGTAGAGTAGTCTTGGTTGCAGGTTTTTCTCCTTCATCACTTTCAGTATGTCCTGCCACTCCCTTCTGGCTTGTAGGGTTTCTGCTGAGAGATCAGCTGTTAACCTTATGGGGATTCCCTTATGTGTTATTTGTTGTTTTTTCCTTGCTGCTTTTAATATGCTTTCTTTGTATTTAATTTTTGACAGTTTGATTAATATGTGTCTTGGCGTATTTCTCCTTGGATTTATCCTGTATGGGACTCTCTGTGCTTCCTGGACTTGATTAACTATTTCCTTTCCCATATTAGGGAGGTTTTCAACTATAATCTCTTCAAATATTTTCTCAGTCCCTTTCTTTTTCTCTTCTTCTTCTGGATCCCCTATAATTCGAATGTTGGTGCGTTTAATGTTGTCCCAGAGGTCTCTGAGACTGTCCTCAGTTCTTTTCATTCTTTTTTCTTTATTCTGCTCTGCAGTAGTTATTTCCACTCTTTTATCTTCCAGGTCACTTATCCGTTCTTCTGCCTCAGTTATTCTGCTATTGATCCCATCTAGAGTACTTTTAATTTCATTTATTGTGTTGTTCATCGTTGCTTGTTTCATCTTTAGTTCTTCTAGGTCCTTGTTAACTGATTCTTGCATTTTGTCCATTCTATCTCCAAGATTTCGGATCAACCTTACTATCATTATTCTGAATTCTTTTTCAGGTAGACTGCCTATTTCCTCTTCATTTGTTAGGTCTGGTGCATTTTTATCTTGCTCCTTTATCTGCTGTGTGTTTTTCTGTCTTCTCATTTTGCTTATCTTACTGTGTTTGGGGTCTCCTTTTTGCAGGCTGCAGGTTCGTAGTTCCTCCTGTTTTTGATGTCTGTCTCCAGTGGCTAAGGTTGGTTCAGTGGGTTGTGTAGGCTTCCTGGTGGAGGGGACTAGTGCCTGTGTTGTGGTGGATGAGGCTGGATCTTGTCTCTCTAGTGGGCAGGTTCACGTCTGGTGGTGTGTTTTGGGGTGTCTGTTGTCTTATTATGATTTTAGGCAGCCTCTCTGCTAATGGATGGGGTTGTGTTCCTGTTTTGCTAGTTGTTTGGCATAGGTTTTCCAGCACTGTGGCTTGCTGGTCGTTGAGTGAAGCTGGGTGCTGGTGTTAAGATGGAGGTCTCTGGGAGATTTTCACCGTTTGATATTATGTGGAGCTGGGAGGTCTCTTGTTGACCAGTGTCCTGAAGTTGGCTCTCCTACCTCAGAGGCAGTGCCCTGCCTCCTGGCTGGAGCACCAAGAGCTTTTCATCCACACGGCTCAGGATAAAAGGGAGAAAAATTAGAGAGAATTAGTAGAAGTATGAGGCAAGAAAGAAGGAAAGGAGGGTAGGAAGGAAGGAAGAAAGAAAGCAGCAAAGAAGGAAAGAAGGCAAGAAGGAAAGAAAGGAGGGAGGGAGGGAGGAAGGAAGGAAGGAGGGAAAGAAGGAAAAAAGACAGAAAGAGAGAAGATACAGTAAAATAAAATAAAGTATAATAAAGTTATTGAATTAAAAAATTCTTATTTAGAAAAAAAAAGGGACGGATAGAACGTTAGGACACATGTTGGAAGCAAAGCTATACAGACAAAATCTTACACAGAGGCATACACATACACCCTCACTAAAAGAGGTAAATGGGGAAAAATCATAAATCTTGCTGTCAGAGACCACCTCCTCAATTTGGGATGATTCGTTGTCTAAAGGAGGGAAGGAAGGAAGGAAAGAAAGAAAGAAAGAACGAAGGTAAGGTATAATAACGTTATTAAAATTAATTATTAAGAAAAAAAATTAAAAAAAAAAAACATGGACGGATAGAACCCTAGGACAAATGGTGGAAGCAAGACTATACAGACAAGATCTCACACAGAAGCATACACATACACATTCACAAAAATAGGAAAAGGGGAAAAATCATAGATCTTGCTCCTAAAGTCCACTTCCTTAATTTGGGATGATTGGTTGTCTATTCAGGTATTCCACAGATGCAGGGTATATCAAGTTGATTGTGGAGCTTTAATCCACTGCTTCTGAGGCTGCTGGGAGAGATTTCCCTTTCTCTTCTTTGTTCTCACAGCTCCCAGGGCTCAGCTTTGGATTTGGCCCTGCCACTGCATGTAGGTTGCTGGAGGGCGTCTGTTTTTTGCTCAGACAGGATGGGGTTAAAAGAGCCGCTGCTTCGGGGGCTCTGGCGCACTCAGGCCGGCGGGGAGGGAGGGGCACGGAGTGCGGGGCGGGCCTGCGGTGGCAAAGGCCAGCGTGACTTTGCACCAGCCTGAGGCGCGCTGTGCGTTCTCCCGGGGAAGTTGTCCCTGGATCCCGGGAACCTGGCAGTGGCGGGCTGCACAGGCTCCGCGGAAGAGGGGTGTGGAGAGTGACCTGTGCTCGCACACAGGCCCCTTGGTGGCGGCAGCAGCAGCCTTAACGTCTCCCGCCCGCCTCTGGGGTCCGCACTTTTAGCCGCGGTTTGGGCCCGTCTCTGGATTCCGCGCTTTCAGCCGCGGCTCGCGCCCATCTCTGGATTCCGCGCTTTCAGCCGCGGCTCGCGCCCGTCTCTAGGGTCTGCGCTTTCAGCCGCGGCTCGCGCCCGTCTCTGGGGTTCGCGCTTTTAGCTGCGGCTCGCGCCCGTCTCTGGAGTTCCTTTAAGCAGCGTTCTTAAACCCCTCTCCTCACGCCCCAGGAAACAAAGAGGGAAAGAAAAGTCTCCTGCCTCTTCCGCAGGTGCAGACCTTTCCCCGGACTCCCTCCCGGCTAGCTGTGGTGCACTAACCCCTTCAGGCTATGTTCAAGCCGCCAACCCCAGTCCTCTCCCTGCGCTCCGTCCGAAACCGAAACCCGAGCCTCAGAGCCTCAGCTCGCAGCCCTGCCCGCCCCGGCGGGTGAGCAGACAAGCCTCTCGGGCTGGTGAGTGCCCATCGGCACCGATCCTCTGTGCGGGAATCTTCCCGCTTTGCCCTCCGCACCCATTGCTGTGCACTCCTCCACGGCTTCGAAGCTCCCCCCTCCACCTCCCGCAATTTCCGCCCGCGAAGTGGCTTCCTAGTGTGTGGAAACTTTCCCTCCTTCACAGCTCCCTCCCACTGGTGCAGGTGCCGTCCCTATTCTTTTGTCTCTGTTTTTTCTTTTTTTTTTTTGCCCTACCCAGGTACATGGGGAGTTTCTTGCCTTTTGGGAGGTCTGAGGTCTTCTGCCAGCCTTCAGTAGGTGTTCTGTAGGAGTTGTTCCACGTGTAGATGTATTTCTGGTGTATCCAAGGGGAGGAAGGTGATCTCCGCGTCTTACTCTTCCACCATATTCCGCCTTCCTAGAGTACTTTTAATTTCATTTATTGTGTTGTTCATCGTTGCTTGTTTCATCTTTATTTCTTCTAGGTCCTTGTTAACTGTTTCTTGCATTTTGTCCATTCTATTTCCAAGATTTTGGATCATCCTTACTATCATTATTCTGAATGCTTTTTCAGGTAGACTGCCTATTTCCTCTTCATTTGTTAGGTCTGGTGCATTTTTATCTTGCTCCTTTATCTGCTGTGTGTTTTTCTGTCTTCTCATTTTGCTTATCTTACTGTGTTTGGGGTCTCCTTTTTGCAGGCTGCAGGTTTGTAGTTCCCACTGTTTTTGATGTCTGTCTCCAGTGGTTAAGGTTGGTTCAGTGGGTTGTGTAGGCTTCCTGGTGGAGGGGACTAGTGCCTGTGTCGTGGTGGATGAGGCTGGATCTTGTCTCTCTAGTGGGCAGGTTCACGTCTGGTGGTGTGTTTTGGGGTGACTGTGGCCTTATTATGATTTTAGGCAGCCTCTCTGCTAATGGGTGGGGTTGTGTTCCTGTTTTGCTAGTTGTTTGGCATAGGTTGTCCAGCACTGTAGCTTGCTGGTCATTGAGTGAAGCTGGGTGCTGGTATTACGATGGAGGTCTCTGGGAGATTTTCGCCATTTGATATTATGTGGAGCTGGGAGGTCTCTTGTTGACCAGTGTCCTGAAGTTGGCTCTCCTACCTCAGAGGCAGAGCCCTGACTCCTGGCTGGAGCACCAAGAGCCTTTCATCCACACGGCTCAGAATAAAAGGGAGAAAAATTAGAGAGAATTAGTAGAAGTATGAGGAAAGAATGAAGGAAAGGAGGGAAGGAAGGAAGGAAGGAAGGAAGAAAGAAAGAAAGAAGGAAAGAAGGCAAGAAGGAAAGAAAGGAGGGAGGGAGGAAGGAAGGAAGCAGGGAAAGAAGGAAAAAAGAAGATACAGTAAAAATAAAATAAAGTATAATAAAGTTATTGAATTAAAAAATACTTATTTAGAAAAAAAAAGGGACGGATAGAACCTTAGGACAAATGTTGGAAGCAAAGCTATACAGACAAAATCTTACACAGAAGCATACACATACACCCTCACAAAAAGAGGTAAAGGGGGAAAAATCATAAATCTTGCTCTCAGAGACCACCTCCTCAATTTAGGGTGATTTGTTGTCTAAAGGAGGGAAGGAAGGAAGGAAAGAAAGAAAGAAAGAAAGAATGATGGTAAAGTACAATAAAGTTATTAAAATTAAAATTAATTATTAAGAAAAAAATTAAAAAAAAAAACATGGGCGGATAGAACCCTAGGACAAATGGTGGAAGAAAGACTGTACAGACAAGATCTCACACAGAAACATACACATACACATTCACAAAAAGAGGAAAAGCGAAAAAAATCATAGATCTTGCTCCTAAAGTCCACCTCCTTAATTTGGGTTGATTGGTTGTCTATTCAGGTATTCCACAGATGCAGGGTATATCAAGTTGATTCTGAAGCTTTAATCCGCTGCTTCTGAGGCTGCTGGGAGAGAATTCCCTTTGTCTTCTTTGTTCTCACAGCTCACAGGGGCTCAGCTTTGGATTTGGCCCTGCCACTGTGTGTAGGTCGCTGGAGGGCATCTGTTTTTTGCTCAGACAGGATGGGGTTAAAGGAGCCGCTGATTCGGGGGCTCTGGTGCACTCAGGCCGGGGGGGAGGGAGAGGCACTGCGTGCGGGGTGGGCCTATGGTGGCAGAGGCCGGAGTGACGTTGCACCAGCCTGAGGCCCGCCGTGCATTCTCCTGGGGAAGTTGTCCCTGGATCCCGGGAACCTGGCAGTGGCGGGCTGCACAGGTTCCGCGGAAGAGGGGTGTGGAGAGTGACCTGTGCTCGCACACAGGCCCCTTGGTGGCGGCAGCAGCAGCCAGCGTCTCCCGCCCGTCTCTGGGGTCCGTGCTTTTAGCCGCGGCTCACGCCCGTCTCTGCAGCTCCTTTAAGCAGCGCTCTTAAACCCCTCTCCTCACGCACCAGGAAGCAAAGAGGGAAGAAAAAGTCTCTTGCCTCTTCCGCAGGTGCAGACTTTTCCCCGGACTCCCTCCCGGCTAGCCGTGGTTCACTAAACCCTTCAGGCTATGTTCAAGCTGCCAACCCCAGTCCTCTCCCTGCGCTCAGACCAAAACTGAAACCCAATTTTCTTAAATATACCAAGGTTTGATTTGTGACCCAAGATATGATCTATGCTGGATAATGTTCCATGAGCACTTGAGAAGAAAGTGTATTCTGTTGTTTTTGGATGGAATGTCCTATAACTATCAATTAAGTTCATCTTGTTTAATGTGTCATTTAAAGCTTGGGTTTCCTTATTTATTTTTACTTTGGATGATCTGTCCATTGGTGAAAGTGGGATGTTAAAGTCCCCTACTATGATTGTGTTACTGTCGATTTCCTCTTTTATGGTTGTTAGCATTTTCCATATGTATTGAGGTGCTCCTAGGTTGGTTGCATAAATATTTACAATTGATATATCTTCTTCTTGGATTGATCCCTTTATCATTATGTAGTTTCTTTCTTTGTCTCTTGTAATAGTCTTTATTTTATAGTCTATTTTGTCTGTTATGAAAATTGCTACTCCAGCTTTCTTTTGATTTCCATTTGCATGGAATATCTTTTTCCATCCCCTCACTTTCAGTCTGTATGTGTCCCTAGGTCTGAAGTGGGTCTCTTGTAGACAGCATAGAGATGTGTCTTGTTTTTTTTTTATCCATTCAGCCAGTCTGTCTTTTGTTTGGATTATTCAATCTATTTACATTTAAGGTAGTTATTGATATATATGTTCCTATTACCATTTTCTTAATTGTTTTGGGGTGTTTTTGTAGGTGTTCTCCTTCTCTTGTGTTTCCTGCCTAGAGAAATTCTTTTAACATTTGTTCTAAAGCTGGGTTGGTAGTGCTGAATTCTGTTAGCTTTTGCTTGTCTGTAAAGGTTTTGATTTCTCTGTCGAATCTGAAAGAGATCCTTGCTGGGTAGAATAATCTTGGTTGTAGGTTTATTCCTTTCATCACTTTAAATATGTCCTGCCAGTCTCTTCTGGCTTGCAGAGTTTCTGCTTGAAGATCAGCTGTTAACCTTAGAGGGATTCATTGTATGATTTTTGTCATTTTTCCTTTGCTGCTTTTAATATTTTTTCTTTGTATTTAATTTTTGATAGTGTCATTAATATGTGTCTTGCCATGTTCTCCTTGGATTTATCCTGTATGGGACTCTGTGCTTCCTGGACTTGATTGACTATTTCCTTTCCCATATTAGGGTAATTTTCAACTATAATCTCTTCAAGTATTTTCTCACTCCCTTTTTTTTCTCTTCTTCTTCTGAGACCTTTATAATTCGAATGTTGGTGTATTTAATGTTGTTCCAGAGGTCTCTGAGCATGTTCTCAATTCTTCTCATTCTTTTTTCTTTATTCTGCTCTGCAGTAGTTATTTCCACTATGTTATCTTCCAGATCACTTATCTGTTCTTCTTCCTCAGTTATTCTGCTATTGATACCTTCTAGAGAATTTTTAATTTCATTTATTGTGTTGTTCATCATTGTTTGTTTCTCTTTAGTTCTTCCAGGTCCTTCTTAAACGTTTCTAGTATTTTCCCCTTTTTATTTCCAAGATTTTGTATCATCTTTACTACCATTACTCTGAATTCTTTTTCAGGTAGACTGCCTATTTCCTCTTCATTTGTTAGGTCTGATGGGTTTTTGTCTTGCTCCTTCATCTGCTGTGTGTTTCTCTGTCTTCTCATTTTGTTTAACTTACTGTGTTTGGGGTCTCCTTTTCACAGGCTGCAGGTTCGTAATTCCCATTGTTTTTGGTGTCTGCCCCCAGTTGCTAAGGTTTTTTCAGTGTGTTGTGTAATCTTTCTGGTGGAGGGGACTCGTGCCTGTGTTCTGGTGAATGATTCTGGATCTTGTCTTTCTGATGGAGAGGACCACATCAGGTGGTGTGTTTTGGGGTGTCTGTGACCTTATTATGATTTTAGGCAGCCTTTCTGCTAATGGGAGGGTTGTGTTCCTGTCTTGTTAGCTGTTTGTCATAGGGTGTCCAACACTGTAGCTTGCTGGTCGTTGAATGGAGCTGGGTCTTAGCAATGAGATAATCTTTGGGCAAGGTTTTGCTCTTTGATATTACATGGATCTGGGAGGACTCTGGTGGACCGATGTCCTGAACTTCATTTTCCTTTTCAGAGGCACAGACCTGACATGCAGCCAGAGCACCAAGACCCTGGCAGCCACATGGCTGAGAAGAAAATGGTGAAAAAAGGAATGAAAGAAAGAAACAATAAAACAAAATTATTAAAATAAAATTATATTAAAAATTAAGAAAATTTAAAAAGTAATTTAAGAAAAAGAAGAGAGAAAGAAGAAAGCAACCAAACCAAAGAACAAATCCATCCATGATAGTAAGCACTGAAAACTATACTAAAAAAAAAAAAAAAAAGATGGACAGAGAGAACCCTAGGACAAATAGTAAAACAAATGTATACAGACAAAATCACACAAAGAGGCATACAGATACACACTCACAAAAAGAGAAAAAGGAAAAAATATATATCTATATATTAGAAAAAAAGAGAGCAACCAAATCAATAAACAAATTTAGCAATGATAATAAACTCTAAATACTAAACTAAGATAAACATACAAGCAGAAACAAATTAGATGCAGAAAGATAACCCTAATTCTACAGTTGCTCCCAAAGTCCACTTCAATTTTGGGATGATTCATTTTCTATTCAGGTATTCCGGAGATGCAAGTTACATCAAGTTGTTTGTGGAGATTTAATCCATTGCTCATGAGGCTTCTGGGAGAAATTGCCTTTCTTCTTTGTTCACACAGCTTTGATTCAAGTTTTGAGTTCAGGTTTTGATTTGGGGTTCAGGTTTTGATTTGGCCCTGCCTCTGCTTGTAGGTCACTGTAGGGTGACTGTTCCCCACCCAGACAGGACAGGGTTAAAGCAGCAGCTGATTAGGGGGCTCTGTCTCACTGAGGCCTGGGAGAGTGAGGGTTATGTAATTCAGGACAAGCCTGCGGTGGCAGAGTCCAGCATGATGCTGCAACAGCCTGAGGTGCTCCATGTGTTCTCCTGGGAAGTTGTCCCTGGATCATGGGGCCCTGGCAGTAGCAGGCTCCACAGGCTCCCAGGAGGTGAGGTGTGGATAGTGACCTGTGCTTGCACACAGGCTTCTTGGTGGCTGTGGCAGGAGACTTAGCGTTTCATGCCCGTCTCTGGTGTCCACACTGGTAGCCGCATGTCTCTGGAGCTTGTTTAGGTGGTGTTCTGAATCCCCTTTCCTCACGCACCCTGAAACAATGGTCTCTTGCCTCTTAGGCAATTCCAGACTTTTTCTCAGACTCCCTCCTGGCTAGCTGTAGCACAGTAGCCCTACAGAATGTGTTCATGCAGCCACCCACAGTCCTCTCCCTGTGGTCTGACCTCCAAAGTCCGAGCCTCAATTCTCAGCCACCATTCGCCCTGGTGGGTGAGGAGACAAGCCTCTCAGGCTAGTGAATGCTGGTTGGCACTAATCCTTTGTGCAGGAATCTTTCCACTTTGCCCTCTGTGCCCCTGTTGCTGTGTCCTCCTCTGTGGCTCTGAAGCTTCGCCCCTGCCCACCACCCATCTCTGCCAGTGAAGGGGCTTCCTAGTGTGTGGAAAATTTTCCTCCTTCAGAGTTCCTTCCCAGAGGTGCAGGTCCTGTCCTTATTCTTTTGTCTCTGTTTTTTCTTTTTTTCTTTTCCCCTATCCAGGTACATAAGGCGTTTCTTTCCTTTTGGGAAGTCTGAGATCTTCTGCCAGTGTTCAGTAGGTGTTCCATAGGAGTTGTTCCACATGTAGATGTAATTTTGTTGTATTTGTGGGGAGGAAGGTGATCTCAATGTCTTACTCCTCTGCCATCTTGAAGTTCTCCTACCCAACATTTTTAATGCCTAAAGAGTGATCTCTTGTTTTTTCTCCTAACTTGAACTTAAGTTTCTTCATTCTGAACTTTAAGTCCAAGTAAGGTAATTATTCTTCTTGATAGAAAAGTCAGAAACAGACTGGGAGCTAAAAATTGTGTGGTCTTACTTACTTTTAACACCACACCATCTGTTTCAAGCAGCCCAACTATGTCTGTCTTATTTTTTGTTTTGTTTTGTATTTTAGCATAACTTTTAAGAATAAAAAGCCAAGTTTAGTTTTGTTTATAATTTTTGCAACTTATTTGGGGCTCCATTTAGCTATATTTATACTCATCAAATGTATATTCTTCCTTTCATCAGTTTCATTCATTTTTGTAATGACGTTCCTAATCAACATATTCTGATACTTAAAAAAATTGCTAATACTGCAGCACGTATAATATAAATTCAAAGTACTCTTACTTGGCCCACTCCTAACATTTCCTCAAAGGTAACCAAGGTTGACATTTTATTGCCTGTTCATTTTGACATTTCTCTTTGTACATTTTATGAATTATACATACATACACATATATAAAATATATATGTATTCATATATACACACATATTAATATATACATGATTGAGTAAAATATATAGACCTGTACATGAAATATGCACTTTACAGATAAATATAGACAGTGTACAAATGTCTATATATTTTATGCATGCCTGTATATATATTTTTTTTCAGCAACCTGGCTCTAATACTTTTCAGTATATCATAAACTTTTTTTTCCATTTTTGTTAAGATTTTTCTCATTTTTTAAAGCTGTATCTCTATAATCATTGTACCATAATTTACTTAAACATGTTCTAATCAAATTGTTATCAGTTTTTAATTGTGCCTTTTAAAATAACAACTGTTAGATATTCTTGTGCATAAGGAAGTTGTGTCGTCAAGAAGTCCAAGAGATGAGGAAAGAATGGAGAGAACCTCCACAAGCACTCCAGCTCACACTGAAGACCAAACAATGGCCACTACCACTTGGAGATGAGAAGGAAAACCAAGAGAGATCTCCAGAGGCACAGACACCAAGGACCTGCTAACATCTTAGGGCAAAAAAAGAGAACTGAGAGAAACTCCACAAGTACTTAGAACCTTACACTGAGCACCAGTCAGCAGCCATCTGTTGCTGACAATTGAGGAGGAAACTGAAGGAGACTCCCATGAGGCACTAATGAATGGGGTAGGCTGATGGCTGAGATCAGGACAGGATAACAGATATAAACTATCCTGGTGATCAAAGTCTAAGCCCTGCTAAAGAATTGATTCTGATTCTACCTTCAATAATATGGAACTTCTGGTGACTCTACCATAAGCATCAATATCCCAAGCCTTGTTCAGTCACAGACTAGATTGAAATAATTCCCTTATTCATTGCCTAACAGAAGAAGAGGTGTATTCTTTTGGGAAGTAAATATGATTTACCTTAGCCTTTATTGCTCTTTTATACACAATAGCTGACATTGGATCAAAGATTATGAGATATAAGAAAATGTGACACATTATCAAGAGAGGAAATAGACAATAAAACCAGATCCAGATGTGATCTCGATATTTCAATTATCAGACAAATACACTGTAATAGCTATGATCTAGAAATTCTACTGATATTTATCCAAGGGAACTAAAAGTATACGTGCATGAAAGGAAAAAGAATTACATGTGGATGTTTATAAATACCCAAACCTACAAATTATCATATATCCATGCAATAGAATATTACTCAGCAATAAAATAGAAAGAACTACTGATACATGTAATATCATATCCTCGACAAAAGGAGCCATACATAAAAAAAAAAAAACAACTGTGTGATTCCATTTACATGAAATTCTAAAATTTTCAAAAAAATCTACAGTGACAGGAAGTAGATCAGTGATTGCTTGGAGATTGGGATTGGGAAAATGAATGACTATAGAAGAGCATGAAGACCCTTTCTGGGGTAATGTAGTTTATATTTTGATTATAATACTAGTTCCATGAGTATATGTATTTGTCAAAATACATAGAATTGTACAAATAAAATACACTTATTGTACATTAAATATATTAAATATATAAATTAAAAATACTTTTTGTAAAATAAATAGGCCAGGCATATACATGGAGAGAATATTATCAACACATACAGCAGGCAAAGATTATGTGTCCAGCACATATAAATAACTCTTCCAAATTAAAATGACAGAAAAACAAAAAAGTATACAAAATATTTGGATAGCCACTTCAAAAAATAAGGTATGCAAATAGCTAATACACTAGTGAAAAAAGTAATGAAAAATGAATAATTATTACTCATCAGGGAAATGAAAATTAAAACAGGGAGATACCACTATATGTTTATTAAAATAGACAAGAAAAATGTCATCACCAATCAAGGAGAGAGTGTCAACACCAAATGTTGGAGAAGTTGTAGAACAACCAGAACTCTTATACACTACTAATACGATTGTAAAATGGTACAACTAGTTTGAAAAACTGTTCAGCAGTTTCTTAAAAGTTATACATGGATCTTCCCCTGACCCAGGTATTCCATTCTTTGATATTGTTCCAAGAGAGAAAAAACACGTTTGTAAAAACCTATAAACAATTGTTCATAGCAGCTTTATTTATGAGCACCCAAATCTGAAAGTAACCTAGGAGTCCATCAACAAGAGAAAGTTAAACACACAATAGTCAGTAATATGAAGGAAAATAAATAATTTATACACATATAGAAAAGGTGAATCTCAAAAACATCTTGCTAAGTGAAGAATCTAGGAACAAAATAATAGTGCCTCCATTCATATAAAGTTTAAAATAGGCAAAACAAACCCTTGGTGTTGGAAATCAGATCAGTGGTTGCTTAGAAAATGGGAGAATAGTGCTGATTGTCAGAAGGTATAAAGAATAATGGAAATATTATATTCTTGATTGTGGTATGGGATAGATTTTTTTTATGTGTTTGTGAAGCTGATTTAATTATACACTTAATATCTCTGTCTTTTGTATTTTTTTATGAGATGGTCATTTGGGTGCAGCCACAAGATGATATAGAAGTGAGGCTCAGGAATAAAGGACACTTAATTTACCCACAAGTACTAGACATGAGAGGTATGAAACACTTCCTGGGGCCAAGAGGAAAGACACCAGAGTGGTCAGGAGGCAGAAGACAAGACCAAGGTGATGGTTTAGGCCATGGCCCTTATTGGGGTTTTTGTGGGAAAGGCATGGCAGGGCAGGGTGACCCATTTAGAATTAGTTAGTATGGGACTATAGAGATGGCCCCTAGTTGCCTGACACCTGTCTCTTGGATGGCTAATGCAGAGGAATATTGTCTCATGTGGTGTACAGGCCAGCTAGAGGAGGTTTGTCCTTTATTGATTGATTTCTGTATCAAAGACAGGTCCCTGGCTGGGACATTTGCTGGCTCTAAGAATTGGCTAATCCCCAGAGGGTCAGTCTTTCTCCACCCAGAAATGCTTTTAAGATATAAAAACATCACAATATACTATGCTATATGTACTATATACATATACATATATATATATATATATATATATATATACACACACACAAAATGCATTTTTTATATGTAAATTATATTTTGTTTTTAAAATACTTGGGGTCTTATATAAATTTTGGGGCAGTATTTCCAGGTGTTAAACTGTCTCTGAAAAGTGAATGATTAGCTTATGTTTTGCACTTCATCTGTCTAAAATGTGCATGTGTATGTTTCTGTGTGTGCTTTTATGTGTGTGTATGTGATTGTTGCCTTCTATATAGTAATATTGGCAAGCCCATGGGAAATGAAAAAAAAACATTTTCCATCATAATATATTTTGTCAAGACATGATTCCCAAAATTGAATTTTATTATTCTTTACAATTCATATAACCAAATTCTATAGTTAAATTATCATTTAGGTTTTAATGTCACAGACTTCTCATTTGATATGACTTGATACAGACTACTGATTACTTATTACAGATCATGTCCAAATACTGATACATTCTCTCACATATTCATAGATACCATAGCATGAACAGGAATAGAAAGCCCTAATTCTCTTTTATTAAGCAAATACTTTTTTAAATAACTAAAATTCATTTTGTATATGCCTAGAAAAAATCCTGGGTGATATAAAAGTGATTTTTTTCTTACCTGAGTGTTCTGATTTTTTTATAAACATGCCGAACTTTTGTAATTAGAAAATCTACAATAAATGTTATTTTAAAAATCTATCTAAAAAGTATGTATTCTTTCAAATTGTTCAATAGGAGCAGAATCGGTCAAGGCACGGGGAAATTTTGTATGAGCAGGAGAAGCTACTCCAGGGTGACCTCTTGACTACAGGAGAAACAATCACTGACCAGCATAGGTTCCAAACAGTACTCCCCCCACCTTATGATTCACAAATTGGGAAGAAAGAACACTGGAACAGCCCATATGGAAAGGTTTTGTTCCAAAGAACAGTTTCTGCGCTGTTATACTCATTGCTTCAGAGACCTAAAAAAATCTCCAAGCCTATGGTTTACCTTGGACCCCATGCCTGGCATAATATAACAATTACCATGTAAAGGCACAATTTTTTAGTCTAAATATGATGAACTGGATTGGATATTATGAAATTATTAGAAATCATTTTGCCTAGACTAGATGAAAGGCTAAATTTTATAGTTAAATACAATTTTGAGGAGAAAAAGTAAGTTTAGCAGGCCCATCAGCCTTTTTCCCTTAATCTTTTCCCTGTAGATTTTCCCACTCCATGAGAAGAGGGGTCTGGGAAAGAGGAATCTAAGTAAGAAGGGGAATCTTATCAAAGGAGCAAAAAGTAAATGGAGTTTTTAAAAATCTATTCTGGCCCTCTTTTTGGCCTGAGGGTATCAGTGTAAAACATGGCTGAAAACTACTGCCACAGGCAACTAGTTTGCAATTCAACAGACATCATTATTACCTTATATGCTGCTTTAAACTCTTCTTCAAATGATCAGAATAAATATTATATGTTGAGAACTAAGTTTTTAAGTGTGAAGGGAGAGAAAACTAATATTTATTGGGCTCTTCTATATCCTAGAAACTATACTAAGTGATTTGGACTCATTATATTATTTACTACTAACACTCCACTCTGGAGAAAAATTGATATGTTTCCTTCCTCACCCTGTCAGACTAAGATAGCTTTTTGGTAATGAGTGTGAAAATCATGGAGATATGTGTTGGACTACTGGACAAGTTTATTGACACTTCATGGTAGCATTTTAATTTGCCCAAAGTGTTAAGTCATGGACATATGATAGATATCAATGAGAAATTCTACATGTCCTGAGTAGACATCCCAGGAGTACAAACTATCGAGAAATTAGAAATTAGCAAAGTATTTAGTTGTTTTTGAGATAACTATTTACCACCAGGTAAATCTCCTTGCCCTGATAACTGTCTTAGTGGCAGAGGTTAAAATGTTCTTACTTTCTTGAGCAGGAGCAGCAGTGGGAAGGGATAATCTCCACTTCACCAAGTACCAATGTCACGCAACCATCTCTACTGCTTCTGAATGAAGGTCACTAGTATATTATTATCTTCTCCAAACTTCTACTCTTTGAAACCATAAATTTCAAATCAGAATTTCACAGAGGCTAGAATTCCTATTTTAAAAGTAAAGGAGGAATATAAAGCTTAACTAATTCATTGCCTATTTCTTTGCCTTTTCAAATTTTTTTTAAGATGCATATATTACTTTTACAGTTAGGAAAACATTAACACTTTCAGGTTACTAAGCTATTGTCTCATAATAGGATAGAAACATAAATAAACAGAGTTAGTTTATTGATATGTTTCATGCTAGTGATTTGACTATATTGATTCAGAAGTAGCTAAGGTTTATGAACTTTCCAAAACACAAAAGTGGTAAAATACCACATTAAAATTAGCTGTTAATAAGTTTTATAGAAGTATCATGTATTTTCATCAATACATATTTCACATATATTGTTTTTCTTACAAAATTATAGAAGCAAAGTAGAAAACATATGAAAACCTAGCCCTCTATTTGACTGTATAGTTCTAAATGCCAGGTCTTCAGGACTCAAGATATAAATGTTTGTATGAAGTAACATCTGAAAATGTGTAATAATAAAATTCTGATTAAAGTTTCTTCTATAGCATATGCATTTTCTCCTGGCCAAAAATCAAAACATCACATTTTACTACCAAATATACTTGGCATTAAGCCACACACAGTTGTTCCCTATTTACCATAAATTTGCTTCCTTGTTTAATGCTCACTTAATGTGCATGAACTACATGGGTAATTGACTCCCAGTTTACAGTGAGGCATAAAACTCCCATAGAATCTTTGCTTGAATATTCAGTAGAATATGTGTAAAGTGTTGATGTGAAAGTGATTTAAATGTGATGTGAATTTGGAGGAGGTAAGGAAATATTCTTCAAAATGATGTTGAGGTAATAAAAAAACCAGGTTACCAAGGGAATATCTTTTACTCAACCCCTGGGCAAGATCACATGACTGTAAATTATAGAAGTTTTTCCGTGTGTCAATAACTGCGGATGTTACTGTAAAACACATGCACTGCACATATGAACAGGCATGTGCATACTTACACATATGTAGGAATAATATAATAAGTGGGAAATGCTAATTCAAATACATATGTCTTTAGATTGCTAGAATATCTATAAGAGGGTGGCATCAGCAAGATAGAGGGTAGGAAACCCTGAACCCTCCTTCTCCACAAACATACTAATTCAGTAAAAATTCATGGACAAATTCCCTTTGTAAGAAATTCATAAAATAATTGAAAGGCTCCTTCACCCCAGGAGAATGTAAAACCAGATTCACCAAAGCCAGTAGAGAGATTTAGGGCACTCTCTTTCTGGAGTTCCTGTCCCTAGCACAGCGTCATGTGACCAGGAAGAGACCTCTAAGCTCCTAAATTCATCTAGGGAAGGGAAAGTGTTGGTTTGTGATCCAGTGTCCAAACTTTTATGAAAAAGCTTCTGTCTTGTCAGTCTTGAAGCTCTGACAGGTCTGACAGAGTCTAACCCTTCCCCACCAGGGAAAACTAGAGACAGAAGCTTAGCCTGGTAGATGCCATAGATCCTCACCTCTGCTCAGCACAGAATAAATAGATTAAAAATCTCAGCTCTCGGCCTCCTCCTGAGGAGGAAACAACTTGATTCAAACATCCAGAGTCCCAACTTTTCTGGAGCTGACAAAGAACTAACATCTGACTTACCAGTACTGGAGCTCTGATAGGTCTGGCACAGTCTAGCCACCCAGAGGAAAACAGCAATGTGAGTTGGGCTGTTAAATGTGATAGATTCACCTACTGCTTAGCACAGAGAAAGCAGATTTAAAAATCCCAGCACACAGGTACTCCTTGGAGAGGGAAAGAGTTGATCTGCACATCCACCACCCCACTTTTCCATGAATGCCCAAATAAGTAGCATGTTTTCCAAGTCCTGGAGCTCTGATGGGTCCAGCAGAGTCTAGCTGCCTGGGATAGAACAGAGCTGATGATTTGGAATGGTAGATATTGTAGATTCTTCCCTCTTGCTCAACACAGAGCAAACAAATGAACCATCTCGGCTCTCAGTTTCCCCCGGGAAAGGAAAGAGTTGATTCATCAGGTCAATGCCCCAACTTCTCTGGGGCAGCCAAAAGAACTGGCATTTGAATTTTCTGTCTTGGAGCTCTGGTGGGCCTGGCACAGTCTAGCCACATGGGGGGTAACAGAGCTGGTGGTTTGGACTGGTAGACAACATAGCTCTCCATCTCTCCAGCTCAGCCCAGAGCAAGTGGACAAAAGCCATAGAATCCCTGATAAATATAGATACAAAATCCTCAATAAAATGCTAGTAAACTAAATCCAACAGCACTTTAAAAGGATCATACACCATGACCAAGTGGGATTTATCCCTGGGATGCAAAGAATGCAAGGTTGGTTCAACATACAAAAAAATCAATTAATATGATACACCATATTAACAGAATAAAGAATAAAAGTAACATACAAGTGAAGAGATGCAGAAGAAATATATGATAAAATTCAACAACTCCTGATAAAAAACTCTCAGCACACTGGAATAGAAGGAACACATCTCAACATAATACAGGCCATATGTGAAAAGCCCACATCATACTCAGTGGTAAAAATAAATAAATAAATAAAGCTTTCACCTAAGATCAGAAACAAGGCAAGGATGGCCAATGTCAATTCTTCTATTCAACATAGTACTGGAACAGAGCAATCAGGTAAGAAAAAAATAAATAAAAGGCATCCAAATCGGAAAAGAAGTAATATTGTCCCTGTTTGCAAATGATGTGACTATATATATATATATATATATATATACACACACACACACACACACACACATACACACACACACACACACACACACATATATATATATTTATATCAAAGGCTTCTTTAAAAAACTCTTAGCACTAATTAATACATTTAATAATGTTCCAGAATACAAAATCAAAATACAAAAATCAGTTGCCTCACTATATAGCAATAACAAACTATATGGAAAGGAAATTACAAAAAATCCCACATACAATAGCTTCAACAAGTATAAAATATTAAGAAATGAACTTAACTAAGGAAGTGAAAGACTTGCCTTGAATAGGTATTTCTCAAAGGAAGACATACAAATGACCAACAGGTATATGCAAAGGTACTCAATGTCACTATTCACCAGCAAAATGAAAGTCAAAACCACAGTGAGATATCACTTCACAACAGTTAGAATGTCCTTTATAAAGAGGACAACAAGGCAAGGAATTGGAGAAATTGAAACCCCTGTAGTACACTGTTGGTGAGAGTGCAAAAATGGTGCAGCTGCTGTGAGAAAAAGGATAAATTTCCCTCCAAAATTTAAAAACAGAAATACCATATGATCCAGTAATTACACTGCGTGGCATTTATCCTAAAGATTGGAAATCTGAATATTGAAATGACCTTAGCACTTCCATGTTCATTGCAGCACTATTCAGAATCACCAAGATGTGGAAACAGCCTAAATGTCCATCAACAAGAATGAGTTAAGAAAATGTGGTATATGAATATAATGGAATATTAGGCAGTCTTTAAAAAGAAGAAAAAATTGAAATTTTTGACAACATGGGTGAACCTTAAGGACATTATGCTACGTGAAATAAGCCATTCATAGAAATACAAATACTGCATGTTTTCACTTACATGAGATATCTAAGATAGTCAAATTCCATAGAATCAAGGACTGAAATAGTGGTTGCTAGAATGAGGGCGAGGGTGGGGAAATACTAATCACAGCATACATTTTCAGGTAAGCAAGATGAATAAGTTCTAGTGATCTGCTGTACAACATTGTACCTGTAGTCAACAATAATGTAATGTACACTTAAAAATTGTTAAGAGGGGAGATCTCATGTCAAGTATTCTTACCTCAATAAAATAAAAATAAAATGAGTATCTATAGATTTTAATTTATAGAATGTTTTTAAAATTTACATATTTGTTTCTCATTTATCCCCCCAATTTTAAGGTTATGATTTATTATGCTTTCTAGTAAATATAGGCTTTTTGTTTGGTTTAAGTAAAGTCTAATGCTAATGAATCTGATTAATGGGGTACCTGAAAACATATCCTTTAGTTTGGAGTAGGCTTTTTGAAAACTGTAAAGCAAGTTTCATGCCAGTGTACATTTATTTTGAATTGATGAATTACTCTGTCCATGAGGAAGAAAGTGAATATGACTAATACTACGTGTAGTTTCACACCTGTTGTGGTGTTGGCATATGGCTGGTTATCTCATAAATAATTTTCTTGAGCTACTTTGGAGCAGTTATTGGTAAAGTATATAATGGTAGAACTCTGCAAAAATACCAGAAACATCACAACTGCTGCCTTACTTTTCATATGCCTTTGCAGCTGCCATATTCTCATCTGAAATGGTGTCTATTTATCCATGCTTACTATCTCTTTCAAATGCTCTTTGAAAACTCACATTTTCTCTAAAGAGAAAGGTTGTATTCTTCATTCTGTTTCCTGAACATTATCTTTAATCTGAACTGGAAATATGTCAATTTGCAAGGCATCAATCCTGAAAATAAGTATACAGTGTTTTATAATGATCCCAAATCATTCTTTCCAAGTCACTTCTCCAACTCTATTACAAAATTTTAGTAGAAAATCAAGGCTCTTTTCACATCTTTTTCTGTAAATTTTCCTATCAAACATAGGAATGTACAAAGAGTTGAGACTCTTACTGAGAAATCAAGAAAAATTAATAAAGATAAGTTTCTGTGAAGCAATATATTTTAAGAGAAATAATGGTGAGCATTTTGAATGTTCATTACCTGTGAAGTATTGCTTCAAATGTTTGATATGAATAGATTTATTCAGTTCACAAAACTTTTTGAGTTAATTTACATTATTATTCCCATTTTAGGTGTGTGATATAAGAGGCATACATATTTTGTAAACTTGTTCCAAGGACTATAACTAGTAAGAGCTGGCATTTGAATCCAGACAGATTGATTCTAGAGTCTGTGTGTCAAGGACACTGGTTTTCTTACTTCTCTATGCTAAGAATCATGGAGCTATGGCAACATGCCTTTCACATGCTATGATGGATGTAGTGTCATGAACCAGAACTAAGTAATTCAAAGAATTGAATTCCAATGCTGCTCTTACTACCCATTCATTTTCCCCTACCCTTCCTCAATATCCACCTCTATAAAATCAGAAATTTATACTATATGGATTTTAAAGCTTCTTTCTGTTCTAAATATTCTTTTGTATAATAAAAATCATAGTGATGTTAACAGTGAAGGCAAATATTGTTGGTATTTACTCATTTCTACTAGAGACAGGCACTATGCTACCTGATTTTTCACATCTATTTATTTTTGAACTACAAATGATACTTTTCTTTAAATATAATTATCACCTCCCTTTTCAGAGGAAGAAACTGAGGCTCAGAAAATATAAGTAATTTTCCCAAAGTAAGAGGACTTTCTAATGGCTGAGCTAAAATTAAAAGCCATATGTATATATCTGTGCTCATTCCTACAAACCATTATGTCTCTCATGTGTAGTAATATACCACAATTTTTTCATTATCAACATTTGATGCTTCTGCATGAGCAAATCAGTCTTTATTATTTTTTTTCCTTGAAATATATATTTTTGTTTAAATTGAATATATGCTATAAATTTTGCCTATTCACATATCATCCAGGGTAGCAAGCTATATCAGATATGTAAGTTAGCTATAGTAAATCCATTTTGAAGGCTTTGAATTGTCCTTTTTTCCCTTCTCTTCTTCTTACTTCTTTTTAAGATTGTTCTAACATTAAAACAAAATAAAAAGACTCCTGACTTGACAAGGCTTACTGGTTTTCCTCATGTATCTCAGTTTATAAGAGAATATACAATTTCACAAAATGTACATATTGTGTGAAATGTAGGTAATAATTCTTCTATATATAATATATACATATATAGGAATATTTTATTCTGTAAATTATTAATAAACAGAAACCTCAATTAAATAGAATTAAGTGACCAAAACTGGGGAATTCTCATGGCCTGCAATGATACCAGAGTCCAGCAGGAAGAAGAAAGACCTCCTCTTCTTTCCTGGCAACAACTCAGCCAATGAAAAGCCATGAACACTTTGTTTGCTATAACCCTCACAATCTACTTTTCCTCTCTATAAAAGCTTTCTTTTTCCCTTGCAATATAGGGACTTGTATATGGCTGGCCATAATTGTGGACCTGGAATTGCAATTCTTTGCTCACCCTGTATAAGCTAGTGTTTGCTGAAGAAATAACTGGCCGTCTATTATTTTAGGTCAACATTTTGTGGGCCCATATTGGATTCCAGTGAAGATCCCTAGCAACCTGGGACTGGTGAGTAAAGATATGTTGTACCCACACTGAGCCCTTCATTGCTCACCACTTTTTTTTTCTGATCCTAGAGTTTAAGAGTATGTCTTCCTCCTGGATCTGAGATTCTGTCTTCTTTGTGTTTTGAAGCTTTCCAGGCTTTATTTGGGATCTATTTTAAGATTTTGTCCTTTCTAATTAAGGTATTTTTCTTCATTTGAGTACTCGTTTGACACTTTGGTCTGCTTTTGAAATCAGACTGTTTCTCCTAGAACTAGCTAGCTATTGGTCCTTTCCTTCAGAGATTGGCTATTTCATTGAAATTGTCCCTGCTCAATCTTCCACTCATTCCTTTGGAATAAGGATTGTTCTATGAGAACTGGAATAAGAAGACTTCGGCATGGCTATTCCAGGACCAAACTGTCTCCTTAGAATTGGATGGTTTTAGATATGCAGGCTGTTTGAGTTGCAAGCTGTCTGTGTTATTAGAACTGTTGAAGCTGAACTGCAGTCTGTTTAAGCTATTTAAGCTGTTTGAGCCATTTAGGCAGTTTCATAAATATTCTTTTATTCTAGGGAAAAACCTCTGAGAAATGGCATCCCAGTGATCTAAATATTTTGAGGGCATCCTCCTTAAAGGACCTTAGCCAATTTTATATTTAAAAACCATGGTCCATCCTCAGGTGGATTTCCTTTTTTTTTTTCTTTTCTTTTCTTTTTTTTTTTTTTTTTTGAAGTGAAGACTTTATTTTTTTCATGAAATGTTGAAGATGTTTTAAGCATGTGGTGAATAATTTCAATTTAGTGTTTTTTTTTTTAATTCAGGCCCTGTGCCTTAAAATTCTACTCTTTCAATAAATAGGCCTTATTGATCTGACCTATTCCCCTACTCTTTTTTTTTTTTTAACATCTTTATTGGGGTATAATTTCTTTACAATGGTGTGTTAGTTTCTGCTTTATAACAAAGTGAATCAGTTATACATATACATATGTTCTCATATCTCTTCCCTCTTGCGTCTCCCTCCCTCCCTCCCACCCCTCCAGGCAGTCACAAAGCACCGAGCTGATCTCCCTGGGCCATGCGGCTCCTTCCCACTAGCTATCTACCATACGTTTGTTAGTGTGTATATGTCCATGACTCTCTCTCGCCCTGTCACAGCTCACCCTTCCCCCTCCCCATATCCGAAAGTCCGTACTCCAGTAGGTCTGTGTATTTATTCCTGTCTTACCTCTAGGTTCTTCATGACATTTTTTTTTCTTCTTAAATTCCATATATATGTGCTAGCATACGGTATTTGTCTTTTTCTTTCTGACTTACTTCACTCTGTATGACAGACTCTAGGTCTATCCACCTCATTACAAATAGCTCAATTTCGTTTCTTTTTATGGCTGAGTAATATTCCATTGTATATATGTGCCACATCTTCTTTATCCATTCATCCGATGATGGGCTCTTAGGTTGTTTCCATCTCCAGGCTATTGTAAATAGAGCTGCAATGAACATTTTGGTACATGACTCTTTTTGAATTATGGTTTTCTCGGGGTATATGCCCAGTAGTGGGATTGCTGGGTCATATGGTAGTTCTATTTGTAGTTTTTTAAGGAACCTCCATACTGTTCTCCATAGTGGCTGAACCAATTCACATTCCCACCAGCAGTGCAAGAGTGTTTCCTTTTCTCCACACCCTCTCCAGCATTTATTGTTTCTAGATTTTTTGATGATGGCCATTCTGACTGGTGAGAGATGATATCTCATTGTAGTTTTGATTTGCATTTCTCTAATGATTAATGATGTTGAGCATCCTTTCATGTGTTTGTTGACAGTCTGTATATCTTCTTTGGAGAAATGTCTATTTAGGTCTTCTGCCCATTTTGGGATTGGGTTGTTTGTTTTTTTGTTATTGAGCTGCATGTGCTTCTTGTAAATTTTGGAGATTAATCCTTTGTCAGTTGCTTCATTTGCAAATATTTTCTCCCATTCTAAGGGTTGTCTTTTGGTCTTGTTTATGGTTTCCTTTGCTGTGCAAAAACTTTGAAGTTTCATTAGGTCCCATTTGTTTATTTTTGTTTTTATTTCCATTACTCTAGGAGGTGGGTCAGAAAGGATCTTGCTGTGATTTATGTCATAGAGTGTTCTGCCTATGTTTTCCTCTAACAGTTTGATAGTTTCTGGCCTTACATTTAGGTCTTTAATCCTTTTGAGCTAATTTTTTTGTGTGGTGTTAGGGAGTGATCTAATCTCATACTTTTACATGTACCTGTCCAGTTTTCCCAGCACCACTTATTGAAGAGGCTGTCCTTTCTCCACTGTACATTACTGCCACCTTTATCAAAGATAAGTTGTCTATATGTGCGTGGGTTTATCTCTGGGCTTTCTGTCATGTTCTATTGATCTATATTTCTACTTTTGTACCAGTACCATACTGTCTTGATTCCTGTAGCTTTGTAGAATAGTCTGAAGTCAGAAAACCTGATTCCTCCAGCTCCATTTTTCTTTTTCAAGATTAAGTTGGCTATTCAGGGTCTTTAGTGCTTCCATACTAATTGTAAAATTGTTTGTTCTAGTTCTGTGAAAAATGCCAGTGGTAGTTTGATAGGGATTGCATTGAATCTATAGATTGCTTTGGGTAGTAGAGTCATTTTCAAAATGTTGATTCTTCCAATCCAAGAACATGGTATATCTCTCCATCTATTTGTATCATCTTTAATTTCTTTCATCAGTGTCTTATAATTTTCTGCATACAGGTCTTTTGTCTCCTTAGGTAGGTATATTCCTAGATATTTTATTCTTTTTGTTGCAATGGTAAATGAGAGTGTTTTGATTTCAATTTCAGATTTTTCAACATTAGTATATAGGAATGCCAGAGATTTCTGTGCATTAATTTTGTATCCTGCCACTTTACCAAATTCATTGATTAGCTCTAGTAGTTTTCTGGTAGCATCTTTAGGATTCTCTATGTATAGTATCATGTCATCTGCAAACAGTGACAGCTTTACTTCTTCTTTTCTGGTTAGGATTCCTTTTATTTCCTTTTCTTCTCTGATTGCTGTGGCTAAAACTTCCAAAACTATGTTGAATAAGAGTGGTGAGAGTGGGCAACCTTGTCTTGTTCCTGATCTTCGTGGAAATGCTTTCAGTTTTTCACGATTGAGGATGATGTTGGCTGTGGGCTTGTCATATATGGCCTTTATTATGTTGAGGAAAGTTCCCTCTATGCCTACTTTCTGCAGGGTTTTTATCATAAATGGGTGTTGAATTTTGTCAAAAGCTTTCTCTGCATCTATTGAGATGATCATATGGTTTTTCTCCTTCAATTTGTTAATATGGTTTATCACATTGATAGATTTGCGTATATTGAAGAATCTTTGCATGCCTGGAATAAACCTCACTTGATCATGGTGTATGATCCTTTTAATGTGCTGTTGGATTCTGTTTGCTAGTATTTTGTTGAGGATTTTTGCATCTATGTTCACCAGTGATATTGGCCTGTAGTTTTCTTTCTTTGTGACATCCTTGTCTGGTTTTGGTATCAAGGTGATGGTGGCCTCATAGAAGGAAATTGGGAGTGTTCCTCCCTCTGCTATATTTTGGAAGAGTTTGAGAAGGATAGGTGTTACCTCTTCTCTAAATGTTTGATAGAATTCGCCTGTGAAGCCATCTGGTCCTGGGCTTTTGTTTGTTGGAAGATTTTTAATCACAGTTTCAATTTCAATGCTTGTGATTGGTCCATTTATATATTTTTTTCTTCCTGATTCAGTCTTGGCAGTTGTGCATTTCTAAGTATTTGTCCATTTCTTCCAGATTGTCCATTTTATTGGCATAGAGTTGCTTGTAGTAATCTCTCATGATCTTTTCTATTTCTTCAGTGTTAGTTGTTACTTCTCCTTTTTCATTTCTAATTCTATTGATTTCAGTCTTCTCCCTTGTTTTCTTGATGAGTTTGGCTAGTGGTTTATCTATTTTGTTTATCTTCTGAAAGAACCAGCTTTTAGTTTTATTGATCTTTGTTATTGTTTCCTTCATTTCTTTTTCATTTATTTCTGATCTGATTTTTATGATTTCTTTCCTTCTGCTAGTTTTGGGTTTTTTTTTTTTTCTTCTTTCTCTAATTGCTTGAGCTACAAGGTTAGGTTGTTTATTCGAGATGTTTCCTGATCTTAAGGTGGGCTTGTATTGCTATAAACTTCCCCCTTAGAACTGCTTTTGCTGAATCCCATAGGTTTTGGGTCATTGTGTCTCCATTGTAATTTGTTTCTAGGTATTTTTTTTTATTTCCTCTTTGATTTCTTCAATGATCACTTCATTATTAAGTAGTGTATTGTTTAGCCTCCATGTGTTTGTATTTTTTACAGATCTTTTCCTGTAATCGATATCTAATCTCATGGTGTTGTGGTCGGAAAAGATACTTGATACAATTTCAATTTTCTTAAATTTACCAAGGCTTGATTTGTGACCCAAGATATGATCTTTCCTGGAGAATGTTCCATGAGCACTTGAGAAAAATGTGTATTCTGTTGTTTTTGGTTGGAGTGTCCTATAAATATCAATTAAGTCCATCTTGTTTAATGTATCATTTAAAGCTTGTGTTTCCTTATTGATTTTCATTTTGGATGATCTGTCCATGGGTGAAAGTGGGGTGTTTAAGTCCCCTACTATGAATGTGTTACTGTCAATTTCCCCTTTTATGGCTGTTAGTATTTGCCTTATGTATTGAAGTGCTCCTATGTTGGGTGCATAAATATTTAAAATTGTTATATCTTCTTCTTGGATCGATCCCTTGATCATTATGTAGTGTCCTTCTTTGTCTCTTCTAATAGTCCTTATTTTAAAGTCTATCTTGTCTGATATGAGAATTGCTACTCCAGCTTTCTTTTGGTTTCCATTTGCATGGAATATCTTTTTCCATCCCCTTACTTTCAGTCTGTATGTGTCTCTAGGTCTGAAGTGGGTCTCTTGTAGACAGCATATATAAGGGTCTTGTTTTTGTATCCTTTCAGCCAATCTGTGTCTTTTGGTGGGAGCATTTAGTCCATTTACATTCAAGGTAATTATCGATATGTATGTTCCTATTCCCATTTTCTAAATTGTTTTGGGTTCGTTATTATAGGTCTGTTCCTTCTCCTGTCTTTCTTGTCTAGAGAAGATCCTTTAGCATTTGTTGTAAAGCTGGTTTGGTTGTGCTGAACTCTCTCAGCTTTTGCTTGTCTGTAAAGGTTTTGATTTCTCCAACAAATCTGAATGAGATCCTTGCTGGGTAGAGTAGTCTTGGTTGCAGGTTTTCTCCTTCATCACTTTCAGTATGTCCTGCCACTCCCTTCTGGCTTGTAGGGTTTCTGCTGAGAGATCAGCTGTTAACCTTATGGGGATTCCCTTGTGTGTTATTTGTTGTTTTTCCCTTGCTGTTTTTAATATGCTTTCTTTGTATTTAATTTTTGACAGTTTGATTAATATGTGTCTTGGCATATTTCTCCTTGGATTTATCCTGTATGGGACTCTCTGTGCTTCCTGGACTTGATTAACTATTTCCTTTCCCATATTAGGGAAGTTTTCAACTATAATCTCTTCAAATATTTTCTCAGTCCCTTTCTTTTTCTCTTCTTCTTCTGGAACCCCTATAATTCGAATGTTGGTGCGTTTAATGTTGTCCCAGAGGTCTCTGAGACTGTCCTCAGTTCTTTTCATTCTTTTTTCTTTATTCTGCTCTGCAGTAGTTATTTCCACTCTTTTATCTTCCAGGTCACTTATCCGTTCTTCTGCCTCAGTTATTCTGCTATTGATCCCATCTAGAGTACTTTTAATTTCATTTATTGTGTTGTTCATCGTTGCTTGTTTCATCTTTATTTCTTCTAGGTCCTTGTTAACTGTTTCTTGCATTTTGTCCATTCTATTTCCAAGATTTCGGATCATCCTTACTATCATTATTCTGAATTCTTTTTCAGGTAGACTGCCTATTTCCTCTTCATTTGTTAGGTCTGGTGCATTTTTATCTTGCTCCTTTATCTGCTGTGTGTTTTTCTGTCTTCTCATTTTGCTTATCTTACTGTGTTTGGGGTCTCCTTTTTGCAGGCTGCAGGTTTGTAGTTCCCGCTGTTTTTGATGTCTGTCCCCAGTGGTTAAGGTTGGTTCAGTGGGTTGTGTAGGCTTCCTGGTGGAGGGGACTAGTGCCTGTGTTGTGGTGGATGAGGCTGGATCTTGTCTCTCTAGTGGGCAGGTTCACGTCTGGTGGTGTGTTTTGGGGTGTCTGGGGCCTTATTATGATTTTAGGCAGCCTCTCTGCTAATGGATGGGGTTGTGTTCCTGTTTTGCTAGTTGTTTGGCATAGGTTTTCCAGCACTGTGGCTTGCTGGTCGTTGAGTGAAGCTGGGTGCTGGTGTTAAGATGGAGGTCTCTGGGAGATTTTCGCTGTTTGATATTATGTGGAGCTGGGAGGTCTCTTGTTGACCAGTGTCCTGAAGTTGGCTCTCCTACCTCAGAGGCAGAGCCCTGCCTCCTGGCTGGAGCACCAAGAGCCTTTCATCCATACGGCTCAGAATAAAAGGGAGAAAAAGTAGAGAGAATTAGTAGAAGTATGAAGAAAGAAAGAAGGAAAGGAGGGAAGGAAGGAAGGATGGAAGGAAGGAAGGAAGGAAGGAAGAAAGAAAGAAGCAAAGAAGGCAAGAAGGAAAGAAAGGAGGGAGGGAGGGAGGAAGGAAGGAAGGAGGGAAAGAAGGAAAAAAGACAGAAAGAAAGAAGCTACAGTAAAATAAAATAATGTATAATAAAGTTATTGAATTAAAAAATACTTATTTAGAAAATAAAAAAGGGATGGATAGAACGTTAGGACAAATGTTGGAAGCAAAGCTATACAGACAAAATCTTACACAGAAGCATACACATACACCCTCACAAAAAGAGGTAAAGGGGAAAAAAATCATAAATCTTGCTCTCAGAGACCACCTCCTCAATTTGGGGTGATTCATTGTCTAAAGGAGGGAAGGAAGGAAGGAACAAAGGAAGGAACGAAAGAAAGAAAGAAAGAAAGAAAGAAAGAAAGAAAGAAAGAAAGAAAGAAAGAAAGAAAGAAAAGTATAATACAGTTATTAAAATTAATTATTAAGAAAAAATTTTAAAAAAAAACATGGACGGATAGAACCTTAGGACAAATGGTGGAAGCAAGACTATACAGATAAGATCTCACACAGAAGCATACACATACACATTCACAAAGAGAGGAAAAGGGGTAAAAAATCATAGATCTTGCTCCTAAAGTCCACCTCCTCAAATTGGGATCATTCCTTGTCTATTCAGGTATTCCACAGATGCAGGGTACATCAAGTTGATTGTGGAACTTTAATCCGCTGCTTCTGAGGCTGCTGGGAGAGATTTCCCTTTCTCTTCTTTGTTCTCACAGCTCACAGGGGCTCAGCTTTGGATTTGGCCCTGCCACTGCATGTAGGTTGCTGGAGGGCGTCTGTTTTTTGCTCAGACAGGACGGGGTTAAAGGAGTCGCTGATTCGGGGGCTCTGGCGCACTCAGGCCTGGGGGGAGGGGGGGCACTGTGTGTGGGGTGGGCCTGTGGCGGCAGAGGCCGGCGTGACGTTGCACCAGCCTGAGGCCCACCGTTCGTTCTCCCGCGGAATTTGTCCCTGGATCCCGGGAACCTGACAGTGGCGGGCTGCACAGGCTCCGCGGCAGAGGGGTGTGGAGAGTAACCTGTGCTCGCACACAGGCCCCTTGGTGGCGGCAGCAGCAGCCTTAGCATCTCCCGCCCATCTCTGGGGTCCGTGCTTCTAGCCGCAGCTCGTGCCCGTCTCCGGAGTTCCTTTAAGCAGCGCTCTTAAACCCCTCTCCTCGCGCACAAGGAAACAAAGAGGGAAGAAAAAGTCTCTTGCCTCTTCGGCAGGTGCAGACTTTTCCCCAGACTCCCTCCCAGCTAGCCGTGGTTCACTAACCCCTTCAGGCTATGTTCAAGCTGCCAACCCCAGTCCTCTCCCTGCGCCCCTTCTGAAACCGAAACCCGAGCCTCAGCTCGCAGCTCCGCCCGCTCCGGCGGGTGAGCAGACAAGCCTCTCGGGCTGGTGAGTGCCGGTCGGCACCGATCCTCTGTGCGGGAATCTCCCCGCTTTGCCCTCTGCACCCGTTGCTGTGCACTCCTCCGTGGCTCCGAAGCTCCCCCGTCCGCCTCCCGCAGTCTCCGCCCACGAAGGGGCTTCCTAGTGTGTGGAAACTTTTCCTCCTTCACAGCTCCCTCCCACTGGTGCAGGTGCCGTCCCTATTCTTTTGTCTCTGTTTTTTCTTTTTTTCTTTTGCCCTACCCAGGTACGTGGGGAGTTTCTTGCCTTTTGGGAGGTCTGAGGTCTTCTGCCAGCCTTCAGTAGGTGTTCTGTAGGAGTTGTTCCACGTGTAGATGTATTTCTGGTGTATCTGTGGGGAGGAGGGTGATCTCCGCGTCTTACTCTTCCGCCATCTTCAAGGTCCCCCCCTCAGGTGGATTTCTAACCAAATGGACCAACCTGCTCAAAAGTAACTTAGAATATCAATGGTCATTGAGGAGAACTTTTGTAATTTCCAAACTTAATTTTCTTAAACTAAATTGGACAACTACATAGGTCTAAAATTTCCAGAATTGAATGGAATGCCTATTTCAATTGGTATTTTGAGACTTGCAAATATTCTCAGAAGCCTAAAATTACCTCTCTAAAAAGATACAATTTTAAGATTGACTGAGGTAAACTAACAATTAAAGAAAGAAAGAGTGGTTTCCAAACCACTCTTTGGTTTCATGCCCCTCTTCCTTGGCTCCTTTGTCTCAGGCCTTGCCTCCAATGCCATCTACCTCCACCCTTCTACATCCTCAGTTCTCTCATACTAATTCACTGAACTTCCCCCTTTCTCTGAAATTCTTCCCACTCCCTTTTCCTCTGAACTTATCAAAACTTGTCCCTTTAAAATTAAGCATTCTGAAGATTCAGAGGCTAAGCCTTAATTTCTTATATTCCGTGGACTAAAGCTAAACCATGAGCCATAGTGAAAGATTTTCCCAAAACAACAGAAGATTCTCACCAATTTGCTGAGGGATTAAGTGTAGTCATTCAAGCATATCAACCTGATTTCTCTGACTTATATTTTCTGTTCATATGCTTGTCAGTGAATGCCAGACCCAGCATTGGATGCAAATCACTAATTGGAAAAATCCTGAAACGTCTCTAGAATTACAGCCAGGAGACCAGCCTGGTAATTTATTATATAATTAGGCTTGAGCAATCATTAAGCACATTTATTTAGCAATTCCTAGGACTTTTTCAAAGCCTGTTGACTGGAACAAAACTCAGGCCTACACACAAAAATCTGATGAATCTGTTTATGATTATGACAATCATTCTCAGATTATTGTTAAAGAAAATTATGCTCTTCCTTCAGACATTGATGCCACCTGGTAGCTTTTAAATCTATTTTTATTAATGGACTGTACCAGGACTTTTCCTTTATAGTAAAAATGGCCAGGATGGAATGGAAAACTATGTCCACTCCATTTTTAGTTAATCTGGCAAACTAGCTCTCTCACACTCTAGATAATTCATCTAAAAGGAAGACCGCTCAAATTCTTAATCTTCAGCTCTAGCAAATGAAGGCCTCTAAATGAAACCAAAATCCTCCATGTTTCTTTAATTATTGCAGACAGCCAAGACATTAGAAACAAGATTATTACAAATTTAAGAGCTTCAGTCACCTTCAGCTCTTTAACTAGTCTTTCCAATGTCCTGGCAATTCTCAATAAATGGGCTCTGAGGAACTATTGGGGCTCTTCCAAATCCTGCCTGTTAATCAGCTTGGGCAGACATTTTTCCAGATTGGTGATGGATCTTTTCCAGTCCTAATTGAAACTGGAGCCACACTCTTGGAGCTCAACTCTTCTACTATAAAACAGTCCTTGTTTTGAAGTACCAAAATAGTTCAAATACTGGGGAATCTCTAATAAACCTCAAGAGGTTCCTGTCTCTGAACGTATTCTCTTTTCTTTAAGCCCTTTGAGATATACACATGCTTTCTTCCTCAGCTCCTCTGCCCCTATCCATTTATTAGGCCAAGAATTCTTAGGGAAGTATCAAACCAAAATTTATTTCTCTCAAAATGTGGAAATTATTCTAGGGTTTGACAGTAGTCATCAAAGTAACTAACCAGGTGAATTAAATTAACCTTTATTTATTTATTTATTTATTTATTTTATGTTCTTCATGTCTGATGATACTAGAGCTGATTCTGGAAATAATGATCATTTGACCCTACAGAATGAGCTACCACCCTTCTTATGGGGGGAAAAAAACCTTCAACTGATAGTGGCAAAATTCACAGTGCATCTCTTATCAAGATTCAAATATATCTCTCAAAGCCTTCCCATAATCCATCAATATCCTATAAGAAAACCTGGAAGGCATAATGTCCATAACTAGTAGTTGAGCCAAGCCAATTTACAGATTTTTATTGTAGCCCAGCCCCCGCCCCGGCTGTGTCAGCTAAGTGTTCTTCTCCCCCAGTGAAATGGCCAGATGTAATCATTTATGGGTTTCAGTTTATTAAACTCAAAAAGATTGGCTAAATTATGCTCTTATATTTAAAAAAGTAACAAAGTTTAACCCCCTCTTATGTTATATTCAAGTAGAGGGAGAACTGGATTATTTGTTGTAAAAAGAGCATTTAGTTGTGGAAACAATTTAGGAGTTGGGAGACCAGGAAATAGAGAACCACAGGGGTCAATATTAAGGCCAATTTTTTTCTACTTTATATGTTAATGATCTGGAAGAATGAACACGCCACAAAGTAGCAAGAATTGCTGAGAGGGTGAAACAGAGGTGAGAAGTGTCAAGGATGGAGAGCAAATAATATATAGGGAGGTAATATAGTATGGAATGAGCTAGACACAGAGTCCCTGCTTTAGCAGTGTAACATAAAGGACTGTGAGGTAATGAGGTCAGAGATCAAAACAAGGGAAGTTAATAAAAAGTTTAATAGCGGCATGGTACATTACACCAGTGGGTGGGAACAAGGAGAGGGCTGACCTAGGAATGCTGAGTAAATATGTATTAAAACTTAGGATTCACGATTGAAATAAAATTAACAGGCATTTGGGGGGCTTCCCTGGCGGCGCAGTGGTTGAGAGTCTGCCTGCCGATGCAGGGGACACGGGTTTGTGCCCCAGTCCAGGAAGATCCCACATGCCGCAGAGCGGCTAGGCCTGTGAGCCATGGCCGCTGAGTCTGCGCGTCCAGAGCCCGTGCTCCGCAACGGGAGAGGCCACAAGAGTGAGAGGCCCGTGTACTGCAAAAAAAAAAAAAAAAAAAAAAATTAACAGTCATTTGAAGTGGTCTCTGGGGAGGCTCTGGATGTGCAGTTTGTAAGTGATATGGCTAATTCATCAAAGTTTAGATGCAGAGCTTCGAAGTTAGGCTGAGAAAAAGGAGGCCAGATGCTTCAGGGTGAAATGAATTGAAAATGCATTGCTTATAGTAACCTCCTGTTTGGCCTTTCTTGAATCCATAGAAAAGAAGAAAAACACACCTGCCACCTGGGATGGAGAATTGATGTCTCATATATATTTTTTCCTAATTACTGAAGCTTGGGAAGCAACAGTTAAGTGTGATCACTTTCTTACATTCTGAACAGAGGGCCAAGTGATTGACCAGAGTGTTTCTCAATGTTTAACATGGATATGAATCTTCTGAGAATCTTATAAAGTGGCAGAATCTGATCACGTAAGTGAAGTTAGGTGTAGGACACTGAGATCCTATATTCCAAATGTCTCCCAGGAGACGCCAATGCTCTGAAACCATGCTTTGAATGAAAAAGTGTTTATCCCTGAAATTTTTCAAAGTCCCCAAATCTCTCTTTCCTCCTTCCACCACACTCCAGGGAAATTTGAATAGAAAATCCATATTACTACCTTGAAATAGTTTTATAGTTTTTTTCTGCTTTTCTCTCCTTTTGAGTCTAGTTTTTAAATTTAAGATTTATATATAGATATAGATATATTTCTAATATATATGGAGTAGAAACATAGAGAAATAATTGTGCGGTATTTCAGTCTTTTCTACAAATCTCCTAAATAATACAGAGGTTTCAACTTTCAGCTATCTGAAAACAATCACATCATAAGATCATTTCTAAAATATACTGTAGTTTAATATATTTGGTACAGTTTTTATTATAAATTCACTATCTCTTTGCATTGCTATAACATTTGTTTAAAGAAAATCCAAATAACAGTATTTTAATATGTAAAAAAATTAGAATGTTATTGTTCATTCGGAGATTAAAGTAATTGTAAGTAATCAAAAGGAAATTGATATATCTCTAAGGATGTAGGGAACTAAATTTTATTCTCTATAGCAATTGCTAAGAAAATAATATGTGCTGCATAGTATATATAAAATGTTCAACATTACTAGCCATCAAGGAAAGGCAAATTAAAACCACAATAAACTGTCACTGAATAGTTATTAAAATGGCTAAAATGATAAAGAAGAAAATACCAAAATTTGACAAGGGTGTGGAGCAACTAAAACTCTCACAAACATATGGCAGGAATGTAAATTGGTACAATCATCTTGGAAAATGGTTTGTTAGTTTCTTAAAAAGTTAAACATATATCTACCATATGACCTACAGTTATCTAAGAAAAATGAGCATATAAGTTTTGATAAAGACTTATACAAAAATGTCATGACAACCTTATTTGTAATAACCCCAAACTGAAAACAACACAAATGTCCATTAATAAGTAAATGGATCCAGAAAATATGGCATACATACTACTCAGCAATAAAACAAATTAACTAAAAACACATGTAATAACATGAATGCATATCAAAACTATTATGTGGAATGAAAGAAGCCAGACACAAAGGAGTACATGCTGGTTTTTTCCATTTATATACATTTCTGAAAAGTACAAACCAAATTATCATGAATGAAAGGAGACTAGTTTCAGTCTAGGGCTGGAAGTAGGATACAGATATGCAGCAAAAGAACAAGAGTAAGTATTTGTGGGTGATGGAAATGTTTAGTATCTTGATTGTAGTGGTGCTTCATGAGTTTGTTAAAATTCATCAAGTTTCACACTTTAAATAGGTATTGTTTGTTGTAGGTAAAGTATACACTAATAAATTTAATTTTGTCCTGAGCTATGATAATAACAAAAGAGAATAAAGATTAAAACCACAGGGAAGTGGAGAAAAACTGAAAGGAGGACTAGAGAGTAACTCATGGGTAGTAGTAGGCAGAGAATTAATATCAGGTTTTCTTCCAGTGAATTGAACCTATTGTTCTTATTTCAGTTAATAAACATTGGGCTACACAGAGTCATCTAAAAAGAGCACATAAATCAAACTTAGAGTTGCAGCACTGCATCTTTTTATTTTGGACTGTAACATTTTATCCCTAGTGTTGCCTTTCAAATGACACTGAAATATTTTAGCAAGATGATTTGTGAACAGAATAGCTAGGGTGGAATAGTGTTTATAAGATGCTAAATTCAGTGCACTAAGGGCAAACTTCTCAACAGATTCAGTACTAACATATTTCTTTGAAGGCCAACAACACTCCAAAGTGTTCTTTTATTTAATTCTCACCATAACACACAAAGGGTTTTACTGATGAAGGTTTTCACAGAAGTGACTTGTCTACACTTACATCCTTAATAATTGCTAAATGCATAATTTAAATTTAGGTAGTACGAGCCACTATATTGTAATAATGAAATAAAAGCCCAGTGAAGACAACTTCCTGCTGAACTTACAGTATTATTTGGTGGAACAGAGAGAATTAACACTAGGTTTAACTCACTCCAAAATACATTCTTTATAAAGAATGTCCTAATAAATGCATGTTTAAACATGTATCTCAAAGTGCTTTCATTTGCCATAATCTTAGAATCAGGTTTGAAAAATTGCTCACAACTCTATGACCAAAGACTATTTATCCAAGTGGACAAATAGGTTCCTTCCCCAACACCAAGATATTACCTAAGTCAAACTTTATATCAGTAGCAGAACCAGGAAATTTGGATCAGAAATTCAGTATTTGTCTTCAAAATGTCTTTAAGTATAACAAATACGAGAATATTTTTTCTACCAGCATAAAAATTACAAATAGTCATATTTCTCAAAATGGTTTACCAATTCAGTTCTTCCTCCAGAAATCAGAGTCTTACCACTTCTACCAATGCTTTCTATGTCTCTTATGAACAGAGGGGGATCAATTGCTTTAGATTTCAGGTTAAGATTTTCAAATTTTAGATACATGGATTTTGGTTGAATTTAGATCTTTGCCAGCTTTGATATATTGTAGTAGGAACTGTTAGAGCTCAATAAATATTCATGTGATCCTTCACATTGTGGTTCATTTTGGTCAGATGACTAGGTTCTGGTTTCGGTAGAAGAAATGTAAGCTTTTTCTAGGCTTGGCCTTTTGAATCATTCTATGCAATTGTCCAGCCCTTTCTTCTGAAGCAGTTATATTAAGTGTCATGGTTAAAAATACTAAAGATATAAGATGGAGGTGAGCTACATGCACCTATTATACATTGTGTGATAAGAAACAAATTTGTATGAAAACAAGCATAGTCTGAACTATCTAGATTAATATATATATATATATACACACATATACATATATACCTTCATATAACCTCTGTTATCCTTAAACTCTGTTAATCTAATATCAACATAGAAGACATTCTTTGATAAAATAAGAGTGCTATAAATTACTAAAGGGAAAAGATGAAGTCTCTATTAAATTTTCTTAAAAATTTCAGGATTGGTTCAAGATGGCAGAGTAGAAGGACATGCACTCACCTCCTCCTGCGAGAGCACCAAAATCACAACTAACTGCTGAGTAACCATCGACAGGAAGATGCTGGAACCCACCAGAAAAGATACCCCACATCCAAAGACAAAAGAGAAGCTGCAATGAGACAGTAGGAGGGGCACAGCCATGATAAAATCAAATCCTATAACTGCCAGGTGGGTGACCCACAAACTGGAGAACAATTATACCACAGAAGTTTTCCCACTGTTGTGAAGGTTCTGAGCCCCACATCAGGCTTCCCAGCCTGGATGTCTGGCAACAGGACTAGGAATCCCCAGGGAATCTGACTTTGAAGGTCAGCGGGATTTGATTGCAGGACTTCCACAGGTATGGGGAAAACAGAGACTCCACCCTTGGAGGGCACACACAAAATTTTGTGTGCACTAGAACCAAGGGGAAAAGGACAGTGACCCCATAGGAGGTTGAACCAAACCAACCTGCTAGTGTTGTAAGGTCTCTGGCAGAGGTGGGGGTCGGCTGAGGCTCACTGTAGGGACAAGGGCACTGGCAGCAGCAGTTCTGAGAAGTACCCATTTTTATGAGCCCTCCTGGGGGCTGCCATTATCCCCACCATACACCCTGTAGGCTCCAGTGCTGGGTCACCTCAGGGCAAAGAACTAACAGGGAGGCAACACAACCCCACCCATCAGCAAACAAGCAGATTAAAGTTTTACTGGTCACAGCCCTGCTCACTAGAGCAAGACCCAGTTTTACCTACCACCAGTCCCTCCCATCAGGAAGCTTGCACAAGCCTCTTAGATAGCCTCATCCACCAGGGGGCAGACAGCAGAAGCAGGAAGAACGGCAGTACTGCAGCCTGCAGAACAAAAACCACAATCACAGAAAATTAGACAAAAAAAGCCAGAGAATTATGTCCCAGGTGAAGGAACAAGGTAAAAATCCAGGAACAAAAACTAAATGAAGTGGAGATAGGCAACCTTCCAGAAAAAGAATTTAGATGCCTCAGAAAAAGAATTTAAAATAATGATAGTGAAGATGATCCAGGATCTTGGAAAAAGAATAGAGGCAAAGATTGAGAAGATGAAAGAAATGTTTAACAAAGAACTAGAAGAACTAAAGAACAGAGACAAACAATACAATAACTGAAATGAAAAATACATGAGAAGGAATCAATAACAGAATAACTGAGGTAGAAGAATGGATAAGTGACCTAGAAGACAAAAGGGTGGAAATCACTGCAGTGGAACAGAGTAAAGAAAAAATAATAAAAAGAAATGAAGACAGACTAAAAGACCACTTAGACAATATTAAAAATACCTACATTCAAAATATAGGGGTCCCAGAAGGAGAAGAGAGAGAGAGAGAAAGGACCTGAGCAAACATTTGAAAAGATAATAGCTGAAAACTTTGCTAACATGGGAAAGGAAACAGTCACCCAAGTCCAAGAAGTACAGAGAGTCCCAGGCAGAATAAACCCAAGGAGAAACATGCTGAGACACATAAAAATCAAATTGAAAAAAATTAAAGACAGAGAAAAAATATTAAAAGCAACAAGGGAAAAATGACAAATAACATACAAGGGAACTCCATAACCATAATGTTATCAACTGATTTCTCAGCAGAAACCCTGCAGGCCAAAAAGGAGTAGCATGATATCTTTAAAGTGATGAAAGGGAAGAACCTACAACCAAGAATACTCTACCCAGCAGAGTGCTCATTCAGATTTGATGAAGAAATAAAAAGCTTACAGACAAGAAAAAGCTAAGAGAATTCAGCACCGCTGACCAGTTTTGCAACAAATGCTAAAGGAACTCCTTTAGGTGGGAAAGAGACCAGCAATTTAAAACAACCTTATACATATACAGACTGCTATATCAAAACCTCATGGGAACAGAAAACCCAAAAACTACAATAGATACACACACAAAAAGAAAAAGCAACCCCCAAAAAACACTAAAGCTGGTCATCAAAGCACAAGAGAAGAGAACAAAAGAAGAAGGGAAGAAAAAAATACCTACAGAAACAAACCCAAAACAATTAAGAAAATGGTAATAGGAACATGAATATCAATAATTACCTTAAATGTAAATGGATTAAGTACTCCAGCCAAAAGACATAGACTGGCTGAATGGATTCAAAAACAAGACCTGTATATATGCTGTCTATAAGAGACCCACTTCAGACCTAGGGACACATACAGATTGAAAATGAGGGGATGGCATAAAGTGTTCAACGCAAATGGAAATCAAAAGAAAGCCAGAGTAACAATACTCAGACAAAATAGACTTTAAAATAAAGACTGATATAGGAGAAAAAGAAGGACTCTATGTAATGATCAATGGATCAATGAGAGAAGACGATATAACTATTCTAAATATGCACCCAACATAGAAGCACCTCAATATATAAGGAAAATACTAACAGCCATAAAGGGAGAAATCAACAGTGACACAATAATAGTGGAGGATTTAACACCCTGCTTTTATCAATGGACAGATCATCCAGACAGAAAATCAGTAAGGAAACACAGGCCTTAAATTACACTTTAGACAGATGGACTTAATTGATATTTATAGAACATTTTATCCAAAAGCAGCAGAATACACATTCTTCTCAAGTGGACATGGAACATTCCCCAGGATTCGTCACATGCTGGCCCACAAAGTGAGACTTTGTAAATTAAAAAATTTGAAATCATATCAACCATGTTTTCTGACTAAAATGCTATGACATTAGAAATAAACCACAAGAAAAGAAAAACTGTAAAAAAAACACAAACACGTGGAGGTAAACAATATGCTACTGAGCAACAAGTGGATCACTGAAGAAATCAAAGAGGAAATCAAAAAATACCTAGAGACAATTGAAAATGAAAGCACACTGATCCAAAACCTATGGGATGCACCAAAAGCAGTCCTAAGAGAGAAGTAAATAGCAATAAAATCTTACCTCAGGAAATAAGAAAATCTCAATATACAACCAAAAGCAACTATAGAAAGAAGAACAAGCAAAACCTAAAGTTAGTAGAAGGAAAGAAATCATAAAAATCAGAGCAGAATGAAATGAAATAGAGACAAAGAAAACAAAAGCAAAAATTAGAAAATGAAAATTAGAAATGAAAAAGGAGAAGTTACAAATGACATCACAGAAAGGCAAAGGATCATAAGAGAATACTACAAACAACTGTATGCCAATAAAATGGACAGCCTGGAAGAAATAGACAAATCCTTAGAAAGGTACAATCCCCTAGACTGAATGAGGAAGAAATAGAAAATATGAACAGACCAATCAGAAGCACTGAAATTGAAAATGTGATTTAAAAAACCCCAATAAACAAAAGTCCAGGGCCTGATGGCTTCACAGACAAAGTCTATCAAACATTTAGAGAAGAGTTAAAACATATCCTTCTGAATCAGTTCCAAAACACTGCAAAGGAAGGACACTCCCAAACTCATTCAGCGAGGCCACCATCACCCTGATACAAAAAAACAAAGATATCACACACACACACAAAAATACAGGCCAATATCACTGATGAACATAGATGCAAAAATCCTCAACAAAACACTAGTAATCTGAATCCAATAATACATGAAAGGATGATATACCATGATCAAGTGGGATTTTTCCCAGGGGTGAAAGGATTTTTCAATAACCACAAATCAATCAGGGTGATATACCATATTAAAAAATTTAAGAATAAAAACCATATTATCATCTTCATAGATGTAGAAAAAGGTTATGACAAAAACAATCACAACAATATCTTTTTCAATCTGTCTCCCAGAATAATGGAAATAAAGACAAAAGTAAACAAATTGGTTATGTTTTCCTTTGCTATGCAAAAGCTTTTAAATTTCATTGGGTCTCATTTTTTTTACTTTTGGTTTTATTTCCATTTCTCTAGGAGGTGGGTTAAAAAGGATCTTGCTGTGACTTATGTCATAGAATGTCCTGCCTAAGTTTTCCTCTAAGAGTTTTGTAGTGTCTGGCCTTATATTTAGGTATTTAATCCATTTTGAGTTTATTTTTGTGTATGGTGTTAGGGAGTGTTCTAATTTCACTCTTTTTCATGTAGCTGTCCAGTTTTCCCAGCACCACTTATTGAAGAGGCTGTCCTTTCTCCATTGTATATTCTTGCCTCCTTTATTTAAAATAAGGTGACCATATGTGCATGGGTTTATCTCTGGGCTTTCTATCCTGTTCCATTGATCTCTATTTCTGTTTTTTTTTTTTTTTTGCCAGTACCATACTGTCTTGATTAGTGTAGCTTTGTAGTATAGTCTGAAGTCCAGGAACTTGATTCCTCCAGTTCCGTTTTTCTTTCTCAAGATTGCTTTGGATATTCAGGGTAAAATACAATTCTCAGAATGGGAGAATATATTTGCAAATGAAGCAACTGACAAAGGATTAGTCTACAAAATTTACAAGCAACACATGCAGCTCAATGTCAAGAAAACAAAGAACACAATCCAAAAATAGTCAGAAGACCTAAATAGACATTACACCAAAGAAGATATACAGATTGACAACAAACACATGAAAGGATGCTCAACAGCACTGATTATTAGAGAAATGCAAATCAAAACCACAATGAGTTATCATCTCACACCAGTCAGAATGGCCATCATCAAAAAATCTACAAACAATAAATGCTGGAGAGAGTGTGGAGAAAAGGGAACACTCTTGTACTGTTGGTGGAAATGTACATTGATACAGCCACTAGGGAAAACAGTATGGAGTTTCCTTAAAAACTACCATACGACCCAGCAATAGAACTACTGGGCATATACCCTGAGAAAGCCATAATTCAAAAAGTGTCATGTACCACAATGTTCACTGCAGCACTATTTACAATAGCCAGGACATGGAAGCAACCTAATTGTCCATCAACAGATGAATGCATAAGAAGATGTGGCACATATATACAATGGAATATTACTCAGCCATAAAAAGAAATGAAATTGAGTTATCTGTAATGAGGTGGATGGACCTAGAGACTGTCATACAGAGTGAAGTAAGTCAGAAAGAGAAAAACAAATACTGTATGCTAACACATATATATGGAATCTTAAAAAAAAAATGTTCTGAGGAACCTAGGGGCAGGACAGGAATAAAGACACAGATGTAGAGAATGGACTTGAGGACCCGGGGAGGGGGAAGGGTAAGCTGTGACCAAGTGAGAGAGTGGCATGGACATATATACACTACCAAATGTAAAATAGATAGCTAGTGGGAAGCAACTGCATAGCACAGGGAGATCAGCTCTGTGTTTGTGACCACCTAGAGGTGTGGGATAGGGAGGATGGGAGGGAGATGCAAGAGGGAGGAGATATGGGGATATATGTATATGTATAGCTGATTCACTTTGTTATAAAGCAGAAACTGACACACCATTGTAAAGCAATTACACTCCAATAAAGATGTTTAATAAATAAATAAATAAACAAATTGGATCTCATTAAACTCGAAAGCTGTTGTTCAGCAAAGGAAACCATAAACAAAATGAAAAGAGAACCCACAGATTGGGAGAAAATATTTGCAAATGATGTGACTGACAAGGGATTAGTCTCCAAAATTTACAAACAGCTCATGAAGCTTAATATCATCATAACAAACAACCCAGTCAAAAAATGGTCAGAAACTCAAATAGACATTTCTCCACAGAACACATACAGATGGCCAAGAGGCACATGGAAAGATGTTCAACATTGCTAATTATTAGAGAAATGCAAATCAAAACTACAATGAGATATCACCTCACACCAGTCAAAATGACTATCATTGAATATTCACAAGCAATAAATGTTGGAGAGGATGTGGAGTGAAGGGAGCCCTCCTACACTGTTGCTGGGAATGTAAATTGGTGCAGCCACTATGGAGAAAATTATGGAGGTTCCTTAAAAATCTAAAAGTAGAACTACAATATGACACTGCAAACTCACCCCTGAGCATATATCTGGAGAAAAACATGTTCCAAAAGGATACATGCACCCCAGTGTTCATTGCAGCACTGTTTACAATAGCCAAGACATGGAAGCAATGTAAATGACCATCAACAGAGGAATGGATAAAGAAGATGTTGTACATATATACAATGGAATATTTCTCAGCCATTAAAAAGAATAAAATAATGCCATTTGCAGTAACATGGATGAACTTAGAGATTATCATATTGAGTGAAGTAAGTCAGACATAGAAATATCATATCATATCCCTTATATGCAGAATCTAAAAAGGAATGACACAAATGAACATATTTCTAAAACAGAAACAAGCTCACAGACTTAGAGAACAAACTTATGGTTACTGGGTGGAAGTATGGAGGGAAAGGATAGTTAGGGAATATGGGATTGACATGTACACACTGCTATATTTAAAATGTATAACCAACAAGGATCTACTATATATCACAGGGAATTCTGCTCAATGTTACTTGGCATCCTGAATAGGAGGGGAGTTTGTGGAGAATGGATACATGTATATGTATGGCTGAGTCCCTTTGCTGTGCACCTGAAACTATCACAACATTATTCATCAGCTATATTCCAATATAAAAGAGTTAAAAAAAAAAGATTTTGACTCACAGAAGGCTCAGGTGATTGTTAGCATTTTTTAACAATATTTTTTAATTAAAAAATGGTACAAATGAACTTATCTACAAAATAGAAGTAGAGTTACAGATGTAGAAAAGAAACTTATGGTAATCAGGGGTAAGGGGAGTAGGGGCAAATTGGGAGATTGGGAATGACATATACACACTACTAAATATAAAATAGATAACTAATAAGGACCTACTGTAAGGCACAGAGAAATCTACTCAATACTCTGTAATGGCCTTATGGGAAAAGAATCTAAATAGGACTGGATAAATGTATAACTGATTCACTTTGCTGTACACCTGAAACTTATACAACATTGTAAATCAATGATACTCCAATAACATTTTTTAAAAATACAAAAAATTTAAATATTATTGTGAAAATAATAAATAAAATACATTTCACCCTAAAATATGTCAAATTAATTTAGTAGATATTTATCAAATACCTATTAGCAAACCATCCTGAATAATGGCTAATAATAATAGATAATAAAACCTTGTATTTATTAAGGGTTTCCTGCATACCGAGTATTCATGTAAGCATGTTATATATTTAACTCATTGACACTTTGAATGATTTAAGTTTCACCACACATTGATATCAGACAGCAACAGTATAGAGAAAACATTTCAGAGTCAGACGAACATGGGTTTGTATCTCAGTTCAACCACATAGTAATTGTGTGAGATTTTTACAGTAATGACTCCCAATGAATGATGCCTCTTTGTATCCTTGGCCTTGCATATTCCCCTCCTACAATGACTCTGGGCTTGGTCTTGTGACTTGCTTTGACCAAATGGACATTAGCAAAATTTACCTAAGGAGCTTCTTGAAAAGTGTTTGTGCATTGGGGCTTGCCTTCTCTCTTGCTGCTTTTACAGCTTTTGTTATGTAAAAAACTTGGCTAGCCAGTGAGAAACACATGGTTCAACCTATAATTATCACCAACTTCTAGACATCTGAGTAAGGTCATCTCAGACCTCTCAACCCCAGTTGGGCTATCAGATGACTGCAGCTACACGATTGACCAAGAGGAGATCAGGTGAAGAACCAAGACCAAACTGATGGTCCACACAATCCCAATGGGTAAATGGTTGTAATTTTAAGCTACTAAAGTTTATGATGGATAGTTATGCCAGTGATAGGTAAAATCACTTCAACTTTATTAGTTTTAGCTTCTCCATCTTTACAATACACATGGTAATATTTATATTAAAGAGTTGTGACAATTATTATATACAGCAATATATGTAAATGTGTCCATCACAATGCCTTGGACAAGCAAATAATAACTAAACTTAACTTCCCACATTCTATCCTTTCCCATTGCCAGCTTTAGCAGAAGAGTTTCTTTTTGGCCATATATTTTAAAAAATGAACAGAAGCGTAATTTCCATGAAAATTTCTCTGTTGGCTAGTGTGAGAGAAGCTACAGCATAGGAAAATAGTTATAATTACCCTAGGCAACTAAGGGATTGTTTGCTTCAAGATTTAGAGCATATCCAGTGTTCTAAATAAGTGAACTAAAGCAAACTGGTGGCTTTCTCTTATTCACTTTTTTTTTCTATTCTAGGCAGAAAGAAGCCTTTCACAAAAGGTGCTATTCTACGAATTTACAAGCCTGCATCAGTCTGAAACTTTTTAAAAATTTCTATAACTTCTTTGGAGGAGGGAGAAAATTGCAGTTCTCTTTTTTTCCAAACACTGCCTCCCATTCTTCATCGCCCTTCATTCTTCCAGCTTCCACTTCCCACTCTGTTATCTATAACACTTCTTCCATAACACTTCTTCTTCCAGGATCCTCTCTTAAATTAGGTTTTTCTATCCTCAGTTCCATCCAAGAACATCTAATATGGATCTCTAAATCTAACTCAAATATTAGACTTTGTTAGAAATAAATCTTTTATTCTTTATTTTATTCATGACCTTGGAATTGTTAAATAATAACAACTTGTATTTGGTGAATGCTACTTGCTTGAAAAATAAGCTTTAGATGGTCCTAACCTCTAGTTTAAATTTTATTTATTAGCATGTGCAGAACGAGCCTCATTATGCTCCCTCAGTATCTCCATAACAGCTGGATACTGCTCTAGAAGTCCAAGGCCAAGTTCCATAAAGTTAGTCTGATTATCAACTTTGTGTTGCCTTTTCTCCAAGCTTTTAGGCTCTGATAATCCCAACCTCTTCCCTTTATTTTCCCCAACATGGTGAAAGCAGGCAGTGGGGGAGAATATAGTTGCCTACTGCAGTTATTATTTACCATAGTGTTTCCTTTCACTTTTTCAATTTTCCAATCTCTTGCACTAAATTATTTCTGTTGAAATACCTAATGTACAGAAACATTCATAGACAAAATGTAAAAGAATGGGCATGACTGGGTTCCAATAAAACTTTACTATAACAGGTGGAAAGCTGGATTTGTTCCATAGATCATAGTTTGCTGACCATTGATCTAAACTACTATGCTATATTAATCAACAGAAATTTAACAAAGATTATTACTATTTATTACACTATTAATCCTTTCATTTAAAGTATGTTCTCTTTGATGTTTTTCCCTAACATTATTTTATATTTTCTATGAATAAAAATTATTTTATTACTCTACAAATATCCAGGATATTCCAGATACACTTTGGATGTTGCTTCCAACATATGCCTTTAATAAACATATATATATTTTTAAAACATCCACACTGGATATTTCCACAGGTAGCACATCCAGACTAGGTATTTCCATAGGTAATTTATCTATCTAATTGTGTTATAGCTTTGTAGCAGTTACATACAGAAATGTATTGGCTATCTATAAATCTATGATCTTGTGCATATGTTCCATGTTATGTTTTAATTTTACATACATAAAATTGTTTTAGTCCCAAGCCAATGGATCAGGAGGCATTTTACTGTGCTATCCATCCATATTTGGGGTATTCTTTACACTGTCACCCTCAATAATGCCAGTGTAGTCCTCCCCAGACTCTAAAGGGAGGAGACATTAGTATTATCTTTGTAAATAATGACAATTTTTTCTTTCCTCTATTTTATCTATATTTTTTTTCCATTGAACTTTAAGAACTTCACTTTTTTTTCTTTTGTTTCCATATATAAATTTTAAATTATGCTCTGTAGCAGCAGCTAAACTATTGTCTTATTTTTTTCCTAAAATAAATCCACTGCACATTTAATCTTCAAAACTGTGTATCTGTAATTTTCTCTCCATCTATAGTTCTTGGTTATGTGACTGAAGGGAAGTTGCAAGTGATACAGTTTAGAATAATATGCTTTTATTCATTACTGAATAATAGATGGCAGTTGGAGATTTCATATTGTCAACTCTAATTTTGCATCCTAATCATGCTAGACACCTGGTCTTCAAAACCTGAAATAAATCCCATTACCACAATATTCCCTTCTGGATTACATAAGAATGTTGACATCTTTGGTAATAAATTTACTCAGACAGCTGCTAAGAATTTTACCAATCTTGAGAGCACATTCTAAAAGCAAAAGAGAAAATAGAGACCTTGGTTGATTACTTACCCAAAACATTTATCTTTTGGGGAAGCAGAGAAAATAATATATTTAAGTGCCTGTAAAAGAAGGCATTAAGATATTATTTGTCTGTCATTTTGTGGTCTGTCTTGTAAGGTTTGTTTAGTGACATCTCATTTTTCATAAGAAGAAGGATAAATGACTTGAAAAGCGTGGGTTGAATTTGGAATGAAAAGTCAGTCCCTGCCATTTCTCTTTGAGTAAAAATAAAAGTTTTCCCATGGAGATAGACAAAGCTGAAGCAACCCCTTTGGCCATTATGTTTACAGTCAATCTGGCCAGTGTAATGCCATCAGCAGAAGTGAAATTCTAAACAGCGTTCTAAACAGATTGGCTCTTACAGTTACTTAGACAGATGTGAATCCGGCTCACTTGTTGTCTTAATGCTTGCCTGTTGCTAATGATGTTCCAAAGTTATCAAGGAACGGAAATAAATGGCTGGACTGGTAGCTGCCTGGAGCTGCCTTAAGTGCTGGGCCTGCTGGGTATCAATTGTTTGGTGACTTTCATGTTAGAATGATACATTGATTTGTTTAAATGCTTCAGTGCATTAATGCTTCTTGTCTCTTCCCAAGCATTCAGTCTCATCTCATTCAGAAGAAGAAAACTTTATTACAGAGAGAACATGTGCTATTCAGTGACTTGAAATATGATTGGCTGAACTGTTTGGATCTTTACCAAGCTATGTCTCAGAAGCACTTTTGAACTGAGACTGTGGAACACTCACTATTATGGAAGATGATGAGAAGAAAGGATTTGGTAAGAAAAAACAGTATTTAGACAGGTCTTATTAGCCAATTTTCTGATTCTCTCAGGAATAACTTTCACAAATTAGCAGCCTTAGGAAATTGCTGCTTTTTCTCCTCCCTCTCTCCCTTCTTCCTTCACTTCCTCCTTTATTCCCTCTCTCTCTTTTTAGCCCCCTTTCCTCTCCATCCTTCTCATCCATTTTTTCCTTAATGATATCTCTTCAGCTAATCTGATACCCAATCCCACAAAACACATAACTTACACATGATGAAGTACTCTAGAACGACAAATGTGCATCAAGGAACTCAAGGGACAGGTAGTAGTAATTAATGCAAGTTATCATGAAATAGAAACATATCAGACATTTCATCTGGGGGAACTCTGCCTTCTGAAAAAGTCTTAAATAGGAATTTATCTGTATGTTTCCTTTAAGGCAAGTATCTTTGGGAGGAGAAAATGCTTTCTTCCCCCACGTTTATTTCATCTTCTCCTCTTTGGTGGCTTTTATAAGGCTTCTTCCCTACATTTCAGCACAGATCTTTCTCTCTTTCACTCTGTCAGATTTATTTTTTATTTCTCTTAAAACAAAAAACTAGGAAGACAGTAGAAAAGTCAAATGCAGTGGTTGTAGTTTTCATCAGCCTCAAATCCAAGTGTAAAATTTTAATTTATTTTCTATATTTATAAATATAGAAAAGTCAAACTTTATTTCTAAATTGAGTCTCCATTTTCTATGGTAGGAGCACAATCTTGTCATTACCTGATATACAGTTCAATGTGATGGTTTATCTATCAATTTGGATTTAAACTCAACAAATTTATGGTTTTCTTTTCTTTTTTTCCTGTTCTGTTGATATACTCTCTCGGTTTATAGAAGAAGGCTTCTATAAAATCATGGTACCCAATCTTCAATTTTCTGGTATTGACATCTGGTCTTTGATAATCTGCTTCTGTCTCCACAGGTACCTGCACAGATGGCCAGAAATTCCCTGTGATTATGTTCTCTGAGCCAGGCTCAACTGCATCTAGCCTCTAGCTCACAAGGTACCACACTGACATCTATAGCTTGGCATCCCATCAGGACTTCAAGACTCTTTAGGGCTCTAATTCCTCCTAGAAAGCTTGCTTCTCTCTCTAAGGCATGAGAAAATTCTGCTGTTCTCTAAGTATGAGACAGGGTGGTTAGGACTTTACAAAGATTTGTAATGTAGCTGATACTACCCTCCTCATGGGGTACCATGTTGAGCATAGGTTTCATCTGGTCTTTGGGGCCAAAAACCTTGAGAAGAAAAACTTTCTAGTAGATATTCTTCTATGTCTATTGTTTAAGCCCAGACCTCAGCTGACAAAAGCTCCCAAAAGCCTTACCTTATTCTCAAAATTATTATATTGACGTTTGAAACTCAAAATCTCATTATTTCTTTTTACTTTTTAATTAGGACAATCTTACTCCTCCCTGATGCATGATTAGATGGGAAAAGTCCCCTTGAATTTAAGGGAGAACCATCACTAATTTCCCGAAATTTCACTGTACAACTTCTCCCACTCTCCCATACTGGTTGCTGACTTTACTCCATACAGCTAGGCAGAAAGTCCATCCTTAAAGGGGGATCAGGATGGCCTATTTCTGTGTCTACTACAGAGGAATTGATGGAAAAACAATGTAGCAGAGAAAATATTTTAAACTACAATCTAAATCCCCATTGTCCAAAGGGATAGCACTAAAAATAATTAAGGAATAAGGTGATTCTTATGAGGACACATGAACTTTTACCTTAGGATGAAATGCAAAAATATGTGTCATTGAAATAATTGATGAAATTAACTGAGTGAGAGATTTGTTCCAGTAAAAAAGGAAAGGAGTGGGAAGTTATTTAAAGACTAGTCAGTTCAAATAAGTTCCCAATATTTGAAGGGTTTTTTTCTTATCCTTGGTCTTCATTTTCTTTCACTGGAATTCTGAAAATAGTTCAATAAAGAGTTTACTTTCTCATCAGATGTGATTTAGACAAAACCACCTGCTTAATTGAGCCATGGAGACCTGCATTCAAATACATCTCTGCCCTGACATATTCTGACCGCATGGGCTTGGATGATTTATTTAACTTTTCACAATTTGATTTCTCATTTCTATAGTGAGCACAATTGTATGTATCTCATGGTTCTGTTATGAGGATCAAGTGTGATATTATAAAGGCCTGAGAAGCAACCTCAGTACAGGTAAATACTGAGGTCCATGTGCTATGCTCAACTCTCCCTTATCTAGAGAGTAAGATTTAGTTGTTTGCAGTGAGATCTTGAATCCTATTGTTTTACCTTTTATGAATTATATGTGTATACCATTCTGAGTTGAACAGCCAAGATATGTGGTAAAAATAACCTCATCCACAAGTACTTAAGAAGACCCAGCTCTGTGTAGGGACATGTTGCCTATCAAAACTGTGTTTCTTCATGTACCTGCAAGAGTGGATCATTGACCCATAGTCCTGAATCTTTTCCCATAGGTTATAAACAAGAATTCTAACAGATCCAAATGCTTTCTGCATTCCCTAAATCAGGATGTGCTATGCCGGTGCTCTGGCCAGGGCTTCTCATTATGGTGAGGTTGAAAGAAACACTGTAGCCCTGATTGAAGGTGATAATTGCAATATCAAATCAGAAATAAAACTATGATTAGGCACACAATGTTTGTCAATATTCCATTATAACCTTTATTTCTTGAGACTAAAGGACAAGGCTTTTATATTTCCTTTTTTTAATGTGCTATAGACTTTAAGTTATGCAAGAGGTAAAGTTACCAATGCTTGTTGATTAGCTGAATAGTTTTGTAAAGCATCACATATAATTTTTTGCCTCCATTTATCAAAATAGGATGCAAAAGAAGGATTTGTAATGAGTTTTTTTGTTGTTGCTTTCTGTTATTTTTCTCTTCTTTGCAGAATACAGAACAACTAGGCTCACATAGAGTATCTTTTAACTAAGCCCTATGGCTGTCCCCAAACCCAGTGTATATATGTTCTCCTTCTGCAGGGAATGGATATGAGGCTGATTGGGGAATGTCTCATAATTGATTTCCAATAGAGATACAGAACTCCTAAGGACAGGCTTCAGTCTTGAGACAATATGTAATAAAGACATTTACTTAATTATTCTGCCAGTGTAAACAAGTGGAATCTGAAATAAAGAATGTTGTTAAAGACAGGATATCTTATTAGTTCCTTGTACATAGAGTTCAAATTAATGACTAACACAGGGTTATCAAGAAAGGTACAGAAAAGAATAATAAATGGATAAGGAGACTTTGCAATACCACATTCGTAGACTCAATTTATGGATTATTGATAAAATTCTTAGACAGAGTTTATTTCCTTAAAGTAAAATTTCTACAACATAGTTTAGTATATACAATTGGACTTTGAGTTAAAATGCTAAAGATTCAAATCCTGGTAAGATCACAGATTAATAGGATACTCTGAAAAAGTTTTCCTGAGCTTATTTTTCTCATTTGTGTCTACCCTATCCCCTGACACAGTATGTATTCAGTATTTTCGAAATTGCCCTTTTTATATGGCTTATTTACCTCCATACATACCTGGTTCTATGCTATGTTCTCTGAAGGAGTACCCTAAAGGAGCTTACAAATACATTTAAGAAATAATACTTAAATTCACAAAATAAACAAATGATTTACAAGTGCAGTAATTGTAATTAAACATTTATTAAAAGTAGTTGCCGGGCTTCCCTGGTGGCGCAGTGGTTGAGAGTCTGCCTGCCGATGCAGGGGACACGGGTTGGTGCCCCGGTCCGGGAAGATCCCACATGCTGCGGGGCAACTAGGCCCGTGAGCCACGGGCGCTGAGCCTGCGCATCTGGAGCCTGTGCTCCGCAACGGGAGAGGCCACAACAGTGAGAGGCCTGCATACCACAAAAAAAAAAAAAAAAAAAAAAAGTAGTTTCCAATAAACCATAATTTGTAGAAAAACTAATATTGAAAGAAAAAACAAATTATGATAAATGGCAAGGTTTCAGAGTGAAGATTAATCCAAACTGAACTTTGTCGTCAGTGTGGGCTTTTTTTTTTTTTTTTTTTTTTTTTTTTTGCAGTGAGTGTGATAGAGGAAGTTGACAAGCTGATTACATAACTGATAAAATTATGAGGAAGTGGGTAAACTCCACCTGGCAGAAGACACTTAAAATCAGGGGAAAAAAAACATTGCACAAGGCCAAGAGTATCAACCGGTAGAGGATATGGAGTATGAAGGTAAAAAGTATATTTAATCTGATAAATTATAAGTGGGAGTCCCAAAGGCTTTACTCTAAAGAGTTACAAGTGATACCAGATGTAATACATGCTCATCCCAGGATCCCTGCTCTGAGAAAACTAGCCTTAACAATCCACTCATCCACAGTACTGGGCTCTGGAAATATATTTATATAATACAACCTTGAGCACCTCTCAACAACTCCATTCTTCTCCACACTTTTGGCAAAATATTGGAAGTGAATACCTCATCTGAATAGGGCAGGAGTAAGTTGCATGTCAGATCTTATCATCTCTCTAAGGAATGTAGAAATAGAAGTTAATAGTATTTTTAGCAGTCTCTGTTGGGCAAATGAACTGAGACTATGGGTAGTTAGTGCACAGAGTTATGCTTTTGAGCCTCATGCACATGCAAAGAGGATTTATAGTCTTTGCAAGAAAGGCAGAAGAGAGAGACAGGGAGAGAGAGAGAGAGAGAGAGATTGAAGAGAAAGGAAAAAAAAAAAGAGAGAGAGGGCTTCCCTGGTGGCGCAGTGGTTGGGAGTCTGCCTGCCGATGCAGGGGACGTGGGTTCGTGCCCCGGTGCGGGGGGATCCCACATGCCGCGGAGCCGGCTCGCTGAGCCTGTGCTCTGCAATGGGAGAGGCCACAACGGTGAGAGGCCTACGTAGTGCAAAAAAAAAAAAAAAAAAAAAAGAGAGAGAGAGAAAAAATATGAAAGAGGGCTTCCCTGGTGGTGCAGTGGTTGAGTCCGCCTGCCGAAGCAGGGGACACGGGTTCATGCCCCGGTCCGGGAAGATCCCACATGCCGTGGAGCGGCTGCACCCATGAGCCATGGCTGCTGAGCCTACGCATCCAGAGCCTGTGCTCCACAACGGGAGAGGCCACAACAGTGAGAGGCCTGCGTACAGCAAAAAAAAAAAAAAAAAAAAAAAAAAAGAATATGAAAGAGACACAGAGAGGAAAGAGAGATGAGAAATCAGAGTTTTCTGGAGATAACGAAAGAATAAATTCAGTTTCTGCCATATTTCTAGTCTCTGCTCAAGTCAGTCTTTTTAAATTTTTACCTTTGGTTACTTTTTTATACCATTGCATCCTTACATTACCTTTTTCCCCCTCCTGGGTTATTTATTTTACTTAGAATAGGGTTCTTTATTTAGAACCAAAAATCTCTGCTTGAGATAGAAGTGCTAGTATTGAGCAGATTGGATGAAAATAGGGATGGACAAGGAAAAGTAAAATCAACTAGACAATATTTGGGAGGGAGGAAATAGGTAATTAGGAAGTTACTTGGTATAGAAAGTAAGGGATCAATGCAAGAAATATTATAAAGGAATGCTCAACAAGAATAAGTGGATGATCATTTATGAAACTTTGTAGGAAATAGCCAAAAGTCACAAATGTAAATACACAAAACCTTATTAAGTATATACTATGTACTATATCATAATGCTGAAGGATTAGAAGACTAACAGTTACAGGGGAGCCAGGATATTAGCTAAATTATTTGATTTTGGAAGAACAATAGTGAATTTTATTGAGGGTTTTATTAAAATTTAAACTAAGTTATGGTGAGGAGTATGTCTGTATTATTAATCATTGGTGCCTAGAAAAATGCCTACTGCTTTATATTTGCTCAGTAAAATTATTATGAATAATTAAGAGTATTTTGGATGATAGCAGCACACTAAGGGGTACATAATGAGCAGGAAAGAATTTATTTATTTAATTTTTATTTGCTGTATAACCATTGGTGTTAGAAAAAAACAAGATCAGTGAAATATGGTAAACCTTGATAGAGGGATCGTGCAGCCCACAAAAAAAGAATCAAAGCTAAAGGTACAGGGCTTCCCTGGTAGTGCAGTGGTTGAGAGTCAGCCTGCCGATGCAGGGAACACGGGTTCGTGCCCCAGTCCAGGAAGATCCCACATGCCGCAGAGCGGCTGGGCCCATGAGCCATGGCCAGTGAGCCTGTGCGTCCAGAGACTGTGCTCCACAACGGGAGAGGCCACAACAGTGAGAGGCCCGCATACCGCCAAAAAAAAAAAAAAAAAAAAAACTAAAGGTGCAGATATGAGGTAAGATGGTATAGGAAAAGCCATTAAAATTTGAGAGTGAGAGACTTTGGCAAAGGGGTTCCAGGTTACCTTTATTAGAATTTTTGTTCAATAAATAGTTTATTACCTTACTCTCCACCAAAATTTTTATAGGTTTGAAAAAAATTGAAGTGCAGTTAGTTAAACATTTAAAACAAGAATAGCCATCAACCACACTGATATTTTGTAATCTGATATCTAATGCATAGGTTTTTGGGTATTTTTAAGAAAACAATTTTATTCTCAAAAATGTACTGGAGTCAGCTGAAATGCCTAGAACTAGATGTGGTTATTACTTTTTTGTTATTGGAGAATAATTGCTTTACACTGCTGTGTCAGTTTCTGCTGTACAGCAAAGTGAATCAGCCACACATATAACATATACCACCTCTTTTCGGATTTCCTTCTCATATAGGTCTCCACAGAGCACTCAGTAGAGTTCCCTGTGTTATACTGTAGATTATCATTAGTTATCTATTCTATACATAGTAGTGTATATATGTCAATCCCAACCTCCTAATATATCCCATCATCGCCCCCCCCTTTCCCCCTTGGTGTCCATATGTTTGTTCTCTATATCTGTGTCTCTATTTCTGCATTGCAAATAAGATCAGCTACACCATGTTCTAGATTCCACATATATGCATTAATATACCATATCCGTTTTTCTCTTTCAGACTTACTTCACTCTATATAACAGACTCTAGGTCCACCCATGTCTTTGCAAATGACACAATTTAATTCCTTTTTATGGCTGAGTACTATTCCATTGTATATATGTACCACTTCTTCTTTATCCATTACTCTGTTGATGTACACTTAGGTTGCTTCCATGTCCTGGCTATTGTAAATAGAGCTGCAGTGAACATTGTGGTACATGACTCTTTTTGAATTATGGTTTTCTCAGGGTGTATGCCCAGGAGTGGGATTACTGGGTCGTATGGTAATTCTATTTTAAGTTTTTTGATGAACCTCCATACTATTCTCCATGGTGGCTGTATCAATTTACATTCCCGCAAATAGTGCAAGAGGGTTCCCTTTCTCCACACCCTCTCCAGCATTTATTGTTTCTAGATTTTTTGATGATGACCATTCTGACTGGTGTGAGGTGATAACTCGTACTTTTGATTTTCATTCCTCTAATTATTAGTGATGCTGAGCACCTTTTCATATGCCTCTTGGCCATCAGAATGTCTTCTTTGGAGACATGTCCATTTAGGTCTTCCACCCATTTTTTGAATGGGTTGTTCATTTTTTTTTGATATTGAGCTTCATGAGCTGCTAGTATATTTTAGAGATTAATCCTTTGTCAGTTGCTTCATTTGCAAATATTTCTCCCATTCTGAGGGTTGTCTTTTCATCTTGTTTATCATTTCCTTTGCTGTGCTAAAGCTATTAAGTTTCATTAGGCCCCATTTGTTTATTTTTGTTTTTATTTCCATTTTTCTAGGAGGTGGGTCAAAAAGGACCTTGCTGTGATTTATGTCATAGAGTGTTCTGCCTATGTTTTGCTCTAAGAGTTTTGTAGTGTCTTTAATTTTGGTCTTTAACCATTTGGGGTTTACTTTTGTGTATGGTGTTAGGAAGTGTTCTAATTTCCTTCTTTTACCGGTAGCTGTCAAGTTTTCCCAGCATCACTTATTGAAAAGGCTTTTCTTCATTGTATATTCTTGCCTCCTTTATCAAAGATAAGGTGATCATAGATGCATGGGTTTATCTCTGGGCTTTCTATCCTGTTCCTTTGATCTATATTTCTGTTTTTGTGCCAGTACCATACTGTCTTGATTACTGTAGCTTTGTAGTATAGTCTGAAGTCAGGGAGACTGATTCCTCCAGCTCCGTTTTTCTTTCTCAAGATTGCTTTTGTTATTTGGGGTATTTTGTGTTTCCATACAAATTGTGAAATTTTTTTTTCTAGCTCTGTGAAGAATGATATTGGTAGTTTGATAGGATTGCCTTGAATCTGTACATTGCTTTGGATAGTAGAGTCATTTTCACAATGTTGATTCTTCTAATCCAAGAACATGGTATATCTCTCCATCTGTTTGTGGCATCTTTGATTTCTTTCATCAGCATCTTATAGTTTTCTGCATACAAGTTTTTGCCTCCTTGGGTGTATTTATTTCTAGGTATTTTATTCTTTTAGTTGCAATGGTGAATGGGATTTTTTCCTTAATTTCTCATTCTGACCTTTCATTGTTAGTGTATAGGAATGCAAGATATTTATGTGTATTATTTTTTTTATCCTGAAACTTTACTAAATTCACTAATTAGCTCTAGTAGTTTTCTAGTGGCATTTTTAGGATTTTCTATATATAGTATCATGTCATCTGCAAATAGTGACAGCTTAACTTCTTTTTTGATTTGGATTTCTTTTATTTCTTTTTCTTCTCTGATTGCTGTAGCTAGGACTTCCAAAACTATGTCGAATAATAGTGGTGAGAGTGGGCCACCATGTCTTCTTCCTGATCTTAGAGGAAATGCTTTCAGTTTTTCACCATTGAGAATGATGTTTGCTGTGGGTTTGTCATATATGGCCTTTATTATGTTGAGGTAGGTTCCCTCTATGCCCACTTTCTGGAGAGTTTTTATCATAAATAGGTGCTGAATTTTGTCAAAAGCTTTTTCTGCATCTATTGAGATTATCATATGATTTTTATTCTTCAACTTTTTAATATGGTGTATCATATTGTTTGATTTGTATGCATTGAAGAATTCTTACATCCCTGGGATAAATCCCACTTGATCATGGTTTATGATCCTTTTAATATGTTGTTGGATTCAGCTTGCTAGTATTTTGTTGAGAATGTTTGTGTCTATGTCCGTCAGTGATATTGGCCTCTAATTTTCTTTTTCTGTGATATCTTTGTCTGGTTTTCATATTGGTATGATGGTGACCTCATAGTACGAGCTTGGGAGTGTTCCTCCCTCTGCAATTTTTTGGGAGAATTTGAGAAGCATAGGTGTTAACTCTCTCTAAATGTTTGATAGAATTTCCCTGTGAAGCCATCCAGTCCTAGACTTTTGATTGTTGGAAGATTTTTGATCACCTTTTCAATTTCATTATTTGTGGTTGGTCTGTTCATATTTTCTATTTCTTCCTGGTTTGGTTTGGGAAGGTTGTAATTTTCTAAGAATTTGTCTATTTCTTCCAGGTGTTCATTTGATTGACATATAGTTGCTTGTAATCATCTCTTATGATCCTTTGTGTTCCTGTGGTGTCCACTGTAAGTTCTCCTTTTTCATTTCTAATTTTATTGATTTGAATATTTTCCCTTTTCTTCTTTATGTGTCTGGCTAAAGGTTTATCCATTTTGTTTATTTTCTCAAAGAACCAGCTTTTATTTTCTTTGTTCTTTGCTATTGTTTTCTTCATTTCTATTACATTTATTTCTGCTTTAATCTTTATGATTTCTTTCCTTCTACTAACTTTGCATTCAGTTGTCCCTCTTTGTCTAATTTCTTTAGGTGTAATATTAGGGTTTTTATTTGAGATTTTTCTAATTTACTGAGGTAAGATTGTATTGCTATAAACCTCCCTCTTAGAACTGCTTTTGCTGCATCCCATAGGTTTTGGGTCATTGTACTTTCATTCTCATTTGTTTCTAGGTATTTTTTTTTTATTTCCTCTTTGATATCTTCAGTGATCTCTTGGTTGTTTACTAGCACATTGTTTAGCCTCCATGTGTTTGTGTATTTTACATTTTTTTTCCTGTAATTGATTTCTAATCTCATAGCATTGTGTCCAGGAAAGAGGCTTGCCATGATTTCAGTTTCATTAAAGTTACCAAGGCTTGATTTGTGACCCAACATATGATCTACTGTGGAGAATGTTCCACGTATGCTTGAGAAAAAAGTGTGTATTCTGCTGCTTTGAGATGGAATGTCCTATAAATATCAATTAATTCTCTCTGTTCTAATGTGTCATTTAAGGCTTGTGTTTCCTTATCAATTGTCTGTCTAGATGATCTATCTATTGGTGTAAGTGGACTGTTAACATCCCCCACTATTACTGTGTTATTGTTGATTTCCCCTTTCATGGTTGTTAGCATTTGCCTTATGTATTGAGGTCCACTTATGTTGGGTACACAAATATTTATAATTGTTATGTCTTCCTCTTGCAAAGATCCCTTGATCATTATGTAGTGTCCTTCCTTGTCTCTTGTAATAATATTTATTTTAAAGTTTATTTTGTCTGATGTGATACTGCTACTCAAGTGTCCTTTTGATTTCTATTTGCATGAAATATCTTTTTCCATCCCCTCACTTTCAGTCTGTATGTGTCCCTAGGTCTTAAGTGGGTCTCTTGAGGACATCAGATATATGGGTCTTGTTTTTATGTCCATTCAGCCAGTCTGTATCATTTGGTTGGAGCATTTAATCCATTGATATTTAAGGTAATTATTGACATGTATGTTCTTATTACCATTTTCTTAATTATTTTAGGTTTGTTTTTATAGGTCTTTTTTTTTCTCTCTTGTGTGTTCCACCTAGAGAAGTTCCTTTTTCATTTGTTGTCAAATGGATCTGGTGGTGCTGAATTCTCTTAGCTTTTGCTTGTCTGTAAAGCTTTTGATTTCTCGGTCAAATCTGAATAAGAGCCATGGCGGGTAGAATAATATTGGTCGTAGGTTTTTCCCTTTCATCACTTAAACCATATCCTGGCATTTCCTTCTGGCTTGCAGAGTTTCTGCTGAAAAATCAGATAATAATCTTATGCGGATTCCCTTGTATTTTATGTATTGCTTTTCCCTTGCTGCTTTTAATATTTTTAATTTGTATTTAATTCTTGTTAATTTGATTAATATGTGTCTCAGCATGTTTCTCCTTGGGTTTATTCTGTATGGGACTCTCTGAACTTCCTGGACTTGGGTGACTATTTCCTTTACCACATTAGGTAAGTTTTTAACTAAAATCTCTTCAAATATTTTGTTCAGACCCTTTCTCTTTCTCTTTTCTTTTCTTTTTTCTTGGAACACTATAATTCGAATGTTGGTGAATTTAATGTTGTCCCAGATGTCTCTGAGACTGTCCTCATTTCTTTTCATTCTTTTTCTTTATTCTGCTTGGTGGTGGTTGTTTCCACCATTCTATCTTGCAGTTCACTCATCCATTCTTCTGCCTCAGTCATTCCCCTATTGATTCCTTCTAGTGTATTTTTTATTTCAGTTATTGTGTTTTTCATCACTGATTGTTTTTTCTTTAGTTCTTCTAGGTCCTTGTTAAACATTCTTTGTATCTTCTCGATCCATGCCTCCATTCTTTTTCCAAGGTATGGATCATCTTCACTATCATTTTTCTGAATTTTTTTCAGGGAGATTGCCTATTTCCTCTTCATTTATTTGGTCTTGTGGGAATTTACTTTGCTCCTTTGTCTCTAACATATTTCTCTGTCATCTTATTTTGTCTAACTCACTGTGTTTATTGTATCCTTTCCACAGGCTGCAAGTTCATATTTCCTCTTGATTCTGTTGTCTTCTCCCTAGTGTGTGAGGTTGGTGCAGGGACTTGCATAGGCTTCCTGGTGGGTGGGACAGGTGCTGGTGCTCTCGTAGGTGGAGCTGAGTCTTTTCCCTCTGATGACCAAGGTTGTGTCAGTTGGTGTGTTTCTGGGTATCTGTGAGCTCAGTACAACTTTAGGCAGCCTGTCTGCTGATGGCTGGGACTGTGTTCCTGTCTTGCTGTTTTTTTGGTGTGAGGTATACAGCACTGGAGCTTGATGGCAGTTGGGTAGAGCTGAGTCTTGGTGTCGAGATGGATACCTTGGGTAGAGTGCATGCTGATTAATATTCCCTGGGCCTAGGAATTCTCTGGCAGCCCAGCATCCTGGACTTTGTGCCCTCACCGCAGAGGCCAAGACCTGACCTCTGGCCAGGAAACAAGGAGTCTGCAAGCCATACATCACAGCCAGAGAAAAAACAAAAAAAGGAAAAGAAAACAAACAGACAAACAGAACCCAAGCCAAGTAGCAAAAACAAACAGCAACAACAACACAGAAAAAAAACAAAGAAAAAGGAGGAAAGAAAACAAACAGAAAAACCAAACCCAAGACTAATGATAAAAACCAAACCAAACAAACAGAAACAAAGAAACAGACCAAAAAAAGACAAATATATAAAAAACAAGAGAACAAGGAAACAAAAGAACTCAAAAGTGAGAAAAATCAATGAAGACTAAGCTAACAAAAACAAAAAATGGAAAAGAAAAGAAAGCAAAGTATCAATTAAAAAAAAGCACAGAAAACATAAAACACTTGAAAGCAATCAAAAAGAAGAACCACAACAAGAAAAAAAACAAAACAAAAAAGTAAAATAAAAATAAAATTTAAATATTAAAAAATTTAAAAATAAAAACAACAACATCTAAAGAAAATGAAAGAAACAAAAAAAGAATAATAGTAATAAGAATATTTTCCTGATGCCTCCTCTGTCAGTGTCCTTGCTCCCACAGTGATCCACAGCCAAACCCTGCCTCCCCAGGAGGCCCTCAAATACCCCAGGTAGGTCTCTGGACCAGCTGTGGGCACCATGGGGCCAGCTCAGTCTTTGATCTGGCCCAAATCCCACATGTACTTGGCCCCAAATCCACTGCTGCTAAAGCTAGACTGGTCTCAGTTGTGGGAACACTCATTGTCTATTCAGACATTCCAGACTTGCAGGATTTATCAAGCCAATTGTGGGGATTTAATCTGCAGCTTGTGTAACTGCATGGGGAAATTTCTACTCCTCTTCCTTAATCACTTCTTAGGCTCAGCTTTGATTTTGGCCTCACCCCTGCATGTGCACCATCCTCAGGCCTCTGTTCACCACACAGGCAAGAGGGAGTGAAAGCAGCAGCTGATTGGGACACACTCACTCAGGCCAGGGGGGGATATGGTGGCCACAACTGGGGTGTGTGATGTCCCTGCATCCCCAGAAACCAACAAGCAGTTGCAATAGACTGGGGTACACTCACTCTGGTAAGAGTCCCTCTCAGTGTCCAAAAAGGCAGGCACTGGTGTGTGGGGGCAGTAGTGGCCCCATCCATTGTGCACCAGTCAACGATGGTGTTTCATTTCCTATGCAGACTCCACTAACTTCCAGTCATGGATCCCCTCACTCACTCCTGTCTCCTCTGTTTTATCCATGCAGCCGAGTGGTCCTCTCTCTGGACCCACTCTCTTAATCCAACGCTTTAGCACTCAGCCCCTGCCAGCATCAGAAGATTCCTGTCTCAGGCAGGGGTGCCCAGTGCTGATTCCCCAGGAGGTTTGGCATGGGAGGCACTCAGGACCTCAGAGCCTACAGAGGTGGAGGAGGCCTTGGCTTGAGGGGCGGGCAAGTCTGTTCAGATGGGTGCCCTTCTTAGTGCCCACAGAGACAGAAGCCAGTGGGTGGGGAATGGGGTTGAAATGGCAGCCCCACCCCTTGTGTACCACTCAACAATGATGCCTTACTTCTATGGAGTCCTGGACTTCTTCCCCAACTTTCCCAGTTGTAGAGTTCTTTACTCCTGTCCCTTCAGGATGTATTTTCACAGCCAACAGCTGTCCCCTCCCAGGGTCCATGCTCCAAACCCCACTTTCCATCATGCATCACCCCCTACGCAGTAGGAGACAGATGACTCAGGCTGGGGTGCACAGGGCTGCAACACAGACCATGCATGCAGTTCTTGTTTTATCCTGCCTTCCACAGACCACCCACTTAATTCCCCTTTGATTCCCCAAAGGTCCATTTCTGTCCCAGCTGATTTCCCCACTGTGAGGGTTTTTTCTGAGTGCAGGAACATCTCCTCACCTTCAGCTTCCCACTAAGGTTACTGGTTCCTTTTTTGATTCCCCTTTTCTTTTTTTCTTTATTTCATCCTACCCAATTAACAGGGGATTTTTCTTGTCCTTTTAGGTGTCTGAAGTCTTCTACTAATGTTCAGCAGGTGCCCTGTGAGAATTGTTTCATTTGTAGTTGTATTCTTGGTATACTTGTGAGGAGAGACAAATTCTGTGTCTTCCTATACTGCGATCTTGACTCCTACCCCCAATGCATAGGTCTTTGTTATAAGCAGCTTTCCCTTTTTGCAGTGTTTAAGATCAATACTCATTTCTCATCAATGTGCATTGGTAGAACTGACAATATCAAGTACCATTGGTAATGTTTAGAGGTCCTATGAGAGGCTTACAGAAGATCCAAAATGCCAACAAGAAGATATTGAGAGAAAAATATGGTGTGTCCTTTTCCACTGAGGATGTCATATATCATGGCAAGTGCAAGAGCTATAGTGAGGGAAAACCAGGTATCAGTGGGGAAAATCATATTAAGCAGCAAGAATAAGGGGCAAAGCAAGAAATAAAAGAGGAAAATGAGCTAGGAGAGTTCTAATTATGGTGGAATGATGATTAGAGAAGAGTGGGTTGAGAGGAGTCATTCAGATCAAAGGATTTGAATAGTGAAATCATGCTTGGATTCAGCATGAGTGTAGTATTGATAGGAATAGAGTGGGATGATTAAATAGTTAGTTTATAAATCTCACTAGGAGATTAAAGCCCGGAATTTTAAGGGAGTTTGGGAGACTGCTGTAAGCTAATGACTACTCAAGAAAAGAATCCAGTAACCTAGCAACAATCTATTCTACCTTGAAGGAAGATTGGGCACATTCAAGTGCCAGGCACACTCAACCCACAAGTCCTGATAGTTAAAACACGACAATAGATATGGGGTTGGAATCTTGTTACATGAAGTAAGGAAGTTAACAGTCCTTGAAGATTAACATTTCTGCATGTAGTCAAGATAGGAATAGAGGTGAAAGGGGTAAAGAAATTAGGTGAAAGGGGACATTATACCAAAATCTGAGATGAATTACCATATTTAATTTCTGTTACCACCCTTTTGCTAATATACATGTGATTTAAATAGCACCATAACAGTCCCAGTAATATCATATCAGGTTAAAGGAGGGATTAACAATATAAGCCATGATGTCTACCAAAAAATGAGGAAGAAAGCAGTCTTCTCCCCTTCGCACTTTTTCTTTGATTATAAAAATGTAGCCTTTTTTTGTTCTCTGCTTATATCTCTCACAAGCATCCTATGCACTATTTGTCTATCACTTTGCCTCACCCTGAATTCTTTCGGTGCTGAGACAAGAGAACCCAAGCTTCAGTAAGTCTTGACATCAGGTTAAAAGTTTTAATTAAAAGACAGTGGGTTTGAGTCACCTCCTAAATCAGCGATTATGGGTTCAAGTCCCAATGTGAAGTTTGGCTGGGTTCGAGTCCCATCCAAGGAGGAATGAAGTCTCAGTAGTTGAGTAGATATAGCATAATGGAGTTTGGTGAGTAGATATAGCATAATGGAGCTCTATATGACTAAACAGGTAATGTTTATCCATAAAAATCCACCTGGTCACTCTACAGATGGATCTATATTGATGTGTTTAATAATTACTAGTCAAATACATAAAATATGCAAGTTATTGTTCTAGGAACTGTGGGAAGTTAATAATGAACCTAACAGGAACCATCTTTTCAAAGCTGAAATTAGCAAAGCTTACAAGAGAGGTACACTCAAAGTAGTTTGAAGCATCCAGAAGAAACTTCTGGGAAGATTTTATCTAAATATTCTTACCTAAAGTAAGTGTAAGGCCAACTGGCCCGAGGCAGGGGAACACAATCAGATTCACAGGTTGCATCAGACCGAAATTCTCCAGACTACCCAGTTCCAGAAACTGCCCTGGAGACATTCCGGACCACCCAGTTCCAGGAACTGACCTGGGGACTTTGAACCCAGCCCAGCCTTCCCGCCTTTCGAGGGGCGGGACCAATGGTCCCCCAGGATACCCGAAAAGACCACCAAATAAGGAATACCCTGCGCCCTCCCAGATTCACCACACCCCTTTCCCTTCTTCCCGGGTGCGACTTCTCTGGCCCCTTTCTCTCGGACCAGTGAAGCTCGCCCGGGAGCGCTCCCTAATAAAGCTCATTTGAAGGTTTCCTCTGTTTCGTGGTGCCGTTTGTTAAGATCCGACCTTACAGTAAGCCCATCCCTAAAAAATGGTCTACTATCACTAAGGAAAAACACAGAAAAATGAATGAGGGCCCCAAGTTCATACCTATACACAAGAAAGAAGAAAGGAAAGAATGCACAGTAGGTCAGTAAACAATGGTATAAAATTTAAACTCCATTAAAAAATCTAAGAAAATCATGTGGGAAGCAATTACTCTTCATGTGTCCCAGGTGATTTACAGAAGACTTATGATTAGAGTTGGCCAGAGAAGACATGGCACTTGGGAAGCTGATGTGCACTCTGCCATTTCCCTTCCTGGACACAGCCTAGAGTTAGATGTAGTCCACATTGCTTCTGTTCTTACCACTGACATCCCCCAGTTCCCACAGAGTTTGCTCTTCTGTGATCACAAAGCTGAGCTGCTGGCAGGGGACAAATTGCTTTCAACAGAGGGGACCAGATGCATTTTCTTTGTTGCTGTGGCAGCAACTCAAGCAACAGTTCCATTGAAAGAAGTTCTACCCTAAATACTTAAGGCTAGGCAAGTGATTAATATGCAAGCTTAAGCCAAAGAAATTACAAGCACTCTGCTCTAGAGAAGTTTAAGTCAGTGAGAGATCCAAATAATGGGAGTCCTGAGGAACCATTCCAAAAATCAGAGGAAACTGAAAGAAAAGCTTAAAATAACATTTTTAAAAGAAAAAAAAATCAGAGAGGTTTAATAAATTTATATGACCTCTTACTGGATTGTAAACATTCAAAGTGTTAGTAAATAGAAGGGGGAATGGTGCAAAGGAGAAAATAAATTAGATGGCATATACAACACTGCAGTATTTCCCAACTAAAATCACAGTGCAGACAAGATGGGCAAACTGGCTGAATTTCTTTGAGAACTCTTCAAACTGTGAAGGAGTGGGAAAGGGGAAGGAAAAACTACCTGAGCTGCAAGGTGGAAAAAAAAGAGATAAAAATTAAATCTTTAAAAATTTGCTTTTCTAATCCCTGAAATACAATAAGCAAAACTGCAAAAGAAGATTTAAGGGAAGAAAGTATATTTAATCTGATAAAGCCCTGTAGAAAGGACAGAGGAAAAGTCTCATCTCTATATCTCTCTCAACTCTCCATTGTCCCGGTACAGCTTCTGCCTTAATTAAAAAAAAAAAAAAAAAAACCTATTTTTTACTGATTTATTTGGCAACTGCACAAGAATGACAAATAACTCTATGGCAGAATGGGTTTTCATTCCTCAGTTCTCTTTATTCCAAAATCAGATTGCATTCATTGGAACTTAATCAGGTATCATTAAAATCTTCCTTCTCTCTCTCCTTTTTCCTTTCTGTCTCTATCTAGGGTCTTGGTTTAAACAAGTTTTAGATGACACTCAACTGAAAGTTGACTTTTGGATGAAAAGATTAGGTATGTCCATGACCTGCCAATGTTAGTCTATTTCACTACAAGGTCACCACATGAACCAACATTGTATCAGCATCTGCAATTTCTAGGCATTCATTTTTATAGAGTGTTGCAGGAATGCAAAGATGACCAAAACACAGTCACTTCCTCAGGCTGGTGTAGTGGGAAGAGCCCAGGGCTGAAATCAGAAGACAGTTGACCAGATTCTGCCACTGTAGTTATGACTGCATTCCCTCCACATTCCTTTCTTTAAAATAGTACTCTGCCAGCAGTCTATAGTGACATGATGGGCCTAGATGGACAGACTTCTATTCTGTGCCAACAACCAACCCACTGACTGCAGGTTCTCAGCTCAGGGATGAAGTTGGGATTAAGGCTATCAGATTTTATTTCTAAAATGTAAATTTAGAATATTAGGTCTTCAGGTGTTAGGTTTAGGGACAGAATCATTGTTATGATGAAACAGAGTTAAGGGCAAGCTGAGGCTGAAAAGTACAGAAAGTAATATTGTTGCAGAGAAAGCCAGTGTACAGAGAAATGAATATAGCAAATAAGCAGAGAGAAGCAAAGATATGAGACAAATATTGAGAGAGAGAGTAAGGTAGAAGATAAGTGGGGAGCAGGAGACAGGAAGAAAAAATGAAAGAGAGAAATGAATAAGGACTGTCTTATTAGGATGATGCCTTCTTGTATTTCTTGCAAAGTATTCTGTGACTTTCCTCATAATCTTGCTATAGTGACCCTAGTTTTGACTTCAACTTGTGTATTTCTGTCCTTTGAAACAAAAAGACATTAGTTACAGCAAATCTTGAGTGGTGTGTGACATAAATTGGGTTATTTTACCTTGCCTCTCAGAGCTATAACTTGCTTAACTGATGGTGATATTAATATCTCCTGGTGACTAGATGCTACATGTGAAAATGTTACTCTGATGCTTGCCACTTATCTGTGTGTAAAGTGTCTCTGAAATTTAATCTGAATCCCTAGCCAAAACATTAATAATGGAGAGTATCTGGAATACCTCCACTAATTGGGAAGAGTGTAGAGAATCAGGGGTTTTGCCAGGAAGATAAAATGGCAAAAAGGCTGCTGTGGGCAAGCAGGGGAGGGAAGAAAGTGAATTGGAAATGGTGCTGAGCTTGATGTGGCGCATGTTGGCAAGAGTGTGGGACTAGAAATAGAAAAAGAAATCAGGGTTTGGCCAGTGTTTTCCTGACCAAAGTCATGAATCTGAATTTCAGTTTGGTTTTTGACTTATTCTAAGGCATATGCAGTTATAAAAAGAGTAGGACAGGAGAGGGGTACAAAGACACGATAAGCACGAAGTTCCTCAGTCTTTTAAAATAATATCTCTGGGGCTTCCCTGGTGGCGCAGTGGTTGAGAGTCCTCCTGCCGACGCAGGGAACGCGGATTTGTGCCCCGGTCCGGGAAGATCCCACATGCTGTGGAGCGGCTGGGCCCTTGCGCCATGGCCGCTGAGCCTGCGCATCCGGAGCCTGTGCTCCGCAACGGGAGAGGCCACAACAGTGAGAGGCCCACATACTGCAAAAAATAATAATAATAAATAATAATAATATCTCTGAAGTGAAAATTCTGCAGTGTTTCACTTTCTAAACTTTGTGTTTAAAAAGGAATTGGATTTTTTTCCAGAAATACATTTATATTATACCGTTCAATATATTTTTGAATACTATATTATCCCAGTAGATTAATGTAAGAATCCTAGTTATTCTCCTTCCCCCAATCCTTTCATCCCTTTCAGAATCAGCACATTTGAAATGCTACCCTCACAGGCAGTGTATACCCTAAGCCAGTTACATATAGTTTCAATACAAAAGCAAGATTTTTCTGAGACATTTTGTAGAACAGTGCTTGACATATAGTAAGAATTCAATAAATACTTACTGAATACATTAATAAATAATATGCCTTCTTAATTTCCCATAACTATTAACAAGGTTTACTCCGGGAATTCTGATTCTATATGGAAGAAGACTGAGGGAGAGGAGAAAGGGAAAGAGAAGGAAAAGCAATCTTTATATTTTATTTAAAGATAAAATTGGATAACATTCCAGTCATAATAACACAATGCTGTTTGAATACAGTCGGGTTATTCTTATATCTTTAATCCCTGCCATCTTGTGCCCTGCAACCCTGTGCATATTATTTTTTTTTGTCCTGTTGTATGTATGTATATATGTATTTATTTATTTTTTAGTTTTTTTATTGGATTAAAATTGCTTTACTAAAATTGTTAGTTTCTGCTGTACAATAAAGTGAATCAGCTTTATGTATACCTATATTCCTTCCCTCTTAGCCCTCCCTCAACCCCATTGCCTCCCATCTAGGTAATCACAAAGCACCAAGTGGAGCTCCCTGTACTATACAGCAGGTTCCTACTAGCTACCTATTTTAAATGTGAGAGCTTATTTATGTCAAACCTAATCTTCCAATTTGTCCCACCCTTCCCTTCACCCCCATGTCCATATATCCATTCTCTACATCTATGTCTCTATTCCTGCCCTACAAATAGGTTCATCTGTACCATTTTTCTAGACTCCTCATATATGTGTCAATATACGATGTTTGTTTTTTGCTTTCTGACTTACTTCACTCCATATGACAGACTCTAGGTTCATCCACATCTCTACAAATGACCAAATTTTGTTTCTTTTTAGGGCTGAGTCATATTCCATTGTATATATGTACCATATCTTCTTTATCCATTCATCTATCATTGGACATTTAGGTTGTTTCTATGTCCTGGGTGTTGTAAAGAGTGCTGTAATGAACATTGGGGTACATGTGTCCTTTTGAATTATGGTTTTCTTAGGGTATATACCCAGTAGTGAGATTGCTAGGTTATATGGTAGTTCTATTTTTAGTTTTTTAAGGAACCTCCATACTTTTCTCCATAGTGGCTGTATCAATTTATATTTCCACCAACAGTGCAAAAGGGTTCCATTTTCTCCACACCCTCTCCAGCATTAACTGTTTGTAGATTTTTTGATGATGGCTATTCTGACCAGTGTGATGTGATACCTCATTGTAGTTTTGATTTGCATTTCTCTAATAATTAGTGATGTTGAGCATCTTTTCATGTGCCTCTTGGCCATCTGTATGCCTTCTTTGGTGAAATGTCTATTTGGGTCTTCAACCAAACAGAAAATAAATACAGAAACACAAGCTTTAAATGATACAATATAGATCAGATAGATTTAATTGATATTTATAGGACATTCCACCCGAAAGTGGCAGAATAAACTTTCTTCTCAAGTGCACATGGAACATTCTTCAAGATAGACCACATCTTGGGTGACAAATCAAGCCTCATAAAATTAAAAAATCTTGAAATCGTATCAAGCATCTATTCTGACCACAACACTATGAGATTGGAAATCAATTACAGGAAAAAAAAAACTGGAAAAACAAAAATATATGGAGTTAAACAGTGCACTACTAAATAACCAAGAGATACCAAGAAGTCAAAGAAGAAGTCAAAGAAGAAATTTTAAAATACCTAGAAACAAATGACAATGAGAACAGGACCACCCAAAAACTATGGGATGCAGCAAAAGAAGTTCTAAGAGGGAAGTTTATAGAAATTCAATCTCACCTCAAGAAACAAGAAAAATCTCAAATAAACAATCTAACCCTACACTTAAAACAACTAGAGAAAGAGGAAAAATGAAAACCTGAAGTCAGTAGAAGGAAAGAAATCATAAAGATCAGAGCAGAAATAAATGAAATAGAAATGAATAAAACAATAAGAAAGATCAATAAAGCTAAAAGCTGATCCTTTGAGAAGATAAACAAAATTGATAAACCTTTAGCCAGACTCATCAAGAAAAAAAGAGAGAGGATGAAAATCAGTAAAACTAGAAATGAAAAAGGAGAAACCACAATTGACACCACAGAAATACAAAGGATTATAAGAATCTACTACAAACAAATATATGCCAATAAAATGGACAATCTGGAAGAAATGGACAAATTCTTGGAAAGGTACAATTTTTCAAGACTGAATCAGGAAGAATTTGAAAATACAAACAGATCTATCATAAGTAATGAAATTGAAACAGTAATTAAAAATCTTCCAACAAACAAAAGTCCAGGACCAGATAGCTTTGCAGGTGAATTCTATCAAACATTTAGGGATGAGCTAACACCTATCCTTCTCAAACTCTTCCAAAATATAGCACAGGGAGGAACACTCCCAAATTTGTTCTGTGAAGCCACCATCACCCTGATAGCAAAACAAAAGATATCACAAAATAGGAATATTACAGACCAATAACACTGATGAATATAGATGCAAAAATCCTCAACAAAATATGAGAAAACAGAATCCAACAACACATTAAAAGGATCATACACCATGATCAAAAGGGATTTACCCCAGGAATGCAAGGATTCTTCAATACACACAAATCAAACAAGGTGATACACCATATAAAAAAATCAAAGAATAAAAACCATATGATCATCTCAATAGATGCAGAAACTGCTTTTGACCAAATTCAACACCCATTTATGATAAAAACTCTCCAGAAAGTGGGCATAGAGGGAACTTACCTCAACATAATAAAGGTCATATATGACAAACCTATAGCTAACATCATACGCCATGGTGAAAAGATGAAAGAATTTCCTCTAAGATCAGGATGTCTACTCTCACCACTTTTATTCAACATAGTATTGGAAGTCCTAGTCATGGCAAGCAGAGGAGAAAAAGAAATAAATGGAATACAAATTGGAAAAGAAGAAGTAAAACTGTCACTGTTTGCAGATGACATGATACTATACATAGAAAACCCTTAAAGATGCCACCAGAAAACTACTAGAATGAATTTGGTAAGTTTGCAGGATACAAAATTAATGCACAGAAATCTCTTGCATTCCTATACACTAACAATGAAAAATCAGAAAGAGAAATCAAGGAAATAATCTCATTTACCAGTACAACAAAAAAAATAATAAAATACCTAGGAATAAACCTATGAAAGGAGGTAAAACACCTGTATTTAGAAAACTCTAAGACACTGATGAAAGAAATCAAAGATGACATAAACAGATGGAGAAATATACCATGTTCTTGGATTGGAAGAATCAGTATTGTGAAAATAACTATACTACCCAATGCAATCCCTATCAAACTACTAATGGCATTCTTCACAGAATTACAACAAAAAATTTTACAATTTTTATGGAAATACAAAAGACCCCGAATAGCCAAAGCAATCTTGAGAAAGAAAAATGGAACTGGAGGAATCAGGCTACCTGACTTCAAACTAAACCACAAAGCTATAGTAATCAAGATAGTATGGTACTGGCACAAAAACAGTAATATAGATCAATGGTACAGGATAGAAAGCCCAGAGATAAACCCACAAATATACGGTCACCTAATCTATGAGGAAGGAGGCAAGAACATACAACAAAGAATAGGCAATCTCTTCAATAAGTGGTTCTGGGAAAACTGGACAGCTAAGTGTAAAAGAACAAAATTAGAACACTACCTAACACCATACACAAAAATAAACTCAAAATGGATTAAAGACCTAAATGCAAGACCAGACACTATAAAACTCTTAGAGGAATACATAGGAAAAACACTCTTTGACATTAAACAGAGCAAGATGTCTTTTGACCCACCTCCTAGAGTAATGAAAATAAATACAAAAATAAATAAATGGAACCTAATGAAACTTCAAAGCTTTGGCACAGCAAAGGAAACCATGAACAAGATGAAAAGACAACCCTCAAAATGGGAGAAAATATTTGCAAATGAAGCAACTGACAAAGGATTAATCTCCAAAATATACAAACAGCTCATGGAACTCAATATCAAAAAAACAACAAACAAACAATCCAATTTAAAAATGTGCATATCCTTTTGATTTTGAGGTCACTGGCTCTAATGAAATAAATACTTCATTACATTAAATCCTTACTTCATTTAAATTTAAGGAAAAAAATAGATGAAAAGTTAGAATACAGGCTAAAAGTTTTATTCCAGTTATAAAAATGATGCATGTTCACTGCAGATAAAATAGTAACTTAAAATCCAGGTATACAGAGATAAAATTATGAAAGCATTAATTTATAAAAGGGAAAATTCAAGGCAAAGACAAGATATATTTTCTATCAGCCCTATGATGGAAACACAAACTACAAAAAAAAAAGTCAATTAGTACATTTACAATGTTTGGGTAATCACCCAGACCCTAAATTTTGCAGCCCTAGTGCCCCTTATGGCATATTACTACTATCTTTTTAGTTAAGTATGGGTGCTAGTGGGATATACACACCATGATTTTGACAATGCTTTAGACTAGGGTTTTGAGTGGGTCTGTCCCCAGCAATCTCTTCTCTGGGACCTTCTCCCTGTCCAGCACACACACACACACACACACACACACACACACACACACACACACACACACAAACACGTGCACACAAAGACTTACTGGAGATAAAAATGCTGCCTTTCCTGGAGTCTCCCTTAATTTATCTCCATCAAGGCAACCACATAAACTTATTGATATTTCTTCTAAGTGTTTGAACCTGGTGAGAAAGTAAGTAGGATGACCAAAATAATGTTCATGGAGAAAGGTTAAAATTCACCAAGTTCACATGATATTAATTCTTGGTATTTTCCATAGATGTGACTCCTAAATAACTTATAATTTGAAACAGTATGGGTAGAATACTGCTCTCCATTATTTTTTCCTGAAACTAGGTATTGCAGTTCCCTCCTTCTGGAGACATTCCCTGAGGTAGGGGTCTAAATATGCCAGGTGTTTTCACTCACAGGAAAGGAACAAATTGCTCCCTTGGCAATTATACCAGGCTGGTTTATTGACATACAAGTGAATGAAATGTTTATACCCTGAGAGGGAGCCCCTGCATCATTGTCAAAATTACAGGCCCTCAGATCAACATTGAATGTCTTTCCCTAGAAAATGTGCAGAGATAGACAAAGAATAAGGGGAAAAGAACATAGCAGGTAGCTGTAAACAGCTGTATTTATGAAATTATATCATAATCAAAACGTGAATCCTGTTTTCTGAGAAAACTACTGAAAATCCTAACCATAATATTGTCCTCTACTCAACTGCCAGATTGGCTAATATGTTATTCTTTCAAAAATCTAGAAGCTAAATTCTCAGTACCATACAGAGTACAACCTGAAGATGAAATTGTAAACAATTTCCAAGGCTCATTTAAAATAAAATCTGATGTATCCAGGCATCAAACCATCAATTCCAAGGTTTGTTTCTGAGCAGTTCTCAGATGTGATAGATAGATGAGATAGAGGAGTACTTCAGCACCTAGCCTGGTATTGGGCACATAATAACCAATTATAATATTTATTTATTTACAGTTTTAAAATGTGAGATATCACAGTTAATTCAGAATATGGCCATCTGTGCAACAAAAATTTCTGAAGCAAAAAATATCTTTGAGAGAATCTTCTCATGTTTCTTGTGTATGGAAAATAATTTGGGATAAATTTTAGTGTTGTTTATGTTTAGAAATACAGTTCTTTCCAATCACAATTTTTTAATCTAATAACCAGACCAACCACAAGTTCAAACTATAACGTTGATAGTAATTATATTAAGCAGTCTCTGATGACTTCATCTAAATATCCTGCTTTTAAAAATTACTAATATTTTTGCCTCTTCTTCACACATGACTTCTTTCTATCTCCAAAACTTCAACTATGACACACATTAGACAGCTCCAGATGGATCCAGCTCAGGTTTTTCTGCTGAATTTCAGATTTCACATAAATCAGTATTTTGGCATTATAGCTCACCTTTTCTCCCTCCTCCACACGCATCCCTAATCTGTACTTTCTTTATTCTCTATACTAGGACTTCAATAAATAGAAGCTAATTTTGCACACCCTTCCCACTTTCAGAATTTGAAAGATTTAATCACTTCAGTTAGAAATGTCAAATTCATGTTTGTCTACCCTTATGTAGAATTATTCCATTAGTCTTCAAGTCTTATAAATTCTACCCTTTAAACGTCCCTCTGATATATTCCCTACTCTCTACATCTTCTACCTCTGCTTTAATTTTGTTCCATACTGCTTTATATTGTTCCATATTTCCTTATTTCTCATATTCTATCTATTAAAATGACAAAAATTTCATAAAAATAAAGCAAATGCATTAAAACAAACAAACAGAAAGAACATTTTTAGGGACATGTTGGAAACTGTCAAAATGTCTAATTAATATGTAATCAAAGAACAAGAAGGAGAGGTAAAGAGAGGTAAAAGAGATTTGAGTAGAATGAATATTTGAAGAAATAATGGATGAAAAGTTTTCAGATTTTTCAAAGTGACATACATTTATAGATTAAAAATTCAATAAATGATGAATAGGATAAGTTAAAAGGTAACCAAGTTTATTCACATAAAATCAACTGACTGGAAAATCAAGGTAAAGAAATGATTCAAAGAAAGTAGAGAAAATTGACATATTAAATAGAGGGGAACAATAATTAAAATGACAGTAGATTTTAAGTCAGAAATCATAGTGTCTGTAAGATGATGGGAAAAATCAATAAAGTGTTGGAAAAAGTTAAAAAAAAATTTCTACCCTAAAATCTATATTCAGTAAAAAAATGTTTTCAAGAATAAAGGAGAAATACATTATCATATGAAGAATAAACAGAAAAATTTGATGCCAGAAGATGCTTTTTTACAAGAAATGAAAAATGAAACAAATGCAAAAGTACATTAACAAGGCCAAAAAGGGAAGTATATTAGAGAGAAATTTTGATATTTGAGAGTAAAAAATAACATCAGAAATGGTAAAATTCTCAGTAAATATAAAAGTCTGTGTTCTCTTATTTAGTTTTTAAAAAATCAATGTGGCTAAGTCTGTTGTTTTAAGCAAAAAAAAAAAAAAAAAAAACCCACCAAGTTATTGTTCTTCTATGTAGATCTGATCATGCCACTCACAAGCTTAATAAAACTAAAATAGTTTCTAATTTTCTATTAAATGAAACTCTTTAGAATATCATTCATTCCCTTCACAGATAAATGTCAATGTAAGCCTACTGAAATGTAAATTCTATGAGGGTGAACATTTTTCCAGTATTGTTCACTGCCATATTTCCAGTGCTTAGAAAGTGTGTCTTGTACATAACATAGTCCTTGTTATCAATAAGTATTTGCTAAATGAATGAATACTTCCAGCATCCTTCCCTCCTGGGTCTCTAATGTTGATTGTGTTTCACATGCTCTGCTCTTAGCTACCACCTTTTATTTCCCAAGATTCTCCAGCTCACCTTGAAATTCCAAGTTTATACATTAATCATTTATGTGGAATTCTCTCCACCTTTTCCAGTAAACATATATAGAATTTTTCTGCTCCCCAAGCATTCTGTGTATACATCTATTATCCTACTTAAATATTTTATTTTAAATATTTCTGTATATCATCAGGGACTGTCTTGTACACCCATCCACCCTCAAATGTTAATCAGAATCTAGATACATAATAGTAATTCAATAAATATTTAGTGAATGTAAGAATAAATGTGCCTGGTTTCAGAGGTCTATAAGAAATAAGAATTTTTTATATATTTGAACCAAAATATAAAAGGTAGATATGGTTTTTATTTAAGGGAAAGCACAAATATATATTTAAAAGAAATTTATAATAAATATGTAAATTTTGTCCCCCAAATTTTTACTTATTTTAACTATTGAATGCCCTATGACAAATCTGGACAGAGGTAGAATGCAGTGTTGACATTTAAGAAAATGATAGGGAAATAAATAACAAATAATTCTAAATAGGCTATATTCCAAAAGTTATTTTGTAAATGAATCATGTAGTGTTTGAAAGATGTTTCTTAAAGGAAAAAAAAAAAAAGGGAAGAGAGGACAGGAGAGTAGAAGAAAAAATAATGGTTATATTCTCAGATCATTCCATTGAATAAAGTTTAATCTAAAATATACCAGAGATGGCACATGTGGTACTGCTGAAAAAAAAAAATTAGGAACCTGCATTCCTCCTACCACCTGTATGCTGCCTTCTATCTTGAGAAATGTTCTCTGGCAGAAGTTGTACATTTTTGTAAATGGCACTATAGATTTGGCTTTGCTCTGAGATGCAGGATAAATGGGAGAAAGAAAACCAACAATCCATAATTATCAAAAAGAAAACCCAAAAACCAAAAACAGGAGGAAAGAATAGAGACAAAAATTACCATCCACTTGTGCACACATTTACCCACCTTGGGTTCAGAATGCATTGGCTACTCTACCACCATTGATAAGATAAAAGGGTTTTATCAGGCAATGCAGGCCATTGATAGGATAAAAGGATTTAGAATTCCTCCTCCTAATTCTTGATAGAGGAATAAAAAATATCCAGAAAAACATGTTCTAGCCCATTTCTTATACCTTCTCTTTTGTAATAGATTTTGCTGGATGCATTATACAGGTACAGTGGGTTTTCTGTTTGATTACTTGGATTGTTGGTCAATTGTGAACTGGGAGTTGATTATACTTGGGTTCTGCTATGATAATAAGAATCACTTACTGAAAAAGACTGTGTCTGTTTTCTCTACATGTACCTACCTGGGTTAGCCAAATATATAGGGAATTTTTAAGTAGCCCCCAAAAAAGGATATCAAATCAAGAGATACTTGATATCAAATTTACATTATTTCTTTACTCTGTATGCTCTTTTCACTTCTTTCTTGTTCTCTTTTCTTCTTCTATCTGCATATCATTCTTTTGACTGTACTTACTTCATTTAATAAGACAACAATTATAGTACTTTCACTCTCCTCTGTCTTTTAAAGAATATTGGCAATGAATCAGTGTACTTTTCCCAATTTTATTTATCTGATGTTCCCTGATGGATCACAGAAACTTCCCCAAACACAGGCAGTCCTAAAGGTATCAGTGAACTCCAGGGAAGAAACCTATATCCTCTTTGTCTTTATAATTCTGCAATCTTGGGCACATGACTTGCTAGACATCCCTCCTAAACTGAGCATTAGCAAATCTAAAATCAGATCACTTTACCTAATTATGATAAATAGGGGGAATGGGGAGCAATGTGATCTGTTTAGACTCTGGAAAAAAAGAATAATCTCAAATTACTTGATGAGTACCATGCTTCCCCTTTCTTCTATATCAGGCTTAAATCCTTGCTACCTTTTCTAAATGGTGCCTGAATGCTTTTTCTCTGTATGTTCTTCCTCCTTTGGAATAACCCCTGCAGATGGTGTGATAAGCTAGCAGCCAATTTAAATTAATTTTGGTAAACTGGGAAGAAATGTGTCCCTTTCTGAGATGACAGAGTTTCTCCCCGAGATCCCCAGAAATAATCTGACAGAATGATTAGCTCTGTAATAGATTCCCATGGTGTGTGTCACTCTTAGATTGTCACAGATGTTTGTTGCTAATAGGATTTTGTGTTCCATGTCAAACATTCTAATTTCATTGTAACTTTTTTTTCTAACCATAAAATTATGACTAACATATTTAGCTTGTATTTTCAAGAAACTAATGTTCCCCAAAGGAGAACCTTGGGAAAATATTCTGGTGACTAAAATAACACAATTCTTTTTTGAAATCACAGAGTACTAACCACTGGACTGCCAGGGAATTTCCAATAACTCATTTCTCAAAAGTCTCATTGTAAATAAAAAAATAATGCCACTATATTAAACCTTAAAATAAAATAACTCATAATTGACAAAAAGGGAAGTGTTTAATTTAAATTAGGAAGGGGCTAAATTATCTAAGGGAATAATATCAGTTCCATTATCAAAAGTCTTCTAATGACCACCATAAGTAGCTGTTCTGAAGTTAATTAGCTCACATGGAGGGTAAAGAATAGAGCGTTGAGGCAGTCACCAACAAAGCAAAAGCCTGTATTTGAAGGTATTTTCTAAAATACAGGGTATTTTCTAAAATAACCCATATTATTCTGTGGAATTACTTATAATTCCACATATCCATTTAAGGAATGGATATCCATTTAAATGGATATCCATTTAAGCCATATCCATTTAAGGAATATATGTAATATACACTTCAGGAAAATTCCTGTTATTCATCTAATTCCTTAAAACTTATAATAATTAGATCATCTTCACTTGCTTAGTAAAAATACAATAGAATTTTATTTTCTCCAGTTTAATACTATTATAAAAAATTAAGGGGAATGAATACCATTAAAAAAGTATCTATTTCTACTTCTTTCTGTTTGAATTTGTGATCACAGACTGAACTAAAACTTACCTTTGCCCTGTAATAATAACATCTTTCATTTTCTAGCACTTTATAGTTCACAAAGAACTTTCATGTAGATTACCTCCCTTATTTCTTAGTTTTAGAAAGTTGGTGGTAATTTACACCACTTTACAAAATGAAAAATAAAAGACTACATGAGCAGATACAGCTGATATTATTAGACTCAGTATCTAGGCAATTTAAAAAAATACATGCACTTTCATGACAAAAATTTACTCACACAGCTAAAGGTTGCTTTAACCTACTCAAGAAAGTATTCTTTTTCCTTTTTCTTTTTGTATCTATGTGAGATTATGGATGTTTAATTTACTGTAGTAATCATTTCACAATATATGTAAGCAAATATTATGCTGTACACCTTAAACTTACACAGAACTGTATGTCATTTATATCTCAATTAAACTTGAAAAAAGAAAGTTTTATGAAGTAATATAATAATATTATATGAAAATACATGGTATTGACCTCAAGTATTGACCAAAATGGAATAGATACTAGATCTGTCTTACTACTGAAAACAACTATAACACTGAACAAAATATATGAAAACACACTATTTATCCACCTTGAACAACAGGTAGCACAGGAATATGGCCCTTGAAAGAAGAAAAACAAGTGAAGTGAGCTTATCAATCATATCAAGATTGCCTTAGCTTTCTGCTTTGAGGAGGAAAGTGGACCAGAAGTGGAATAGCAGTTTGATGAGCTAAGGAGGTAGAATCAAGAGTTCCTGATACAGAAGCAGAGCAGGTAGAATTTGTGACAGAATACCAGTAAAGTTGGAGTGTACACAAAAAGAGGACCCCACAAATCTGTATGGGTATTCATTGTGAATGAGATTACACAAGGCTCAGCAGAGAACTGACAGTTGAATAGTGCTATCAGTGACTTGGCAGTGATGGAATTTATTAGAGTTCCAGTTCAGCCAAAGTGTGGAGACCTCATTGAACACATCAGTCACTCAGTTAAGCCAGCATAATGTCCACTACTAAGGAATTAGAACCATAAAGTGAAATCATGTGTAAGCTTCTAAGTTTACAACTGAGTTCACAACTTAAAGATACCTACATAAATAAGGAATTGAACCAGTTTTAACAGAACCAAAGTAATGTCAGTAATTTACTAACAACATAATCTACACTCTATATATCCTATATTTACAATATCCAGCAAATAACCACACATAATTAGACATTTGAAGAGAAAAATGTGATCCATAGTAAAGAGAAAAATAGTCATAATCCAGATAGTAGAACTTGCACACAGGTCTTTAATGCAGAGATATTTTAAATGTATCCAAGAATTTGAAAACAAGCAAACAAACAAAACACGATCATAATGAAATAATATATGGGAAATCAATAGTAAAATAAAAATTTAATTAAATGGAAATTCTGGTTTTTAAAAGTACCATATCTGATGTAAAAATCCAATTACAGTAAATAAGAAATAGTAGAGAAAAATGATAATCTTGAATATATGAATATAAATTATATATTCTGAAGAATAAACAGAAAACAATAAATTTAAAAGGTAAACATAGCAGAGCTTCAGTAACTGTAAATCTATAAAATTTGTATTTGAACTCCTAGAAGACAAAGGAGTAGGGCATAAAACTATTTAAAGAAATAATCATATAAAATTTACCAAATTTGTTTTAAAAATGAACATAGTCCTAACAATCTCTGTAAACTCCAAGAAAAATAGTGTAGAAACAACAACCAAAACTACCTAGGTAAATCATAGTCAAACTTCTGAAAACAAAAGATAAAAGGAAAACCTTGAGGAGACAGTCAAGATGGAGAAGGAGTAAGATGTGGAGATCACCTTCCTCCCCACAAATATATCAAAAATGCATCTATATGTGGAACTACTCCTACAGAAAACCTACTGAATGCTGGCAGAAGACCTCAGACTTCCAAAAAGGCAAGAAAATTCCCACATACCTGGGTAAGGCAAAAGAAAAAAGAGAAAAAAAGAAGAGGCAAAGGAATAGGGATGGGTCCTACACTTCTGGGAGGGAGCTGTGAAGGAGGAAAAGTTTCCACACACTAGGAAGCCCCCTCACTGGTGGGGATGGGGGGTGGGGTGCTTCAGAGTCACTGAAGAGAGCAGAGCAACAGGGGTGCAGAGGGCAAAGTGGAGAGATTCCCACACAGAGGATCAGTGCTAAGCAGCACTCACAAGCCTGAGATGCTTATCTGCTCACCCACTGGGGCAGGTGGAGACTGGGAGCTGAAGCTCAGGCTTCAGTCAGACCACAGGGAGAGGACTGGGGTTGGTTGTGTGAAGACAGCCTGAAGGGGCAAGTATGCCACAGCTAGCTGGGAGGGAGGTTGGGAAAAAGTCTGGACTTGGGGAGAGGCAAGAGACCATTGTTTTGGGGTGCTGGAGGAAAAGGGCTTCCTGCTTCCTGTGCCCACAGATAGCAGAGCACTGCCTACGCAAGCTCCAGAGATGGGGGTGAGCCACGGCTATCATTTCGGACTGCAGAGGTGGGCACAGACTGCTACCACTGCTTCCACTGACACAAAGAGTCATGTGTGCAAACACAGGTTACTAACCACACCCTCCCAGGAGCCTGTGTAGCAGGCCACTACCAAGGACCCGTGACCCAGGGCCAATTTCCCCTGGAGAACCCACAGCACACCTCAGGCTGTTGCAACTACATGTTGGCCTCTGCTGCCACAGGCACTCTCAGCATCCCAATTATGACTACCGTACCCCTCCCTCTCCCTAGCCAGAGTGAACAAGAGAGCCCTAAACAGCAGCTGCTTTTACCCCCTCAGGTCAGGGCAGGGAAGAGATGCCTGAGGGCAGCCTACACTCAGAGGTTGGGCCAAAACCAAAGCTGAACCCCAGGAGCTGTGTGAACAAACAAGACAAAGGGAAACCTCTCTATGCAGCCTCAGAAGCAGTGGATTAAATACCTGCAACCAGCTTGATAAACCTTACATCTATGGAATACCTGAATAGACAACGAGTGTTCCCAAAATTGAGGCAGTGGAATTTGAAGGCCACGGTAGACTTGGGGTTTGCTTTTTGCATTTGATTTGTTTTTGGTTTTATGTTTATCTTAGTTTAGTGTTTTGTTTTGTTTTGTTTTGTTGTTAGTTTCTGCTTTATAACAAAGTGAACCAGCTATACATAAACATATATCCCTATATCTCCTCCTTCTTGTGTCTTCCTCCCACCCTCCCTATCCCACTCCTCTAGGTGGTCACAAAGCACTGAGCTGATCTCCCTGTGCTGTGTGGCTGCTTCCACTAGCTTTCTATTTTACATTTGGTAGAGTATATCAGTCCATGCCACTCTCTCACTTCATCCCAGCTTACCCTTCCCCCTCCCCATGTCCTCAAGTCCATTCTCTATATCTGCATGTTTATTCCTGTCCTGTCCCTAGGTTCTTCAGAACCTTTTTTTTTTTTTTAGATTCCATATATATGTGTTAGCATATGGTATTTGGTTTTCTCTTTCTGACTTACTTCACTCTGTATGACAGACTCCAGGTCCATCCACCTCACTGCCAATAACTCATTTTTATTTCTTTTTATGGCTGGGTAATATTCCATTGTATATATGGGCCACATCTTCTTTATCCATTCATCTGTTGATGGACACTTAAGTTGCTTCCATGTCCTGGCTATTGTAAATAGAGCTGCAATAAACATTGTGGTACATGACTCTTTTTAAATTATGGTTTTCTCAGGGTATATGCCCAGCAGTGGGACTGCTGGGTCATATGGTAGGTCTATTTTTAATTTTTTAAGGAACCTCCATACTGTTCTCCATGGTGGCTGTATCAGTTTACATTCCCACCAGCAGTGCAAGAGGGTTCCTTTTTCTCCACACCCTCCCCAACATTAATTGTTTGTAGATTTTTGATCATGTCCATTCTGACTGGGGTGAGATGATACCTCATTGTAGATTTGATTTGCATTTCTCTAATGATCAGTGATGTTGAGCATTCTTTCATGTGTTTGTTGACAAACACATGAAATGCTGTGAATGTCTTCTGAATGCTGGTAGAAGACCTTAGTTTAGTTTTTAGTGTTTGTTTTCATTTGTGAGTTTGTTTATTGGATTGGTTGCTCTCTTACTTTCTTTTTCCTCTTCTTTGTGAGTGTGTGTATATGTTTCTTTGTGTGCTTTTGTCTGTTTAGTTTTGCTTTTACCATTTGTTTTGGGGTTCTGTCTGGGTTTTTTTGTCATATGTTTTTATTCTTTTTCTTTCTTTTTTTTTTTCTTCCTTTTTGCTCATGCCATGTGTCTGTCAGGGTCTTGGTGCTCTGGATGGGTGCTGGGTCTGAGCATCTGAGGTGGGAAAGCTGAGTCCAGGATATTGGACCACCAGAGACCTCCCATCCCCATGTAATATTAATCAGTGAGAGCTCTCCCAGAGATCTCCATCTCAACACTAAGACCCAGCTACACCCAACGGCCAACAAGTTCCACTGGTGTACGTCCCATGCCAAACAACTAGCAAGACAGGAACACAACCACACCCATTAACAGACAAGTTGCCTAAGTCATAGTAAGTACATGGACACACCAAAACCCACCAACGGACATCATCATACCCACCAGAGGGACAATATCCAGCTGCCCCCAGAACACAGGCATTGGTCCCACCCTCCAGGAAGCCTACATAAGACACTGAACAAACCTCAACCACTGGGAGCAGACACAAGAAACAAGAGGAAATATGAACGTGCAGGCTGCAAAAAGGAGACCCCTAACACTGTAAGTTCAATAAAATGAGAAGACAGAGAAATATACAACAGATAAAGGAGCAAGGTAAAAACTCACCAGAACAAACAAATGAAGAAGAAATAGGCAGTCTATCTGAGAAAGAATTCAGAGTAATAATAGTAAACATGATCCAAATTCTCACAAATAGAACGGAGAAAATACAAGAAACATTTAACAAGGACCTAGAAGAACTAAAGAGCAAAATGATGAACAACACAATAAATGAAATTAAAAATACTCTAGAAGGAATCAATAGCAGAATAACTTAGGCAGGAGAATGGATGAGTGACCTGGAAGATAAAACAGTGGAAATAATTGCTTCAGAGCAGAATACAGAAAAAAAGAATGAAAACAATTGAGGACAGTCTCAGAGACCTCTGGGACAACATTAAATGCATCAACATTCAATTATAAGGGTTCAAGAAGAAGAAGAGAAAAAGAAAGGGTGTGAGAAAATATTTGAAGAGATGATACTTGAAAACTTCCATAATGTGGGAAAGGAAATAGTCAATCAAGTTCAAGAAGAAAAGACTACCACACAGGATAAACACAAGAAGAAACATGCCAAGACAAATATTGATCAAACTATCAAAAATTAAATACAAAGAAAAAATATTAAAGGCAGCAAGGGGAAAGCAACCAATAATATACAGGGCAATCCTCATAAGGTTACCAGTTGATCTTTCAGCTGAAACTCTGCAAGTTAGAAGGGAGTGGCAGGACATATTTAAAGTGATGAAAGGGAAAAAAACTGCAACCAAGATTTCTCTACCCAGCAAATATTTCATTCATATTTGATAGAGCAATTAAAGCCTTTACACACAAGTAAAAATTAAGATAATTCAGCACAACAAAACCAGCTTTACAACAAATGCTAAGGGAAGCTCTCTAGGTGGGAAACAGAAGAGAAAAAAAAAGACTTACAAAAACAGACCCAAAACAATTAAGAAAATGGTAATAGGAAATACATATTGATAATTAGCTTAAATACAAATGTATTAAATACTCCCACCAAAAGGTATAGACTGGCTGAATGGATCCAGAAACAAGACCTATATATATATATATGCTGTCTACAAGAGACCCACTTCAGACCCAAGGACACATAGACTGAAAGTGAGGGGATGGAAAAAAGACATTCCGTACAAATGGAAATCAAAATAAAGCTGGAGTAGCAATATGCATATCAGTCAAAATAGACTTTAAAATAAAGACTATTACAAGAGACAAAAAAGGACACTACATAATGATCAAGGGATCAATTCAAGAAGACTTAACAATCGTAAATATTTATGTATCCAACATGGGAGCACCTTAATTCATAAGGCAAATGCTAACAGCCCTAAAAGGGGAAATTGACAGTAACACAATAATAGTAGGAGACTTTAATACCCTACTTACACCAATGGACAGATCATCCAAACAGAAAATAAAAAAGGAAACACAAGATTTAAATGGCATATTAGACCAGATGGACTTAATTGATACTTACAGGACATTACATCCAAACACAACAGAATATATTGTCTTTTCAAGTGCACACAGAACATTCTCCAGGAGAGATCATATCTTGTGTCACAGATCAAACCTTGGTAAATTTAAGCAAATTGAAATCATATCAAATATCTTTTCTGACCAGAGTGTTATGAGACTAGATATCAATTACAGGGAAAAAAAACTGTAAAAAATACCAACACATGGAGGCTAAACAATATACTATTAAATAACCAAGAGATCACTGAAGAAATCAAAAAATACCTAGAAAAAAAATTACAATGAAAACACGATGACCTAAAACCTATGGGATACAGCAAAAGCAGTTTGAAGAGGGAAGTTTATAGCAATACAATCCTACCTCAAGAATCAAGAAAAATATCAAATAAATGACCTAACTTTATACCTAAAGCAATTAGAGACAGAAGAAAAAAAACAACCCAAAGTTAGCAGAAGAAGAGAAATCATAAAAATCAGATCAGAAATAAATGAAGGAAACAATAGCAAAGATCAATAAAACTAAAGCATCCTCTTTGAGAAGATTAAAAAAAAAAACTGATAAACCATTATCCAGACTCATCAGGAGAAAATGGAGAAGACTCAAATCAAAAGAATTAGAAATGAAAAAGGAGAAGTAACAACTGACACTGCAGACATACAAAGGATTATGAGAGACTACTACAAAAAACTATATGCCAAGAAAATGGACAGTCTGGTATAAATGGACAAATTCTTAAAATAGTCCAACCTTCCAAGACTGAACCAGGAAGAAACAGGAAATGTGAATAGACCAGTCACAAGCACTGAAATTGACACTGTGATTAAAAATATTCCAAAAAACAAAGCCCAGGACCAGATGGCTTCACAGGTGAATTCTATCAAACATTTAGAGAAGAGCTAACACCTATCCTTCTCAAACTCTTCCAAAATATAACAGGGGGAGGAACACTCCAAAAATCTTTCTACAAGGCCACCATCACCCGGATACCAAAACCAGACAAAGGTTTCACAAAAAAACAAAACTACAGGCCAATATCACTGGGGAACATAGATACAAGAATTCTCAACAAAATACTAGCAAACAGAATCCAACAGCACATTAAAAGGATCATATACAATGATCAAGTGGGGTTTATCCCAGGAATGCAAGGATTCTTCAATATATGCAAATCAATCAATGCAATACACCATATTAATAAACTGAAAGATAAAAGACATATGATAATCTCAATACATGTAGAAAATTTTTGGCAAAATTCAACACCCTTTTATAATAAAAACTCTCCAAAAGTGGGCATAGAGGGAACCTAGCTCAACATAATAAAGGCCATATATGACAAACCCACAGACAATATAATTCTCAATGGTGAAATTCTAATAAGCATTTCCTCTAAGATCAGGATCAAGACAAGGATGTACACTCCCGCCACTTTTATTCAACACAGTTTTGAAAGTTTTAGCTGAAGCAATCAGAAAGGAAAATGAAATTAAAGGAATACAAATTGGAAAAGAAGTGAAACTGTTACTGTTTGCAGATGACATGATACTATACATAGGGAATCCTAAAGATACTACCAGAAAATTACTAGAGCTAATCAATGAATTTAGTAAAGTTCAGGATACAAAATTAATGCTCAGAAATGTCTTGCATTCCTATACACTAACAACAAAAGGTCAGAAAGAGAAATCAATGAAACAATCACATTCACCACTGCAAAAAAAGAATAAAATACTTAGGAATAAACCTACCTAGGGATGTAAAAGACCTGTACTCAGAAAACTATAAGACACTGATGAAAAAAATCTAAGAAGACACAAACAGATGGAGAGGTATACCATGTTCTTGGATTGGAAGAATCAACATTGTGAAAATGACTCTATTACCTAAAGCAATCTATAGATTCAATGCAATCCCTATCAAACTACCATTGGCATTTTTCACAGAACTAGAACAAAAAATTTCACAATTTGTATGGAAACACAAAAGACCCCGAATAGCCAAAGCAATCTTGAGAACGAAAAAAGGAACTGGAGGAATCAGGCTCCCTGACTTCAGACTATACTACAAAGCTACAGTTATCAAGATGGTATGGTACTGGCACAAAAACAGAAAGATAGATCAATGGAACAGGATAGAAAGCCCAGAGATAAACCCATGCACATATGGACACCTTATCTTTGATAAAGGTGGCAGGAATGTACAGTGGAGAAAGGACAGCCTCTTCAATAAGTGGTGCTGGGAAAACTGGACAGGTACATGTAAAAGTATGAGATTAGATCACTCCCTAACACCATACACAAAAATAAGCTCAAAATGGATTAAAGACCTAAATATAAGGCCAGAAACTATCAAACTCTTAGAGGAAAACATAGGCAGAACACTCTATGACACAAATCACAGCAAGATCCTTTCTGACCCACCTCCTAGAGTAATGGAAATAAAAACAAAAATAAACAAATGGGACCTAATGAAACTTCAAATCTTTTGCACAGCAAAGGAAACCATAAACAAGACCAAAAGACAACCCTCAGAATGGGAGAAAATATTTGCAAATGAAGCAACCAACAAAGGATTAATCTCCAAAATTTACAAGCAGCTCATGCAGCTCAATAATAAAAAAACAAACAACCCAATCCAAAAATGGGCAGAAGACCTAAATAGACATTTCTCCAAAGAAGATATACAGACTGCCAACAAACACATGAAAGAATGCTCAACATCATTAATCATTAGAGAAATGCAAATCATAACTACAATGAGATATCATCTCACACCAGTCAGAATGGCCATCATCAAAAAATCTAGAAACAATAAATGCTGGAGAGGGTGTGGAGAAAAGGGAACACTCTTGCACTGCTGGTGGGAATGTGAATTGGTTCAGCCACTATGGAGAACAGTATGGAGGTTCCTTAAAAAACTACAAATAGAACTACCATATGACCCAGCAATCCCACTACTGGGCATATACCCTGAGAAAACCGAAATTCAAAAAGAGTCATGTACCAAAATGTTCATTGCAGCTCTATTTACAATAGCCCGGAGATGGAAACAACCTAAGTGCCCATCATCAGATGAATGGATAAAGAAGATGTGGCACATATATACAATGGAATATTACTCAGCCATAAAAAGAAACGAAATTGAGCTATTTGTAATGAGGTGGATAGACCTAGAGTCTGTCATACACAGTGAAGTAAGTCAGAAAGAAAAAGACAAATACCGTATGCTAACACATATATATGGAATTTAAGAAAAAAAAATGTCATGAAGAACCTAGGGGTAAGGCAGGAATAAAGACGCAGACCTCCTAGAGAACGGACTTGAGGTTATGGGGAGGGGGAAGGGTGAGCTGTGACGGGGCGAGAGAGAGTCATGGACATATACACACTAACAAACGTAGTAAGGTAGATAGCTAGTGGGAAGCAGCCTCATGGCACAGGGATATTGGCTCGGTGCTTTGTGACAGCCTGGAGGGGTGGGATAAGGAGGGTGGGAAGGAGGGAGACGCAAGAGGGAAGAGATATGGGAACATATGTATATGTACAACTGATTCACTTTGTTATAAAGCAGAAACTAACACACCATTGTAAAGCAATTATACCCCAATAAAGATGTTAAAAAAAAAAAAAAAAGAAAAGAAAATGTTGGAACACCTTGTGGCAAGAGAAGTTAAGGAAGACTCAAAGAATGAAAGTCATATTGTAAGATCATAGCAGTCAGCTTAAAAGAGTCCCCAGTGGGCCAACTCTAGGAAAATTTCAGCTTCAAAATAAATGAGGATAGTAACAAGTTGTAACTGATTCAATAAAATAAGAACATAAATTCATACTGATATAAATGAACAAATCAATAAATAATTGGAGAAAAGATACTTATCTTTACAGCATACTGCCAAGAATATTACTGGGGCAACTGAAAAAATTCAATATGGAATATAGATTAAATAGTATTGTATCCACATAAAATTTCCATGTTTTATTAACAGTACTTTGGTTATATAGGAAATTCTTGCTAATGTATTTTGGAATAAAGGGGCACTGTATCTCCAATCTACTCTCAAAATGCTCATAATAAATTTCATACACATATTTATAAAAATAATTATAAAGCAAATGGGGAAAAGTTTAAACAAATAGTGAAGCTGGGTAAAGACTATATATGAAAGTTCCTTGTATACTATTTCTGATATTTTGTCATAAGGTTGAAATAATATCATAATACAAATTGCCAACAAAATATATATACTGTTAATTACAGATAATTATCACTATATTTTAAAGGGCAAGATTTTCTACCAATAGTTACGTTAACAAATGACATTACTGGAGGTACATATACCAATAAGTGAAAAATATGCTTTATTTTTTTGAGAAATATGCTTTATAATATATAAGCATTAAACTCACTGAGATGGATAGATATCTTAATTGGTATATGTAAAGTACCAATTTATATGAATAAATTATAAATTATATGAATTAATTTCTTTGGTATCCACTATTATTATTTATAAGTAGGATAATGTGTGCATAGTTTTTCTTTCCAAATTATGTTGCACAATTTTTTATTAAGAAGCTAAAGATTCAAAGAATTTAAGAGATTGGCATCCAATTAAGCATCCTAATTTTTTTTTAAAAAAGTGTTTTCCAACTTCCTAAGTTTATTTAAGATTTTTACAGAGGTATGAATGTGAGAATGAAAATCCCTCACTGTATATTGAAATGACATATTTTAGAATGCACATTTTACACTGTGGAAATAAATCCTAACAAGTTCTCTTGGGAGTATTATGTTTAAAAAAAGAAATGATATAGCTCTGACATAATCCACTTCACTAAACATAACTTTAAAACACTCTTTTTGAAATGTGACAGTTAACTGGAATTTTAATGTAGTAACAGAATCTGCCATATCAATGATAGAATGATGTAAATGAAATAAACTCATACACTTAATTCCAAACCCAGACTTTATTGAATGTGCAACTGATTGTTCAAGCTCAAGTCAGGATTCCAACCACTTTTTCTACATAGAAAAACAATTGGTAAATTTGAATTGCATTTTCCTTTAGGTTCCTCCTGGCATAGTTGTTTACATAAGAATTTCTGCCTCTTTTTGGATGCCCTTCTATATCAGCTAGGTGATCATGGTCAGCATAAAATTAGGGATATCACAATGAAAGCAAGCAAGCAAAAATATAGGTAAACAAAAAAACAAAAATATAGGTAAACACAGCAGACTTTCCTTCTCTTCTTGAATTTCTAACTTATGTTTGAAATTTGAAGAAAACGTTGAATGTCTGATGTGTATCTAAATATATGGAAAAAAATGTTTAATTCATTAATGTTACAAATAAGAGAAGATAAATAATGAAAGAGAGATAAAATTTCTAAACTACACTCAAACATATAAAATGATAAGATCACTAGGCTGTGGTAGGTTATACATACATTATATAATACCTAGAACAATGACCAAAACTGTATACAAAAAGCAAAATAAACCCAAATGAAGCAGAAGGAGGGGGACAATAAAGATAAGAACATAAATCAATAAAATTGAAAGGCAAAACTGTAGAAAAAAAGCTAATGAAACAAAGAGATGTTTCTTTGAAAACTGACACACACACAAAAAATTGATAAAGAAAAATAGAAAGAAAACACAATTTACCAATATCAGGGATGAAATAGGGGATATCACTATAGGTCCCATAGACATTAAAAAAAAAAAAGATAATTAGGGAATAGTAGAAACAAATCTATACACATAGATATAACCACTCAAGTTGCCAATTTTTACAATTCATTAAAAAGCACACTCTACTATAATTCACCCAATATCGATCAAAGTGATCCACCATATTAACAGGCTAAAGAGAAAAAACACATGATCACATCAATCCATACACAAGACATTTGACAAAACTCAGCATCCATTCATGATAAAAATTCTCAGAAATACAGTAACAAAGGAAACTTCCTCAATTTGATATAGAGCATCTACAAAGCAACAAAAATAACAAACAAAACACCTACAAATGTTATTATTCTTAATAATCTAAGACTGAATGCTTACCCAGTGAGACTCATAAATAATGTAAATTTGTCTACTCTAAATTTTTATTACTCAATATAGTGCTAGTATTTGTAAACAGTGTTGTAAGTTAAGAAAAGGAAATGAGGATCATACAGGTCAGATACAAAGGGGAAAATTCTCAATTTTTGCAGATGACATGATTGTCTACATAGAAAATTCCAAGCTATTTAAAAAAAAATTTTAAAACTAAAAAGTTATTTTAGCAAGTTGACAGGATACAAGATAAACATACAGAAATCATTCTTATTTCTATGTAGAATCAGTGAAGATATGGATAACAAAATTAAAAATGCAATGTATTTAAAATTGCCTGAAAAAAATAAAGAAAACTTAGATATGAATCAAACAAAATATGTGTAGTATTTGGATTCTGAAACTGCCTAACCTTGATAAAGGTAAACAAAGATGATCTAAACAAATTGAGATATATTTCATGCTTATGAATTGGAAAACTGCATATGGTAAAGATTGATATGCAGGTTTAATGCAATTAATATTAAAATTGCAACATGATTTGTTGTAGATACTCTAACACTTATATGGAACAGGGAATGAAATAGAATAGCTAAAATAAATTTTGAGAAAAAATAATAATGTGAGAAGAATTAGTCTATGCTATTCGAAGCTTTATTGTATAGCTATAAAAATCAAAACTGTTTCATTGGAGGAAGGATAGGCATATAAATCAATGGAACTGAAGACAGAACTAAGAAATAGATACACACAAATATGCTTGATTTTTGACAAAGGTGGAAAATTAATTGGATATCTGTAGAGGGAAAAAAAACTTGTCTTAGTCCCATGTTTTATAATATTAAATAAATATGGATTGCAACTTAAATTTATAACTTAAAACTATGAATCCTTTGAAAAAAACATAGACAATATTTGTGTTCTAGGCTAGGCAAGTATTTCTTAGATTTGACACCAAATTTGCAATATATATAAGAAAATTTAATAAATTGTACTTCAACAAATTACAAACTTTTAATCTGCAAAATATCCCACTAAGTATATGAAAAGCCAAACTATTTTCAGGTAAAAAAGTATTTCAAAGCTGCATCTACCTAACATCTAGGATATTAAAAACTAAACAAAATAGAACAAAACTACAATGTCAACAAAAAAGACAAAAGCAAATTCAAATTAGAAAATGGGAAGAACACATGAAGATATTTTATGTAAGAGGATATCCACATGGCAAATAATCATGTGAAAAAATGTTCAATATCAACATCATTAGTAATGTGAAATTACCATTTCCCCAAAGAAGGCATACAATGATCAAATAGTACATGAAGATGTTTATCACTAATCATCAGGAAAATGTAAATCAAAATCACACTGAGCTATCACCCCACATCTGGTAGAATGACTGTTATCAAAAAGACAAGAGATATCAAATACTGATGAGAATATGAGAAAAGGAGAACCTTGGTGGGAACATATATTGGTAAAGACACTATGGAAAATAGTATAGACATCATACAAAAAATTAAACATATAAATACTATATGATACAGCAATCCGATTTCTAGGTATTTATCCAAAGGAAATGAAATTAGGATCTCATAGATATATCTGCACTCCCATGTTCATTGCAGCATTATTCACAAAAGCTAAGAGATGGAAACAACTTAAATGTCTATCAACTGATGAATGGATAAAAAAGAATGTGGAGAACATGGACATACACAGACACACACAGAAGAATATTTTTCAGCCATAGAAAAAGATGGAAATTTTGTCATTTACAACAACATGGATGCCACTTGAGGACCTTATGCTCAGTGAAATAAGTCGGACAGAGAAAAACAAAAACTGTATGATCTCACTTACATGTAGAATCAAAAAAAGCTGAACTCATAGAATCAAAGGGTAAAATCGTTGTTGCCAGGGTCTGGGCTGGAGCCAGGGAGATAATGGAGCTGTGGGTCAGAGGCTATAAACTTCCAATTATAAAAGAAATAATTCTGGGTATCTTATGTATAATATGGTGACTATAGTTAATAATGTTGTATTGTATACTTAAAAGTTGCAGAAAAGTAGATTTTAAATGTTTTCATCATAATGACAACAGCAACAACAATTAATGGTAAATATACGAGGTGAAGAATGTAACTACCCTTACTGTGATAATCACTTCTCAATGTATACCTGTATTAAATCATCATGCTGTACATCATAGACTTACACAATGTTGTCTATCAATTATATCTCAATAAACCTGGAAAAAGCAATCTATGATGCACCCATACCATAGAACACTATTCATCAATAAAAAGATATGAACTGTGAATCTCCAGAAAACTGTGCAAAGTGAAAAATCCAGTTCCAAAATGTTATATACTGTATGATTTCATGTATATAACATACTTGAAATGACAAAACAATAAAAGTGAAGAGATTGTTACCTGCCAGGTGTTAGTGAGGGAGTGGGTGAGAGGGAAGTGATTGTAGCTATAGAAGAGCAACTTGTGGGATCCTTGTAGTGATGAAAATGTTCCCCATACTGACTGTGTCAAAGCCAGTATCCTTGTTATGATATTCTACTATAGTTTTGTATGGTGGTAAAATTTGATTACAGGTACATGAGATGTGTATTATTTCTTACAACTGTATATAAATCTAAAATTATCTCAAAATAAAAATGTTTAATTAAAAGAAGACCTCTTGAAAATCAAATATGTGTTAGAGTAAAAACACACCTAATAACTAAGGGAGAAAAATTAGGTAAAAACTGAAGTTTGATTTCTGGATTTAGTAATTAACTTTTCTTCTAGGATTTTATGTTTTGTTTGTTTTTAAGTCTATGTAAGTTCACACTTGTGAACAACCTCAAATACACACATATTGCATACATCAACTTGAAATTGAGCATGAGTAATTTCATATTTTTACTACAAATGAGGAATGGTATCTAAGGTATTTTTTTTTATATATAATGTGTCCCTAGCACAGTGCCTGGCATGAAAATGGAAATGTTCTGTAAAGCAACAATCATACTGACTTATGAATCAATAACTGTCAACACACATTCTCCCCAACAAAAAGCTCTGACTCAAATATCCTAACATTATGGCAGGGAACATGTAATAAGGGAGAAGTGGGCTGATGTTGCTGTTGACATCCTTTTAGGAATCTGTATTGAAGAACCTTTGATATTATCAACTTTGTAGCAACAAGGGCCCTTGAAGCAAAAACTACCATATGGCAGAACTTCTCTTTGATCACCAAACCATTTCAAAGTTGTGCTTATGCCTCTAAACCTTAAATAATAAACAATATCATAGCACTTTCATATTATGAAATAATTTGAATTTAGAGGAAAATACTATATTTAAATTATAATTAGCTCTAGTGATTTTATTTTACAGAATTAATGGATTAATTTCAGTTAGTTGGTGTGACCCATGAACACCTGTTTGATTGCAAATAAGATCACTGAAGGTCATAAGTGAGAAGCCTCTAGTGCTTTTTCAATATTAACCTGGAATAATAGGATAAACAATCTGGCATTTTGTCTGCTAGAATCCACTGACTGAGTTGATTTCCCTTGGTCTAAAAGAATTTAGACTTAATGCTTCTTGGAGACAACCAGACTTTGATGTGTTCCTCACCCTCAACTCCCTTGACATAATGGACAATATGGCCTGCTAGGAGAAGTGGCTTGCCTAAGTCCAAGAACCTTTGATTATTTTGCCCATTGGGTCTGGGAATCAGTGGGAGGCAGCACTATAACTGGTATATGATTTACTCATACCTGGTGTGTCTGCTTTTTAGACATCAGAGTCCACTCAGACAAATACAAATAAATTAGGAGAAGGAGGCAAGATGGTGGAGTAGAAGGATGTGAGCTCACCCATTCTTACAGAAACACTAAAATCACAACTAACTGCTAAACAACCACCAACAGAAAAATGCAGGGACCTACCAGAAAAGATACCCTACTTCCAAAGACAAAAGAGAAGCCACAGTGAGATTGTAGGAGGAGCACAACTGTGATAAAATCAAATCCCATACATGCTGTGTCGGCGACCTGCAAATTGGAAAATGATTATACCACAGAAGTTCTCTCACAGGAGCAAAACTTCTGAGCCCCACGTTGGGCTCCACAGTCTGGGGGTCTGGCAATAGGAGGAGGAGCTTCCCAGGGAGTCTGGCTTTGAAGGCCAGTGGGGTTTGACTGCAGGTATTCTACAGGACAGGGAGAATCAGAAACTCCACTTCTGGAGGGCATAAATAAGGTCTCATGCACAACAGGACATGGGGAAAAAAGCAGTGACCTCATAAGAGACTGGGTCGGACTTGCCTGCTAGTGTTGGAGGGTCCCCTGCAGAGGCAGGGGGTGGCTGTGACTCATTGTGGGGACAGGAACACTGGAAGCAGTGGCTCTGGTGAGTGCTAATTAGGGGTACCAGAAGGAGAAGAGAAAGAAAAGGACCTGAGAAAATATTTCAAGAGATGATGAAAATTTCCCTAACATGGCAAAGGAAACAGTCATCTAAGCCCAGGAAGCACAGAGAGTCCCAAGAAGGATAAACCAAGGAAGAACATGCTGAGACACATAATAATCAAATTGGCAAAAACTAAAGACAAAGGAAATAATATTAAAAGCAACAAGGGAAAATCAACAAATAACATACAAGGGGACAAGGGAACTCCCATAAGTTCATCATCTGATTTTTCAGCAGAAACTCTGCAGGCCAGAAGGGAGTAGTATGATATATTTAAAGTAATGAAAGGGAAGAACCTACAATGAAGACTACACCACCCAGCAAGGCTTTCATTCAGATTCAATGGAGAAATCAAAAGTTTTACAGACAAACAAAAGCTAAAAGAATTCAGCACCACCAGACCATCTTTGTAACAAAGGCTAAAAGAATTTCTCTAGGCAGGAAAAAAAGGGTCACAACTAGAAACAAACAAAAAAAAAAATTATGAATGGAAAAGCTCACTGGTAAAGGCAAATATATAATAAAGTTAGGAAATAATCTGCACAAAAATATGATACCAAAACCAGCAATTGTGAGAAGAGGAGAGCACAAATGCAGGCTATTAGAAATGCATTTGAAATAAAAAGGCAAGGAACTTTAAAAAATCTTGCTTATACAAAGACTGTTATATCAAAACATGGTATCCACAAACCAAAAATCTACAATAGATACACACATAAAAAAGAAAAAGGAATCTAAACACAACACTAAAGTTAGTTATCAAATCACAAGACAACAGTACAAAGAGGAAGGGAAGGAAAAACAGCTACAAAAACAAATGCAAAACAATTAACAAAATAGTAATAAGAACATATATGTTGATAATTACCTTAAATGTAAATGGATTACAAGCTCCAACCAGAAGACATACACTGGCTGAATTGATACAAAAAAAAAGACCTGTATATATGCTGTCTACAAGAGACCCAGTTCAGATCTAGAGAATCAAACAGATTGAAAGTGAAGGGATGGAAAATGGTATTCCATGCAAAAGGAAATCAGAAGAAAGCTGGAGTAGCAATACATTTATCAGACAAAATAGACTTCAATATAAAGACTATTACAAGAGACAAAGAAGGGCACTACATAATGATCAAGGGATCAATCCAAGCAGAAGACATAACAATGGTAAATATCTATGTACCCATCATAGGGGCACATCAATATATAAGGCAAATGCTAAGAGTCATAAGAAGGTAAATTGACAGTAATACAATAATAGTGGGGGGCTTTAACACCCCACTTACACTAATGGACAGATCACCCAGACAGAAAATTAGTAAGGAAACACACACCTTAAATGACACATTACACCAGAAAGACTTAATTGATATTTATAGAACATTCCATCTGAAAGCAGCAGAACACAATTTCTTAACAAGTGCACATGGAACACTCTCCAGGATAGATCAAATGTTTGGTCATAAATCATGCCTAAATAAATTTAAGAAAATTTATATCTCATCAAGCATCTTTTCTGACCACAATGCTATGAGATTAGAAATCAAATACAGGAAAAAAACTAAAAAACACAAACACATGTAGGCTTAAAATATTTGTTACTAAATAACCAATGGATCACTGAATAAATCAAAGAAGAAATCAAAAAATACCTAGAGACAAATGACAACAAAACACATCAATCCAAAACCTATAGGACACAGCAAAAGCAGTTCTAAGAAGGAGGTTTATAGCAATACAATCTTACCTCAAGAACAAGATATATCTCAAATAAACAACCTAACCTCACACCTAAAGCAACTAGAGAAAGAAAAACAAACAAAACCCAAACTTAGTCGAAATAAAGAAATCATAAATATCAGAGCAGAAATAAATGAAACAGAGATGAAGGAAACAATAGCAAAGATCAATGAAACCAAAAGCTGGTTCTTTGAGAAGATAAACAAAATTGGTAAAACTTTAGCCAGACTCATCAACAAAATTAGGGAGAGGACTCAAATCAATAAAATTAGAAAAGAAAAAAGGAAAAGTTACAATGGACACCACAGAAATACAAAGGATCATAAGAGACTACTACAAGCAACTATATGCCAATAAATGGACAACCTAGAAGAAATGGAAAAATTCTTAGAAAGGTGCAATCTCCCAAGATTGAACCATGAATAAATAGAAAATATGAACAGACCAATTACAGGTACCGAAATTGAAACTGTGATTAAAACACTTCCAATAAACAGAAGTACAAGACCAGATGGCTTCACAGGCTAATTTTATCAAACATTTACAGAACAGGTTACACCTATCCTTCTGAAACTATTCCAAAAAATCTCAGAGGAAGGAAAACTCCTATACTCATTCTATGAGGCCACCATCTCCCTGATGCCAAAACCAAAGATATCACAAAATAAGAAAATTACAGGTCAATATCAATGATGAACATAGACACAAAAATCCTCAACAAAATACTAGCAATCTGAATCCAACAATACATTAAAAGAATCATACACCATAATCAAGTGGGATTTATCTCAGAGATACAAGATTTTTTCAATATCCACAAATTAATCAGTGTGATACACTACATCAACAAACTGAAGAATAAAAACCATATGATCATCTCTATAGGTGAAGAAAATCCTTTTGACAGAATTCAACATCATTTTACGATAAAAACTCTCCAGAAGGTGGGCATATAGGGAACATACCTCAACATAATAAAGGCCATATCTGACAAACCTACAGCTAACACCATACTCAAAAAAAAAAAAAAAAAAAAAAAGCTGAAAACATTTCATCTAAAATCAGGAACAAGACAAGGATGTACACTGTCACTTTTATTCAACATAGTTTTGGAAGTCCTAGCCATGACAATCAAAGAAGAAAAGGAAATAAAGGGAATCCAAATTGGAAAAGAAGAAGTAAAACTGTCACTGTTTGCAGATGACATGATATATACATAGAAAACGTTAAAGATACTACCAGAAAACTACTAGAGCTCATTAATGAATTTGGTAAAGTTGCAAGACAAAATTAACACACAGAAATCTCTTGCATTTCTACATGCTATAAATGAAAAATCAGAAAGAGAAATTAAAGAAACAATCTCATTTGCCACCTCATCAAAAATAATAAAATACCTAGGAATAAACCTATCTAAGGAGGCAAAAGATCTCTACTCTATAAACTAATATGCTGATGAAAGAAATCAAAGATGACACAAATAGATGGAAAGATATACCATGTTCTTGGATTGGAAGAATCAATATTGTCAAAATGACTATACTACCCAAGGCAATCTACAGATTCAATTCAATCCAATCCCTATCAAATTACCAATGGCATTTTTTCACAGAATTAGAACCAAAACTCTGTATGGAGACACAAAAGATGCTGAGTACCCAAAGCAATCTTGAGAAAGAAAAATGGAGCTAGAGGAATCAGGTTCCCTGGCTTCAGACTTCATCAAAACAGTATGGTTCTGGCACAAAAACAGAAACATAGATCAATGGAACAGGATAGAAATCCCAGAAATAAACCCACAAACCTATAGTCAATTAATCTATGAGAAAGGAGGCAAGGCTATACAATGGAGATAAGACAGTGCCTTCAATAAGTGTTGCTGGGAAAACTGAAGAGCTACATGTAAAAAAAAAAAAAATGAAATTAGAACGTTCTTTAACGTTCTTAACCATACACAAAAGGAGACTCAAAATGGATTGAAGACCTAAATGTAAGAGCAGATACTATGTAACTCTTAGAGAAAATATAGGCACAGCACTCTTTGACACAAATTGCAGCAATATCTTTTTCGATCCATCGCCTAGAGTAATGGAAATAAAAACAAAAATAAACAAATGGGACCTAATCAAACTCAAAATCTTTTTTATAGCAAGTGAAACCATAAACAAAATGAAAAGACAACCCACAGAATGGGAGAAAATATTTGCAAATGATGTGCCCGACAAGGGATTAATCTCCAAAATTTACAAAAACTCATGAAGTTCAATATACAAAAAAAAAAAAAAAAAGATAAAAAAAGTGGACAGAAATCCTAAATAGACATGTCTCCAAAGAAGACATACAGATGACCAAGAGGTACATGAAAAGATGCTCAACATCACTAATTATTAGAGAAATGTAAATCGAAACTACAATGAGGTATCACCTAACACTAGTCTGAATGGCCATCATCAAAAAGTCTACATACAATAAATGCTGGAGAAAAGGGAACCCTCGTAAACTGTTGGTGACAATGTAAGTTGGTACAGTCACTGTGAAGAACAGTATGGAAGTTCCTTAAGAAACTAAAAATAGAGCTACTATATGATCTAGCAATCCCACTCCTCGGCATATATTCAGAGAAAAACATGGTTCAAAAGGATACATGCACCACAACGTTCATTGCAGCGCTATTTACAATAGCAAGAACATGGAATCAACCTAAGTGTCCACCGACAGATGAGTGGATAAAGAAGATGGTGTACATATTTACAACGGAATATTATTCAGCCATTAAAAATAATGAAATAATGCCATTTGAAGCAACATGGGTGGACCTGGAGATTATCATACCAAGTGCAGTAAGTCAGACAGAGAAAGACAAAATATCATTTGATATAGCTTACATGCAGAGTCTCAAATAATGATAAAAATGAACTTATTTATAAAACAGAAATACACATCACAGACTTAGAGAACAAATTTATGGTTATCAAGGGGGAAGGGTGGGGAGGAGGGACAGACTTGGAGTTTGGGATTGACATGTATACACTGCTATATTTAAAATAGGTAACCAACAAGACCTACTGTATATAGCACATGGAACTTTGCTCAATACTCTGTAATAACTTAAATGGGAAATGAATTTGAATAACAATAGATAAATGTTTATGTATAACGGAACCACTGTTGTACACATGAAACTAACAAAACATTGTTAATCACTTCTACTCCAATATAAAATAAAAATTAAAAATAGAGAAGTTTGCACATAAAAAATTAAAATGCCCTTAATAATTAGTCTTTTAAAGACTAATTCTGAAACAAGCCTTTGGAAGTGGGAAAATGTGTGTCAGTATATGTTCAATGATTATCCTACTCAAATAAGCTGTGTATCTTATAGCTCATAATTTGCCCATAGCACAAAAGCAAAAAAGAAAAAGTTGAGTGGCATTTTGGGGGTAGTGTTTTCAGACATTTATAAGAAAATGAAATGATAGACATAGTCTAAACTTTACCCAACTGTATACATTTAGAATTTAGAGACATCTGAGTCCTAAATGAGTGGACACATCAATTGTTTCAGCATTCCCTCTCCCCAAGGTTTTCAGCTGTGGAGGAGATGTTAAGCAGAGAGAATTAGCAGAATCTTGCACATTCTCAAGATATTATATTCAAAGTCAGTGCTGAAGTTGAATCCAAAGATGAACTATAAAATATTGGAAATTATGGCCAACTTCTCCCAGTTCAAATACAACAAGAATACAAAGGTAGAAAAATATAAGAGGTTGGTGGTAGGACTTGAGACTAATAAACGATCTAATTAAATTGTCACCTAGTCATGATTCAGCTTAACAGTAAGAAATCTGACTGATCAACCCCTTATTACAACTACCAGACAAAAGATAGAGACTGAATGCATTGTTACATAAAGAAACAAAAGCAAAATATATTATACTTTTGTCTTTGCTGCTTTTTTATACTCACTGTGGCTGATTCATTTTGTTGTGCAGTGGAGGCTAACACAACATTGTAAAGCAACCAGACTCCAATAAAAATTAACTTAAAATAAAACAGGAGACATTTTGAAATTTCTGGAGATATTTTTGATAGTCACAACTGTGAAGATGATACTGACTCCTAGGGAGTAGAGGCCAGGGGTGCTGCTAAACATCCTACAATGTATAGACAACCCCACTCAACACAATGTTGACAGGACTGAGATTGAGAAATGCTGCTGTAGTGGAAAATGCTTGATTACTGGGGCAAAAATTGCACCAAATTAAATGCACTTAGAAGCAGCTATCTCTGAAGTAGATACTGCTTTGCCTTAAAAAGCCCACATCTTTTCCTTTAATATTCACACATGTTCAGTGAAAAACTGAAAAGTACTTCCATCATTTGACTGAATTAACTTGAGCTATCTTTTTGATCTTCATTTGTACCTTGTTTTCTCTGTAATATTCCTCAGATAGGGATATAAACACAAGACTAGGGCAAGGAACAGGCTACAGTGTCTGAGAAGCATGGGCAGGACAAGAAGGTACTCCTGGAAACTCCATCGAGTGTTTCACTCAATGGTCACATGCCATGGTACAAAGGAGAATCTGGTCACATCATTGTTTGTGTAGGCAACACAATCCCTTTATCAGAATTTATAACTTCCCAGATTAGCCTTCTGTGTTTTTGCTTCTTTAGAGAAGCAAAAAGTTCTCTTAGCCTTATGATTATTCTTTCCCTCAATTGCTTTCCTCAAGCCTGGGTACAGAGGTCAAATTGGTGCAGGTTTTAAATCAAATTCCACTAGCCATTTAAATTCTGAAAAAAATGCTTTAAACTCTCTTGGACTCATCTTGCTAACTTTAGATATAGCAATACCAAAATAACAAGTTTATTAAGGCTATCAAGTGAGATAATTCAGAGAATCTAATACAATAGTAGTTATAGAGTAAGTACTTTGAAATCTTAGTTTTCTATTCCCCCTAACATCTCACTAATGAAGACAGAATCTTTGGGAACATCTTCTAGCTTTTCTGACTAGTTTGAGGGCACTGGGTTTACAAAACACCTATAAAACCCTATTGACACACACACACACACACCCACACACACACACACCATGGAAACAGTGTGTAATTACATACAAAATCATGTATTCTCTATTCTACGGTCACATCTTCCCTGGTATATCTCCATGGAGAGAGAGAGTGTGAGATTGAAAAGAAACAGAATCAATTTGAATTGTATATCCACTTGAGCTTCCTTTGTCATTCGTACTTGTTCAACTTTAATATTTTCTATAAATGTATTTGACTACTTCACTTTCCTTGCGTTTCACATAAAACTTCAAAGCCAACAATATTTTCTTTAAAAAATATGCAGATGATTTCTGAAACTGCATTAAGTGCTTGGTGCAGCAACATTATATAAGCCCTCATGTAGGATTAAGAAGTGGGTAGATTTGGAGTAATATTCTGTAAATTATAATGTTAGCAGTGCTAAGAATATGATCTCTATAAATCTCCAACTATCTCCTAGGTCTCTATATATGTTATATTTGATTTTCTACATAAAGTTTTCCCAAAAATATCAAATCAAATCAATTTGGAAACTTTAAAGCTTAGCTAAGCCTCAACCATTAATAAAAGTCACAGATTGTATAGTTTTATTTCGAAAATTGTTATAGTAATAGTTCAACTAAAAAAGTATTTTCCTGGAGCTGAAGGGAATATTAGAGGCTATCTAATCCTTCCATATTTAGTTTAGAGATGAGAAAAATGAGGTCTAAATACACCAAGAAACTTGATGGATTACACAATTCTAAAATGGCAAAGATTAAACTGATATCCTGATGTCATGATTCTAAGTTTAGTTATTTGCACAGCCTTCCCCATATTCATAGAACTTTTGAAGTATAGCTATCAAGCTAAACTTAAGAATCACTTTGTTTTATTAATTTTTTCAGCACGTTGAGCAGACAACAATTCAGATACACCCATGAGTATGTTTTTTGACCTGGAGATAGGTCACTAACACCAAAGTAAACTAGGAAATAGGAGACATAATTGGTGAACAGAAACATCTATTTGAAGATATATTTGCGTTATTTGCCCTTAAAAAACAAACAAACCTATTTTACCACTTATAAAAATAAACCTGATCATGCACCAGTGATATAAAAATAAGATTTGGGGACAATAAGTACTTTCATCAAAATAGGTAGTAGCAAAAGCACTTACCATTTTCAGAATTTTTTTTGATGAATCTATAAGTGAGATCAATAAAGTATTAGACCTATAAGTCTCAATATTTTTTAATCTCAATTCAACTGAAGGATAAGTCACATCACATCAGTAACAAATTATTCTTAGCTCAATTTTAGTAGGGACTTGGAGGAGAAGTGCTGGGTAAGGATAGGCAAGCACTTTGCATTTTTTAAAAGCCACTTTCTGTTGACTAATTCTTATACATCACATGTGATACGTTTTTTCCCTCTAGCTTAAGAAACAGGGTTTGAGAAATTCATACATGACAAACTTAACAATTTACTAACTTCCAAATCCTGGCTGTCTTCAGGTTCTTTCACAAATTACTCCTTGGAGGTTATGGGGGAGTGGGAAATTTGAATTAGACTGATATTTATGCATTCTAGACTGATATTTTTAAAATATAAGAAAATTAAAAATCACAATAAGGCTAGTAATGAAATGATAGTGAAAACAGATTAATTTATATAATCTAGGTTTACAATGATAATAGAATTCATTGTGATCACTTTATTTTATTTGCTTTCGTTCCTATAAGAAGTCTTCCTGTATTAGTCAGTTGGTGGATTAAAGAAATATACCCAGAAAACAATTGAATACCCAGAAATTAATTGAAAGATAATTATATTTTTACTCAAGAATCATAAAGAAACTTAAAATTTTATAATTCTGAACACCATCAATATATCTTTTTCTCTCCAATTATTTATATCATCATATAATCTTTGGATTATTGGGAAATATTGCATAATGCTATTTTTGTATGATTTTTATTCACCTCCATCTCTTCCCAGATCAAGTACTTTTCTTTGATGTAAGCACTATACAGTTGGCACTCCCTATCCCAGGAAGCAGAATCTGTGAGTAGAGGGGGCCAACTGTACTATGCTGCTTTATATAAGGGACTTGAGCCCAATGGATTTTGGTAACCATGGTGGAGGGACTTAGAACAAATCTCCCACAGTTGAGGGGGTGGGGAATGGAACTACTGTACATAGCTAATTTTACACATTCCTGGAGATCCCACAGAAGTGTTCTTTTTTTCTGGCTCTCACTGTTTTTCTATAATGGTCTTTTGTATTCTCTTTTTCTCCTCTTCATTACTGTTAATGAAGAGGCTATGTACCATATGTCATTTGAAGGGGCTCTCAATGCCAAAATATGGGACAATTAGGCAAAAAATAAATAATATAATATTGAATTATAATCCACAGAAGAAAACAAATATCCATGAGGCCATATTGATATAAATAATAGTAGAATAAACACATAAATGAAATAAATGGATAATTATTTCTTACATAACATTCCAATTAAATGTAGAATGAATGAATGGAATACAAAATCACCCTTTGGGGAGACGAGAGGGTCCTCGGCTAAAGCCAAAGGCGGATCAAAGTGGTGAGACTTGCGCCGCGGCCGCGGAGACATGAAGGCCCTCCGCACTCCTCCTCGGCATCCGGGTCAGTGCTCACCCTCGCTGTCCTGTCCCCATGGAGAAGACGGAGCTGATCCAGAAGGCCAAGCTGGCCGAGCAGGCTGAGCGCTACGATGACATGGCCGCCTGCATGAAGGTCGTGACGGAGCAGGGCTCCGAGCTGTCCAACGAGGAGCACAACCTGCTCTCGGTGGCCTACAAGAACGTGGGCGGGGGCCGCAGGTCCGCCTGGAGGGTCATCTCGAGCATCAAGCAGAAGACCGACACCTCTGACAAGGAGCTGCAGCTGATTAAGGACTATCGGGAGAAAGTGGAGTCCGAACTGCCGTCCATCTGCACCACGGTTCTGGAATTGTTGGATAAGTATTTAATAGCCAATGCAAACAATCCAGAGAGTAAGATCTTCTATCTGAAGATGAAGGGAGATTACTTCCGGTACCTTGCTGAAGTTGCTTGTGGTGATGATCGGAAACAAACGATAGATAATTCCCAAGGAGCTTACCAAGAGGCTTTTGATATAAGCAAGAAAGAGATGCAACCCACACACCCAATCCGCCTGGTGTTGGCTCTTAACTTTTCTGTATTTTACTATGAGATCCTTAATAACCCAGAACTTGCCTGCACACTGGCTAAAACAGCTTTTGATAAGGCCATTGCAGAACTTGATACACTGAATGAAGACTCATACAAAGACAGCACCCTCATCATGCAGTTGCTTAGAGACAACCTAACATTATGGACATCAGACAGTGCAGGAGAAGAATGTGATGCGGCAGAGAGGCAGAGAACTAAGTGCATACAGGGTGTCATCCTTCTTCCCCTCAAGAAACCTTTTTACTCATCTCCATTCCTTATTCCATTTGGATTTCCTATAGCAAAGAAACCCATTCATGTGTATGGGATCAACTGTTTATAGTCTTTTCACACCACAGCTTTGGGAAAACTCCATTCCTTGATTTGTGTTTGTCTTGGCCTTTCTGGTGTGCAGTTACTGCTGTAGAAAAGTATTAATAGCTTCATTTCATATAAACATAAGTAACTTCCAAACACTTATGTAGAGGACTAAAAATGTATCTGGTATTTAAGTAATCTGAACCAGTTCTGCAAGTGACTGTGTTTTGTATTACTGTGAAGATATGAAAATGTAGTTAATTACAGTTTAAAGAGTGTTCTGCATAACTTCCTGATTTCTACATTCCCTCCATTAACTCTTCTTTGGGGGTTTTCTTTCAGTAAAGCAACTTTTCCATCCTCTTAATATATTCCTTTTTGGTAGGAAACCAGAAGTATTAGATTGAATGGAAAAGCAGTTGACATTCTGAGGCTGGAGGTCACAAATTAAAATGCCTCCTGTATCATATATGATGGAGGTCTTGCATATCTGTGACAACAGGGAGTTTCCTCATTCATTCTTCATTTGCTGCTGTTTAAGTTGACAACTTACCTTCCCAATAAAAATTCACTTACACCTCCTGCCTTTGTAGTTCTGGTATTCACTTTACTATGTAATAGAAGTAGCATGTTGCTGCCAGAATACAAGCATTGCTTTTGGCAAATGAAAGTGCATGTCATTTCTTAATACACTAGAAAGGGGAAATAAAATACACAAGTCCAAGTCTAAAACTTTAGTACTTTTCCAGGCAGATTTGTGCACATGTGAGAGGGTGTCCAGTTTGTCTAGTGATTGTTAGAGAGTTGGACCACTATTGTATGTTGCTAATAATCATCGACTGTAGTCCCAAAAAGGCCTTGTGAAAATGTTATGCCCTATGTAACAACAGAGTAACATAAAATAAAATTACATTTTATAAACCAAAAAAAAAAAAAAAAATCACCCTTTGGCAAATACCAGAGTAATAATTTATTGTGTCAACATACACTAAAATCAATAGGCAAAGGTATAATGAAAATCAGGATATTTACATCATCTCAAATATCTCACCACAATACTACTTATTAATTATAAAGGAAGAATAGTATTTTTACAGTAGAGAAAGCTGTGAGACACCACTTTAAAAATTAACATTACCAATAATGAGACAAATTGTCATCATGTGCCTCCTCATATGATACACTGAGTAGAACATAGTATTAATTGGGTGATATTAAAAGAAAATAGCCTTTAATTAAGAATGTAAGCAGTTATGAGTTCCCACTCTTCTCTAACAACAAATAGAAAGCTGAACAGACAGAAAAATCAATAAATCTCCTCAAATCTATAAGACAAGGAAGGACATAGAGTAAACTGCTGCCCCCGAGCTTGGAGGGGATAAACAAATACAGGGAGTCGTGGCTTATTGGAACAGAGACTCACAAATGGAAACTGTCATGGAAACCAGGGCTAGCAAAGGAAACACTAAAGTGTAATTGATGAATTGCTGGAGACTCAGTGTGGGCAACTCTGAGAGGTTAAAAAAAATTCTAGGGAGTCCCAGGCATAGGGAAGCCCCCAAATTTTGTGAGACTTACATTCAAGAGCTTCACCAGGATCTCACAATAAGTGAGGGAAACCCCTTCATGTTTTCTAGTTCCAGAAAAAGAACCATTATGAAATACTCTAGAGTACTCTGTTCTTATCAAGGCCTGCCAGCAGGGAAAACTAGGTAGACAGAACCTAACCTGCTGGGGTTTTATAGAAATCTAATTGACCTCTGGTGAGTGAAATATACAACTCCAGTGAGCTCTAGCCTTCCACATGAGAGAAGGGAAATAACCAACTGCAACCCACTCTAGCCCTCCTGTCCTATCTAAGGGGGGATAAAACACTGAGACACACTTGTGGAAATCAGAGTCCAGTGCATAACCTCATTAAAAGACTGAGACTTAATTCTGGGACTATAGAATGCTCCTTTCCCCTCAAAACTTACCAACACATTTCTAAAGGCTTATTTATAGTAGTTCACTTTACCCAGGAACATCATATCTGGCTATGAAGAAAAAAGTTACAAGGCATACTAAAAGATATAAAATATAATTTGAAGAGATAGAGCAAGCATTGGAATCAGACATAACAGAAATGTTGGAATTACCAGATCAGGAATTTAAAACAACTATGAAGAGTATGCTAAGGGCTCTGCTGGATAAAGTAGACATCATGCAAGAACAGATAGGCAAAGTAAACAGAGAGATGGAAATCCTAAGAAAGAACTAAAAGGAAATGCTAGAGACCAAAAACACTGCAACAGAAATGAAAAAAGCATTTGATGGTCTTATTAGTAGAGTGGACACAACTGAGGAAAGAACCTATGAGCTTGAGGAGATTTCAGTAGAAAACTCCAAAACTGAAAAGAGAATAAAGACTGAAAAACAAAGAATAGAATATCCGAGGACTACAGGACAAGTAAAAAAAAAAGGTGTAACATACATGATATAACAGCAATAACAGCAGAAGAATAAAGAAAAGAACAGTGAAATATTTGAAACAATAATGACTGACAATTTCCCCAAATTATTATCAGAAATCAAACCACAGATGTATGTTTTTATGTATGTGAAGTAAATGACAGAAATTATATAAAGAATGAAAGAGGTGGAATCAGAAATGTTTTGTTATAAGATATTCACACTATCTGTGAAGTGGTATTGTGTTATTTGAAAGTGAACTTGGATTAGTTGAAAGTGTATATTGTGAACTTGAGGACAACCACTAAAAAAATAAAGTAAAATAAAAATAAAGGTGGGGGGAGAAGTATAACGGATATGTTGAGAAAAAGAGATGATAAAATTATTTTAAAATGCTCAATTAAAACCACAAAATGCAAAAAAAAAAAGACATAAGTAGGAGTAAAGAACAAGGGCAACAAATAGGAACAGTAGCAAATATAGTAACTATTAATCCAACTATATCAATAATCACTTTGAAAGTTAATGGCCTTAGTGCACCAATTAAAAGATAGAGATTGTCACAGTGGATCAAAAAGCAAAACCCAACTATATATGTTGTTTACAAGAAACTTGCTTTGGATATAAAGACATATATATTAAAAATAAACAGATGGAGAAAAGCATGCCATGCTAACACAAGTCAAAAAAAGCAAGGGTAGCTGTATTAATTTCAGAGTAGATTCAAAACAAGGAAGGTTATTAGGGAAAAAGACAAGTATTACAAAATGATAAAGGGGTCAATTCTCCAAGGAGACATAATGATCTTCAAGATCTACAACGGAGCATCAAACTACATGAGGCAAAAACTAATAGAACTGCAAGAAGAAATAAATGTATCCACTATTCATAGTTGGAAACATCAATATCCCTGTAGCAGAAATGGACAGATCTAGCCCGCAGAAAATTAATAAGGACATAGCTGAACTCAACAACACCATCAATCAACTAGATATAATTGACATGTATAGACTACTTTATCCCAAAACAGTAGAATACACATTTTCCTCAAGCTCAAATGGAATATTCACCAAGGTAAACCACAGTCTGGGCAATAAAATACACCTTAACAAATTATAAGAGGAGAAATCATAATACCTGCTCTCAAACCACAGTGGAATTAAACTAGAAATCAATAACAGAAAGATAACTGGAAAATCCAAAAATACTTAGAGACTAAATAACACCATCCTAAATAGCACAAGGGTCAAAACAGAAATCTCAAGAGATTAAAAAAATAATTTTGAACTAAATGAAAATGAAAACATAAAAGCAAAATTTGTGGCATGCAGCAAAAAAGCAGAGCTCAGAGGGAAATTTATAGCACTGAATGTAAATATCAAAAAGGAAGAAAAATCTAAAATCAATAATCTGAGTTTTCACCTTAGAAAATTAGAAAAATAAAAGCATATTAAATAAAAAAATCCTAAGGATTAGAGAATAAATCAATAAAATTGTACATAGAATTCAACAAAACAAAAAGCTGATTCTTTTATGAGCAGACCAATTATCAATAATAAAATTGAACCAGTAACAACAACAAAAAAAAATCCCAGCAAAATAGATAGGTGCTAACTATTCTTTATGAAATTCACCTGTAAAGATGTCTGTTCCTAGACTTTTGTTTGTTAGGATTTTTTATTTTTTTGACATAAATCACAACAAGATCTTTATTGATCCACCTCCTAGAGTAATGAAAATAAAAACAAAAATAAACAAATGGGACCTAGAGAAACTTAAAACCTTTTAAACAACAAAGGAAACCATAGACAAAACAAGAGAACCCTTAGAATGGGAGAAAATATTTGCAAATAAAGCTACCAACAAGGGATTAATCTCCAAAATATACAAACAGCTTATGCAGCTCAATATCAAAAAAACAAATAATCAAAAAATGGGCAGAAGATCTAAATAGATATTTCTCCAAAGAAGACATACAGATGGCCAAAAAACACATGAAAAAAATGCTTAACATCACTAATTATTAGAGAAATACAAATCAAAACTACAATGAGGTATTACCTCACACAGGTCAGAATGGCCATCATCAAAAAATCTACAAATAAATGATGGAGAGGGTATGGAGAGCAGGGAACCCTCCTACATTGTTGGTGGGAATGTAAATTGGTACAGCCACGATGGAGAACAGTATGGAGTTTCCTTAAAAAACTAAAAATTTAACTACCATATGACAGAGAAATCCTACTCCTGGGTTATACCCAGAGAAAACCATAATTCAGAAACATACATGTACCTCAATGTTCATTGCAGCATTATTTACAATAGCCAGAACATGGAAGCAACCTAAATGTCCATCAACAGGGGAATGGATAAAGAAGATGCAGTACATATATACAATAGAATATTACTCAGCCATAAAAGAGAGCAAAATAATGCCATTTGCAGCAACATGGTTGGACCTAGAGATTGTCTTTATGAGTGAAGTAGGTCAGACAGAGAAGAAGAAATATCATGTGATATCGCTTATATATGGAATCTAAAAAAAAAAAAAAGGTACAAGTGAACTTATTTACAAAACAGAAGGTTTTGTATATAGTTACACACTACTATATATAAAATAGATAACTACTAAGAACCTGCTGTATAGCACAAGGAACTCTGGTCAGTACTCTGTAATGGCCTATATGGGAAAAGAATCCAAAAAAAAAAAAAAAAGTGGATATCTGTATATGTAAAATTCATTCACTTTGCTGTACAACTGAAACTAACACAACATTGTAAATCAACTATGTTCCAAATTTTTTTTTAATTAAAGAATAGTTAACACCTATCCTTCTCCAACTATTACAAAAAAAGTTAAGAGGAAGGCATGCTTTTGAACTCATTTTACAAGCCTAAAATGAGTATCAGGATAACCTGATACCAAAATCAGACAAAGACACCATACACACACAAACAAATACAGGCCAATATTATTGATGAACATATATGAAAAAATCTTCAACAGAATATTAGCAAACTGAATTCAACAATACATTAAAGGGAACATACACAATGAGGTAGTGGGAATTATCCCAGAGATGCAAGGAAAGTTCAATATCTGCAAATCAATCAGTACGATACACCACATTAACAACTTGAAAAATAAAAGTCATATGATCATCTCAATAGACAGAAAAGGCTTTTGACAAAATTCAACAGCCATTTATGATAAAAACTCTCAACAAGGTAAATATAGAGGGAAAATACCTCAACATAATAAAGGCTGTATATGAAAAACTTACAGCCAACATCATACTCCATAGTGAAAACCTGAAAACATTTCCTCTAAGATAAAAAACAAGGCAAGGATGCTCACTCTTACCACTTTTATTCAACATAGTTCTGGAAATCAAAGCTACAACAAACGATAAAAAGAAATAAAAGAAACCCAAATTGGAAAGGAAGAAGTAAAACTATCTGCAGGTGGCATGATGTTATATATTTAAAATCCTAATAATGCCACCAAAAAAATATAATTACCAAATGAATTCAGTACATTTACAGGTTACAAATTAATATACAGAAATCTATTGTGTTTCTACATACTAATAACAAACTATCAGAAAGAGAAATTAAGAAAACAATCCCATCAAAAAGAATAAAATACCTAGAGATAAATATAACCAAGGAGTTAAAAGAGCTATACTTAGAAAACCATAAAACATTGATGAAAAAAAAAATTAAAGACAACACAACAAATTAAGCTATACTGTACTCATGGATTAGAAGAATTAATGCTGTTAAAATGAACATATTACCCAAGGCAATCTACAGGTTCAATGCAATTTCTATCAAAATATGACATTCTGGAAAAGACAAAATTATGAAAACAATAGAAACATGAGTCGTTGCCAGGTGTTAGAGGAGTGAGATAGATGAAAAACCAGACCACAGAGGATTTTTAGGGCAGTGAAATACTCTGTATGATGCTTTAATGTTGGATACATTTCATTATATATTTGTCCAAACCTATAGAAAGTATAACACAAGGAGTGAACCCAATGTAAACTATAGATTTTGGGTGATTATAGTGTGTCATTGTAGGTTCACTAACCATAACAAATGTTTTCCTCTGATGGGGGCTTTGATAATTGTGGAGGCTATGTATATATGGAACAGGCAATATATGGGAAATCTCTATACCTTCTTCTTAGTTTTGCTCTATGAAAATAAAGTTTTTAATAAAAAATAAATTAAAAACCCTTAACATTATCTTCAGGAAACTGAACTGAGGGACATTCTACAAAATAGCTGTCTAGCATTCTGCAAAAATATTAAGACCGTAAAAGATAAAGACTGAAGAATTATTCCAAATTAAAAGACACTAAGGATACATGATAACTAAATTCACTGTGTGATCCTGGATTTAATCCTGGTCCAGAAAATAACATTATTGGGCAAATTGATAAAATCTGAACAAAATGTCTATACTAGTTAATAGCACTGGAGCAATGTTAATTTGGGGGTTTTGAGTAGTGTTCAGTGGTTATGTTAAACGTTACCATTTAGAGAAATTTAAAGAAAATTAGGTGAAGTTTAAAGGAAATTGTCATATTTTTAAACTTTTATGTAACATCTCAAATTACTTAAAAATATATGTTAAAAAATTAATGATGCCTACATCTCTAACCTTAGAGATTCAGATTTAATTGGTCAGGGATGGGGCTTGGTTCTTGGTTTTATATAAGTTCCCCAGGTGATTATAATCCAGCCATGGAAGTTTTCAAATAAGCACATATTTTTCCTATTCCTTTGAAAACTCCTTGAAGGCAGAGTCATCTACAAATTCCTCACTGGACCTCTCAGTGCTTTCCACATGGTGGGCATGCAAAATACTTTGCAATAAAAGATATATAATGGTTCCTTTATATGATACATCCACAATAATAGATACACATATTTCTCATGGGAGCAAAAAGCTTAGTGTAAATATTGAGACCAAGTAGGAACAATTTTATTAAAACAAATATTTACATAGGATCTGGAGTTTAAAATATGGCCCTGAAAAAAAAATTGTTCTTGCATTGGAAAAGAAGTTTGCTTTCTAACCAGTTCCCCAGTGATCTGATTCCACTAACCATTTAATCTTGGCATTTATTAAATTGCCTTATTCTAAAAAAAATACCTTATAAAATTACATGTAATAAAATACTTTTTTCTGTGTAACACTTGGCTTACCTGACTATCTTCTGATCAATTCTATGGGATTTTGTTTCCTCAATATTTATTTTTATATAATTATTAGAACTATGATACCTCATTAACTATATTTCTTTATTCGGGATTTAGGTAGAAGTCAGCCATAAATTCAACTGTAAGTTGCTTCTAAAAAACAAGTATTATTTGCTAATCAAAGCAATAATGCACAATTTTTTCCAAGCTTGTGATTGGAAAAACATATCCAACTCCTTGGGAAAATTTTATATAGTCACCTTACAAACATCCTTACACCTGTGTGTAATTGCTATATATATTCAGAAGTCTTTGCCTTTCAAGGAGGCACTAAGTTGTATGGATTCAGTTTTAGATATATAAATAAAAGCAGTATTTTTCTAGACCTCTGGTATGCATGTATGTGTATGTGATGAAGAAAAAAATATGCAATTAAAAAATATTTCCTCACTCTAGGTGGTTATCCCTATTTTCATCTTTATGCAGCAGAATGGTGTGATAAAGAAATAAAACAGAAATTACATTCCTCCCCCTGCCTCACAATTCAAGTAACAAAGAGGCAGCCATTTGGATTTAGTATAGTTTGTTTCATCTCTTCTTTAGTTGTTATTTCAAGTGTGTTCATCTAAGAGAAAATAACCAAATGTCTTTTAATAACAAAGAAATATAGCCAAAAGTCAGTAAACTAAGCCAAATTAAAAAGGGAATTATTTTGCTTAACCTGAGGTTTTATTGTCTTTCCTAGGAGAAAATAAATATTGCTTACTTTATTGGGAAAAGTAATTTATTTGATGGAATTGAAAAGAAAGATTGAACAGGAGTTGGATCATCCCCAAGCAGCCTCATGGGCATAAAACTCAGCACTGTGATTTTGCCATCTCCCCAAGGAGTTGTCTTCCATGAATATATAAGGAAAACTTGAGAACTTGTGATGTTCTCTCTTTGGGAGGGAAGAGAAGTATTTCCAGAAAAAGGTGTGCAGCTACCTATTTGAGAGGCTTGAAGACGTACACTGAAAAAGAAAACAGTAAACTGGACTCAGGAGAGAGTTTCAAATACAGAAGAGTGAGATCTCCCTCTGAGACTGTCATTTCTACAAAAGCCTAGCCTTGTGAACTTAAGAGAGTCAAGTAAAATGTTAACTTGAAATTTATACCCTCTCAATCTATTTGAATCCTAAAATCTCTCAGTTATTTAGTGAGTAACTTTTTATTCCTATAACATAGTTCTGTGTTTTAGATGGCATGAACTGATAATTCATAGTAACCTGAGGAAAGAAAATGTGAAGATGACCAGACTGGATAACAGCAATAAGCCATGTACAAGAGATTCAATGGCAATGTATGAATTCAGAAAGTTTGAAAGGATAAGATGAAACTTCATATACAAGTAAATTCTAATAAAAATAAAGCTAGTATGGTTATATCAATAATAGAATAAGTAGGCTTTAATTTACAATTTAAGGTAGGTGAAATCCTCACAGTGCATTGCTTTGACCTCTGCTTCTGACTCCTTTCACTCTGAAGGACTCTTGTGGTTATATTAGGCCCACTTGAGTAATCTATCTCTATCTATTGGATAAATAAATCGGATAAAATATCTCAATTGCTAGAGATATATAGCATCATTCCATAATGTAAAAAGTAAAATTAATGAAGATACAACAGTTTTTAAATGGCATGCAGCTAATAATATATTCTCAAAAGAAAAAAAAATGATAGTTATTAGTAGAAAGTAGACAAATGCTTAATTAGGGGAAAAGACTTTAAAAAGACATTTCTTTCAGTAATTGGTGAAATAGAAAAAGTTTAAATAAGGATATTCCATATTTGAAAAATATCATTAACCTGCCCCAATGGGAACACTTCAGACACTGCAAAAATAACTGCAAAATATATATTATTTTCAAGCAAATTGGAACACTTTCAAATGACAAAATTTTCATAAAATATTCTCTGACTACACTACAATGCAATTAATGCCAATTACAAAAATATAACTAACAGAGCTTCTTGTATCTATAAATTAAGAAATATTTCTAAGTAATCCATGAGTTATAAAAGAAAAGAGAGAGAGAAAAACAGAGAGAATATTTGGTCTGAATAGTAATGCATAATCAATATACTAAAAGTTAGAGAATGCAGTTTATAGGCATAAATTAGAATATATGGAAGGCTGAAAGTTAAAAAGTTAAACATTTATTTCAAAATGATAGTAAAAATAGACTTAAAAATTAGGTGAAAAGAAGAATAATGGCTTCCCAAAGAGATCTATATCCTAATCCCCAGAACCTGTGAATATGTTAGGTTGTATAGCACCAGGGAATTAATATTGCAGATGGAATTACATGCTAACCAGATGATCTTAAAATAGAAAAATGATCCTGTTTTATCTGAGTATGCCAAGTATATTCATAAGTGTCCTTAAAAGTGGAAGAGGTAGGCAGGAAACTGAGATCAGAGTAATGCAATATAAGGATTTGACCTAATATTATTTACTTTAAAGGTGAAGGGCAAATGCCACAAATCAAGGAATGTGGACAAATGCAAGATGCTGGAAAGGAAAAAGATTTTCTCCTAGAGCCTCCATAAAGTACTGCAGCACTGTGGACTCCTTGCTTTTGGACTGGTGGGATTTGTGTCAGACTTCTGACCTCCAGAACTGTAAAATAATGTTTGTGCTTTTTAAAAGCAATTTGTAGTAATTTGTTGCAGCAATGATAGAAAAAGATTTTAAAAAGTAGAAGAAAGAATGATAAAGAATAAAACTGAAATCAATTAAATAATAAAAAAATGTAAAATAAAGATGATCAACAAATTTCATGAATAAAAAGAGATGGTACATGTAGATAATATGAGGAATAAGAAAGGGAACTACAGAACAAATGATACAGACATTAAAATAATGGAGTTTGGGAGAGTGATCAAGGTGGCAGAGGAGTAGGATATGGAGCTCACCTCCTACCACAAATACATCAAAAATACATCTACATGTGGAATGATTCACACAGAACATCTACTGAACGCTGGCAGAAGACCCCAGACTTCTGAAAGGTCAAGAAAGCCTCCATGTAACCAGACAGGACAAAAGGAAATAAAAAAGAGAGAGAAAGGAATTGGGATGGGACCTGTGCCCCATGGAGGGAGCTGTGAAGCAGGAAATGTTCTTGCACCCTGGAAAGTTCCTTCACTGGCAGGGAGATCAGCCTGGATGGAGACGGAGTTTTGGAACCTTGGAGGAGGGTGCAGCAACTGGTTTATGGAAGGTGAAATGTACCTGCACGTATGGTCAGTACAACCACTATGCACTCCCCAGTCTGAGATGCTTGTCTGCCAGTGTGGGCTGGCGCTGGGTGCTAAAGCTCAGGTTTGGAGGTCAGACCTGGGGAGAGGACATGGGTTGGCTGTGTGGAGACAGCATGAAGGGCCTAGAGTGTGGCAACTGAGGGTGTACATGTAAGGGCCTGGGCCTGCCAGAAAGACAAGTCACCATTGTTGGGAGGCATGTGAAGAGAGGGGTGGGACCACCATAAGAGCCTCTTTCCCCATGCAAGCTCACAAGCAACAGGAAACTGCCTACATGAGATCCAGGGGCAGGTGTGAGCTGCTGCTGCCACCATAGTATGCTCCAGAGGTGGGCATGTGTTTCCACCACTACTAAAGACTTATGAGCCGGTGTCAGTTGCTGCCTACACTAGTGCAAGCCCGAGGAGCATACTCACTGACACTCTTGCACACCCCCTAGCAGGAGGATAATGACCAGCACCTGTCAAGGAAAGAGGCAGCAAGCATCTAAACTACAAACAGCCATTGTGCCAAAAATATTAAAACTACACAAGCTACACAGGGACAATCTCACATATAAATACCCCTTCAAGACTACAGTAGATAATTGTTTCTCCTAAACTCACAGAATAAGAGAAGTATAAATAAAATGAAGAAGCAGAGGAACAATTCTCAGTTAAAAGACCAAGAGGAGTCCCCTGAAGGAACAAACAATGAAACAGACCTCATCAGTCTAATAGACACCAAGTTCAAAAAGGAGGTAATAAAAATATTGAAGAAAGGCTATCAACAGAACTGCAGATTACTGTAAAAAAGTAATGGAGGAGCCAAGAAAACTGAGGAAACTCATTTGCCAAGACAAAAGCTGAGCTAAAGGCAATGACTAGCAGAATAAATAATGCAGAAGAATGAATAAATGATCTGGAAGATACAGTAATGGAAATCACCCAATCAGAACAGCAGACAGAAAGCCAGATTGAAAAAAAAAATGAAGGCAATATTAGAGACTTATAGGATAATATAAAGCATGCCAATCTACATATAATAGGGGTTCCAGAAAGAGAAGAAAGAGAAAGGGGAATTGAAATGTATTTGAAGAAATTATAGCTGAAAACTTCCCAAGTATAAAGAAGGAAATAGATATCCAGATACAGGAAGCACAGAGGGTCCCAAAAAAGATGAACCCAAACAGACCTACACCAAGACATATTATAATAAAAGTGGCAAAAGTTAAAGAGTGGATTCTAAAGACAGTAAGAGAAAAAAAAAAGAGTTCTTTACAAGGGAACCCCCATAAGTCTATCAGCTGAGCTCTCTACAGAAATATTGCAGACCAAAAGGGAGAGGCAAGATATGTGCAAGCTCATGAAAGAGAAAAATCTGCAACCTAGAAGACTATACCCAGCAAGATTATCATTTAGAATAGAAGGAGAGATAAAGAATTTCTCAGACGAGCAAAAACTAAAAGAAAACTAAACCAATCCTAAAAGAAATATTGAAAGGTCTTCTCTAAATAGAAAAAAAAAAAAAAAAGCAAGAATACATAGGAAAGTGAAAATCACAATTGGAGAGTAAATTACTTAAATAAGCCAGTATACAAATCAAAAAGAAAAAAAGATCTACTTGTGGAAGTGATGATAAACACAAGGCACAGCAAAAGGATAAACATGAAGATGAAAAAAAAGACACCAAAATCATAAAATGTGGAGGAGGGAGTAAGAAAACATAGTTTTTGTTTTGTTTTGTTTTCTTCTCTTTTGTTTTGTTTTATAACATGTTTGAGCCTATATGACTCAGTCTAAAGTAAGTAGATATAGCAAAGCATTAACGTACTTGAAAAACAGGATAACCACAAATAAAAAACGTAAAATAAATTCACGAAAACCAAAAAGAAGAGAACATAAAGAGAATATACAAAACTAAAAGGAAATCATCAAACCACAAAAAGAAAATTAAAAAGAAAAAGAAAGGAACAAAGAAGAAACATAGAATCAACTGGAAAACAAGGTTTAAAATGGCAATAAATACATATTTATCAATAATCATCTTAAGTGTCAGTGGACTAAATGTTCCAATCAAAAGACAAAGAGTAGCAGAGTGGATAAAAAAACAAGAGCCTACAAAATACTGCCTATGAAAGACCCACTTTAGGTCAAAGAACACACATAGAATGAAAGTGAACAGGATGGATAAAGATATTTCATGCAAATGGAAATGCCAAGAAAATAGGGGTTGCAATACTCAAGTCAGACAAAACAGACTTTAAAGCAAAGACCATAAAGAAAGATAAATATGGACACTATATAATGATAAAGGTATCAATACAAGAAGAGGAATTTATACTTATCAAGATATATGCATCCAAATACATAAAACAAATACTAACAGACATAAAGGGAGAAATTGATGGTAAAACAATGATAGTAGGAGACTTTAACACTCCACTCACATCAAAGAACAGATCTTCTAGACAGAAAATCAGTAAGGCAACAGAGACTAGATGATGCAATAAAACAGTTAGATTTTGTTGAAATTTTCAGGACATTTACATAAACAAAATACAACAAAACAAAAAACTGGATTACACATTCCTTTCAAGTGCACATGAAACATTTTCTAGGATTAACCACATATTAGGGTACAGAACAAATGTCAACAAATATAAGAGTATAGAAGTTATTTCCAGCATCTTCTCTGACCACAATGGCATGAAACTAGAAATTAACCACAGGAAAAGAAATTAGAAAAAAAAAAGGTTTACATGGAGACAAAACAACATGCTACTAAAAAACTAATGGGTCAATGAAGAAATCAAAATGGAAATTAAAAAATAACTTGAGACAAATGACAAAGAAAACACACCATACAAAATCTATGGGATGCAGCAAAAGCAGTGTTTAGAGGGGAGTTCATAGAGATACAGGTCTTCCTCAAAAAAAAAAAAAGAAAATCTAAAACAAACAACCTAACCTACTACCTAAAAGAATTAGACAAACAACAAACAAAACCTAAAGTCAGCAGAAGGAAGGAAAGTATAAAGATCAGATAGGAAATAAATAAAATAGAGACTAAAAATTGAAAAAAAAATCAATAAAACCAAGAGCTGCTTTTTGAAAAGATAAACAAAATTGACAGACCTCTGGCCAGGCTCACCAACAAGAAAAGACAGAAAACACAAATAAACAAAATAAGAAATGTAAAAGGAGAAATATCAACCAATACTGAAGAAATGCAAAAAACTATAAAAGAATACCATGAACAATTATATGCCAACAAATTCAACAACCTAGAAGAAATGGACAACTTCTAGAAACACACAGCCCACCATAATTGAATCAACAAGAAATAGATAATTTGAACAAATCTATCACTAGAAGTGAAATACAATCTGTAATTAAAGAAAACAAAACAAAAACAAAACACTACCTGCAAACAAAAGTCCAGGACAAGTGCTTCACAGGTGAACTCTACCAAACATACAAAGAAGAAATTATACTGATTGTTCTCAAACTATTCCAGAAGTTTGAAGAAGAGGGAACACTCCCAAAGACATTTTATGAAGCCAACATCACACTGATACCAAAACCAGACAAAGATACTACCAAATAAGAAAATTACAGGACAATATCTTTGATGGAGATAGATGCAAGAATTCTCAACACAATACTAACAAGCCAAACCCAACACATAAAGAAGATGATACACCACAACCAAGTGGGATTCACGCCAAGTTCACAAGGATGTTTCAACATATGCAGAACAGTCAGTCACCACATCAAAAAAAAGAAAACAAATAGATAAATACCACACGATCATCTCAATAGATGCAGAAAAAGCAACTGACAAAATCCAACATCAATTTATGATAGAAACTCTCACAAAAGTGGGAATAGAGGGGACATATCTCAATATAATAAAAACTATTTATGACAAACACACAGCAAATATAATACTCAACATTAAAAAGCTAAAGTCTTCCCACTAACATCTGGAACATGACGAGGATACCCACTCTCACCACTTTTATTCAACATAGTATTGGAAGACCTAACCACAGCAATCAGACAAGGAAAAGAAATAAAACCTATCCAAATTGTAAGGAAAGAGGTAAATTTTTCATTATATGCAGATGACATCATACTTTCTATATATAGAAAACCCTAAAGACTCAACACAAAGACTACTAGAACTGATAAATGAATTCAGCACTGTAGCAGGATACAAGATTAGCATACAGAAATTGGTTGCATTTCTTTACATTAACCATGAAATAGCAGAAAAGGAATGTAAGAAAACAATACCTTTTAAAATTGCACCAAAAAAATATGTTGGAATATACCTGAACAAGAAGGTGAAAGAATTATATGCTGAGCACAATAAAACATTAATAAAGGAAATTAAAGATGATTCAAAGAAATGGAAAGATACCCCATGCTCTTGGATTGTAAGAATTAATATTGTTAAAATGGTAATAATACTCAAAGCAATCTACAGATTTAATGTGATCCCTATCAAATTACCCATGACATTTTCCCCAGAACGAGAACAAATAATCCTAAAATTTATGTGGAACAATAAAAGACTCAGAATTGTCAAAGCAATCCTGAGGGAAAAGAACAAAGAAGGAGGCATATCTCTCCCAGACTTCAGCCAATACTGCAAAGCTACATTTTCAGAAGTGTGGTATTGGCACAAAAACAGACATAGGGATCAGTGAAACAGAATAGAGAACCCAGAAATAAACCCATGCACCTATGGTCAATTAATCTTTGACAAAGGAGGCAAGAATAAAAAATGGGAGAAAGACAGTCTCTTCAGCAAGTGGTGCTGGGAAAGTTGGACAGATGTATGTAAATCAATGAAGTTAGAACACACCCTTACACCATGCATAAACATAAACTCAAAATGACTTAAAGTGTTAAATGTAAGACAAGACACCATAAAGCTCCTAGAAGAGACTGGTGGCAAAACATTCTCTGACATAAAATGCCCCAGTGTTTTCCTAGGTCAGTTCCCAAGGCAATAGAAATAAAAACAAAATAAACAAAAATAAACATATTGGAGCTAATAAAACTTAACAAGCTTTGCATAGCAAAGGAAACCATAACAAAACAATAAGGCAACCTACAGAATGGGAGAAAATATTTGCAAATGATGTGACTGGCAAGGGCTTAATTTCCAAAATATACAGACAGCTCATACAACTCAATTAAAACAAACAAACAAACAACTGAATCAAAAAATGGGCAGAAGACCTAACTAGACATTTCTCTAAAGAAGACATACAGATGGCCGATAGGCACATGAAAAGATGCTCAACATCACTAATTATTAGAGAATTGCAAATCAAAACTACAATGAGGTACCACCTCACATAGGTCAGAATGGTCATCATTTAAAAGTCTACAAACAACAAATGCTGGAGAGGGTGTGGAGAAAAGGGAACCCTCCTACACTGTTGGTGGGAATGTAAAGCTGGTGCAGCCACTTTGGAAAACAGTGGAAATTCCTTAAAAAAACTAAAAATAGAGTGGCCATATGATCCAGCAATTCCACTCCTAGGCATTTATCCAGACATAACTATAATTCAAAAAGATACATGCACCCCTATGTTCATAGTGGCACTATTTATATTAGCTAACCTACATGCCCATCAATAGAAGAATGGATAAAGAAGATGTGATACATATATACAATGGAATACTACTCAGCCATAAAAAATAATGCCATTTGAAGCAGCATGGATGCAACTAGAGATTATCATACTAAGTGAAGTAAGTCAGAAAGACAAAGACAAGTACCATATGATATCACTTATATGTGGAGTCTAAAATATGGCACAAATGAACCTGTCTATAAAACAGAAACAGACTCACAGATATAGAGAACAGGGAGGGGGGTGAGGACTGGGAGTTTGGGGTTAGTAGATGCAAACTATTACATATAGAACGTGTAAACAACAAGGTCCTACTGTATAGCACAGGGAACTATATTCAGTATCCTGAGATAAACCATAATGGAAAATAATATAAAAAGATTGTATATATGTGTATAACTGAGTCACTTTGCTGTGCAGCAGAAATTAACACAACATTGTAAATCAACTATACTTCAATAAAAATAAATTTAAAAAATAATGGAGTTTGGATGAAGAAATTTACATGAAAATGTAAACAAAATGGATAAGTTCTTAGAAAAATATAATTTAGCACAATTGCTTTAAAACAGAATTAAAAATTTGAATAATCTTTTACTAAACAAAATCAATCAGTAGTGAAAATACCTTCCCTCAAAGAAAATTTATATATGTTGCTAATCAGTGACTTCTAATAAACATTCAAAGAAGACATAATACCAGTCATAGAAAAAGTCTTCCAAAGAACATGATATTTGACCAGAAATTCATGAATTACAGGCTAATCTCACGAACATGAATGCAAAAATCCAAAGCAAACTATTATAAAATCAAATTCAGCAATATGTAATGAGGAGCATGCACTCTGAGCAAAGTGAGTTAATTCAGGAATGAAGGGTTGAGGTATTTTAGAAATTAGACTGAGCAGTTGCACTTAAAATTCATGAGTCATTCCTCCCTTCTTTCATTGTGTATTAGCCATGAGGTTTGAGGTGGGGGCAGGGATTTATTCTACCCTCAAATCCAGAAATGTACATTGATTGGCATAAAATGAGAAGGGTACTTTTAGTGTCTTAGTCACAGTTGAGAGATGGATAAGCAGACCAGGCTGAAGCCAAATGTCCAAATTGTGCACGACATTCCAGAGGTAATAGTGTATATTGGGGGAAAGGGACAAAGGATTTAAGCTAATTCAATCAAAGTGAAAATCAGCACTTCTATTTGATGTTGGAGAGGAAATGTGCGCTCTTTTTTAACTTGGATGAGAAACATGCAGTTCCTGAAGCTCAAGCAGACATTTTGTTACCAGAGGAAAGTTGAAGATACCACTAATTCCAGTCAGACAAGTGGAGAGGGAAAAAAAACAAGAAAACATTAGTGACAGCACTGATCTACTGGTATAAAACAAACCTCAAGTCTGCCCTACCTCTGAACTTTCAACATTTTCATGAAATATTATTTTCTTTTTTAATGTAGGTGGTGTGTTTGTTTTATAATGTTGAAACATAACACAGACTGTGTGATTAGGGAATAAATGAATTTTTCTATAGGCAAATTATTTCTTCTGTTAGTGAAACTAATGGAAATTGGTAAGGATGAATCTCTGTATGAACACTAACAGAAACTTTGTAAGAAATTTGAGTCATGAGTAAAGTTTAATAACTATAGAATTAATTTTCCCCTGTATGAGGACAAGGTAAAAACAAAATCTACATAAACAAAAAAATGCATCCTTCACTTCCACTATCAGCAACAATTTTCTTAGACATAATAAAATATTATTTAAAATTTTAACACTACAATAAAAGTGAAACTGTCATTAAATCATCATGTTTGAGTTTACCTGAAAGTTCTTTACAAAGATTTTTCACAAGGTGTAGAATAATTTATATTTTCAGATAAAATCTCCCTCACTCCTTTAATTTCATGTATTTTTCGAAGAGTTATTGTTGGGCTGCACACTGCAGGCCTGCAAGCCTTGTACTTACCCAGCCTGGAGACCAAAGAGAGAGCCCAGAGTCGGCAAAAGAGACATCAGTGATTTAATGGATAGGGGGAATCTTACACATCTGAAGCAAGGTCCTGGAGTGACACCCAACTCATGTGTTGCAGATGGAGGCAGTCATTGCTGGGTGGGGAGTGTTTATCAGTTACAGGGGGAATTGAAATCAGGTTGGCTCATTGGTTACCAGGGGAATTAACAGAGGGCCATGCCTTCACTGCCCCTTTGATAAGATATCCTGGTGGAGATGTTCTGATCTAAAGATTAGAACAATCACTAGCAGATGTATGGGCCAAGTATGTAGAAAGGTCAGTCATGTGAGTAGGTTATAGGTGAAGCAGGCACTGGTTGAGTAGGGGATGTAGAGAGAGCAAGAGAACAGCCACTTTGGTGGCCCAATCATACACTTATTTTAATTACAACACATTTTATAAAAGGTAATATTACAGGACTTAAAAATAGTTTAAAACTCAGCCTATAGTACAGTTCAAACCCCAAAGTTAGAAATAAAAATAATTGTTCTGAAATATGAACATAATTGTTCTGAAATATTTCCTGTGTTGTTGACTGTGCCTTTACTAACATTGAGTGCAATATTAGCATTAAAAAAAAAAAAGACAATGCTGATCTAAAGAAATCAAAACTCTGAAACCAGTAAAGTTGCACCTTCTCAGGAAAAACAATACAGGAAAAATATATTTCCATACAAGTTCGAAAATGTTCTCCAAGTATAGTATTCTTAACCCTAAATAATTCAGAAAATTTTGGTAGGTAAAAAAGCTGTGTAAGAAAGTAAAATGTATTTTTATTTTACTTTCTTATTCATCTTTACTCATTATTCTCAGCTCTGTAGTCTAATGATCATTAGCTATTTAAACGTCCATTAGATCATTAGAAGCCTAGCATTTTGATGTAGTGGAGTCATAGCATATTCATTAGCTATAGACTGAGTTATAACTTTTAAAAATAGATGTTGTCTAATGCAGTAAGATTACCTACTCTTCGTTTTGTGTTGACATTTGTGGTGGTTCTAATTATAGTGAGTAAAGACAATCTTTTTTTTTTTTTTCTCACAGTCGACCAAACTGCTATGCCTAGTGCTATTTTTCACACATTTGTTTTTTGCTTATTCATCTGCGGTTAGAGGATTATTTGGTACCACATAACAGAGTAAATTCAGGTAGTCCCAAGGGAACAAAAAAAAGTGTGTGGTCTCATTTGAACTGGGGCCTAACCAACTGATTTAAAGAGAATCCTCCAGCCTCAGTTAAACCCTTGAACAACTGCTGCTCTGGTCAACATCTTGACTATAAAGTAATTTCGTGAGATTTATCAAGCCAGAACTGCTCAACTAAGATGCTTCCAAACACACAGCTCACAAAAAGCTCTGAGAAAACGAATATTTATTGTCTTAAGCAATTATGCTTTGGGTAATTCATTATACAGCAATATATAATTAATACATTGTGCTCATCCTAGAAACACTCTTCTAAATGAAGATTCAAGATGTTTAATTTAGTTTGGTCTCTTCACTTAATGTAGAGGAAACTGAGATGCAAACTAAGTTAGTGACATAGAGTTCTCTAGAATCTCAGTTAATTGAATATTTTCCAAGTGGAAAAAAAAATCAATGTAATATTGTATAAACCATGGATAATCATTAGCAAGAATCACATTAACACATTTTGCACATGTAGGCTCTTTTGGTCTCAATATACCTAATTATGTGTTTAACAGTTTTCCCTGGAGTTTCTTAACCCACCAAAATGGCACTTAGAAATACAAACCATTAGTAAAAGATATAAAGATGCACATTAATTTCTTTTCTTGGTTAAAATAAAACTTTTCAGAAACAATAGTCTGTCAACTGAAAAAAAAAATGCACAATGTGAGTTAAGTTTTATTTGGGGGCAAAATGCGGACTATAGCCCAGGAGACAGCATTTCGGATAGCTCTGAGAAACTGCTCCAAAGAGGTAGGGGGGAAGGTCAGTATATATGTGATTTTCGTGAAGGGGGAGTACATACAATCAAGCATATATCTTTTACAGAAGGTTGCTACTTAATCTTGTAAAGGTTACTGCTAGTCACGAGGAGCAGATGTCACCATGAAGGATTTCAGTACTTTTTTAGATGTGAGAAGATGCAAGAATTGGGTTAATAAAATCTCTTGAAAATATCTGACTATCTGAAGAGCTGCTATGCCAGTTTTCCCCTGAGCACAGGATGCCTCCTTCCTGATCTCCACCCTGAACTCCTTTCAGGGGTGTTAAAAATCAGCAGCTGCATCAGCTCATGATTTAATCCTTGTAGAGGTAGATGACAAGTGCCAATTTGTATTTGGCAGTCTCTGTCCCTTTTGAACATTGACAGAAATATAAATGTGACTTAGAATAGAATACCAAGTCAAGAACTCACAGTTAAACTGATTCATAGTAATGAGAGGAAGTCTAAATTAGGTTCCTGGACCCATTTCCAACGTTCCAGTGTGTGTGTGTGTGTGTGTGTGTGTGAACAAGGTCTCCTCACACCAACAACAAGCGATGCTCAAAAAAATCAGCTGAGTGTCCTACAATTCAACTCAATTTTGGGACTATCTACCTTCAGATTGCTTCATATCCCAGAGGTTAAGTGTTCAGTCCAGATGAGACTGCCCCTCCTCCCAATTCAGATGTCACTCCAGCCCAGGTTGTTATCTGTGCTTCTGATGGGCTACAGATTGGAGCTTCCCATGACTCCTTCCTTGGACTTCAGACACCAGTCAAAGGTACAGGTTTTTACTGACAGTTCTGACCAAATGGCCAAATCTGACCAAATCAGAGGTTCCAAGACTCCCTCTTCAGGTTCTATTAGTTTACTAGAGCAGCTCTCAGAACACAGAGAGACATTTTACTTATTAAATTATCTGTTTATTATAAAAATAAATAACTAAGGAACAGCCAGATGTAAAAGATTCATATGGAAAGGGGCTTGGTTTCTCCATGTGCTCCACTCTCTCAGCACCATCATGTGTTCATCAACAAAGAAGACCTCGAAACCCCATCTTCTGAGGGGTTTATGGAGGCGTTATTACATAGTCATGACTGTTTAAATCATTGGCAACTGGCAATTGATTCAACCTCCAAATTCTCTCCCCTTTCTGGAGGTAAAGGAATGAGACTGAAAGTTCAACCCTCTAATCACATGATTGGCTATCCCTGGAAATGCATCCCTATTGTTAGGCGTGGTCCAAACTTTACCTCATTAACATACCAAAAGACACCTTTGTTGTTCTAATCACTTAGGAGATTACAAGGGTTTGGGGAGCTGTGATCCAGGAACGATGGACAAAGACAAAATATAAATGAGAAATATATTTTGATCATCTGAATGAACAAATTTCTTATGCAAAAAATAATATACAGAAACCTCAAAAACGAGCAGGAGGTCAGAAGGAGAAACACTCATGCCTTATAATGATAGCAGAGCCCAACAGGAAAAGAAAGACTTCCTCTTCTTTCTTTGCAAGAGTTTGGCAGATGAAAAGCCAGTATACTTGGAACTCTAAATTCCTCCAATGGACTGTTTGTTTACCATAACCCTCCCAGCTCCCTTTCCCTTCTAAAAAAGAGTTCTCCTCTCCTTCTTTTGCAGGACTTGCAAATGGCTTGTTGCAGACCCCAAATTACAATTATTTGCTGATCCTGAGTAAACTTATTTTTGCTAGAGAAAAAACTAACAGTTTATTTGTTTTAGGTTAACACTTATAAATCATAATTTCACAAAGATATTCAGGGATTAAAGTCAGCTTTCCAATTTGGAGTCAGAACTGAGTGGGAATCAAGCAGGGAGATAGGGTGAAAATCATTTCGGTGAGATTTTCTAGGAGTTAATAAAATAAAAAATGGCATGTCTCTTAATCATATGTTTCTATATCATAAGGAGTATTATATAGCCTTGAAGTTAAAAACTGCTTTGTACCATAAGCAGCTCTTTTTGGTCATTATTTAATTTTTGTCTTATATATTGGCAAAAGTATTAATACAGTTCCCTAGATTATTTTTATGTGCTATCATGGTATCTATAATAAGCTGGAATCTACTATATTAGAGCAGCCTTGTACTCATACACACAGAAATATAGCCCCTTACTCTGACCCTGGTTTACAGGTTCATAAGAACCTAAACTGCATCATTTCCACAAGATTTTGCTATAATATCACTTTGCAGTCATTGGTGGAATGAAAATAATTTTCTGTAAACTAGCTAAACTAACAGATGGTTTATCACTTATGGACACATGTTCCTAGGCATTAGCTATTCCATAGTTTGTTTTTACACAGACACTTTGCAATAAAGATAATGCATTAATTAGCCTTATGAATAGATAACAGATTTTCATCATTAGAGAACATTCCTTAAGGAAAGTTCTGTTTTGTTTGTTTGATTTTGAGAAGTGCGAAAGGGATGCAGATTACTAGATGTGGAAACTCAACTTCCCATATAAGTGGAACAATTGCTCTGTGTTGAAAAATATCAGTGTGAAAGATGAGATCAAAATACTGTTGGTTTCATAAAAATAAATGAGCAAACTACTGTAAAATAAGGACTGTATGAGAAATTAATTTGAAATTTTAATAACAGAGATATCCATTATTCAAACTGCTATCATTAGGCAAGTATAAAATTTATTTGATGTAAAAATAATTTCTGAAATATAGTTAAAAATTTCCCCTTTCAAATGAAAAAATAAAAATCTTTCCCCAGAGCTTTGGCATAGAGCAGTCTTACATTATTGTATTATCTGTGCTTTCCAAGTCTTGTATATCCATTGATAGAATGGAAGTGACAATACATATATTTCTTTCTTAGTAAAACAATATTCAATAATAATTTTATTCTTAAAACTTCTATTGATAATAATGGAAATTCTGATCCAAAACAACAGTATTCCAACATCTGAGGTAATCTGGACATATCTTTGTTCCTAGCTGAAGACTCCTAAACAAAATACATATGTAATCAATACATGATCTGATACTATTCACCAAATTATTAAGCAGAATTCAAATGAATCAAAACCATTAAACCAGAAAAAAAATCAGGTGTCAAGTAATGAATTTGAAATATGGCATGAGTTCATGAGTGTGAAGAGGGCAAACGTTGGTGAGAAAATTAAGCCAGGAGTCTATACATGGACTCCCAGAAAACCTCCTCAGGAAAAAATAAAAAACTTAAAAATGCCATCATTTAAAGCCTCTGAAAATTGTTCTAAGACCATACAACTAATGAAGAAACATTCATTCAAGAAAATCTACTAAATCTCAGTAACAGCAGTGAGTCTGTGGCATTCGATCCATGACTCATCCACATTTCATGAACCACAGGTATGTGTCATGGAAGCTCTAGCCTGGGTGCTCTATTCCAGGAAAAGTACAGCCAAAAAGACAAATATTTTCTTCCCCCTCCCCAAATCCCAGTCTGAGTTTATGGTTTCACTCTGGGAGGATTCAAGTGTCATTTACACCATCATATTTAATTAGTAAAAAATATATAAATAACCTGATTATAACAAGAGTTGTAAGTCAAGTTTCTATAAAAAACAAGCATTCAGGAATAATAAGAAAAAAAAATCTTAACAATTAGACAACTGGTAGACTGGGTTGCCAAATACCACAGTTATAAAAGTGTGTTAATTAAAATTATTTGGGATTTGCAGAAAAATAAACAATGACTTCCATGCAGCCAGAAAAAGGGTTAAATATAAATTCAAATACATAGAGATATGTACTAGATGATATAGATGGTGCTTCAAATGAGAGGTTTACTTTTTAATCACTTTCTAAGAACAAAGTTTTATAAGACAATAGAAAACAGAAAAGGCAGATCATACCAAAGATAGACAAGTGGATTATAAATTTATGAAACCACATGTATCATAATAAGAAAAATTAAAATAACAAAAAATTATTTATATCCTGTAAACAATTGTCAAAATAGTTGATAGTACACATATAGTTGAAGGAATGATATATTGGTAGAATTACAAATTGATGAAATCTTTCTGAAGGGCAATAAGGTAATGTAGGTTGTATCGCAAATTGAAAAGTACATCTATTATTTGGCTTGAGTATTCTACATCTATAGTTTTATCTTATATTGTATTCAAATACATGAGAGAGAATCTAATGTAGAAGTTATATATATTTTTTTTGCATCTAGGTTACCTTCTAATTCCAGTTCTGCCATTTACCATATGCATGAACTTCAGAAAATATTAAAGTATTCTCTTCTTTATTTTCCACATATATGAAATGGAAACAATAAATCCTTCATAGGATTGAAGGATGATCTAATTATATAATATGTCTCAGAAGAGTACCTGGTATAGAGTAAGCACTACATAAGAGCTTATTATCATTAAAAGTATGAAAATAAATGTGTACAACGAGAATAATCATAGCGTTTTTTATAGAAAAAAAGGAGAAAAAGAGAAAAAATGAAAGTCTTTATGATTATGAATAGAGGAGTGTTATGCATTTTATTATAAAATATAAAACAGATATATCATGTAAATACACATCTGCCGATATAAAACTCTTACCAACATACATGCTTAAAATAAAACATAAAATTATAGAATAGAGCATAGGTATACTTCAATTTGGGGAAATTTTTAAAAAATCTATCCGTATGTCACTTATATTTAAGGTGAATAGCAAATTTCTTGAGGAGCCACAAGAAAATGTTATCAGTAGTTTTGGAAAGAAGACCTGGGTATCTGGGGTGTGAATGAGTCTGTTTTCACAATATACTCTTTTGCCTTATTTGAACTTATATTATTTCTATAGACTTTTTTAATAAGCAAAATAATTAACTTAATAAAATAACTCATCAAAATACCTTCATTTATGGTCCAAAGTTGTATGGATTAAAGTATTAATTGGGAAGCAATGAAGTCAACATTATTCATGGCAGTATTATGATAAATCAATACAGTGAACACAGTTAATTGTTAGGTGTTTGTCAGGTTTGAGTTTCTTAAAGTTTATAAAGCTATTTTGTACATCTAATCTTTCATAACAAGGGAAATTGGAAAAAGGTTTTTAAAACACAATAACTTCATGGTGTAGATATATAGATATGGATTATATAGACTATATAGATGTTTGGGACAAGCAAGAATGGTGCAAAGGCCAAAACGCTTTAATAAGAGAACATGCTTTATTAATTCAATTACTGAACTGTAATATAAAAGAAAAACCTACTCGTTACTATTATTACAGTAAAAAGTCCTTATCAACCGAAATATAAATGACAATTTAAGAGAAATTATTAATCAAGATATTAGTTATCTTTATTATTTTAAGGGATGGTCTAAAACTTTTCAAACATTTTTATTTCAACTTTGCATAGAAATAGACTCTGATTAGGTACTGTGTTGAACCTGAATGCATTGCTTCCTCTTGGAAATATCTCCACTTGGGCATAAAGGATCTGGAAAATTTCAAGACTTTCTGAATAAACACTTAGGTTCACAATAGTGTATTTATGATTGGGTATGCCAAATGAGCATAAATTCAAATTTTATTTACACATTTGACAATCAATTTTCTTTCTTTTACACTGAGTTTATGTTGTACCCCATTTGTAAGCAAAGTGATTAGTTTTTATCAAAACAAGAACATGTTCCTCAGGGTGAGTTGGATTCTTTTTAATACCTGATAAACATGGCTATAAAATCATCTGAAAACTTACTGTATATATTTTGAACATTATGAAGAGAAACGTAAACCTGATAAAATTTCTTCATTTTTTTTTTTTTTTTTTTTTTTTTTTTTGCGGTACGCGGGCCTCTCACTTTTGTGGCCTCTCCCATTGCAGAGCACATGCTCCGGACGCGCAGGCTCAGCGGCCATGGCTCACGGGCCTAGCCACTCCGCGGCATGTGGGATCTTCCCGGACCGGGGCACGAACCCGTGTCCGCTGCATCAGAGGCGGACTCTCAACCACTGCGCCACCAGGGAAGCCCCCATGAGTATTTTTATACATTTACAACTGGTTGGTAAAGGCAAATTGAGGAGCATTATCTTTTCTACTACTTGGATATAAATACCAGATAATTTGACACTTTTTTTAAAAAAAATATATATCCTGGAGATTAGTTTAGAAAGTTATCTGAAACATAAGTAACATATGAGTTAGCACATTTTTTGTTAATAAATGCAAAGCTAAAAATTCCATTCTCAAATTAACCAACATAAAATAGTATTTCCTCTATTACTGACAAGCCACAACAGTCAGATGAAATTATTTTCAAGAATGCTGCTTTGGAAAAAACGCCAGCAGTGAATCCACGGCGGAGCGGACAATTTGAACGCCACCTAGCCGCGGCACGCTGCCAGGGCGCTGCTGACCCTCCCCTGGACGGCAGCCTCTGCCTCCGGACCTGGAAGGCCGAGAAGGAACCGCGGGTCCGCAAGCCTGAGCTCCAGCCATGGGCCCGCGCCGCCGGATCCGCAAGCCCGAAGCCCCAAGGAGGTCGTCCCCGGCCGGGCCCATCCTTAGGCACTTCCTCCCGTCAACTTGCTCGCCGGAGACATAGGGTTCTGAAGGAGATCCGAACTCTTCAGAAGAGCACACACCTGATGTTAAGGAAGAACTCCTTCTGCCGCCTGGCAGCAGAAGTGTTTCTAGTTAATCTCTTTTAGGATGTCTATCTCCTCTCCTTACATACAGGCCGTGTCACTCGCTTCCCGAAGGATGTGCAGCTGGCCAGGAGGATCCGAGGCATTCAGGAAGGGCTCGGCTGAGCTCCTGCCGCCCTTGACTCTGGATACCAGGGATGCTGCCCGTAACCAGGACCAGATCCACGGAGTACAAGGTGCTGCCTGGACTTGCTATCTCTGAGCAGAGTGTGCATGTTGCTTTTGTAATTAGTTTTTTTTTAAGTAGAAGACTGCATGGCTTTCCTCTGTAACAGAGGTAATATATGACAGAATCAACACATTGCAAAAGTCCTGAGATTAATTTTCAGATGAAGAGACTCCGAGTTTGACTTCACTTTGCAAATTATTCATAAGACTGATGATTTGGAAGACATCAGATTTTCTAGGTTATGGGAGAAAAGATCTTTCTGTACCATTTAATTTTTTTATTATTTTAGATTTTTCTGTACCATTTAATTTTTTTTTACCATAGGTATTTTTATTTAAAACATAAGGGAAAAAATAAGAGAAGACCACTTCAGCCAGTTGCATGGAAGAGGCTGGCATGTCCAGCATGCAAATCTCTGTCCTTCAGATTGACTTCATCATTAGTGGCAGCAGCAAGTTCCTGTGTGGATTGTGCCTGTCAACAGATTATATAGCTTTTTAAAAACTCAGCTGGGATGAAAATAGGAAATCGTTAAGCTTTGATGGTCTGGCTCCTTCTGGTAAATTCCTATCAAACTCATTCAGAAATTCTAACTTATAGAATTTATTTTATTCTTATTTGCAAATCATAGAAGATGTATCATAATTTATACTGCAGAATTTTTCATTCCAGGACTTTTAAGAGCCTTTTCAATGTTTTTACAGGTAATTTTTATAACTTCCTTGTGGAGACATAATAAAAATAATTATTTAATGAGAAAAAGTTAAAGCAGAGTTACTACTATACAGAGATTATACTGTGTTCTTTGTGTATCAGCATTAAGTTCTTCATCTGGACACTTTGCCAACAGCCACAGTTTAAACAAGAGAATTCAGGAATGTGTTTTTGTCTCCGATGGAATAGAGTATGAGCAGATAAAAATCTTTCCCATTGCTTGTAACTGAAAGCAGTTTAACACATTTCCAGAGAAATGGGAAATGCCGAAGACTTTTAGATATTGTGTGTGGTGAAAATGGTTAGTGAGGGCAGACACTAATAATGATGTGTCAGCCAACTGAATTGAGAGACAAACTAAAGGGAAAAGGACCAAGTTCTGTTGTTTGATAGATTTTAACCCTTTGGAAAAACCTTTTCCTGTTCGACATCAACTTATTTTTATGTAGACATTGGAATAAAGCTTATCTATCTATGAAAAAAAATGCTGCTTTGGAAATTACATGTTTTATTACTTTAATTTCATTATTTTTCATTAAAAACTTTATCTTGAGATAAATATAAATTCACATGCAGTTGTAAGAAACTGTGGACAGATTATGTGTACCTTTCACCAGCTTCTCAAATGCTATCACTTTGTAAAACTATGATGCAATATCACGGCTAGGATACTGACATTGATACAGTCAAGATATAGAACATTCTCATCACCAGAAGGACCCCTTATGTCACCCTTTTATACCTACACCCACTATCCTTTCACTCCCATCCCCTCCTTAGTTCCTGGCAACCCGCAAGCATGTTCCCCATTTCTATAACATTGTCATTTCAAGAATGTTATGTAAATGGAATCATACAATATGTAAATTTTTATGACTGACTTTTCTCATTCATAATAATTTTCTAGAGAATCACCGAGGTTGTTGTTGTGTGTTTCAATATTTTTTTAATTGACTGAGTATTTTTCTGTGGTATGGATGTAGCACAGATTTTTTAACAACTCACGTGCTGAAAAACATCTGGATTGTTCCCAGTTTGGGGCTATTATGAATAAACTACCCCAAACATTTGTATACAGGTTTTAGTATGAACATAAATCTTTATTTCTTTGGGATAAATGCCCAGGAATTAAATTGCTGGATTGTATGGTAGATGCACATTTAGTTAGTTAGTTTTTTTGTTTGTTTTTAAAGAAACTGATATTTTAAAGAAACTGATACTTTGAACTGTGTGAAACTATGAGTCTCTTCCTGTCCAATTTGCCCTTCCTCTTCTCCTTTCACACGTCAGACCTGCATCATGGTGTGAAGGATATCTTGCCATTCTCTATCTCCTCCACTTTATTCTTCTAAAAGTTTACCCATAAGTCTCTTGCACAACTAATTTTGTTTTGATGTCTACTTCTCAAAGGACACAGTGTAACTCAAATTACCTTTAGAATAATTATTTTAATGTAAAAACTAGATCAGTGGAGTAGAACATATTAAACAGTAAAAATGGAAGTATTGAGGATTTGGAACAACATTATGAATGTTGTAAAGTGTCTTAACTTTGATGCAAATTGCTTTAGAGAGTCCAGAAAACACTGGCATAGTATACCTTGCTAAATTTTCCTTAGTAATATTAACATCTATAATAGGAAATTCAGATATTAGTGTGGTTTTAAATATGCCTCAAATCATTTGAACTTCTCTCATCAATAGGTAGGGTCTAATACCTCTACCACTGAATATTGTGTGGCTTCAATGACTTATTTTTTTTAATAAAGAGAACAAGACAGAAATTCCTAGGTTATAAAAAGCAATAGAAATTTTGCCTGGTTCTTTCTCTCTTGGGATATGTGCCCTGAGCCTGCATGTCAGAAATTCTACTATCCTGCAGCCACTATGCTGGAAAGACCATGTGGAGACATCACATAGAGAGATAAAGAGAAATTCCAGAAGTTCCAGATCCCTCAACCCCAAGTGAGTCTTCACAGCCCAAGCACCAGACACTGATTCTAGCTTCTAACTTTCAAGCCACCCCACCTGATGCCAAATGGATTAGAAATAGGCAGTCTAGACCAAGGCTCCCCTTATTCCTGAGAAGAGAAAATGTTATTGCTTTAAGTTACTAAGTTTAGGGGGCATTTTGTTATGCAATAAGACACTTCTGGAATTGGATTTCTGGGTCCTGCTCTTTTATACTTCGATGTTGAAATAATCTGACCCTTTCCCCAGTTCCAGATAGATACATAGTTTTATTTAATTTTTGGATTTATTCTAGTTTAAAGGTAAGGGAATAGCCTTATTTAATATTTGGGAGCAACTGCCTATAATCAGTCCCCTTAGATCCTCACTATAGAATGTGATAAATGTATTTCTTTATGTAATGTTTCAGCAGTAAAAGTGAAGCTAGTAAAAGATGATAAATGTAGCCTGAAAAATGGACTTAACAGATTCACCAATTTGCAGAAATGTATAACCCAGGACCCAGTTTTATTTCATATAATATTCAAAACACAGAATATGGAACTTTGGTATGCTCTTCAGACATGCTGCAATCAATAATATGTGAACGACTGTATTTTCTCAGTAGGAGACTGTGAAGCTCTAACCTAAAGAAAAAGCTACACAGGAAAAAAGTTCCATGACTGTATGAAGCACACAATTATCAACACTCTACAAACCTATAATCAGAACATTTGCCTTTTTCAGCTCTTTGAGCAAAATAATGTTTAAAAACAAACTAAGAGAAAAGAATATTAATAATTCCACTCTCTGGGCAGTTTCAAATATAGCCAATTTTTTTCTCCTTTTTTAAAAATGACAACTATTATGTTTGATCAGGCCAAGAACTTAGTAAATGTCAGCTTAACTGATTAAGTTTTTATCCCACACACTGAAAATATTTCTTTTCAGTGATTGATTGATTATAATGATTGATTATTGAAAAACAACATAATGACACAAGGAAGCTGTAACTGAAATGTAATTACTGACCTGTAACATTCTCATGAGATGAGATGAATATAGGTTCAATAAACTTAAATTTTAAAAAGTGTTTATATTCTCAGAGCTCCTTAGTGGCAGAAGCTAAATTAAATACAAATATTAATTTTCTCAACCCAGAAAAACAGTATCATAACTCCCATTTCATATCCCATTCAAATATTGCACATGATGCCCTAAAACGCAGTCCACCCACACAAAATAGCAAGAATTAATCTACAAAATGACTTATATTAGAAACATGCAATAGTGAAAATGTCAAATTGATTTGGAATTTAAGATCTTAGTGAATCTGAACATGTCAATGCACACTTAACTTAGGCTTTGTCTAATAATCACATAATACCATTTTCATTTTCTCTTATATATAAGTTTGAAGTGACAGAACTAATACTGAGATTCAAAGAAGCTTGTAGCTGATATGGTGGTTTTTATTTCTGAGGTCTCCACAGATTGGGTCTCTTTTCTCTTACCATTTTTTCTCTCTTTTCTTTCTTACTCTTCTTCTTCAATTATTAGTATGTTTTTTGTACCTTCTTTTTGCCTTTTTGGGGGCTTGAAGGCTGTGAGCTATACCTATTCTCAAGGAAATAGAAATATACAGATATAGACATTGAGTAAATAGGTATATTAATAAAAATATAAGAGGATATCAGAGGAAAGAAATCAACAGAAGTAGAATCAAAGAATATTGAGTGGAGGATAGAGACATTAGTTTAGGCCTTATAGCCTAAGGAAAATAAGATAGTAGAAAAGGGGAAGAAAAGTTTAGACTCAGTTGGAGTCTGAAGCAGTAAGGAGACAATTACAGAGTCAATACTTAGAAAGTAATTAAGCTCCAAGTAAGGAAATTTCATGAAAGAAATGAGACTTGAGTGAGTTTTTGAATAAGGGACATGCAGTTAATTAGCAAAGAGTAAGATATTTTCAAATTTTACTGAATGTCCATTAAAAATATTTGTCACATTGAAATTGAATTGGGCTAAGGCAAGAAGATATTGTAAGCATAAAAATATGAGACAGTAGGGTGGAAGGACTGAGAAACTGAATCAGATGATAAGGGTGGGAAAAAATACAGGAAATTTGACAGCCAGGCCAAGATGTCTGTAGTTGAGGTAACTGATAATGAGACGTAACTGGTATTTACATGTCTCATTGTGATTTCTTTGTGATAGATATTTCTTAATCTCAAAGCCAGAAAAATGACACTGAAAAAAAAAAATAGTGATTCCCCAAATAAAGCTTCTCCCTAGAACCACCTAACACAATTAAATTGTGTTGAGGCTTATGTGAAGTGTCAGAAAGTTGGGAGTCAGATCCTACAAGACATGATCCAAGTATATTCATTAGAAATGTCATTTCCCTTACCATAAAGAACAGAGAGAGTTATTACCTGGGAATTACAAGATGCCATCCCAATGGGAAATTTTTTTTAAGAGTTATGTTATTCAATAGTTAAGTGCTAATGTGCTCAGAGATGATATTTAAAATAGAATCCTTGTACAATATGTCAGCCTCTTGGCTATGCAAGAGCAGGAATCTTCCAAAGAAGTTACTCAAATTGTTTTAATCAGCAATATCCTAAGCTTGCCACCCTTTAAAATATCAACTGTTCTTCATTCCCCAAAGCAGATATATTGCCTAACTATTATGTAATAGGTGGATGATTTCTCAATCTGAAATAGCACTGTTCTAGTTTGTAGGTGAAACAAAGCTTTGGAAGGCTATTTTAGTTTTGTCAGAAGAGCTCAGGTAGCAATTGGCTGACATCTATTGGAACAGTCACAAAACTATTCATTCTCCAATGGCCTAAGTGCCAATTTGCTGTTTCAGCAATAACTCTCTTCCAATTATATTGCTTAGCAAGATTTATTTTCTTCTATCACAGCCTCATCTCTCTAAACATTATGATGAGCAATGGATTTGTATTGGTTGGCCTATAATCAATACATTAACCTACGTTGCATTGCTCAAAGTGGCCAGGTAAATCTTAGAAAAGCATGTTAATGCAGGAGATAAGCTTACCCTGCTAGATAAATTTACTTCATTTGAAAACTGCTAAGACTTTTAGTCTCATCTTGAAAGTTTACCATCTTTAAAGCATGAACATTCCAGAAGGGCTTGGTCAACACTGTCTGGGGCAATAAACAGTGTTACTAAAGGAATATAATTTAATCATGTGTAAGCATTTAAGCATGTATATTATAGTTCACAAATGAATGGCTAATGAGCTACATTCAGCCCCCAAATATATAATGGCTCACCTATTAATTTTTAATTAAACAAGTCCCTCCAATCTTCAAATAGGAAAATTTCACTCAAGGATCTTGATTTCAAGGACCCCCAGAAAAATCGGAAGATCTGGTGACACAGTCTGCATTCCCGCAGAGCAATAATTAGCTGGAGCTCAGTCGGGCTCTCCAAAAAGTCAGGTACCACAATGTTCACTGCAGCTATATTTACAATAGCCAGGACATGGAAGCAACTTAATTGTCTATTGACAGATGAATGGATAAAGGAGATGTGGCACATATATACAATGGAATATTTCTCAGCCATAAAAGGAAATGAAATTGAGTTATTTGTACTGAGGTGGATGGACCTTTAATACAGAGTGAAGTGGATGGTCTGTCATACAGAGTGAAGTAAGTCAGAAAGAGAAAAACAAATACTGTATGCTAACACATATATATGGAATCTAAAAAAAAAAAAATGGTTCTTATGAACCTAGGGTCAGGACAGGAATAAAGACACAGATGTAGAGAATGGATTTGAGGACATGGAGAGGGGGAAGGGTAAGGTGGGACAAAGTAAGAGAGTGGCATTGACATATATACACTGCCAAATGTAAAATAGCTAGTGGGAAGAAGCCACATAGCACAGGGAGATCAGCTTGATGCTTTTTGTCCACCTAGAGGGCTGGGACAGGGAGGATGGGAGGGAGACGCAAGAGGGAGGAGAAATGGGGATATATGTATACATATAGCTGATTCACTTTGTTATACAGCAGCAACTAACACAACATTATAAAGCAATTATACTCCAATAAAGATGTTAAAAAAAAAAGAATATCCTTCATGGACTTATTAGCAGACTGGACAGAACTGAGGAAAGGCTCTGAGCTTGAGGAAATTTCAGTAGAAATCTTCAAAACTGAAAAGAAAAGAGAGAAAAAAAAAGGTGGGAAATAAAAAAGAAATCAGATATAATATCCAAGGACTGTCAGACAACTACAAAAGCTGTAATATATACAATATAATGAGAATACTAGAAGGAGAATAAAAAGAGAAAAGAACAGAAGAAACATTTGAAAGAATAATTAGTAAGAATTTTCCCCAAATTAATTTTAGACACCAAATAACAGATCCTGGAAGCTCAGAGACTACCGAGCAATATAAGCCCATAAAAGGTACACCTGAGCATATCATTTTCAAACTATAGAAAATCAGAGAAAAAAATTCCTGAAAGAAACCAGAGGAATAAAACCCAAAATTAAAAATTGCATCTGACTTCTCAGAAATAATGCAAGTAAGAACAGAGAGGTTTGAAAAATTCAATTTGTTGAGAGAAAAAAAATGAAAGAAAAAAAAAAGCACCAACCAACCTAGAATTCTGTGCCCTGTGAAACTATCCTTCAAAATCAAAGGGAGAAATAAAGACTTTCTCTTACAAAAAAAAAAAAAAAAAAAAAAACTGAGAGAATCTGTTGCCAATAGACCTGCTTTGCTAGAAATGTTAAAAGAAGTTCTTTAGAGAAAAGAAAAACGATATGGCTCAGAAATCAGATCTACATAAAGAAAAAAAAAAGCATCAGTAGTCATTACATAAAATAATACATGATTAAAACCACACTGAGATACCACTAAACATCTATTAGAATGTTTAAAATTAAAAAGAATTGCAAGGACATGGAGCAACTGGAACTCTCATGCTGCTAGTAAAGTAAATTGGTACAACGAGCTTATGAAACATTTTGGCAGTTTCTTGAAAAGTTAAACATTCATTTGTCATAGGCTCTATCCATTCCACTCCTGGTTTTTAGCAAGAAACAAACATTTGTACATAAATACTCATAGCAGCTTTATTTGTAATAGACAAAAATAGAAGTAATCCAAATGTCAACATGAATGAAAAAATAAATTGCCATAAATACATACAATGGGGTGCTCCTCAGAAAAGAAATTTAAAATATTGTAAATTAAAAAGAGATTCATACAATAACATGTAAGAATCTCAAAATAACTATGGTGAATGAAATAATTCAGAAGCAAAACAGAAAAAAAGAATGTTCTGTATAATACCATATTTCTAAAATTCCATAAAATCTGCACAAATCTATAGTGATTGAAAACAGATCTGTGGTTGTCTGTGTATGGAGTAGAGCAAGAAGATATGGATGGAAGAGCCATCAAGGGCCATGAGAAAACTTTTGAGTGTGATAAGTGTGCTTGTTATTTTGATTTTTGTAATTATTTCCTGGGCATATGTCAAATGTATCAAATTACATTTAAAAATATACCTGGAGAAACCCATAATTCCAAAAGATATATGCACCCCAATTTTCACTGCAACACTATTTACAATAACCAGGACATGGAAGCAACCTAAATGTCCACCAACAGAGGAATGGATAAAGAAGATGTGGTATATATATACAATGGAATATTACTCAGCCATAAAAAGGAACAAAATTGTGCCATTTGTAGAGACAGAGATGAACCTAGAGACTGTCGTACAGAGTGAAGTAAGTCAGAAAGAGAAAAGCAAATATCATATATTAATGTATATATATGGAATCTAGAAAAATAGTACAGATGAACCTATTTGCAAAGCAGAAATAGAAACATAGACGTAGAGAACAAATGTATGGAAAACAAGGGTGGGGGAAGGATGGTGGAATAAATTGGGAGATTGGGATTGACATATATACACTATTATGTATAAAACAAATAACTAATGAGAACCCACTGTATAGCACAGGGGAAAACAAGAAGTTACAATGTTTGTAGGACATATGTTAAGTTAACCTTAAAAATGCATTCCAGTATATAGTAGGTTCAGACAAATACTGTTTGATTCCCCTTACGTGAGATACCTATAATAGTCAAATTCATAGAGTCAGAAAGTACATTGGTAGATGTCAGGGGCCAGGGCATGGGGCGGTGGGGAGGGGGAATAGGGAATTAGTATTTAATGGGGACAAAGTTTCAGTTTTCGAAGGTGAAAAGTTCAGGAGATGGATGATGGTGAGAACTGCACAACATGCGAATGTAGTCAGTGCCACTGAACTGTACAGTTAAATATGGTTAAAATAGTACGTTTTATATTATGTGACTTTTAGTACAATAAAAAAAAAATCTCCCCCCAAAAATAGCTATACAAAAATGCAGGCAACAGCACTGACATTTTATTATATACTTACAATAAACTAAAAGCAAATTTTGTGAAAAATCTGTATAGTTAATGTATGTCAATTATAACACAGTTAAGAGCTTTAAAACTAAGGCTAACTAAAAGCCATTGGGAACAAAAAGAAACATGACTAGTCCAACTGAAATTTGAAGAGGAAGAAAATTAAAAACACAGTAAATAAAAAGTAAAACAGCATTGAAAATAAGTACAAATGTATTAGTAACCTTAATAAATATAAATGGCTTATAGTCACAAGTTAGAGAACAGACTCTCATTTAGGAAAGCAAGGTATGCTAAATTTTGTCATCTAAAATACACCTAAACTATAATGTTAGTGAAAAATTGAAAGTAAAAGATCTGAAAAATAATAGCCTTCAAATATTAACATCAACAACAGCCAAAGTGTAGTGTAGCAGTGATAATAAACGGTAGGATAATGTTCATGGTCAAAAAAAAGTAATTTTAGGAACTGAGTCATTAACAATATAAAACAAAGGTATAACAGTTCCACATGTTTTTACACATGACATTATTCTAAATAAATAATGGTTAAAGTAATCAGGCTAAAAATTTATGATATCACATTTATCAGAATTACTAGCAGATTCCAATGTTTTATTCCAATGTTTTATTGCAAATCAGATTTGCTGAATTTAGTGTTCAACATCATACAATTTGTAAAATCACCGAAATGATTCTTAAGCACATAGATGTTAAAGAACCTGATGTCTCTAGATAAGCCATTCTCTGAAATCATTCCAAAATTTCAGGAGAGAGGTAAGTACAATGATATGAAGTGGTGATTTTCAGACTTGAACATATACCAGAATCATCTGTAAGGGTTATTAAAACACAAATTAAAACTCACCCACAGAGTTTCTAACTTAGTATATCTGAGCTGAGGCCTGATAATTTGCACTTCTAATAACTTCTGAGGGGATCTCTGGAGGGCAAAAGATTATACTTCAAGAACCAATAAAATAAAGAGATATCAAGTTCATGGTAATATTTAGTGAGGTGCCATTCTCTCCATCTTGCATTACAAGGGTGTAATATAGAAAGAGAAAGTGCTTAGGAAAGACCTATATTATAAAAGTAAAATTTGCTCTTATTGTTAAGAGTCTGTCAATTTCCTTTTATTTCTATCCTCAGTTAATGTTACTCTTGGAGTTATTTGAGGTATAACCCCTCACCCCTCACATCTAATTACATTCCCAATCCTATTGATTATACTTCTATTTTAAACTTTAATTCATATGGTCTTCTCAATTTTCAACTCACCCACTCAGAATTTCTCAATTAAATAATGCAATATCTTCTGACTGATCTCCCACATCCAGCTTCTCCTGAATCCTATAAAATCCATTTTGTAAGCCCTATGTGATATTTTTGAAGCATGGCTTGGGTTATTTCACCTCTTTCTTCAAAAGTGTTTATTTATTTCTGTGCAGTTGGATATTTCATATGCAATGTAGAGCAACCATGAAAAGACTTAGCATGGCATTAACTCATTTACCTAATAAATATTCATTAGTTTCCTAGCATATGCAGGGCTCTGTGCTGAGTTCTGGTGATAAGATGTTTAAAAAGTTCAAAAATTTCCCCTGCCTCATTAAGATAGAGTCTAGTGGAGAAGACAGACATAGAACAGGTGATCACAAGTGGAGTAGTAACTAACCATAGGTAGGTTTAATTGCCTTCCATTTTATAGCCCAAATTTCCTATAGACACAAAGTTCTTCCTATACCTTTACATATTTCATATGAGTCACATTATATTATATTTTTCTTTCCCTGAAAATGTTTAATTATTTCTTGTCTTTGTTTGTAGCTTTACCACCATCTGGAATGCTTTCCCTCTACTTCCCCCTATTTTAGAGCCCAGTCGTATTTTAAGATCCAATTCAAAAGTCTTTCTTATCCCATAATTCAGGATTGATTGCTCCATCTTCTGCACTTCTACAGCATATTGAATTTCAATTTGTATAGTGACTTACTTATCAATCATTCCCACTAGATGTGTCCTGTGGGAAGGAAGAAGCTGTGCCCACCATTGCCAGTACAGCATCTTGTGCAGAGCATAAGTTTAAATAATGCCTGTTGAATAAATGAAAAATGAAATTTAAACTTCTTTTGGCTTTTAAATCCATTTCTATAGAGGCTTGATGATAAGGGAAAATAAGTCTTTCAGTTCCCAACACAAATTAAAGAACTAGGGTCTCAAAAATATACTCTTTTTTAATTATCCATTAATCAAAATTAACAAAATCACAAGGGATATCTATTTCTGATTCTTAGGGATAATTATATGCATAACACTTCTTTCATGAATTTCAATTAAATTTAAACTTACTTATTAAAATATTCTACAACTGAACTGGTTTTTATTTCTCTGAAATACTTCAGTCATGTAGGCCCAATAGTTCAGCATCTTAACCAGAGATTCAATATTCTATTGTTTTACAAGAAACCCAAAATCTCACTACAAATAACTCAATTTCATTTCTTTTCATGACTAATATTCCATTGTATATAGGTACTGTATATTCTTTATCCATTCATCTGCCGATGGACAGTTAGGTTGCTTCCATGTCCTGGCTATTGTAAATAGTGCTGCAATGAACATTGTGGTACATGACTCTTATTGAATTATGGTTTTCTCAGAGTATATGCCCAGTAGTGGGATTATTGGGTCATATGGTAGTTCTATTTTTAGTTTTTTAAGGAACCTCCATACTGTTCTCCATAGTGGCTGTATCAGTTTACATTCTGACCAACAGTGCAAGAAGGTTCCATTTTCTCCACAGCCTCTCCAGCATTTATTGTTTGTAGATTTTTTTTAAACATCTTTTTTGGGGTATAATTGCTTTACAATGGTGTGTTAGTTTCTGCTTTATAACAAAGTGAATCAGTCATACATAAACATATGTTCCCATATGTCTTCCCTCTTGCGTCTCCCTCCCTCCCACCCTCCCTATCCCACCCCTCCAGGCTGTCACAAAGCACCGAGCCAATATCCCTGTGCCATGCGGCTGCTTCCCACTAGCTATCTACCTTACTACGTTTGTTAGTGTGTATATGTCCATGACTCTCTCTCGCCCTATCACAGCTCACCCTTCCCCCTCCCCATAACCTCAAGTCCGTTCTCTAGGAGGTCTGCATCTTTATTCCTGCCTTACCCCTAGGTTCTTCATGACATTTTTTTTTCTTAAATTCCATATATATGTGTTAGCATACGGTATTTGTCTCTTTCTTTCTGACTTACTTCACTCTGTATGACAGACTCTAGGTCTATCCACCTCATTACAAACAGCTCAATTTCGTTTCTTTTTATGGCTAATATTCCATTGTATATATGCACCACATCTTCTTTATCCACTCATCCGATGATGGGCACTTAGGTTGTTTCCATCTCCGGGCTATTGTAAATAGAGCTGCAATGAACATTTTGGTACATGACTCTTTTTGAATTTTGGTTTTCTCACGGTATATGCCCAGTAGTGGGATTGCTGGGTCATATGGTAGTTCTATTTGTAGTTTTTTAAGGAACCTCCATACTGTTCTCCATAGTGGCTGAACCAATTCACATTCCCACCAGCAGTGCAAGAGTGTTCCCTTTTCTCCACACCCTCTCCAGCATTTATTGTTTCTAGATTTTTTGATGATGGCCATTCTGACTGGTGTGAGATGATATCTCATTGTAGTTTTGATTTGCATTTCTCTAATGATTAATGATGCTGACCATTCTTTCATGTGTTTGTTGGCAGTCTGTATATCTTCTTTGGAGAAATGTCTATTTAGGTCTTCTGCCCATTTTTGGATTGGGTTGTTTGTTTTTTTGTTATTGAGCTGCATGAGCTGCTTGTAAATTTGGGAGATTAATCCTTTGTCGGTTGCTTCATTTGTAAATATTTTCTCCCATTCTAAGGGTTGTCTTTTGGTCTTGTTTATGGTTTCCTTTGCTGTGCAAAAGATTTGAAGTTTCATTAGGTCCCACTTGTTTATTTTTGTTTTTATTTCCATTACTCTAGGAGGTGGGTCAGAAAGGATCTTGCTGTGATTTATGTCATAGAGTGTTCTGCCTATGTTTTCCTCTAAGAGTTTGATAGTTTCTGGCCTTACATTTAGGTCTTTAATCCATTTTGAGCTTATTTTTGTGTATGGTGTTAGGGAGTGATCTAATCTCATACTTTTACATGTACCTGTCCAGTTTTCCCAGCACCACTTATTGAAGAGGCTGTCCTTTCTCCACTGTACATTCCTGCCACCTTTATCAAAGATAAGGTGTCCATATGTGCATGGGTTTATCTCTGGGCTTTCTATCCTGTTCCATTGATCTATCTTTCTGTTTTTGTGCCAGTACCATATCGTCTTGCTAACTGTAGCTTTGTAGTATAGTCTGAAGTCAGGGAGCCTGATTCCTCCAGTTCCTTTTTTCGTTCTCAAGATTGCTTTGGCTATTCGGGGTCTTTTGTGTTTCCATACAAATTGTGAAATTTTTTGTTCTAGTTCTGTGAAAAATGCCAGTGGTAGTTTGATAGGGATTGCATTGAATCTATAGATTGCTTTGGGTAGTAGAATCATTTTCACAATGTTGATACTTCCAATCCAAGAACATGGTATATCTCTCCATCTATTTGTATCATCTTTAATTTCTTTCATCAGTGTCTTATAATTTTCTGCATACAGGTCTTTTGTCTCCTTAGGTAGGTTTATTCCTAGATATTTTATTCTTTTTGTTGCAATGGTAAATGGGAGTGTTCTCTTGATTTCACTTTCAGATTTTTCATCATTAGTATATAGGAATGCCAGAGATTTCTGTGCATTAATTTTGTATCCTGCCTCTTTATCAAATTCATTGATTAGCTCTAGAAGTTTTCTGGTAGCATATTTAGGATTCTATATGTATAGGATTATGTCATCTGCAAACAGTGACAGCTTTATTTCTTCTTTTCTGATTTGGATTCCTTTTATTTCCTTTTCTTCTCTGATTGCTGTGGCTAAAACTTCCAAAACTATGTTGAATAAGAGTGGTGAGAGTGGGCAACCTTGTCTTGTTCCTGATCTTAGTGGAAATGCTTTCAGTTTTTCACCATTGAGGATGATGTTTGCTGTGGGCTTGTCATATATGGCCTTTATTATGTTGAGGAAAGTTCCCTCTATGCCTACTTTCTGCAGGGTTTTTATCATAAATTGGTGTTGAATTTTGTCAAAAGCTTTCTCTGCATCTATTGAGATGATCATATGGTTTTTCTCTTTCAATTTGTTAATATGGTTTAACACATTGATAGATTTGCGTATATTGAAGAATCCTTGCATTCCTGGAATAAACCCCACTTGATCATGGTGTATGATCCTTTTAATGTGCTGTTGGATTCTGTTTGCTAGTATTTTGTTGAGCATTTTTGCATCTTTGTTCATCAGTGATACTGGCCTGTAGTTTTCTTTCTTTGTGACATCCTTGTCTGGTTGTGGTATCAAGGTGATGGTGGCCTCGTAGAAGGAGTTTGGGAGTTTTCCTCCCTCTGTTATATTTTGGAAGAGTTTGAGAAGGATAGGTGTTAGCTCTTCTCTAAATGTTTGATAGAATTCGCCTGTGAAGCCATCTGGTCCTGGGCTTTTCTTTGTTGGAAGATTTTTAAACACAGTTTCAAATTCAGTGCTTGTGATTGGTCTGTTCATATTTTCTATTTCTTCCTGATTCAGTCTTGGCAGGTTGTGCATTTCTAAGAATTTGTCCATTTCTTCCAGATTGTCCATTTTATTGGCATAGAGTTGCTTGTAGTAATCTCTCATGATCTCTTTTATTTCTGTAGTGTCAGTTGTTACCTCTCCTTTTTCATTTCTAATTCTATTGATTTGAGTCTTCTCCCTTTTTTTCTTGATGAGTCTGGCTAGTGGTTTATCTATTTTGTTTATCTTCTCAAAGAACTAGCTTTTAGTTTTATTGATCTTTGCTATTGTTTCCTTCATTTTTTGTTTTCATTTATTTCTGATCTGATTTTTATGATTTCTTTCCTTCTGCTAGCTTTTGGGTTTTTTTGTTCTTCTTTCTCTAATTACTTGAGGTGCAAGGTTAGGTTGTTTATTCGAGATGTTTCCTGCTTCTTAAGGTGGGCTTGTATTGCTATAAACTTCCCCCTTAGAACTGCTTTTGCTGCATCCCATAGGTTTTGGGTCGTTGTGTCTCCATTGTCATTTGTTTCTAGGTATTTTTTGATTTCCTCTTTGATTTCTTCAGTGATCACTTCATTATTAAGTAGTGTATTGTTTAGCCTCCATGTGTTTGTATTTTTTACAGATCTTTTCCTGTAATTGATATCTAGTCTCATGGCGTTGTGGTCAGAAAAGATACTTGATACAATTTCAATTTTCTTAAATTTACCAAGGCTTGATTTGTGACCCAAGATATGATCTATCCTGGAGAATGTTCCATGAGCACTTGAGAAAAATGTGTATTCTGTTGTTTTTGGATGGAGTGTCCTATAAATATCAATTAAGTCCATCTTGTTTAATGTATCATTTAAAGCTTGTGTTTCCTTATTTATTTTCATTTTGGATTATCTGTCCATGGGTGAAAGTGGGGTGTTTAAGTCCCCTACTATGAATGTGTTACTGTTGACTTCCCCTTTTATGGCTGTTAGTATTTGCCTTATGTATTGAGGTGTTCCTATGTTGGGTGCATAAATATTTACAATTGTTATATCTTCTTCTTGGATCGATCCCTTGATCATTATGTAGTGTTCTTCTTTGTCTCTTTTAATAGTCCTTATTTTAAAGTCTATTTTGTCTGATATGAGAATTGCTACTCCAGCTTTCTTTTGGTTTCCATTTGCATGGAATATCTTTTTCCATCCCCTTACTTTCAGTCTGTATGTGTCTCTAGGTCTGAAGTGGGTCTCTTGTAGACAGCATATATAAGGGTCTTGTTTTTGTATCCAGTCAGCTAATCTGTGTCTTTTGGTGGGAGCATTTAGTCCATTTACATTTAAGGTAATTATCGTTATGTATGTTCCTATTCCCATTTTCTAAATTGTTTTGTGTTCGTTATTATAGGTCTTTTCCTTCTCTTGTGTTTCTTGTCTAGAGAAGATCCTTTAGCATTTGTTGTAAAGCTGGTTTGGTGGTTCTGAACTCTTTCAGCTTTTGCTTGTCTGTAAAGGTTTTAATTTCTCCATCAAATCTAAATGAGATCCTTGCTGGGTAGAGTAGTCTTGGCTGCAGGTTTCTCTCCTTCATCACTTTCAGCATGTCCTGCCACTCCCTTCTGGCTTGTAGGGTTTCTGCTGAGAGATCAGCTGTTAACCTTATGGGGATTCCCTTGTGTGTTATTTGTTTTTTTTCCCTTGCTGTTTTTAATATGCTTTCTTTGTATTTAATTTTTGACAGTTTGATTAATATGTGTCTTGGCGTATTTCTCCTTGGATTTATCCTGTATGGGACTCTCTGTGCTTCCTGGACTTGATTAACTATTTCCTTTCCCATATTAGGGAAGTTTTCAACTATAATCTCTTCAAATATTTTCTCAGTCCCTTTCTTTTTCTCTTCTTCTTCTGGAACCCCTATAATTCGAATGTTGGTGCGTTTAATGTTGTCCCAGAGGTGTCTGAGACTGTCCTTAATTCTTTTCATTCTTTTCTCTTTATTTTGCTCTGCAGTAGTTATTTCCACTATTTTATCTTCCAGGTCACTTATCCGTTCTTCTGCCTCAGTTATTCTGCTATTGATCCCATCTAGAGTACTTTTAATTTCATTTATTGTATTTTTCATCATTGCTTGTTTCATCTTTAGTTCTTCTAGGTCCTTGTTAACTGTTTCTTGCATTTTGTCCATTCTATTTCCAAGATTTCGGATCATCCTTACTATCATTATTCTGAATTCTTTTTCAGGTAGACTGCCTATTTCCTCTTCATTTGTTGGGTCTGGTGCATTTTTATCTTGCTCCTTTATCTGCTGTGTGTTTTTCTGTCTTCTCATTTTGCTTATCTTACTGTGTTTGGGGTCTCCTTTTTGCAGGCTGCAGGTTCGTAGTTCCTGCTGTTTTTGATGTCTGTCTCCAGTGGCTAAGGTTGGTTCAGTGGGTTGTGTAGGCTTCCTGGTGGAGGGGACTAGTGCCTATGTTGTGGTGGATGAGGCTGGATCTTGTCTCTCTAGTGAGTAGGTTCATGTCTGGTGGTGTGTTTTGGGGTGTCTGTGGCCTTATTATGATTTTAGGCAGCCTCTCTGCTAATGGGTGGGGTTGTGTTCCTGTTTTGCTAGTTGTTTGGCATAGGTTGTCCAGCACTGTGGCTTGCTGGTCGTTGAGTGAAGCTGGGTGCTGGTGTTAAGATGGAGATCTCTGGGAGATTTTCGCTGTTTGATATTATGTGGAGCTGGGAGGTCTCTTGTGGACCAGTGTCCTGAAGTTGGCTCTCCTACCTCAGAGACAGAGCCCTGACTCCTGGCTGGAGCACCAAGAGCCTTTCATCCACACGGCTCAGAATAAAAGGGAGAAAAAGTAGAGGGAATTAGTAGAAGTATGAGGAAAGAAAGAAGGAAAGGAGGGAAGTAAGGAAGGAAGAAAGAAAGAAAGAAGCAAAGAAGGAAAGAAGGCAAGAAGGAAAGAAAGGAGGGAGGGAGGGAGGAAGGAAGGAGGAAAAGAAGGAAAAAAGACAGAAAGAAAGAAGATACAGTAAAAATAAAATAAAGTATAATAAAGTTATTGAATTAAAAAATTCTTATTTAGAAAGAAAGAAGAAAAAAAGAGAAAAAAAGGGGGGTGGATAGATCCTTAGGACAAATGTTGGAAGCAAAGCTATACAGACAAAATCTTACACAGAAGCATACACATACACCCTCACTAAAAGAGGTAAAGGGGGAAAAAATCATAAATCTTGCTGTCAGAGACCACCTCCTCAATTTGGGATGATTCGTTGTCTAAAGGAGGGAAGGAAGGAAGGAAAGAAAGAAAGAAAGAAAGAATGAAGGTAAAGTATAATAACGTTATTAAAATTAAAATTGATTATTAAGAAAAATATTTTTTAAAAAAACCATGGACGGATAGAACCCTAGGATAAATGGTGGAAGCAAGACTATACAGACAAGATCTCACAGAGAAGCATACACATACACACTCACAAAAAGAGGAAAAGGGAAAAAAATCATAGATCTTGCTCCTAAAGTCCACTTCCTTAATTTGGGATGATTGGTTGTCTATTCAGGTATTCCACAGATGCAGAGTATATCAAGTTGATTGTGGAGCTTTAATCCGCTGCTTCTGAGGCTGCTGGGAGAGATTTCCCTTTCTCTTCTTTGTTCTCACAGCTCACAGGGGCTCAGCTTTGGATTTGGCCCTGCCTCTGCGTGTAGGTCGCTGGAGGGCGTCTGTTTTTTGCTCAGACAGGACGGGGTTAAAGGAGCCGCTGATTCGGGGGCTCTGGCGCACTCAGGCCGGCAGGGAGGGAGGGGCACGGAGTGCGGGGCGGGCCTGCGGCGGCAAAGTCTGGCGTGACTTTGCACCAGCCTGAGGTCCGCCGTGCGTTCTCCCGGGGAAGTTGTCCCTGGATCCCGGGAACCTGGCAGTGGCGGGCTGCACAGGCTCCGCGGAAGAGGGGTGTGGAGAGTGACCTGTGCTCGCACACAGGCCCCTTGGTGGCGACAGCAGCAGCCTTAGTGTCTCCCGCCCGTCTCTGGGGTCCGCGCTTTTAGCCGCGGCTCGCGCCGGTCTCTGGAGTTCCTTTAAGCAGCGTTCTTAAACCCCTCTCCTCACGCACCAGGAAACAAAGAGGGAAGAAAAAGTCTCCTGCCTCTTAGGCAAGTGCAGACTTTTCCCCGGACTCCCTCCCGGCTAGCCGTGGTGCACTAACCCCTTCAGGCTATGTTCAAGCCGCCAACCCCAGTCCTCTCCCTGCGCTCGGTCCGAGCCTCAGAGCCTCAGCTCGCAGCCCCGCCCGCCCCGGCGGGTGAGCAGACAAGCCTCTCGGGCTGGTGAGTGCCGGTCGGCACCGATCGTCTGTGCCGGAATCTCCCCGCTTTGCCCTCCGCACCCGTTGCTGTGCACTCCTCCGCGGCTTCGAAGCTCCCCCCTCCGCCTCCCGCAGTCTCCGCCCGCGAAGGGGCTTCCTAGTGTATGGAAACTTTTCCTCCTTCACGGCTCCCTCCCACTGGTGCAGGTGCCATCCCTATTCTTTTGTCTCTGTTTTTTCTTTTTTTCTTTTGCCCTACCCAGGTACGTGGGGAGTTGCTTGCCTTTTGGGAGGTCTGAGGTCTTCTGCCAGCCTTCAGTAGGTGTTCTGTAGGAGTTGTTCCACGTGGAGTGTATTTCTGGTGTATCTGTGGGGAGGAAGGTGATCTCCGCGTCTTACTCTTCCGCCATCTTCAAGGTCCCCCTTGTAGATTTTTTGATGATGGCCATTCTGACCGGTGTAAGGTGATATCTCATTGTAGTTTTGATTTGCATTTCTCTAATAATTAGTGATTGGATTTGTATTAGAGAAATGTAAATCTAAAGTGAGAGGTCTTCTTGAAGATCTTTCTATGAAGTCTGGATAAATAGGAGTCAAAGAAGTCAGACACCCAAAATTGCACACTATGCATTTCATTTACCCATATTATATGTAGATATAATATATTATATTTGTCTGTATTTCTTCTCATATGTATGATTTTAGAAATCAGGATTTTTTTTTGACTCTTAGGGACATGGAGTGATACTATCGACAAGAATGTGACATGAGTAGAGGTTATGGAATGGTAGTAATGATATTCTTTTCTGACATGAGAGCTGATTATACAGGTATATTTAGTATATGCAATTTTATTCCTATGATTATAACTTTTAATTTTCTGAATATATGTTAGAATTTAATAAAAAGTCAACGTCTTCTCCCTGGTGAGGTGGGAAACTTCTGAAAATACTGCAGTGTCTCTGAGTAAAAGTCAAAATCCCTAAGATGATAAAAGTCTGTACATGATCTCTTCCCCTTTGCTACTCTACTCTCATAGCATTCCTTTTCAGACATACTGACCTTTTTGCTGTTCCAGGCACACACAGGGTATGTTTCTCTCCTGTAGACCTGAGAACTATTTGCTGTCTTGTTTGGAACACTTTCTAGCTATAACTTCCTCACATTCTTCATGTCTTCATTCAAATATAAAATCAATAAGGTCTATATGACCACACTTTTTTTGTAGAGAAATTACTCTTCACTACTGAAATGGAGGTAGCTATAGTTTCAACTAAATTTGTGGAATAGTCAGGCTTTAAGTGTTTTTAAAATAATTGAGTATTCTTTTAGTCACCATCTGGGGACATTGAGTAATCAGTTGTCCTTATAAATCTGTAGTTCAAGGAAGTCAGTCAGAATCAATCAGACTACACATATTTTGGAGTTGTGGGCCTATAGGGATACTTAACTCTGAAATCATGATGTGATTGAAAGAGAGAGAGAGAGAGAGAAGGAGAGAGACACACACACACACACACACAGAGAGAGAGAGAGAGAGAGAATGTATGTGCATAGAGAAGAGGAACAATAAATAAACACTAAGGTAAACCAACTTCAAGAAGCTCAGAGAAAGGAGAAGAGTTAATTAAAGAGAATGAGAAGGATAAACCAGTGAGGCAGGAGTAAAACCAAAATATCATATCATTCTAGAAGTCAAGGTGATAAAATACATGCAAGAAGAGAGTGATAAGATATATACAATCCTGCTTAAAGTTAGTGTGACCATATAATTTGTTATCTAAACTAAGACATTTTGAGAGTAAGTATAATCCTCATGTTGTCCAACAGTTTTAAAACAGAACTGTCTTAGGAAACCATGACCATATGGTATATACAGGTCAAGTAAGATGAGGACTGAGAATTGAGCATTAGATTTAGCAATGTGAAGGCTATTGTATAAATGAAGATAAGTGCAATGTGGAGAGTTGGGGAAGAAGAGTGCTCCCCCAAATTCACGTCCACTTGGAATTTCAGAATGTGACCTTATTTGGAAATAGGGTCTTTGCAAATATAATTAGTTAAGGATTAAGATGGAATAATACTGGATTAGAGTGGACCTTAAATCAAATAAAAAGAGGAGAAGATGCAGGAAGACACAAAGAGAAGGTGGTTATGTGAAGACAGAGTCAGAGATTGGTGCAAGCCAAATAATGCCAAGTAATGCCTAGGGCTACCAGAAGCTGAAAAAGACAAGAAAGGATTCTCCCCTAGAGCCTAGAGAGAGGGCATGGCCCTACTGGCACCTTAATATCAGACTTCTAGTCTCAATAACTGTGAAAGAACAAATCTCTGTTGTTTTGAGCCACGCATTGTTTTCGTACTTTGTTCTAGCAGCCCTAGAAAACTAATACAGGAGGTAAAAAGCATACTTGAAATCAGTTTAAGAAATATTAGGAAAAGAGAGATTAGAGGTGGGTGGCATAGAAGAGTGCTCCTCAAATTGCCTTATAAACTGTCTGTGTTGAAGGACAAACTTCTTATTTTCTGGTCTGTTGCAGAACAAATGTTGCTATAAAATACAATAAAAATAAACAAATTACTCCAAGAGTGAAATAAAGGACTGAAAACAACAAAATATGAGCCCCAGTTTCATTATTATTTGATTCTACTGATATATAAAATTATTCCACAAATTGTTGCTAGACTTGTTTCTAAATGCTTACTTTCAACCACTGTTAATCTATTTACAGAATGGTACTCACAGTTCAGGGACTGGAAAGGACCCATATGCCACATACTTAGAGTGTCACTGGTACAGACAACTCTTTTAAGGGCTCTTAGAGAAAGTGAAATCTGACTCTGATAATCATTACTCTATTGAAATGTTGTCTATTTTTCTCTTTTATATTTTCCTAGAAATTCTGGGAATAAATATATATGATATTAATATGCATGGCTGTAAAATTTTGGAAAGAGTATAACTTTGATGAAAATAGGACCACCTGTACCAAATGTTCAGTGGCTACTATTGACCCTCTGCCCAGGTACTCTTACATCCCTCTTGCTGTTTCTTTGAACCCGACATCCAGCTTTCATGTAAATTTGCTTCTAAAGTCCTGCACTGCAATCTTTATTTTTGATACTACCCTTTGGCTACTGAAAATAATTTTGCCCACAAAGGGCCTGGGAGTTTACTTCATCCTAGCATGCAAGTGCAAAAGTATGAAAATTCAACTCCCTTTCTTCCTGTGGGACAATTCCCCAAGGTACAATTTATACTCTAGAGCACCCCTTGGGAACAGGCTGAGACTGGGACATTTTGAAAGCTCACACTGATTTGGCTTCTACCTTCTTGCCCTGTTTGCTACACTTTCTGTTTTTTCATGGAAGTGCTTCTACAATAACCACTTGCATATGAATCCTCACCTCACAGTCTGTGTCTGGGGAATCTGAGGTAAGACAAGATATAGTCACCTGCAATAAAGAAAATGGTTCATGAAGTAGTTTTCTCTTTCTGATGCATTTCATTTATTAGAATAAGTTAGCTACTGTGACTTGATTATAAGAGCTAATAGAGGAAAAGTTTCACCAAACCTTGAATGTTTTCTATAAAATTTGAAATGCATGGAAATGTAAGAGGGATTTTATTTATTAATAAACTTTTAGAGTTTTATTCAAGGTAAAATTTCTCTCTCAAGTAAAATGTTAGTTTTGGTTTTAGAAGTATAACATGTGCTGTAATTAACATGTTTGTAATTTTTTGCTGGGTTATGGATATTTTAATTGGTGGTTTGATGGCTTTTTTCCCTCTAGCTAGCATTTTTATAGATATTGCATTTCATAATATGAATATATAAATTATTTATATACCATAAATTAAGTAAAATGTATACAATGTGACTATAATAAAATAAAGCTTAAAAATGCCAAATATATGTATCTATGTGGAGATGGGTCAATAATTATAAAGAATTCTTTCTCTTAGACTTTTACAGTCAGAGTAGATTTCAGTGGAGAATTGAACAAAATCTAATATAACTTACTTGATCTGCAAGTAATTTAGCTTTTATACAATAAGCTTAAGGCTCAAGACTGTAAATGTATTAGAGTTTTTCACTTAATGTAGCCTTAAAAATATGAATTACATCTACCTCATTTTTAGATATGCTTATTTAGGAGCAAAAAGATTATATATTACTGCACAACTTGTAATCTAAAGCTCTGGACTCTTTTAAAAAAATTTGGATAGGAACTAGAATGACTGGAAGCTGCTATGTTGATATTGTCTTCCATCATAAATAAAGACTTGTGTAAATGTACCCATACACATAAGATGTTCTTATAAGCATCTTTTGTTAAAGGATACGATATATTACAATTAGTGAAAGAGATAGTATCATGTTATAATGCATTCTGAAATCAATCGCCACTACTTTCTGTGAGTTCTCTGCCAGTTTTCCCCATGCCCTGGCACCTATCACATGCTTTTGGATAAAACACCATCTACTAGGTCCAAAGGTCAACCAAGGAAAAGGGAACTAAGCTTCTGTCAGATGCAAATTCTGTTTCTGGCTTATTGTGGTAGTTTTTGAAAAAACAATCACTTAATATTTATATTTTTTCCTACTGTGAAAAAAAAAAAGGTTTGAATGACAAAAATGGAAGCATCTTGCAAAGAAAAGATGAAAAATGCCTCTGATAGGAATAATCTAAGCAAAACCATCCTTTTGCTGCTCTGTGGAACTTTTGTGTGGGAAAAGTTCATGAGTCTCCAATTATGCTAAGTTGGTGATGGAATGCCAGGGCTGGATTGGAACTCAAAAGTCCCTTTTCCTTTAGGTCATGAATATTCTGAGAGAGATCACAGTTCCTAAGCTTTGCAGGCTGTGGAAATTCGATGAACAGAAGAAAAGCATTTCTATAAGTCAGTACAAAGTGCATTGGCATAATATTAGTAAAGGTAACAATTTATAAAGAAGGAACAATGTTTTGTACAAAAGGTATTTGGCTCGGATAGGTAGCTTATGAAAATGTCAAGCATTTCAGCAATATAGTTATATTACAGCCAAAAACTAGAGAAAAGTATGCTCTAAGTTCTACTAACCCATCTTCATTTACTTCCAATCCTAACCTGACCCAAAAGAAGCCAACAGTTAATGAGAATATCAGTGTTAAAATCTAGAAGTCTGACATTTATGTATTCTGTAATAACCAGGTTGTTTTGGTATGTACAGAATATAGTTAGAAATATTGTCAAATTAACATTAGCTCCATAGTTTGTGTGAAAATCTCGATAGGAAGGTTCTAAGTGCATCTGGACTCACAAAAAGACAATGACTATTAGAAAAATGTAACAGTTCCATTGAAGGATATGAGTTTTGTCATTTATTTGCCTACTTTGTCTTTGCTTTATACTAAAATGATCACACAAATTAGAAAACTCAAACTCTCCATGGTCATTTTAGATTCCTGATTCCCTAAGACCCTAATAAGTGTAATAAACAGGTGTGGCCTTCTACCAAGCCCAAGTAACATTCCTATTGCCAGTCTCAGTGAGTTGCTATAGCCCTTTCCACCCTTCTAACTGTATTTGGTAACTCTGGCAACTTGCCTGTGTGGAACAGGTGCAAGTGTGCATTCCTGAGTATTCACTGGTAAGCCAGGTAAATCTGAGATCAAGGCCTAGACATGTGTAGGTATTTTACCAGAAGTGGCTGCATGACTTCTCTGAACTTCTGTTTATTTTATTATCTATGAAATTTTGATAATAAATTTGGGCTGAAAGTCAAAATCACAAATCTATTTTTCTAGTATCGTCAAGTCGTAATTATTTATCGAGTAGCTAATACTACATGTGGACAAAGTAAGTTATTTCTATCTGAGCCAGAAAGCATAGTGCTTCCCTGACATGAGCTGAGAAAACTGTGGTTATCTCCTCCCTGCCTAAAAGAAAGCAAAGATATTTTAAAGTTGAGAAATTTACAAACAAATTTTCTAAAGACCAGATTTTATTTGAGCAAATAATTCAAAAGAGAAATATCAAAACTTAAAAGAAGTACTGCCCTGATAATGAATATCTTCTTTAAAATGGTGGTGGTGGTGGTGGAGGGAGTAGTTGATTAAAGTCTCCTAGAGAGCAATGGGGCAAGTTGTTTCTGTTGGGTCTATTGGCTTCACTGTTTACCTAATTGCCACAGAGGTGTAAGTTTCTCGGAAATCTGACTATTCTTTAGAAAATAGAACTATCCCTTGCCAGTTCGGAGGAATACTTCTTTTTTAATTTGTTTTGGTTTTCCTAGCAAGGGTATGCCTTTCTCTTCTAGATTCAACCTATTTTCTTTGATGTCTTTATTTTTATGCTAATGAAAAAGAGGCACAGCCCAATAACAGATCCAATATTTGTTTTAAAACATCGAGTAAAAACATAAGCTGGGGCTTCCCTGGTGGCGCAGTGGTTGAGAGTCCGCCTGCCGATGCGGGGGACACGGGTTCGTGCCCCGGTTCGGGAGGGTCCCGCATGCTGCAGAGCGGCTGGGCCTGTTAGCTGTGGCCGCTGAGCCTGCGCGTCCGGAGCCTGTGCTCCGCAACGGGAGAGGCCACAGTAGTGAGAGCCTGTGTACCACAAAAAAAAAAAAAAAAAAAAATAAGCTATAAATAACCTAATTCAGTGTCGCAGCAGTTAAAAATCAAAATTACACCAGATTGGGTTTTTGAATGGAGCTAAGATTTTCACATCTATTACATTATTAATCTTTCCACTTATGCTATATTAGCTTGTCATACTTTGTGCCATTACACTAATTTTCCCTCCTTATTCTAGTCTTTGTGGTTTCAAGTTGGTGAAATATAAAACCTGCAGTGTTGCCATATTAAAATTATTTTGCATATTTGCAATTTGAAGAAGCAAGGCATGCACCAGTGCTCTGGTTACTGAGACCCCACATTTTTACTTAAACAATATTTCACTGGACATTTAGTGTGCATAATGGAATATTTGGGGCTGTGCAGCACTCTGTAGTATTGTAAATAAAACTATTATCATTCATAAAATTTTAAGGTGAACATTAAGATCTCACATTTTAGACTAGGTAAACTGAACAATGTGCTAAACTCTTAATGAGGCAGGCTAATAAAGAAGAAAGAAGGACTCAGAACTGATGCTGGAGAAAATTGTACTCCTGAAGGGAAAGTTCAATAACATAAATGAAAATGTCCAGAGAGCAAACTTAAGTTTCACCCTAATGAGCATTCATATTTAATTTTGTGGCCCGGATGGAGTTTTACCTTCCAGAGAGATGGGTCTTGAAATAAGAACAATGGCAATATTATGGTTCTGATGGCTCCTCCAGTTCACCTCTGGTTTGTAGCCTAACAAACAAATGAGTTATTAAATAGATGGGTTCCAGCTCCAAGTGACAAAGTATTGGAAAGGGCCAAACAGATTTTTATTTCCAAGGACTTATTTAGGTAGATTCAGGATCAAGTCAGGAATTTGTATTTCCATAACCCACATATAAGTCTGAAACGAACCAGAGGGAAAATTGCCACTTGTGTTCTTTTGCAGAACAGTAGTCTCAGACACAGGTAGAATATTTATATAAAGCTATTAGTAGTAATTGTAATACAAAGAAATATAGTTGAGTCAAATTGATGAGCAAAGCCAAGACATGTCAGAGAAGAGGACAAGACCAAGGGACAAAGCCATGGGACAAAGCCAAGGTGTAAACTCATGGTGAAATGACAAATAAAATGGTAGGAAGATTATGAGCATATCTTAACAGCAGGTGTGGAGGGAACAAGAAAATACAGGCATACCTATATTTTTGTTTCATTGTGTATCACTTTATTGCAATTTGAAGATACTGTGTTTTTTAAAAATTGAGAGTTTGTGGCAACCCTTCATGGAGCAAGTCTATTGGTGGCTAGTTTCAACAGCATTTGCTCACTTTGTGTCCTTGTGTCACATTTTGGTAACTCTCACAAGATTTCAAAGTTTTTCATTATTTTATTTTTATTAAGTTGATTCGTGATCGGTGATCTTTGATGTTACTATTGTAATTATTTTGGAGTGCCACAATTCATGACCTTATAAGAAGGCAAACTTAATAAATAAATGTTTTGTTTTTTCTGACTGCTCTACTGACTGGCCATTCCCTTGTGTCTCTCCCTCTCCTCAGGCCTCCCATTTTTGAGATACAACAATATTGAAATAAGGCCAAATAATAAATCTAAAAAGGCCTCTGAATGTTCAAGTGAGAGTTGCACATTTCTCACTTTAGATCAAAGAATAGAGAGACTTAGTTTTAGTAAGGAAGGCATGTAAAAAGCCAAGGTCGGTTGAAAATTAGGCCTGTTGTATCAGTTAGCCAAGTTATGAACGCAAAGAAAAAGTTTTTGAAGGAAGTTAAAAGTGCTCCTTTAGTGAACATATAAATGATAAAAATGTAAAACTTCCCTCTGCTGATATAAAAAGTGTTTTAGTTGTCTAGATGGAATATCAAACCAGTCACAAAACTCCCTTTAGCTAAAGACTGATTCAGAATAAGACCCTAAATCTCTTCAATTCTATAAAGGCTGAATGAAGTGAGGAAGCTGCAGGAGAAACGTTTGAAGTCAGCAGAGGTTGGCTCATGAGGTTTAAGGAAAGAGAAGCCACTGCACAACATAAAAGTGCAACATAAAAGTACATAAAAGCACTGATGTAGAAGCTGAAGCAAGTTATCCAGAAGATATAGCTAACAACATTAATGAAGGTAACTACAATAAACAACATATTTTCAATGTAGAAGAAAGAGCCTTATTTTGGAAGAAGATGTCATCTAGGCCTTTCATAGCTAGAGAGAAGTCAATGCCTGGCTTCAAAAACTCAAAGGTTGAGGCTAATGCAGCTGGCGACTTTAAGTTGAAGCCAATACTCATTTTCGCTCTGAAAATCTTAGGTCCCTTAAGAATTATACTAAATCTCTCCTACCTGTGCTCTAATAATTGTACGACAAAGCCTAGATGTCAGCACATCTGTTTTCAACATGGTTTACTAATATTTTAAGTCCATTGTTGTGACATACTTCTCAGAAAAAAAAGATTCCTTTTAAAATATTACTGCTCATTGACAATGTACCTGGTCACTTGAGAGCTCTGATGAAGATATACAACGAGATTAATGTCATTTTCATGCCTGCTAACACAACGTTTATTCTGTAGTCCATGGATCAAGAAGTACTTTCAACTTTCAGGTCTTGTGTGTGTGTATCTATTGTAGATTTTTGGTTTGTGGTTGCCATAAGGTTTTGACATAGCAGTCTATATATATACAAGATTGTTTTAAGTTACTGGTTTCTAATTTCAAATGCATTTCCAATATCCTGCATTTGTACTCTCCTCTTCTCGTGATTGCTGGTTTTGATATCATATTGGTGCATGGATGATTTCCTACCTTTACTCTATGTTTACCTTTACCAATGAGCTTTCCCATTCATAATTTTATTGTTTCTAGTTGTGGCCTTTTCTTTTCCACCTAGAGAAATTTCTTTAGCATTTGTAGTAAAGCTGGTTTGTAGCTGCTGAATTCTCTTAGATTTTGCTTGTCTGTGAAGCTTTTGACTTCTGTGTTGAATCTGAACAACAGCCTTGCTGGGTAGAGTATTCTTGGTTGTAGGCTTTTCCCTTCCATCACTTTAAATACACTGTGCCATTCCCTTCTGGCCTACAGAGCTTCTGCTGAAACATCAGCTAATAACCTTATGGGAGTCCCCCTGTATTTTATTTATTGCTTTTCCGTTGTTGCTTTTAATATTTTCCCTTTGTCTTTAATTTTTGTCAATGTGATTACTATGTGTTTCAGTGTGTTCCTCCTTGGATTTATCCTTTATGGGACTCTGCACTTTCTGGACTTGGGTGACTGTTTCCTTTCCCACATTAGCAATGAAAGTTTTAAGCTATTATCTCTTCAAATATTTTCTCAGGCCCTTTCTCTTTGTATTCTCCTTCTGGGACACATATAATGTGAATGTTGGTGTGTTTATTGTTGTCCCAGAAGTTTAAATCCCAGAGGACAGTTTAAGTCCTCATGTCTTTTTATTCTTTTTTTATTTCTTTATTCTGTTCCATGACAATGATTTCTACCATTCTGTCTTCCAGCTCACTTATCTGTTCTTCTGCATCATTTATTGTTCTATTGAGTCCTTCTAGTATATTTTTTTATTTCAGTTATTATATTTTTCAACTCTGTTCTTTATATCTTCTAGCTCTTTGTTAAACATTTCTTATATCTTCTTGGTTGGTGCCTCCATTCTTTTTCTGATATCTTGAATCATCTTTAATATCATTACTCTGAATTCTGTTTCTGGTAGATTGCTTATCTCCCCTTCATTTAGTTGTTCTTCTGAGGTTTTATCTTATTCCTTCTTCTGGAACATATTCCTCTGCTATCTCATTTTGTCTAATTTTCTGTGTTTGCAGTCCCACAGGCTGCAGGATTGTAGTTCCTGTTGTTTCTGGTGTCTGCCCCCTTGTGGCTGAGGCTGGTTGAGGGGCTTGTGCAGGCTTCTGATGGGAGGGACCAGTGTCTGCCCACTGGTGGGTGAAACTGGGTCTCTTTCCTCTGGTGGACAGGGCTGTGTCAAGGTGTATGTTTAGAGTAGCTATGGGATTAGGAAGACTTTAGGCAGCCTGTCTGCTGATAGGTGGGGCTGTCTTCCTGCATGGGGGCTGTTTGGCTTGAGGCCTCCCAACACTGGAGCCTATAGACTGTTGGGTGGAGCCAGGCCTTGGTGTCAAAATGGCAGCCTCCAGGAGAGCTCATGCCAATGAGTACTCCCCAGTACATCCACTGCCAGAGTCCTTGTCCCCAAAGTTAGCCATAGCAGCCCCTACATCCCCAGGAGACCCTCAAAGATCAGCAGGTTGGTCTGGCCCAGGATCCTATGAAGTCCCTGCTTTTTCCCGAGTCCCATTTCACACAAGACCTTGTTTTCACTCTCCAGGAGGGGAGTTTCTATTTTCCCCAGTACTGTGGAGTTCCTATGATCAAGCCCTGCTGGCCTTCAAAGCCAAATGCTCTGGGGGCTCCTCCTCCTGATGCCAGACCTCCAGGCTGGGGAGCCTGACATGGGCCTCAGAACTCTCTTATGGGAGAACTTCTGTGATATAATTATTTTCCAGTTTGTGTGTCACCCAGCAGTTGGGTATGAGATTTGATTATCTCACAAATGTGTCCCTCTTACTGTCTTATTGTGGCTTCTTCTTTGTCTTTGGATATAGAATATATATTTTTGGTAGGGTCAAATTTTTTTTGTTGATGGTTTTTCAGCAGTTAGTTGTGATTTTTGTGTTTTCATGAGAGAAGGTGAGCTCAAGTCCTTCTACTCTGCCATCTTGTCTCCAACTTAATCAGGTCTTATTCTTTAAGAAATACATTTCATAAGGCTATAGCTGCCATAGATAGTAATTACTCTGATGGATCTGGGGAAAGTAAATTGGAAACTTTATGGAAAGGATTCATCATTCTAGATTCCATTAAGAATACCTGTGATTCATGGGAAAAGGTAAAAATAATAACATTAGCAGGAGATTGGAAGAAGTTGATTCTAACACTCATGGAGGATTTTGAGGGGTTCAGTGGAGGAAGTAACTGTGGATATGGTGCACATAGCAAGAGAACTAGAGTTAAAAGTGGAGCCTGAAGATGTGACTGAATTGCTCCAATCTCATGATAAAACTTTAACAAATGAGGAGTTGTTTCTTATGAATGAGCAAAAAAAAAAAAAGTAGTTTCTTGAGATGGAATCTACTCTTAATGAAGCTGTTGAGAAGAGAGTTGAAATGACAGCAAAGGATTTAGAATATTACATACATTAGTTGATAAAGCAACAGCAGGGTCTGAGAGGATTGATTCAAGTTTTGAAAGAAGTTCTGTGAATAAAATGCTCTCAAACAGCATTTCATGTGACAGAAAAACCTTTCATAAAAAGAAGAGTCAATCAATGTGGCAAAGTTCATTGTTTTTTTTTTTTAAAGAAATTGCCACAGCCACACCAATCTTTAGTAACCAACACTCTTATCAGTCAGCAGCCATCAACACTGAGGCAAGACCCTCCACAAGCAAAATTATTACAACTCACTGAAGTCTCAGATGATGATTAGCATTTTTTAGCAATAAAGTATTTTTTAGTTAAAGTATATACATTGTTTAGACATAAGGCTATTACACACTCAATAGAATACAATATAGTGTAAACATGACTTTTCTATGTACTGGAAAATCAAAAAAAAATTGTGTGACTCACTTTATTGTGATATTTGCTTTACTGTGGTGGTCTGGAGCCAAACAAACAATATCTCAAAGTATGTCTGTAGTTTGAGATGTAGAATATCATCAAAGGTAATATTTTCTGGGATAGACTGTGTCTTTTAAAGAATCATAATGAGACTGAATATGAATGTTGGTGGTGACAGAGAAGAGTTTGACTACTATCCTATGAGTCAAAGTGAAATCCAATACTTAACATAGGTACACCTTGAACTCAAGGGAAAACCCCTTTTGCTGAGCAAATTTAAGCCAGAATTTACACAAGTCACAATGGATAGGAGTCTTTCTGAGGTTTATTCCAGTAACGTTCAGCTGGGAGGTGAAGGAGATTGAAACAGAACTGAATGAGTTGAGGCAAAGGTGACCTCAACTTACATCAACTTATAGGCTTACATCAGCTGATAGGACTGAGAAATGAAGAATTGACCAGTTACTTTCCCACAAAGATCTTGTAGTCTAAAATATCCACTAAGTCATCTATGTATTTATTGGCACCAATTTTCTTCTTCAACTACATCAAATCTGCCAGGTGGTCTAATCAATTTTATTCCTGAAATATAAAGAAAGCAGCTCACTGTTTTTGGTTATACTGCCACCATGGTAAGATATTCTGCTTTTGACTTTTGCAATTCCTTCTAAATTTGTCTAGCTGCTCTCACTCTTGCCAATTACCACACCTATTCCAATCCATTTTCTTCACAACAGAGTGATTTTAATGTATATAAGTCAGGTCATATTACTTTCTATATAAAACTTTCTGATTGATTCTTTATATATATATATATATATATATATATATATATATATATATATATACAGTAGGTCCTTGTTGGTTATCTATTTTAAGTATAGCAGTGAGTACTTGTCAAGCCCAAACTCCCAATTTACCCCTCCTGCCCACCTTTCCCCCCTGGTAACCATAAGTTCATTCTCTAAGTATGTGAGTCTCTTTCTGTTCTGTAAATAAGTTCATTTATATAATCTTTTTTTCTAGATTCTTCACATAAGCAACATCATATCATATTTGTCTTTCTCTGTCTGACTTACTTCACTTACTATAATCTCCATGTCCATCCATGTTGCAGCGAATGCATTATTTCATCATTTCAATAGCTGCATAATATTTTAGTGAATATATATATATAACATCTGATTTATCCATTCATCTGTCGATGGCCATTTAAGTTGCTTCCATGTTTTGGCTATTGTTAACAGTGCTGCAATGAACATTGGGGTGCATGTATCCTTTTGAACCAGGTTTTTCTCTGGATATATGTCTAGGAGTGAGATTGCTGGATCATATGGTAGGTCTCTTTTTAGTCATTTAAGGAAATTCCATACTGTTCTCCATAGTGGCTGTACCAATTTACGTTCCCACCAACAGTGTAGGAGGGTTCCCTTCCTTCTCTCCACACCCTCTCCAGCATTTATTGTTTGTAGATTTTTTGATGAAGGCCATTCTGACTGATGTGAAGTGATAGCTCATTGTAGTTTTGATTTGCATTTTTCACTAGTGATGTTGAGCATGTTTTCATGTGTTTCTTGTCCATCTGTTTGTCATCTTTGGAGAAATGTCTATTGATGTCTTCTGTCCATTTTTTGATTGGATTTTTTTTGTTTGTTTTATATTGAGCCTCATGAGCTATTTGTAAATTTTGGAGACTAATCCCTTGTCCCTCGCATCATTTCCAGATATTTCCCCCATTCTGTGAGTTGCCTTTTAGTTTTGTTTATGGTTTCCTTTGCTGTGCAAAAGCTTTTGAGTGTAATTAGTTCCCATTTGTTTATTTTAGTTTTTTATTTCCATTACTCTGGGAGATGGATTAAAAAATATATTACTGTGATTTATGTCAAAGAGTGTTCTGCCTATGTGTTCCTCTAAGAGTTTGATAATATCCAGTGTTATATTTAGGTCTTTAATCCAATTTGAGTTTATTTTTATATATGGTGTTAAGGAATGTTCTAGTTTATTTTTTTACATGTAGCTGTCCAGTTTTCCCAGCACCATTTATTGAAGAAACTCTCTTTTCTCCATTGTAAGTCTTGCCTCCTTTGTCATAGATTAATTGACCATAGGTGAGTGAGTTTATTTCTGGGCTTTCTATCCTATTCCATTGATCTACATTTTTGTTTTTGTGCCAGTACCATACTCTTTTGATGACTGTAGCTTTGTAGTGTTGTCTGAAGTCAGGGAGCCTGTTTATTCCAGGTCCATTATTCTTCCTCAATATTGCTTTAGCTATTTGGGGTCTTTTTTGTCTCCATACAAATTGTAAGATCTTTTTTTAATCTACTTCTGTGAAAAATGTCATTGGTAATTTGATAAGGATTTCATTGAATATGTAGATTGCCTTGGGTAGTATAGTCATTTTGACAATATTGATTCTTCCAACCCAAGAACATGCTATATCTTTCCATCTCTTTGTGTTATCTTTGATTTCTTTTATCAGTGTCTTATAGTTTTTGGAGTACAGGTCTTTTGTCTCCTCAGGTAGTTTTATTCTTAGGTATTTTAATATTTTTGATGTAATGGTAAATGGGATTGTTTCTTTAATTTCTCTTTGTTAACTTTTGTTGTTAGTGTACAGAAATGCAAGATTTCTGTGTATGAATTTTGCAAACTGCAAGTTCATTGATGAGCTCTAGTAGTTTTTTGGTAGCATCTTTAGGATTTTCTATGTATAGTATCATGTCATCTGCAAACACTGACAGTTTTACTGCTTGTTTTCCAATTTGAATTCCTTTTATATCTTTTTCTTCTCTGATTGCTCTGGCTAGGATTTCCAAAACTGTGTTGAATAAAAGTGGGGAGAGTGGGTATCCTTGTCTTTTTCCTGATCTTAGATGAATTTTACAGCTTTCAGCTTTTCACCTTTGTGTATGATAGTTTATTGACATTTAAAGTGATTATTTGTAGGTATGTACTTATTGCCATTTTGTTACTTTTTTTCTGATTCTTTTTGCAGTTCTTCAGAGTGTATTTTTAATGCTAAGGAAACATTGTTTTTTAATAGTGTTAACATGAATGGATGTAATAAAAGAAGTCATTTGGCCTGCTGTCCTAAAAGTTTTGACTGGTGAACTGGAAACATGGGGATGTTCAGCCTGCTTTATGGCTATAAGAAAACTATTTACTTAGTCTATTCACTAAAGCTTATCAAGTTTCCTTACTATCTTTGATAGATTCCATTTGCAATGATTTAACAAGGGGAATAGAACCTACTCTTCCCTATCCTAAAAGACAACACTCGTTCACTCATACAAAATAGTAAAATAGACATAAAAATAGTACCATGGAAAATGGGAAAAACAGTGTGCAATTTATAAGGTTGTTTGATAGGCAAAATATATTGATATGCGTAAAACATTTAAAACGGCTTCAGGCCTATATAAAATGCTATATATATGTTAACTTTTAACATTATATCATTCTTGAATCTTATCATTCACCCAAAAAGTAGATGTAAAATTCTCATTAGTGACATCTGTTGATACCAGAATTATTTGGATAAGGGTCAAGACACAAGAGAAACTCTAGAGTGTGCATACTGACATCACATAACACAAATAAAAGCAGATTGATTAGAAATCCTATATAAAATTCAGTCTTTGAGACATAAAATGATGTCTTCATTTTCAAATATTTTGAAAGTCAGATAATGATAAATATGCACAAGAAACATAAACAACTCTGAACATTTAAATTTATAACATTTTTTCTCATAGATATTTCTCAATTTGTAACTACTGTGGCAAACTAGTCTTGATCCTTATTCAGGGAAAAATAAGTTTATAGTAATTTTGATTGATCAGCCTAAGGCAAACAGAAGCTAACAAGAAACTCTTCAGACCTTAACTTTGAAGAACAATGTTTTGTCCTCCAGTGTGGATGTGTAAGCTTGAGAGTACTGGGTAAAGAGTAGTGAGATGTAGACCAACACAGCTGACATTTTATATTTCTCTCTTTTAGAAAAAAAACCAAACTTTATTTCAGAGACACTCTGAACCACATTAACATTATCTTGCAAATGGTTTAAAAGCAATGTGATTTGTAAAAATTAAAACAAATCTCAATTAAATTTTACATCTAGAATTTAATTAAGTTTACCACAATCCATATATTGCATAATATTGAATTATAGTGAGTATGCATATATTAAATTATAATAAAGTGAAAAGATAAAGACAGCAAGCCAACTAGTGCCTCTTAAAACATGGCCCCTGGATTGTCACCAGTCACCAAACTGTTATAAGACTGGAGCAAGAAAAGTACAGAAATAGTTATCAGGTAGAGACTTGTATAGCAGTCTGACACTCCTGTGATAATCAAATGTGTGATCATTTTCCTTGTAATTTCCCTTTATTTTATTTTACAGTAGTATTCATTTAAAACTGATTGGTGATTTTTAAAAAACTGTTTGAGAAGTGAAAGCAATGAAAGGATAATTAAAACAATAAAGGGAAGGGCAGGGCCAGGGTCTAAGCTAATCCATTGAGTACTAACTAGGATTCATAATATACCTTTAGAAAAAGTCATGGGAGTGACCATGAGAGGTGAAGCTGCCTTGAAGTCCAGACATCATCTAGTCACACCTATTTCCTGGCTTAACATGTCTGCTGAGTTAAGGAAAATTGGCACTATTATGAACCTTTAATGCTCTCCCTCCATCCTAAGCCTTAATAATTTGATCATTTGATACTGACCACTGCTGGAGATCTCAAGATCACCCTTTGGTCCTCTTTTGCAATGATATTAAAGCCCTTGTTTTCCTGGTTTCTTCTTGTCATCCACTTTGTCTATTTCATCTGTGAACTCGAGTAGCTGTCAAGAGTAACTCATCAGAATGTTATATAGCATTGACCACCCAGTTAGTCTTGTTGTTGTTTTTTCTCTCTTTGAAGAGCTTTAGTTCTATTTCCCAATCTGTTTATTTTTCTAGGTTTCACCAGCTATTATCAGTAAACTGAATTTTAAAAAAATTTCCTGTCTTGAGTTTTTCAAGATCATCAGGAGCCAGTGCCTTTCTTTTGATTTATCTCCACATTGTCACACAGGACCATAGTGAAATATACCTCCATTCTCCAATTAAGTAATATTATGGCTTACATGTCTCAGTTTCTACAATTCTGTAAGCAAAAATTTTCCACTTTACTGATTCAGATTGTCCTGCAAAGGCACAGGACAGTTAGAGATTACAGTTTTGATCTTTGAGGATTCCAAAAGCTATCCATCTATTTCCCCTCAGTGTCTTGATTCTATTTTCAGGGAAGAGTTAGGAGTTGACCAAAAATTGTTCTATAATGTTTCATTTTGCTTTTTGAAAGGCAGCTCATTCTGGTAAAGATATTGCAGCTTGGAGTCAAAGGGTCAGAGAATCTGGTTTCAAACTGTATATGCTTCCAGGACGCTGATCTATCATCTATCTATCTATCTATATCTATCTAGACATAGATAGACAAACAGATGATAGATGTAGATATATTCTCAAAGGTTGTGGTGAGAATCAAGTGAGATAATATTAGGTAATAATTTGTCTTGTAAATGTTAGTTGGTATTTTTTATCCCCAATGAATACAAAAAACATGGTGTCAATCTTTAATTACATCCATGTTAACCAACATAAACTGAAACATAACTTATTGAATAAATGTATATGCTTCCTAAATTTATGATGGAATAACTCTTCAACAATGGGAAGTAATAATTGAGACAAAAACAGAAGTTTGTTCATGGAGGCCTGAGTTTACAGATAAAAGATAAGTGTGTGCTCAATGACACAAAGGAATAACAGATAGAAGTAGAGAGACTAAATGGTTCAAATAAAACTAAAAGTGACAGCACGGTATTTGCTATTTCTGGTTAATTTAGATGAACGTTGAAATTTATTAATAAATAAATAAAAGTTGTACAAACCTGCAGTGAAATATTATTTAGAAATAAATAGAAATGAAGTACTCTTACATGCTACCGCATGGATGAACCTTAAATACACTATGCTCCATGAAAGAAAACAGAAAAAAAAGATCATGTTGATTTGTTGATTCCATTTAAATATAATGTCCATAAGCAAATTAATTAAGGCAGAAAGTAGATTAGTGTTTGCCTAAGGATAAGGGGAGTGTTGCAGGAAATTAAGGACTTACTGCACAGGAATAAATGAATATGTTTTAGAATAAAACATATTCTAAAATGTTTCGGGGTAATAAAAATGTTCAAAAATTGATTGTGGCTATGGTTGCAAAACTATGTGAATATGCTGCAAACCAAATATTTTAAATGGTTTTTATATGTGAATTATATCTCAATAAAGCTGTTGTAACAAAGAAGAAAAAAATGCAAAAGGAAAAAGGAGAAGAGCCTTGAGGAGAACAAGTGTTACTAAGTTTTCTTTATCAACAATTCATTCTTCTGTTACTATTAACTTTAAGTAATTTGTAAACAGCAGAATAATGATTTTTATACCAGAATTCTTCAAGAACTCTCAAAATCTCCTTTATAAAATCACATGAAGGAACATATATAGTAAGCATTATTAGTAAACTAGGAACCTATTTTAGTCTTTGACTTTTCATAGAATAAATTAAGTGAAGGTGACAAAGTAAAATAGCATTTGTAGGAACATTTCCTATTTCCCATAGTCCCTGGTATGAAACACATCATTAAAAATATTAAGACATCGTTAGGGGCAAGATTAATGGATCTACCTAAACCCCAGTAATGAACATACGTGTCAGTGCCAATTGTTCTTAGTTTAAAATGACCAGCTGGTGTAAAATAACAGAATGCATTTTTTCACCATTCCAACCATAACATTTTTTTTGTGAAATTCATGACTACACATTATTTTTTTTGTAATTATTTATTTTGTAATCTTTTTTTTTTTACCTCTTTATTGGAGTATAATTGCTTTACAATGGTGTGTTAGTTTCTGCTTTATAACAAAGTGAATCAGCTATACATATACATATATACCCATATCTCCTCCCTCTTGCATCTCCCTCCCACCCTCCCTATCCCACCCCTCTAGCTGGTCACAAAGCACCGAGCTGATCTCCCTGCGCTATGTGGCTGCTTCCCACTAGCTATCTATTTTACATTTGGTAGTATATATAAGTCCATGTCACTCTCTCACTTCATCCCAGCTTACCCTTCCCCCTCCCTGTGTCCTCAAGTCAATTTTCTACATCTGTGTCTGTATTCCTGTCCTGCCTCTAGGTTCTTCAAAACCATTTTTTTTCTTTTTTTGTAGATTCCATATATATGCATTAGCATATGGTATTTGTTTTTCTCTTTCTGATTTACTTCACTCTGCATGACAGAGTCTAGGTCCATCCATCTCACTACAAATAACTCAATTTCATTTCTTTTTATTGCTGAGGAATAGTCCATTGTATATATGTGTCACATCTTCTTTATCCATTCATCTGTTAATGGGCAATTAGGTTGCTTCCATGTCCTGGCTATTGTAAATAGTGCTGTAATGAATATTGTGGTACAGGACTCTTTTTGAATTATGGTTTTCTCAGGGTATATGCCCAGTAGTGGGATTGCTGGGTCATATGGTAGTTTTACTTTTAGTTTTTTAAGGAACCTCCATACTGTTCTCTATGGTGGCTGTATCAATTTCCATTCCCATCAACAGTGCAAGAGGGTTCTCTTTCCTCCACACTCTCTCCAGCGTTTATTCTTTGTAGATTTTTTGATGTGGCCATTCAGAGAAGTGTGAGGTGATATCTCATTGTAGTTTTGATTTGCCTTTCTCTAATGATTAATGATGTTGAGCATTCTTTCATATGTTTGTTGGCAATCTGTATATCTTCTTTGGAGAAATGTCTATTTAGGTCTTCTGCCCATTTTTGGATTGGGTTGTTTGTTTTTTTGATATTGAGCTGCATGAGCTGCTTGTAAATTTTGTAGATTAATCTTCTGTCAGTTGCTTCATTTGCAAATATTTTCTCCCATTCTGAGGGTTGTCTTTTCATATTGTTATGTTTTCCTTTGCTGTGCAAAAGCTTTTAAGTTTCATTAGGTTCCATTTATTTATTTTTGTCTTTATTTCCATTTCTATAGGATGTGGGTCAAAAAGGATTTTGCTGTGATTTGTCATATATAGCATACTCTCTTGAACTATGTTGACCATAGTATCTCCAAACATTTTATGTACAACATCTTATTATCTCGTCTAAACAACAAAAAGCCTTACACTTTTCACATGAAGAACTGGGCTTTGAGAGGTAAAATAACTTTTCAATATTATAATAGCTTGTAAGAATACAGCTAGCACTACATAATACTGATGGCTGGGTGGCTTATAAACAACAGAATTTATTGTTCTGGGATCTTGGAAGTCCAAGATCAAGGCTCTACATGGTCAAGTTCTGGTGAGGGCCCTCTTCCTGGTTCATAGCTGATACCTTTTTTCTGTGTTCTCACATGGTGGAAGTGGCAGGGACATCCCTAGAACTTCTTTTATAAGGACACTAATCATATTCATGAGAGCTCTACTCTCATGACCCACTTCCTAGAACCCCCACCTCCTCCACCTCCTAATACCATCAACTATGGGAGTTAGGATTTCAACATGAATTTGGAGTACATAAACATTCAGACCATAGTAAAAGGTGGCTATTTTTAGTAGTTAAATATTAATCCTGGATATAAACATATTGAGTATGATGTAATTAAGGAACAGCCAAATAGAAATGTCCAGGAATGAGTTTATGATGACATACTGTATTTAAGTGAGAGTTTTGTGGAGAAAGTCTGGGCATCTTCATAATAAAAATAATGAAAATGGCTGCACTTTCTGAGGAAGTAGTTGTCAGGAGGAAAGACTATAGAGATGGAAACAATATAGGCATCTGTGCTAGATTCTTAAAACAACTTTTCTCTAAATAAGGGAGAAGAAGGAAGAAAAAGAAAGGGGAGTGGGGAGAGAATTTGTTAAACCATGTTTCCTGTTTATTTACAAATATGTACCAGTCAATAGATTAATAAAAAATTATCAATACACAAACTGTAAGACCATAATACATCATGAGAAACTTTCAACTGCCCAGTTAAAAAAAGCTATGATTCTTTTAAGAGAAAATATCATTTCAGAGGCAGAAAGGGAGAAAGTGCTAAACTTCAAGAATATAAAGAAAAAATGAGAACTGGTCCTCTGTTAATTTTAAATTTAAGAAAATAATTCAGTTAAACTTAGATGCTAAGATTTCCTCTTCATTCAACATCGGCAAACAAATTTGGCCTCTCCACCACCAGCCTGGATCCTGCTCACAATATCACCATTAAAATTCACTTGCTAGAGATAGTTAACACTGGTGTATGGTACATAGTAAATTGTTAAGAGAGTAGATTTAAGAGTTCTCATCACAAGGACAATCTTTTTCTTTTCTTTTCATTGCATTTTTATAAAAAGATGGATGTTAACTAAACCTATTGTGGGAATCATTTCACAATATATGTAAATCAAACCATCATGTTGCTGGGACTTCCCTGGTGGTGCAGTGGTTAATAATCTGCCAGCCAATGCAGGCAACACGGGTTCGAGCCCTGGTCTGGGAAGATCTCACATGCCGAGGAACAACTAAGGCCATGTGCCACAACTACTGAGCCTGTGCTCTAGAGCCCATGAGCCACAACTACTGAGTCCATGTGCCATAACTACTGAAGCCCACATGCCTAGAGCCCATGCTCTGCAACAAGAGAAGCCACCGCAGTGAGAAGACTGCACACCGCAATGAAGAGTAGCCCCTTCTCGGCAGAACTAGAGAAAGCCCCGCATAGAAACAAAGACCCAATGCAGCAAAAATAAAATATATAAATAAATAAATTTTAAAAAACACATCATATTATACACCTTAATCTTATACAATGATATATGTCAATGATTTCTCAATGAAATTGGGAAAAAAATTAACCTGAACTAGAGTTATATAAAAGAGAAGACATATGAAAATTTTATCTGATTGGGTAACATAAGACACAATAACCAGGGAAAAGGTGAGAAAATTAAGTTAGTCATTGTCTACTTGCTCTCTGCAATACCAAGTATCACCAATGATGGTGAAACCTAGCTGTTTATGCCAGAGTCTCTCATCACCAAGGTGAATGAGAAGGATCTCTTTTGAGTCAGTGACCAGTGAATAATCTGTTACACCTTTTTGGGGGGAGCTCAAAATTAAATTTATAATCTTATCTAAATATGGGTTATGGGTTCTTACTTTCATGAATAAAGAGAAGTGTTATATTAATGGGGGTTATAAATTACATGAGGGATGATTTCCATGACTGTCTTCACCACAAACTTCGTATGTTTCTTGGACAAGGATGGAATGGGGAGGTGGGGAGGAAGGATAATATTTAATATTTATTCTGCACCAATTACATTGATTTTTCTGTTAATATATTCTAAATTAATCTCTCTCTCTACAACTCACTTTTCTTAACAATGAAATAGTCTAATAATAATCCATTATAAAGCTGATTCACTTCTGTTAGTACAGCAGAAACTAATGCAACATTTTAAAACAATTTTACTCCAATAAAAAAATAGAATCATAAAAAAGTGAAAATAATTTAAATGAAAGAAATAGGCAAATATTATTTATATAAAATGTAAACATTTAAAATAAAATAGCTATTATTAGTGAGAATATGGGCAGTGGTACACTGGTAAACAGACTCTCTGGGGAATAAAATTCCTCATTTGTAGTGTTTGGCAATTTCCATGATGTAAATGCTTTCAACATGTCATAAGATAAGCTATCAATGTGACGTCACTGTACACAGAGTTAGGAAGAGATGCAGGATCAGCTCTCCCAAGCTGGTATGAGCCAATGCTGTTATACTACAAGTTTATGGAAATGGATACACTTATACATGATTTTTGACACATTCTCTTTGCATGCTATGTTGCAGTAAGATTCAAAGTTATAAAAGTAAGTATAATTTGATGGGCCAATAGATTATCAAGTTATCTATACATGGAAATTTTTTGTGGAAATCCAAGTTATCAGAGGCTATGTCTATAGCTATCTAGACACAATGGAGATTTTTTTTGCAGTTTTGTTTGTAATAGTGAAGCTGAATGAATAAATAAATAGCTACATAGATTTACATTACACCTATACTATGAAAATTAAACAATTATTGTAAAATTTAAAAAGAAACATGTGGAATAAAGAAAGAAAAAGGAGGAAAGAGAGAAATTTGGAAGGATAAATTGTTATTTCTCAGGAAAGATATGGGAGAAGAAAGTGTGATGGGGACCTTTCAGATTTACTCTTTGTATTTCTGTATTTTTTTGAATTTTTAAACTAAATATTTGTCATAAAAATCGAGATAATAATAATGACACAGGGAATTCCTTGGAGGTCCCGTGGTTAGGACTCTGCCCTTCCACTGCAGGGGGTATGGGTTCAATCCCTGGTCAGGGAACTAAGATCCTGCATACCAGGTGGTCCTAGCTGCTTAAGCCAGAGTTCCTCATCACCAAGGTGAATGAGCAGTATCTCACTGAGTCACAGAGTCTCAGTGAAAATCATAAAAATGATTTGATGCATTATAAAGAATGCTCGTTAGCTTTTTTTTTTTTTTTGTGATACACTGGTCTCTCACTGTTGTGGCCTCCCCGTTGTGGAGCACAGGCTCCAGGCGCGCAGGCTCGGCAGCCATGGCTCACGGGCTTAGCCGCTCCGTGGCATGTGGGATCTTCCCAGACTGGGGCACGAACCCGTGTCCCCTGCATCGGCAGGCGGTCTCTCAACTACTGCACCACCAGGGAAGCCCTGGTTAGCTTTTTTAAAAAAAGTTTATTTTATATTGGAGTATATTTGATTAACAATGTTGTGTTCGTTTCAGGTGTACAGCAAAGTGATTCAGTTATACAAATACATATATCTGTTGTTTTTCAAATTCTTTTCCCATTTAGGTTGCAACAAAATATTGAGCAGAGTTCCTTGTTGGTTATCTCTTTTAAATATAGTAATGTGTAAATATCAATCCCATATTTATTTCTTTGGACCTCATATTCTTTCATCCTATAATTATAAAAATCCTATAATCCCTTAACCTGTAATTATTTTTAAAAATCTAATTATTTATCATATATTAATAAAAATCCTATAATTCTTTAACTTATTGTTTACTTAATACTTGTCATGGTGTACTGGAGCTGGCTTATACTGGTTCATGGGAAGAGCTGAATTTTAAATTTTCAGGAATTTGGTATGTCAGTAGTTACAACTTTTATTATAAATAAAATAATATAAACTTATAAATAGTGCTAAAGTTAAAATTGGTTTTAGGTTAATTCAATTTGTATGGGAGTAAGAAATAATTTAACAATAGAATACATATTATATTTAATGATTATAAATTTATTGAGAAAAGAGAGAATTGAGATGCAACTCCATTGCTTGTGGTTGAATTGCAATAATAAGTTAACTATGGATACAACTGTTAATTATGTTATTAAGTTCGGCCCCAAAATTTTTAGTTCATGAAAATAAGCTAAGAAAAAAAAATAATGTGGGTAAGAAAAAATACTGAAATATAAATGACAGGATAAAAATACTTTGCATAGATATTAAAAATTAATGTAAAAGTTTCCTTCATAAAGCCCTGACAAAACATTGTGAGAAAAAGCCAAAATGTGTGGTTTCAACTACTGGGTATAAGTTGACGAGTAGAATAAAATAAGAGCAAAATTAAAATCCATTCAGAACTTGTATATTAGTGTGCTAGGAACTGAATATACAAAGATGAGAAGACATTTATCCCAGCCCTCAAAGGACTTTTCAATGATATGAAAAGGAAAATCTAATAAATTCTCTAATACAGCTAAGCTAAGCTTCCTGGGAGGTTTGCCTCAGTCCTACTAGAAGAATGACAAACTATTTTTAAATAAAAAATAATTGCTTCACTAATCTGATAACAATGATACTTTTTTCTAAAGTCAGAAGATAAAGGGGAACAATTCTTACCTGCTCAACTGACAGAAAGCTACAAAGTCATCTTATTTCCGTGGAATCTTTCACATTGAGTGTTTTCTTTGGAAAATACAGAAGCATTCTTCTGAAAAAATTATGTCTTAGTTGATTATCTATTTTTCCTTTGTCTGTTATGACTTTGGAAACAGTGCCAATTTCTAAACAGTGCCCATTTCTAAAATCTAGCAAGCCCTTCTCTTGCTGGAAATTATCCAGAGTCCACTTGTTTCTGAAAATAACAAAGTGCTGCATCAAAAAAAAGAAAGAAACTGAAAGGAATCATAATTTTTTAAAAGTGATAATTATAACACACACACAAAAATTCCTGAATGCTCCAGGTACATGAGACTAACAGGCTAGCTTCTTTTTTTTTGCAGTACGCAGCCCTCTCACTGTTGTGGCCTCTCCCATTGCAGAGCACAGGCTCTGGATGTGCAGGCTCAGTGGCCATGGCTCACGGGCCCAGCTGCTCTGCGGCATGTGGGACTTTCCCGGACCGGGGCACGAACCCATGTCCCCTGCATCGGCAGGTGGACTCTCAACCACTGCACCACCAGGGAAGCCCAGGCTAACTTCTTAATAGAGAATACATGATTATCCTGGGGGTGGGGGGGAATATAAGTAATAATTTGGTGGAAACTAAAAGAAGGTGTTATATCAATTCATGATTGGAGAGAAACAGTGATTCTAAATTGGAGGGAGTAACTCAACCAGTTGGTAGTTTATATTTTAAAGTCTTGTAAGGAGTGTTGGCTTAGATTTGTGTTGTAAACCCTATGTCAAAAGCAGCTCCTTACAGTTTTGATGGAAATTAATGACATAGTAGCATGTAAGGTACATGAAGTCAGAAATTTCTATTTTTGTTCACTATATTTACTAATAGTAAATACTATTTTACTAATATTTATTTTTTTATTTGCATTGTGTCCCTATACTCATCACAGAGTAAGAAATTGACTATTTATAGAATAAATGAATGCCTGAATTAAAAAAATGAATGACAGAAAGAGGTACATAATTCTATGATAGCAACAACTAGCCTCAATTCCAAGAATAACATATTACATTTGCTGTAATGTAATTAAATAGCTAGCTAACCTAGCCGATAAAGAATTCTGGCTTCTTGGCTTCACAATTTATTTGAAATGGTTTTAAGATGGCATCAACAAACAGTATTTATGCATTTATTCTGGAGAATTAGCTGGGCAAATTCCAGTTTTGGTTCAGTGAAATTCATTTACTGGAAGAATAAAGACTTGAAAATAAAACTTTTGCTTTTGTTTATTGTCACACTATTAAGAAACTTGAAGATCTGTTAGTAAACCTTTCCCTTATTCTTTATTTTTTTACAAAAGAGCAAAATTAAATATATAGGCAAGTATATTGTCGTCAAAAACGTCATACATATTTCCTTTGCTATTTCCAGGTTTTCATTCTTTACCACAGATGCAGGAGGCTAGGAATAAAAACTCTTGGCCAGATTTTGCCATCAGCTTCCCCAAAGAAAAGAAAAATATATATATATGTGTTATGTATATATATTTGGTGTGTAATTGTAATATGCAGGAGCAAATTGACTTTCATGCAAGGTTTCTTCCTTTAAAAGTCTTCTAGAAGAATTAATTTATCCATAAGCTCTTCAGAGAATCAAGATGAGATTCATTATTTGTAAATAATTCCTGCTAGTTTTGTTGAATATCAGCATTGATTAACTGCTAGTTGTCATTTATCAGCTTCCAAGTCAGCTGATTCAGCTACTTAACTTTTTGTGTGGCTATAATTTCCCCCCACAGATTATTTCTCCTCTGCTTTACCCAGAACTTAGCATAGCATGATTTTCTAAGAGAGAAAGCACATATACAAACTATGATCCAAAACTAAATTCTTCAGCATCAACTTTTCAGAACTAATTTTGTTGATTTAGATGCATGAGTTGTTCCAACTTCCAACTGTTTGGTCTTCCCAGCATGACTGACACATTGGTAAGCAACATTTCAGATGACTCCAGCTCCCACCTTTTGAGCTGTCTCAACAAATAAGAAGTATTCCCCACTGTCCAAGGTCCAAATTCCTTACTCATAGAATCAGTAGCATAATAAATGGTCATATCACTTTCCTAACTTTTGGGGTAATTTTTATACAGCTTGGTAATAACATTAGAAACTCTAGGATTTTACCAATTTTATTGATCGTTTTTAAAGAAAAATTTACGGTTTCTTAAAAATCTAATTGTGCAATGTTTTATGTTATTTTTTTTATTTTTTATTTTTTTAGTTTTTCTTAATGTTTACTTACCTTGGGTTTAATTTGCTCTTCTTTTTCTGTTTTTTGTTTGTTTGTTTGTTTTTGCTTTTTTAAAATGTGGAAACATCTTTTCTAACATAGGCATTTAATACCATAAATTTCTCTCTGCTTTAAGTGTATCCCACAGATAGTAGTATACTGTGTTTCAATATTCATTCAGTCCAAAATATTTTCTAATTTTCTTTGGGTTTCTTGACCTGTGGATTATTTACAAGTTTCTGCTTAATTTGCAAGTAGAGATTTGGGAGATATCTTTTCTCATTGTTCTCTGTTAATTCCTTTGTGATCTGAGAAAACTCTCTGAATTATTACGTTTCTAAATTTTTTGAGACACTTCCAACATATGAACTTTTGTGATAAATGTTCCACATAAACAGAAAAATATTCTATAGTTTCTTTTTTTTAAAACATCTTTATTGGAGTATAATTGCTTTACAATGGTGTGTTAGTTTCTGCTTTATAACAAAGTGAATCAGTTATACATATACATATGTCCCCATATCTCTTCCCTCTTGCATCTCCCTCCCTCCCACCCTCCCTATCCCACCCCTCTAGGTGGTCACAAAGCACCGAGCTGATCTCCTTGTGCTATGCAGCTGCTTCCCACTAGCTACCTATTTTACTTTTGGTAGTGTATATATGTCAATGCTACTCTCTCACTTCATCCAAGCTTCCCCTTCCACCAACCCCATGTCCTCAAGTCCATTCTCTACATTTGCATCTTTATTCCTGTCCTGCCCCTAGGTTCATCAGAGCATTTTTTTTTTTTTAGACTCCATGTATATGTGTTAGCATACGGTATTTGTTTTTCTCTTTCTGACTTACTTCACTCTGTATGACAGACTCTAGGTCCATGCACCTCACTACAAATAACTCAATTTCGTTTCTTTTAATAGCTGAGTAGTATTCCATTTTATATATGTGCAACATCTTCTTTATCCTTTCACCCATCAATGGACACTTAGGTTGCTTCCATGTCCTTGTTATTGTAAATAGTGCTGCAATAAACATTGTGGTACATGTCTCTTTTTGAATTATGGCTTTCTCAAGGTATATGCTCAGTAGTGGGATTACTGGGTCTTATTGTAGTTCTATTTTTAGTTTTTTAAGGAACATCCATACTGTTCTCCATAGTGGCTGTATCAATTTACATTCCTACCAACAGTGCAAGAGGGTTCCCTTTTCTCCACACCCTCTCCAGCATTTATTGCTTGTAGATTTTTTGATGATGCCCATTCTGACCAGTGTGAGGTGATACCTTGTTGTGGTTTTGACTTACATTTCTCTAATGGTTAGTGATGATGAGCATTCTTTCATGTGTTTGTTGGAAATCTGTATATCTTCTTCAGAGAAGTGTCTATTTAGGTCTTCTTCCCCTCCATTTTTATTTGAATTTATTTAAATGACTATATTTTTATTGGTACTATTTTTTCTAAATAAGCTTTTTTTGTCTACTCTTTTGAGTTTTGATGTTTTATAGTTTATTTGATCTATTTATTCCATTTATTAATGGTTTCTTTCATATACTTTTCATTGCAGCATCTGCCTGAGTCTCCTCTTGACTTGTTTCCACAATATATCATGTTTCTTTGTGGGTTAAGTTTTAGTAGAATTGTTTTCCACACTATAAATCCCCAAAGTCAGAAGTGATCTTCCAGATCTGCTATGTATTTGCTTCTAACAAGTACCTTAGCTGTAGAATCAAACAATGAGCAATATTTATAATATTCATTTTGGAACTACATTATAGAGGTAATGTACCTATTATTGAAGTAAAATGTGCATACAATAAACCAAATCAATTTTAAGGATATGGTTAAATGATTTTGCTAAATGTATATAAACATGCAACCAACACAAAAATCAAGATAGAGATTTCTGTCATCCAAAAAGTTCTTCTCATTCACCTTTTCATTCAATTTGTCCAAACCATCCACAATCAAGAAAATGCATGTTTTCTGTTATTATAATTTAAATTTTCCTTACCTAGAATTTCAAGGAAAAGGAAATAGGGTTTCAAATAAAAAGAGCATGATTTTTTATGACTGACTTTTTTTGACAGGAATAATGTTTTGAGTTATTCATGTTGTTATGTGTATCATTAGTTTGTACATTTATATTTCTGAGAAGTATTCAATTTACTGAATATACCATGCTTTGATAATCCATTCAGTGACTGATGGACATTTCCCTTGTTTCCATTTTGGGGTTGTAATGAATAAAGCAGTTATGTAGATTGTTCTCCAAGTTCTTCTGTATGCAAATGTTTTTATTTCTCTTGGGTGAATACCTAAGATTGAAATTTCTAGGCTATATGATGATTAAGTTTAACCATATCAAAAACTGCCAAACTGTTTTTCCAAGTGGTTGTACTATTTTACATTATTAATAGAAATATCTGAGAGTTCTATTTGTTCCCTATTCTCAGTAACAACTGACTTTGACAATCATTTTAATTTTAGCCATCTCGTCGGCTATTTCACGGTGAAAATTTAAATTTGGCTTAATGAAAGTGACATTTACATATGGTAAATTTTATTCTTTAAGTATTCAGTTCTGTGAGTTCTAATAAACACATACAATCTTGTAACTAGTACCACAATCATAATACATAGCAGTTCTATCACCTCACCCACAATTCTCCTGTGTCCATTTTTTAGACCATATACCACTCCCCACCTCCAATCCCTGGCACCAATCTGACAGACTTTCTGTTCCTGTAGTTTTGCTTTTCCAAAATATTATATAAATACATTCATAGGCTATATAGCCTTTGAGTTTGGCTTCTTTTATAGTATTTAGCATAATGCAACTGAGATTAATCCATGGCATTGTGTTAGTAGTTGATTCTTTTATTGCTAAATGATATTTTAATTAATTAATTAATGTATTTATTTATTTTTGGCTGTGTTGGGTCTTTGTTGCTGTGCACAGGCTTTCTCTAGTTGTGGTGTGCAGGCTTCTCATTGCAGTGGCTTCTCTTGTTGCAGAGCACAGGCTCTAGGTGTGTGGGCTTTTGTGGCTCATGGGCTTAGTTGCTCTATGGCATGTGGGATCTTCCTGGATCAGAGCTTGAACCCGCATCCCCTGCATTGGCAGGTGGACTCAACCACTATGTCACCAGGGAAGTCCCGCTGAGTGATATTTGATTGTGAATGAACCACAGGTTCTTTTGCCATTCACCAAATAGGGGAAATCCATGCTGTTTTCAGTTTGGAATAATTATAAGTAAATTATGTGCTTATTTATCATCCACTGAATTCCCAGGTTTACCTAGTCAATCATGTTAAAATTAAGGCATTGATGAGGAAAGAGGGAGACCTTGAAACTAGGGATGGAGGTATCTGGTCAGACACAGGAAAAGCTGATTATCTTACTCCGTTGAGCCTCCTTTGTAAATGAAAGCAACTTTGTTTCCTATGCCTGAAGAAACTTAAAAATCCTGTTTAAAAATAGCACATCAGAAACATCTGTAAATGACATACAAAATTGTTCTCAAAATTACAAAAGAAGATGGAAAACTAATGTTCTTCATGGTTGGGCATGCTCTCTTGTTAAACCCTAATCCTATATTTTGAAATTCAGAGCAGGAAGGTGTGAAGACCACTGTATAATTTCAAATAGCCCAGAACGTGTCACACTTGAGGAGTTCAGGCTTCATTCCCTATCTTATTTTCTATAGATTACTGGTTTAGCATTTGGGAACGTAATCATAGTTTTTAGGTAGTAAAAAGGGTCATGACAAAGAAAATTTCTCTTATGACTATCTCATCACATACTCTAACCACATCATTTTCTGGACTTGTTCTGTGTTGTGCTAAATTACTAAATCTAGGGCATTTCTGTCTCAGATGTGCAACTGCAGTTCATTTGTCTGAGCCTGATGCAGTTGAATACATAATGACATTCCTTTCTGTTGTCTCTTTGCCCCTTCTTCACTGGAGAGCATTTAGAGGCTCTCTACAGTTTTAGGAACAAAGTTTCTTTATTTAAAGTTCTTGAAATAACTGAGAGAAAATACAAAGAGAATAGGAATTTGGCTCAACTGACCAAGATTTGAAACTCAGCTTTACCTACATCTTGGACAATAAACAAAATTTTCTCCACAATTTTGAAATAAACATTGTAATATCTATCATATTCTGTTGTTTTGAATAGTAAATGAGATACTGCATGCACCAGCACATAGCCCAAACACTGATAATTTATTAATAAACACTATACACACTTAGAAAAGTAGGGTATAAATCTGGATTTGCCTATATATCTTTCATTCGTTTTTTTTCATACAGTCATTCATATTTTAAAGTTTACTTTTTTAAAATAAATATTTAGCATTTATCAGTCTGCGGGTGAGTTTACCATTGTGAATAAGATACAATGACTGTCCCTGGAGTAGTCATTCTAAAATAAACAATCATATTTTTAATATGAAGAATGTTATAAAACAGTGTCTTTTAATACTATAGAATGATTTGTAATCAACTGACAATATTTATTCAGTATACCTTGTCTGTCATAATCTTTATGAAGAAGGTCTAGATGAGGACAGAATTATATAAGTAGGAGTAATTATAATCCTTGATTTTAAAGATCTCACAGCTTATCATCTCTTGTGGTGGGTATGCTTTTCCATTCCAGGTGTAGGGTTTATTGAAGAAGGCACAGCATCTAAACCATGTCTAGTACATAATAGGATTTTAAAAATATTTTATCAAAGAATTAATAAATTCAGAAAAATGAAATGTCTTTTCTTTAGTTTGACATCAACTTAGGGAAAAAAGAACAAAACTATTTTATAGAAATGCAAGAGAAGGAGGAAGATAAATAAAACAGCCATTGAAATTACATATGGGGAAGTATTTAGGATGTATGGTGCTTAAGCAAGAAAATTAAGCTTCTATTGAGTGGGAGATAGAAAAGCTGTAATACACTGCAAAATGAGGTAAAGGAACTAGACTTATAGTATTTAAATTAAAATGACCGAGTACTAAATGTGTGGATGGAGGTATAGTCAAGATAGCTGAGTAGGATGGCCCGGAGCCTACTTCCTCTCACAGGGACATCAAAATTACAACTATTTACAGAGAAATTATCTATGAGAACAACCTGCAGACTAGCAGAAAATATTTTCCAAAATAAAAATATAAAGAAAGAACCCCAATAAGGTGGGTAGAAGGGGAGGAGATGCAGTATGGTCAAGACCCACACCCCAGGGTAAGTGACCCACAAACAGAAAGATAATCACATTACAGTGGTTCTCCCCAAGAAGAAAGGGGTCCAAGCCCCATATCGGGGATCTCAAGCCTGGGAGTCCTGCACTGGATAAAAGAGCCTCCAGAACACTGTGTTTTGAGGCCAGTGGGGCTTGTGGATAGAAAATTGGAGGGCTATAGGAAACAGAGACTCCACTCTTAAAGGGTACATGCAAAATTTCACATTATTTGAGTCCTAGTGGAGAGGGAGAAATTTAAAAGTAGGCTGGGTCGGACCCACTTGCTGATATTAGTTCTCTCAAAGATATAGGAGGTAAATAGGACTCTCCTGGGGTTGGAGATGCTGATATAAGCCATTTCAGCAACATCATATACCACAAGGACACTAGTGCTGACAAGCCCCATATTGGAGTTCTCTTACTAGCCTATTAATGTTGGGGGCTTACCCACCAACAAGAAGTTCATCATCAGCCCTGGGCCCCTATGGGGCCCCCACCAGTGGGTTAGCATCAACCATAGGCCCCCTCAGTTGCCACAGCCAGGTGCTTCAGGACCCAGCCCTGCACACCAGCAAGGAAGCACAAGCCCTGGGCTCACTTGGGCCCTGCAACCAACCAGCCAGGGACATGACACCACCTGTTAATAAGCCAGTATCAGCCAAGGTCTCCCCCTGCAAAATGTTCAGCCAGTTACCCCAGGATGAGGCCCTCCATCAGCAGGCTGGCACCAACACTTGGCTCCCTGAATCCCACAGCCAGCTGCCACCACCACCAGTGGGCCAGCAGCCACCCAACAAGGTAGGTCCTGCCATCAACAGGGCCAGTAACCTGCGCTGATAACCAGCATGCCCACAGTAGTCAGCACCATACAGAAGGGTGCACACAACCCACATAAGGGACAACACCAGAGCATATAGATGGGAGTGTGCTGCTGGGTCCCAAAGGACATCTCCTACATAAAGCCACTTCTCCAAGATCAGGTAAATTAATCAACCTATTTAATATATACAGTAAACACAGAGAATTAGGCAAAATGAAGAGATAGAGGAATACATTCCAAATGAAGGCACAAGATAAAACCTTAGAAAAAGAACTAAACAAAATAGAGATAAGAAATCTACCCTATAAAGAATTCAAGATAACAATCATAAAGAAGCTCAACAAGCTTGGGGAAAGAATGCATGAATATAAAGTGACAATTTTAACAGGAGTTAGAATATATGAAGAAGAATCAAACAGAGCTGAATAATACAATAACTGAGATTAAAAATGCACTAGAACAAAACAAAGATATACTATATAGCACAGGGAATTATAGCCTGTCATTTTCTGGTCATAACTTATAATGGAGTATAATCTGCAAAATATTGAGTCACTATGTGGTACACCTGAAACTAGCATGACAGTATAAATCAACTATACTTCAATAAAATATAGATTAGATGATACAGAGGAACAGATCATAAATCTGGAAGGGAAAGTATTGGAAATCACCCAAGCTGAACAGTAAAAAAATAGATGAGGATAATATAAAATGATTCTGGGACACATCAAGCACACTAACATGTTATAAGGGTCCTGGAAGGAGAAGAGAGCAAGAAAGGGGCAAATAATGGTGTATTTGAAGAAATAATAGCTAAAAACATCCCTAACCTGAGAAAGGAAACAAAGATCCAGCTCTAGGAAACAAAGAGAGCTGCAAAGAATTTGAAGCCAAAGAGGTCCACACCAAAACACATTATAATTAAAATGGCAAATAATCATGATAAAGATAGAATCTTAAATGCAGCAAGAGAAAAACAACTAGTTACATACAAAGGAACTCCTATAAGACCAAGCTTTGACTTTTCAACAAAAACATTGCAGTCCAGAAGAGAGCAGTGCAATATATTCAGTGATAAAAAGAAAAACTCTATAAGCAAGAATACTGTACCTGGCAAGGATAACATTCAGATTGAAACTGAGATAAAGAGTTTTACAGACAAGCAACAGCTTAAGGAGTCTGGCACCACTAAACTGATTTACAAAAAAATGTTAATGTGACTTCTCTAAGTGGAATACACAAGACCAAAATTAGAAATGTGATACTTACAAAAGGAAAAAAAAAATTCAATGGTAAAGAAAAATATAGAGCAAAGGTGGTAGACCAACCACTTATGAAGCTGGTAAAAACTTTAAAAACAAAAAAGTGGCAAAAGCAACCATATTTATGATAAGTAGTTAAGAAATACACAAATCTAAAAGATGTAAAATATGATGTCAAAACAATAAATGTGAAAGTGGGCAGAGAGAGAACATACCTCAACATGATAAAGGCCATATATGACAAACTCATAGCTAACATCATACTCAGTGGTGAAAAGCTGAAAGCATTTCTTCTAAGATCAGGAAGAAGACAAGGAAGCCCAATCTTGCCACTTTTACTCAACATAGTTTTTGAAGTCTAGTCATAGCAATCAGAGAACAAAAAGAAATTAAAGGAATCCAAATTGGAAAAGAAGAAGTAAATCTGTCACTGTTTGCAGATGACATAATACTAAACATAGAAAATCCTAAAGATGCTACCAGGAAACTACCAGAGCTCATCAATGAATTCAGTAAAGTTGCAGGATACAAAATTAATACTCAGAAATCTCTTGCATTTCTATACACTAACAATGAATGATCAGAAAGAGAAATTAATAGAACAATTCCATTTACCATTGCATCAAAGAATAATAAAATACCTAGGAATAAACCTACTGTAGGAGGCAAAAGATGTGTACTCTGAAAACTAGAAAACACTAAGGAAAGAAATTGAAGATGACACAAACAGATGGAAAGCTCCACAGTGTTCTTGGATTGGAAGAATCAATATTATTAAAATGATCATACTACCCAAGGTAATCTACCCAATTCAATGCAGTCCCTATCAAAATTCCAATGGCATTTTTCTCAGAACTTGAACAAGTAATTTTTAATTAGTATGGAAACACAAAAGACTCCAAAAATCCAAAACAATCTTGAGAAAGAATAGACCTGGAGGAATCAGAATCCATGACTTCAGATTATACTACAAAGACACAGTAATTGAAACAGTATGGTACTAACACAAAAACAGACATATAGATAAATGGAACAGAATAGAGAACCCAGAACTAAACCTATGCACCTGTAGTCAATTAATTTATGACAAAGGAGGCAAGAATATACAATGGAGAAGAGATAGTTTCTTTAATAAGTGGTGCTGGGAATACTGGACAGCTACATGTAAAAGAATAATATTAGAACATTATCTAACACTACATATACAAAAATAAACTCAAAATTGATTAAAGATCTAAACGGAAGACCAAATACTATTAAATTCTTAAAAGAAAACATAGGCAGAACACCCTTTGACATAAATCTCAGCAATATCTTTTCAGATCCACCTCCTAGAGTAATGAAAATAAAACAAAAATAAACAAATGGGAACTAATTAAACTTAAAATCTTTTGCACAGGAAAAGTAACCATAAACAAAACAAAAAGTCACCCACAGAATGAAGGAAAAATTTGTTCATGGTAACTCTAAAAAAAAAAATAGCTAAATATAAAAAAGGAGTATAGAATTCAAACATAATACAAATTATAGTCATAAAATCACAAAGGTAGAGAGCAAAGAAGAAATGAACAAAAAAAGAACTACAAAAACAACCATGAAACAATTAACAAAGTGGCAATAACTACATACCTGTCACTAATTACTTTAAATGTAGATGAACTAAATGCTCTAATCAAAACAGATAGAGTGACTAAATAAATAAAAATACAAGTCCCAAAAATATACTGCCTACAGGTGACTCACTCATGTCTAAACACCTGTACAGACTTAATTCAAGATATTAAAAAAGATACTCCATGCAAATGGAAATAAAAAGAAACCTGGTATAGCAGTACTTTAATTAGACACAATAGATTTTAAAACAAAGACTGTAACAAGAGACAAAGAAGGACATTACATAATGATAAAGGGATCAATCCAACAAGATTTAACAGTTGTAAATATATATATATATATATATATAGTTACAACATAAAAGCACCTAAATATAAAGCAAATATTAACAAACATTAAGGAAGAAATTGACAGTAATACAGTAGTAGTAGGGGATTTTAACACCCCACTTACCTCATTGGACAGATCATCCAGACAGAAAATCAATAAGGAAACATTGGCCTTAAATAACACATTGAACCAGATGGACTTAATATAGAAAAATATTATATCTAAGTAGCATAATATACATTTTTTAAGTGCACATGGAATATCCTCCAGGATAGATCACATACTAGCCCACAAAACAAGTCTCAGTAAATTTAAGATTAAAGTCATATCAAGTACCTTTTCCAAACACAATAGTATGAGACTAGAAATCAACCATAAGAAAACAACTGCAAAAATGGCAAACACATAGGGGCCAAAATATATGCTACTAAACAAAAATGGGTACTGAGGAAGTCAAAAAGGAAATAAAAAATACCTAGAGGCAAATGAAAATGGAAAAGCAATGATGCAAAATCTATTTGATACAGCAAAGCAGTTCTAAGAAGAAATTTATAGTGATACAAGCTTACCTCAGGAAACAAGAAAAATCTCAAATAAATGACATAACCTTACACCTTAATGAACTGGGAAAAGAAAGAAAGAAAAAAAAAAGCCAAAATTAGTAGAAGAAAATAAGTAGTAAACATCAAAGCAGAAATAAATGAAATAGAGAAAAAAATCAATGAACTAATAACTGGTTCTTTGAAAAGATAAACAAAACTAATAAAACTTTAGCTAAACCAATCAGGACAAAAAAGATAGAGCCCAAATAAAGAAAATCAGAAAAGGACGAGGAGAAATTACAATCAACACCACAGAAATGCAAAGGATCATAAAAGAGTACAATGAACAATTATAGGTCAATAAGGGAAACCTTAAAGAAATAGATAAATCCCTAGAAACATGCCAGTAAATGGCAACCCTAAAAGAAATGAATAAATTCCAAGAAACATACAATGGTCCAAGCTGTACCAGAAATAAATAGAATATGAACAGACAAATTACCAGTAATGAAACTGAATCAGTAATCAAAACACTCCCAGACAAAAAAAGTCCAAGACTGGATGACTTCGCAGGTGAATTTCACCAAGCATTGAAAGAGTAGGTAACAACTATCTATCTCAAAGTGTTCAAAAAAAAAAAAAAAATTGAAGAGGAAAAAATGCTTCTGAACTCTTTCTACAAATCCAGCAGTAACACAATACCAAAATTAGACACAGACACCACAAATTTTCTTTGTTTTTAAAATTACTAGCCAACATACCTGAAAATAGATGCAAAAATTTCAGCAAATATTATCAAACTGAATTTAACAATCATTAAAAGGATCATACACCAGGATAAATTGGGATTTATTCCCAGAATGTAAAGATGTTTCAATATTCACACATCAATAAATGTGATGACAGTGAAGAATAAAAATGATATGATCATCTCAATAGATGCACAAAAAGCTTTTGACAAAATTCAACATCCATTTATTATTTAAAAAAAAAACCTCTCAACATAGTAGATATAGAGGGAACATAATTTAATATAATAAAGACCTTATATGACAAAACCACAGCCAACATCATACACCTCAGTAAATAGCTGAAAGCATTTCTTCTAAGATCAAGAATGAGACAAGAATGACCACTCTAACCACTTTTACTCAACGTATTATTGAAAGTCCTAGCCAGAGCACTCAGAAAAGGAAAAGAAATAAAAGGCATCCAAATTGGAAAGGAAGAAATAAAACTGTTTACTTTTTGCAGCTGATATGATTCTATATATAGAAAATCTTAAAGACACCAGCAAAAAACCATTAAAACTATTAAAGAATTCAGTAAAGTTGCAAGATACAGAAATCTGTTGTATTCTACACACTAATAGCAAATTATCAGAAAGAAAAATTAAGAAAACAATACTATTTACAGGCACATAAAATAGAAAAATATACTAAGGAATAAACCTAACCAAGGAGGTGAAAGAACTGTACTTGGAAACCTATAAGACACTGATGAAAGAAATTGAGGACAACACCAAAAAAATGGAAAGATATACCATGCTCATGGATTGGAAGAATTAGTATTGTTAAAATGCCCACACTACCCAAGGAAATCTACAGATTCATTGCAATCCCTATCAAAATACCAGTGGCATTTCTCAGAGAACTAGGACAAATAATCCTAAAATTTGTATGGAAACACAAGGGTCCTCAAAAGCTGGAACAATCTTGAGATAGGAGAACAAAGCTGGAGGTATCACACCCCCTGATTCAAAACTATACTAACGGGACTTCCCTGGTGGTGCAGTGGTTAAGAATTCACCTTCTGGTGCAGGGGTTGTGAGTTTGATCCCTGGTCAGGGAACTAGATACAACATGCATGCTGCAACTAAGAGTTCACTTGCCACAGCTAAGGAACCTGTGTACCACAACTAAGGAGCCAGTGACCTGCAACTAAGGAGCCCGTTAGCCACAACTAATGAGCCCACTGGTCACAACTAAGGATTATATTTGCCACAACTAAAGGAGCCAGTGAGCTGCAACTAAAGAGCCTGCCTGCCACAACTAAGATGCGGTGCAAACAAAATAAATAAATTTTTAAAACTATACTAAAAAGCTACAATAATCAATACAGTATGGCACTTGCACAAAAACAGACTCACAGAACAATGGAACAGAATAGAAAGCCCAGAAACAAACCTACAAACTTGTATGGTCAATTATTCTATGATGAAGGTGGCAAGAATATACAATGGGCAAAAAAAAGCCCCCTTAATAAATGATTTTGGTAAAACTGGACAGGTACCTAAAAAAGAATCAAACTGGACTACTCTTTCACATTATATACAAAAATAAACTCAAAATGGATTAAAGAAAAATGTAAGATCTGAAACCATAAAACTGAAAGAAGAAAACAAAGGCAGTATGCTCTTTCACATTGATCTTAGTCATATTTCTCTTGAATCTGTCACCTTAGACAAGGGAAACAAAAGCAGAAATAAATAGATCTCACCACATCAAACTTAAAAGCTTTTGTGCAGTGAAGGAAACTATCAACAAAACAGACAGCCTGCTGAATGGGAGAAGATATTTGTAAACAATATTTATTGATAAGGGTTTAATATCCAAAATATACAAAGTACTCATACAACTCAACATCAAAAAAAAAAAAACAATTAAAAAATGGTTAGAGGGACTTCTCTTGTGACGCAATGCAGGGGACACAGGTTCAATCTCTGGTCTGGGAAGATCCCACTTGCCGTGGAGCAACTAAGCCTGTGTACCACAACTATTGAGCTTGCACTCTAGAGCCCACAAGCCACAACTACTGAGTTCACCTGCCGCAACTACTGAAGCCCTCATGCTCTAGGGCCTGTGTGCTGCAACTACAGAAGCCCACACACCTAGAGCCCATGCTCTGCAACAAGAGAAGCCACCTCAATGAGAAGCACGTGCACTGCAATGAAGAGTATTCCCACTAGCTGCAACTAGAGAAAGCCCATGCACAGCAATGAAGACCTGATGCAGCCAAAAAAAAGAAGTCTATCCAGAGGACCTGAATAGACATTTTTCCAGAGAAGATATACAGATAACCAGCAGGCCTACAAGAAGATGCTCAACATCAATAATCATAAAGAAAATGCAAATCAGAGCCACAATAAGATACCACCTCACACATGTCAGAATCATCAACAGAACACAAATAACAAGTGTTTGCAAGGATGTGGAGAAAAAGAAACCCTCTTACACTGTTTTGGGATTGTAAATTAGTGCAGCCAGTATGGAAAATAGTATGGAGTTTCCTCAAAAAATAAAAATCAAAATTTTATATGATGGATAAAAATATGGTAGTATCTATATACAGTTGAATATTACTCAACCATTAAAAATATAAAGTTTTGCCATTTGCAGAAAACATGGATAGATCTAGTGGGTATTATCCTAACTAAAATAAAATATCAGGCAGAGAAAGACAAATAATGAATGATTTCATTTACATAGAATCTTAAAAAAAATAAACCAACAAAATGAAAACAGATTAATAGATACAGAGAACAAATGGGTGGTTGCCAAAAGTGTGGGGGACATGAAAAAGGTGAAAGGGATTAAAAGGTATGCATCTTCAATTATATAATAAATAAGTCATAGCCATGTAATATACAGCATAAGGAATATAGTCAATGATATTTTATTAACTTTGTGCAGAGACAGATGGTTACTACAATTATCTTGATAACCATTTCATAATGTATGCAAATGTCAAATATTTATGTAGTATACCTGAAGCCAACATAATATTGTACATAAACTATATTTCAATTGTAAAAGTTTTACTGAAAGATTCAAGACCAAAAAAGTGTTTCTGTTTGGTCACATTCACAGCAGTGTTTAATGTATTATTTTATCTGATTTTTAAGCTTTCTTTAAAGGTAATTTATATATATTTTTTTCTTTCTGTAATTTTTTTAACATTTTTATTGGAGTATAATTGCTTTACAATGATGTGTTAGTTTCTGCTTTATAACAAAGTGAATCAGTTATACATAAACATATATCCCCATATCTCTTCCCTCTTGCATCTCCCTCCTTCCCACCCTCCTTATCCCACCCTTCTAGCTGGTCACAAAGCTAGAATAAAACCAAGCTGATCTCCCTGTGTTATGCGACTACTTCCCACTAGCTATCTATTTTACATTTGGTAGTATATATATATGTCCATATATACACTATCACTCTCTCACTTTGTCCCAGCTTACCCTTCCCCCTCCCTGTGTCCTCAAGTCCATTCTCTAGTAGGTCTGTTTCTTTATTCCCATCTTGCCCCATGTTCTTCATGACCTTTTTTTTTTTTTTTTTTTTAGATTCCATATATATGTGTTAGCATACGGTATTTGTTTTTCTCTTTCTGACTTACTTCACTCTGTATGACAGACTTTAGGTAATTTATAATTGAGTCATTTAAAATGAATTTTCCTTTGAGGACTCAGAAATTTGCAATATAAACATGTAGGTGATTTTAGAGTATGGGCTGGGGATCACAGAACCTTGGAAGTGTCTAATTTTATTTCCTGATTGAAAGTTAGAGATTCTGGCATTGAATGTCACCATGTAAAGCACTCACTGACTGTGTTAAACAAAAAGGATGGGGTGGTCTTTTCAAATGCCTGGTCTGATCCCTCGGCTGAAGAATCTTTTTTGTTAAAAAGATAATGTAGTTTTTTATTGACCCAGAGCAATGGGCCAAGCAAGGTTTTGCTGCAACAGTTTCTATATTGCTGCAACTCAATAGGAAATACACATGGATTCTAAATACGTGTTTTTAAACTAATTTACTTCATCTTAATTTTCAGAAGTCAAAGGCATTAAATTATAATTTAAATCCAGATATGTTAATTTGCTTGAGCTATAAATCTAAATACAATAGAAATACTTGATAAACTCCAATTAAGGAAAGATAAGATATGGGAGCCGAACACTTAAAAGTTTCTTATCAAAGCTATTGAAATATCAAACTGTGTGACTGAATTAATATTTTTGCAAACAATGATAGTCAAAACACATCTGGAGCTTCCCTGGTGGCGCAGTGGTTGAGAGTCCACCTGCCGATGCAGGGGACGCGGGTGTGTGCTCTGGTCTGGGAGGATCCCACATGCTGCAGAGCATCTGGGCCCGTGAGCCATGGCTGCTGAGCCTGCACGTCCAGAGCCTGTGCTCCGCAACAGGAGAGGCCACAACAGTGAGAGGCGCACGTACCACAAAAAAAAAAAAAAAAAAAAAAAAAAAAAAAAATCTGTTCTTATTCAATGCTGGAAGAGAAATTAGTTAAGAATAAATTAAAAATGCTGGAGAGGGTGTGGAGAAAAGGGAACCCTCTTGCACTGTTGGTGGGAATGTAAATTAATACAGCCAGTATGGAGAACAGTATGGAGGTTCCTTAAAAAACTAACAATAGAACTACCATACAACTCAGCAATCCCACTACTGGGCATATACCCTGAGGAAACCATAATTCAAAAAGAGTCATGTACCACAATGTTCATTGCAGCTCTATTTACAATAGCCAGGACATGGAAGCAACCTAAGTGTCCATTGATGGATGAATGGATAAAGAAGATGTGGCATATATATATACAGTGGAGTACTACTCAGCCATAAAAAGAAACGAAATTGAGTTATTTGTAGTGAGGTGGATGGACCTAGGGTCTGTCATACAGAGTGAAGTAAGTCAGAAAGAGAAAAATACCATATGCTAACACATATATATGGAATTAAAAAAAAATGGTTCTGAAGAACCTAGGGGCAGGATAGGAATAAAGATGCAGACGTAGAGGATGAAATTGAAGACATGGGTAAGGGGAAGTGTAAGCTGCAATGAAGTGAGAGAGTGACATAGACATATATACACTACCAAATGTAAAATAGATAGCTAGTGGGAAGCAGCCACATATCACAGGGAGATCAGCTCAGTGCTCTGTGACCACCTAGAAGGGTGTGATAGGGAGGGTGGGAGGGAGATGCAAGAGGGGGGAGATATGGGGATATATGTTTATGTACAGCTGATTCACTTTGTTATAAAGCAGAAACTAACACACCATTGTAAAGCAGTTAGACTCCAATAAAGATGTTGAAAACAACAAAAAAAGAATGAATTAAAAGTTAATATATTAAATTCTACATTTTCAGAAATGTTAAGTGGATTTCATATTTGGAAATTTCTACATAACAATAGTAGATATTCATATCAGTAGTATAATTTAATTGCATTTAGCCAATGTTGTTAACTAGATACCATATTCTAGAAAATATTTTTTAAGGTAGTGTGGAATTACGACACCAGTAAAATATTTATCTTCTTTCCAAACAGCTTTTAGGTCTATTGTTCCAGATGGGCAGATCTCCGGGAAAACTAAGAAAATAATTAATTTTAGGAAAGTTCTTGCATACATATTTTCCAGCATTTTATTCTCCCTCCATACTGGTGACACCGTGTTGGTACAAATCTTCATAATCTCTCTGTAGTTACATGTCTAAAAACTAAGCTAAGGGAAGCACAATCTTTTCATGCTCGGAAAATAAAATGTATTTTTCTGAATCTGGAAATCCATGTGTAAATTCACAAAACCAAATTATGATGGGAGATTTAAGACAAGAATCATGACTGACCCTGGTGTACTTTGAGGAAAATTTATCCTTCTTAAAAAGTGGGTAAAATAATTATAATTAAATTTATATATGAATTTTTTTAGATGAAGAACTAATTAATGAAATATCAATAAACTAGTAGACCACATACTAAGGTTATAATAATCAGGTCAACTTATGGACTTATTAGTTGTAGAACTATGGGGAAGTTGTTTCAACTCCTGTGTCCTACTTTTCTCATTTGTCAAGTAAGAATGATGATAGTACTTATACCATAAAATTGTTATAAGAGATGAATGAGTCAATAACTATAAAGCACTTAAAAGAGTGCCTCACACATAGTGAGCTTCATATTTACATGTGTTCAGTAAAAATATAAAGATCCAGAGATCAGAAAGTTAAAAATAGAATGGAGATAAGCCTAAAATGTTTAGAGACTATGATACCATAAAGCACAGGCTGGACAATACATGATTTATTATGAGATTATGGAACCTCTCTCAATATTAATAGCCAGATGAGCCTCCTAAATACTCTCAGCTACAGTGCTAAAAGAAAATAATAAAGAAAAGTGATTAAGCAAAGTGAAGTATAAGGATTAAACTGCCATAGACTGATCCCAGAACCTAATCTCCCAGGGGAGGGAAGTTGGCCTCATGCAGAGCACACCGTTTTAGGAAATGAGGCCTCGTCAGTGAAACCAGAAACAATTTAGTGATTAAGACAGTCATTCCTGGTAGAATGCTTTGGTAGCAGGTCAGGGCAGAAAACCACATCATATAATCACTAGTAGATGCCCTAGACTCTTGATCATATCAGAGAGGTGATTGGTGTTCCAACTGAAGGTCAGAGGCTGAAATTCCACAACTTCATACTGCTGTAACCACAAGACTTATATTCAAGTTACTGACTATGCTGACTGGGGTGGAGTTTGTGCCTTCCTAATTAAGCAGATTGAAAGCTTCACAACTCAAGAGCCAGTGGTCCTCTCCAAAACTTTGACATTCTGTCTTGATAAACTCTTGTGTGCTATTTTAGAATGCAATAGGCTATGGAAGAACCATACACCAGCTATAGCTCTTGTGTCTATGAATTTCCCTCTTATGTTTGCTGTCTGATAATTCTCCCCTGTTTGCTTGATCAAGATCTTAAGCAAAACCAAAGCTTGACCCACTAGCTTACTTCACAGTTTCAGAATCACTGATGAACTGCATACTATATAAGGCATCTCACAGTGCTGAGGTAGCAATATTCTAGACTACTACCCATGCACACACTATAGCAAAAACTCAGAATGCTGCAGCACTAAGTACAAAAGAATGTTCCCAAGAAGGTAGCCTAAACCACATAGATCAGAAACAATAGAAGTTTTAATTTCCATAGTGAATGAACGGAAAAGAAGGAAGGGAGCAAAGAAGGCAGGCTACTGATTTTCTGTGCATAGGAAGGGCTCTTGATTAAGGCAGGACCAGTGATAAAATTATATCCCTGGTACACTTTCAAATTCACTCATTGATATGAGTGGCAAGTTATGATATGTGTAAGGAATGGCAGTAAAAAGGACCAAGAGAAATACCTCGAGAAGAACATCCCGACCCATCTACTCTATAAGAGTTTATTTAGCCACTCATTTATGCATTTAAACAAATATTTATTTTCAATACTTATGATGCCCTTGGTTGTCTTCTAGGTACATGTGAAAAACAAAACAAAACAAAGCAAAAAATCATTGCCTTATGTAATCTTTATTTTAGTGAAGACAGCCAAATAATATTTTTGTTTATTTTTATATTTCTATGTATATGTAAAATATTTATAAATGTATATGTATGTATATATGTATACAAAACACTGTATAATATCATATCAGATGATAAAAGCTGAATAAAAGGATAGAGAATATCTTGATATTTCAGTATCAGGTAATGTTATATGAGAGGTTTCCTCACAAAATGTGAGTGTTGAACAAATATTTTTAGGAAGAGAGGGAACTAATCATTTGATAAGGAGAGGAGTATCCAAAGTAGGGAAAACACAAAGTCCCTAGACCAAGAGCATAAAAGTTGCACTGAATGAAAAACAAGAAAGCAGAATGGTGGCCAGGAGAATGGCAGTAGTTGGGAAGTTAGCCAGGAGCAAGGTAATGTAGGACCTTGAGTGCCACTCTGAGGACTGTTTTTCATTCTGAATGAGAATGACAGACATTGGAGGATTTCAAGCACAGGATTGATATGATTGTAATTTTACTGAGCTGCATTTTAAAAGGACCACACTGAGAACTGTTGAACACACTGAGACTGTTGAAATAGTTCAGAAGATTGTGGCCTGGACCACGAAAGGGAACAATGAAAACTATGAGCAGTAGTTAATTCTGATTATGTTTTTAAGGTATAGTTAATAGGATTTACTGCTAGATTAATGGGATCATGCTAAAATGCTTGTAAATAGTGAAAGAGTTTAGAATGCAACTGTGTTGTGCCTTTGTAAATGTGGGTGACAGATTTGAGTTTCAATATGAATATACAAATTTATTTTTATTATTTATATTTAATAAGATGTTACACACTAGATCAGTTATCTGTGACAAGAGTGCTTAGTTCAAGTTCCATAAATTCCTTAGAATGTTAAAATAGTGAGATTCAAAAGTAGATATAATTCTGAAGGATAAAGGAAAAAAGGAAATACCTGATACATTCCTTCTCACCTCTCAACATAATAAATTAATTGTTATTAAAAGGAAGAAGTATATAAGAAGAAATATATACATATATATATGATATCTTAGGAAAAATTTTATTCCCATTATCATTATTCTTTGGATGATAAATAGGTAAACCATTTTCAAGAGGGATAGATCCTTATGATCTTGAGTGAACAATCACCTTAGATAAACGTTCTAAAGTGTGGATTTTTACAGTGAATATCTATACCAAGAAAAGTAAAGAAACTGACACTCCTACCCTTAGATAACAGACAAACCACTACAATAGATAGACCAGATTTATCACTTTCCAGCAAATACCTGACAGGTATTCCTTTGTGGGAAAGCTGAACTAAATATTGTCTGCTCTGAAAAATTACGGATTCATAACCATCAGTCAATCAAGCAAGATATGTTTGGAAAACAAGCCAATAATGAAATGCTAATGTTCACTCACAAATATTACTTTCTGTGTTATCAATCAAAAGGTAGCACAATTTAGTGAGGTCCTGTACACTTATTGAGACAACAAGTATTATTTTGAATGTATCTACGTAAGGTGATAGACACACTGAGATGATTAAAAGAAGAATTCTTGTCAGGGGTGTAAATAATTCATTATAATAGAAATGGAAAAATGCTGTTGTACTTGTAGGCATGAGGACTCTTCACAAATCTCATATATATCAGTTCTCACCTTTTAACCACATTGTAAGTCTTATACTTTCCATTGCCTTTGAATTTAGTAGAGATTATCTGAGTTGCTTCAGTCAATCAATGTGAGTGGAAGTGACTTTAACCACTTCCGGTTAGAAGTTCAAAGAGCCAAGCCATGATCTACCATGTCACTTTCTTGGACACAGAAAATGTGTCCAAATGACACAGTGATTACAATGGTACAGCTATAGCATCCATTATCTGGGTTTCTTAATACCTGTAATGATCAGAGGCCCCTTGCCAACCTCCACTGGTTTTATAATGTAAGCAAAGTTAATTAAGAACTGACACAGAAGTTAGAAATGATGCTATGAGAAATCAGAACATAGTTATTATCCAGAGTAAAGACTTAAAGGAAAAAATCCTGGAGTAAAAGGACACTGAGCTGAGCCTTAACAATTAGCGGAAGTAAGGTGAATGGAAAGGATGGTCGCCTTATGTAGACCATACAGAAAAGAGAGAGAGTAATATGTACAGAAACTGTATATGGTTCATCATGACTGGAGGGTTAGCATCAATAGATTGTCAATATGTAGTACTGGAAAGATATTTAAGGATCAACTCACAGTGGCCCTTTGTTACTAGGCTTAGTTTTAGTTATTCATTTTTAAAGAGACTGTTAACTAATTAAAGCATGCAAACAGATCTAAAATACATAAACACTATGTACCTGCTACCTACCTTAAAAATTAAATTAGAAGTACACTTAAAATCCCCTGTGTATAAAATTCTTCAGTCACCTCCTCCCTCATCACTACAGGTAATAATTATCCAAAATTTTGCTATATAGTTATGTAACCCTAAATTATATATATATATATATATATATATATATATATATATATAATCATTTTGTCCCTTTGTAGATGATAAACAATTATATTATTTTGTAAGCATTTTCCTTTTTACTGTCATTTGATTTTTTGGAAAATAGTCTATATCCTTATATAAATGCAAGACATTCATTAAAAATGTTGCATAGTACTCAGTTATTTGAATTTATCATAATTTTTATATTCGGTGCTCTGAAAAATGTCACTTACCATTTTTCACTGGTACAATGTTAAACTGAATGTTTTGTAAATTCCCCTGATAGATATGTGCAAGAGTTTATCTAGAATATACGAGTATGAAATTACTGGGTCTAAGGCTATGTGAATCTTCAAATTAACTAAGTGTTGCTAAATGAAAAGAGTTATTTATACTTAACCCAGAAGCCAAAGGAAACTCCTGAAGGATGTTTAAGGAAGGCATCAGCATGGTAAGGTTTTTGGTTTAGAAATCTCTGGCAGCAATACGCAAATGTTATTGGAATTGAGCAAAATCTTATGAACCAGAAATAAGGCAGTGCCCAAGGAGATTGTCAAGAAGAGGAGAATCACCAGACATTGGTTGGCTAGTGGGGGAAGAGAGGTATGGTGAATTTGGTTTATAGGCTTATTAGCAGGCATGGACTTTCACTGACATTATCTCTGAGTTTTTTCACATATTAGTTAAATTTATTATTTCTCTTGTTTTCAAATATTAAGTTTAAGGCAGAGAACTATTGTGTATTCTTAAGCAACAATGTGTAGGACATTTATTTTGGTTCTTTGTGAAAGCATATTGTAACTTTCTTTTTCTTAATTTTTATTTTAATTTAATTAATTTTTTTATACAGCAGGTTCTTAATTAGTCATCAATTTTATACACATCAGTGTATACATGTCAATCCCAATCACCCAATTCATCACACCACCACCTCCACCCCCACTCCCCCGCAGCTTCCACCCCCCCTTGGTATCCATGTTTTTTCTCTACATCTGTGTCTCAATTTCTGCCCTGCAAACCGTTTCATCTGTACCATTTTTCTAGGTTTCACATATATGCGTTAATATACGATATTTGTTTTTCTCTTTCTGACTTACTTCACTCTGTATGACAGTCTCTAGATCCATCCAAGTCTCAACAAATGACCAAATTTCATTACTTTTTAGCATATTGTAACTTTCAGAGTTACTTTTTTAAAGTCATATTGACTAAATTTAAATCAGTTTCATTACTTATATGTAACCTCTCTTTACTTCAGTTTCTTTTTCTGTAGAACAGTGATAATAATAATACCAACTTCATGATGATGTCTTTAGTATTAATTGAGATAATATATAGATTATTTACAGAACTTGTGTAGCATATAGAAGTTACAGATAAGTGTTAACTATTATTATTGCTATAATGCCACAATCAATTGTGAAAGTAAACGATAGCATCCCATAATGCAAAATTGAGACCAAGAAACTTTCAGTAACTTAGCGAGAAGCTCAGCTAGAAAACAGAAGATTCAGGACTTGAAAATTATGCTGTTCCCTCTACTCCATGTTGCACATAGCCCTATCCTTACTTTTCAGGTTTAATTCTTTCCCTTCCTTTTATGGTAATAGTCCAGTAGACTAAGTACATGTGACAATTGATTTTTAAATTCAGTGAATCACCCTTCACATTTTTGTTCCACCATTACTCTATAATCCAATTAGTTATTTCTCATTCTTCAATGTACAATTTATATTTTTTCCACCTTCAAATTAATCAATTTAGGTGTTATAGCCTTTTATCTAAATTCAAATTCCTTAGGAGAGAGTCTAGACATGCAGAGGCACTCAAATTTTACCCCTTTTCTCCTAGCAGATAAAGAGAAAACAAGTTAGGCTTACAAATGTGTAAGGTGGGAGAATTAGAGGAGATAAAATGTTCACACTAATCTGAATTTAGTCTTCATAGAAATCTATTTGAATATGGAAACAGAATATGCTTAGTTAGCAAAGGATTTATGGATTTTAAAAATGTGGGTTTTTTTGGGTATTCTTCTAACATATTTATTGGAGTATAATTGCTTTAAAATGCCATGTTAGTTTCTGCTGTATAACAAAGTGAATCACCTACACATAAACATATATCCCCATATCTCTTCCATCTTGGGTTTCCCTCCCACCCTCCCTATTCCACCCCTCTAAGTGGACACAAATCACCAAGCTTATCTCCCTGTGTTATGTGGCTACTTCCCACTAGCTATCTATTTTATATTTGGTAGTGTATATATCTCCATGCCACTCTCACTTCGTCCCAGCTTACCCTTTCCCCTCCCCATGTCTTCCAGTCCATTCTCTACATCTGTGTCTTTATTCTTGTCCTGTCCATAGGTTCTTCAGAACCTTTTTTTTTTTTTTTTAGATTCCATATATATGTGTTAGCATACGGTATTTGCTTTTCTCTTTCTGAATTACTGTATGACAGTGTCTAGGTCCATCCACCTGACTACAAGTAATTCAATTTCATTTCTTTTTATGGCTGAGTAGTATACAATTGTATAAATGTGCCACGTATTCTTTATATATTCATCTGTCACTGGGCACTTAGGTTGCTTCCATGTCCTGGTTATTGTAAGTGGAGCTGCAATAAACATTGTGGTAGATGACTCATTTTGAATTATGGTTTTCTCAGGGTATATGCACAGTAGTGGGATTGCTGGGTCATATGGTAGTTTTATTTGTAGTTTTTAAAGGAACCTCCATGATGTTCTCCATAGCAGCTGTATCAATTTACATTCCCACCAACAGTGCAAGAGGGTTCCCTTTTCTTCACACCCTCTGAAGCAATTATTGTTTGCAGATTGTTTGATGATGGCCATTCTGATTGGTGTGAGGTGATACATCATTGTAGTTTTGATTTGCATTTCTCTAATGAGTAGTGATGTTGAGCATGCTTTCTTGTGTTTGTTGCCATTCTGTATACCTTCTTTGGAGAAATGTCTATTTAGATCTGCTACCCATTTTTGGATTGGGTTGTTTCTTTTTTTGATATTGAGCTGCATGAGCTACCTGTATATTTTGGAGATTAATCCTTTGTCAGTTGATTCATTTGTCAGTCTCCCATTCTGAGGACTGACTTTTCATCTTGTTTATGATTTCCTTCGCTGTGTAAAACTTTAGAGTTTCATTAGGTCCAATTTGTTTATTTTTGTTTTTATTTGCATTTCTCTAGGAGGTGGGTCCAAAAGGTTCTTGCTGTGATGTATGTCATAGAGTGTTCTGCTCTAAGAGTTTTCCTCTAAGTGTTTTATAGTGTCTGGCCTTATATTTAGGTCTTTAATCTATTTTGAGTTTATTTTTGTGTATGGTGTTAGGGAGTGTTCTAACTTCATTCTTTTACATGTAGCTGTCCAGTCTTCCCAGCACCAATTATTGAAGAGGCTGTATTTTCTCTATTACATATTCTTGCCTCCTTTATGAAAGATAAGGTGGCCATATGCATGTGGGTTTATCTCTGGGTTTTTTATCCTGATCTATTGATCTATATTTCTGTTTTTGTGCTAGTACCATACTGTCGTGATTACTGCAGCTTTGTAGTATAATCTGAAGTCAGGGAGCTTGATTCCTCCAGCTCTGTGTTTCTTTCTCAAGATTTCTTTGGCTATTTGGGGTCTTTTGTGTTTCCATACAAATAGTGAAATTTCTTGTTCTACTTCTGTGAAAAATGCCATTGGTAGTTTTTATAGGGATTGCATTGAATCTGTACATTGCTTTGGGCAGTAGAGTCATTTTCACAATGTTGATTCTTCCAATCCAAGAACATGGTAACTTTCCATCTGTTTGTATCATCTTTAACTTCTTTCATCAGTGTCTAATCATTTTCTGCATACAGCTCTTTTTTCTCCTTAGGTAGGTTTATTCCTAGGTATGTTATTCTTTTTGTTGCAATGGTAAAAAGGAGTATTTCCTTAATTTTTCTTTCATATATTTCATCATTAGTGTATAGGAATGCAAGAGATTTCTGTGCATCAATTTTATATTCTGCTACTTTACCAGATTCGTTGATTAGCTATAGTATTTTTCTGATAGCATCTTTGGGATTCTCTATGTATCATATCATGTCATCTGCAAACAATGAGAGTTTTGCTTCTTCTTTTCTGATTTGGATTCCTTTTATTGGTTTTCTTCTCTGATTGCCATGGCTAAAACTTCCAAAAACATGTTGAAAAATAGTGCTGAGAGTGGGCAATCTTTTCTTCTTCATGATCTTAGTGAAAATTGTTTCAGTTTTTCACCATTGAGAAAAGTGCTGGCTGTGGGTTTTTCATATATGGCCTTTATTATATTGTGGTAAGTTCCCTCTATGCCTACTTTCTGGTGAGTTTTTATCATAAACAGGTGTTGAATTTTCTAAAAAGCTTTTTCTGCATCTATTGAGGTGATCATATGGTTTTCCTCCTTCAATTTGTTAATATGGTTTATCACATTGATTGATTTGCATATATTGAAGAATCTTTGCATTACTTGGATGAACCCCACTTGATCACGGGGTATGATCCTTTTAATGTTCTGTAGGATTCTGTTTGCTAAGATTTTGTTAAGGATTTTTGCATCCATGATCATCAGTGATATTGCTCTGCAGTATTATTTTTTTGTGAAATCTTTGGTTTTGGTATCAGTGTGATGGTGGCCTCATAAAATGAGTTTGGGAGTGTTCCTCTCTCTGCTATATTTTGGAATAGTTTCAGAAGGATAGCTTTTAGCTGTTCTCTAAATGTTTGATAGAATCCACCTGTGAAGCCATCTAGTCCTGGGCTTTTGTTTGCTTGAAGATTTTTAATTGCAGTCTGAATTTCAGTGCTTGTGATTGGTCTGTTTATATTTTCAATTTTTTCCTGGTGCAGTCTTGGGAGGTTGAGCTTTTGTAAGAATTTGTCCATTTCTTCCACATTGTCCATTTTATTGGCATAGATTTGCTCTCATGATCCTTTGTATTTCTGCAGTGTCAGTTGTTACTTCTCCTTTTTCATTTCCATTTCTATTGATTTGAGTCTTCTCCCTTTTTTTCTTGATGAGTCTGGCTAGTGTTTTATCAATACTTTTTATCTTCTCAAAGAACCAGCTTTGGGCTTCCCTGGTGGTGCAGTAGTTGAGAGTCCGCCTGCCTATGCAGGGGACATGGGTTTGTGCCCCAGTCCAGGAAGATCCCACATGCCGCAGAGCGGCTGGGCCCATGAGCCATGGCCACTAAGCCTACATGTCTGGAGCCTGTACTTCACAACAGGAGAGGCCACAACAGTGAGAGGCCCACATACCGAAAAAAAAAAAAAAAAAAAGGAAAACAAAACAACCAGCTTTTAGTTTTATTGATCTTTGTTATTGTTCCTTTCATTTCTTTCTCATTTAATTCTGATCTGATTTTTATGATTTCTTTCCTTCTGCTAACTTTGGGGTTTCTCTCTTCTTTCTCTAGTTGCCTTAGGTGTAAGGTTAGGTTGTTTATTTGAGATATTTCTTGTTTCTTGAGGTAGGATTGCATTGCTATAAACTGCCCTCTTAGAACTGCTTTTACTGCATCCCATAGTGTTTGGGTTGTCATGTTTTCATTGTCATTTGTTTCTAGATATGTTTTTATTTCCTCTTTGATATCTTCAGTGATCTCTTGGTTATTCAGTAGTGTATTGTATAGTCTCCTTTCTTCGTATTTTTTACAGATTTTTTCCGTAATTTATATCTAGTCTCATAGTGTTGTTGTCAGAAAATATACTTGATACAATTTCAATTTTCTTAAATTTACTGAGGCTTGATTTGTGACCCAAGATATGATATATCCTGGAGAATGTTCCATGAGCACTTGAGAAAAATGTGTATTCTGTTGTTTTTGGATGGAATGTCCTATAAATATCAATTAAGTCCATCTTGTTTAATGTATCATTTAAAGCTAGTGTTCCCTTATTTATTTTCATTTTGGATGGTCTGTCCATTGATGAAAGTGGGGTGTTAAACTCCCCTATTATTATTGTGTTACTGTTGATTTCCCCTTTTATGGCTGTTAGTATTTGCCTTATGTATTGAGGTGCTCCTATATTGGGTGCATAAATATTTACAATTGTTGTATCTTCTTGGTTTTATCCCTTGATCATTATGTAATGTCCTTCTTTGTCTCTTGTAATAGTCTTTATTTTAAAGACTATTTTGTCTGATATGAGAATTGCTACTCTAGCTTTCTTTTGATTTCCATTTGCATGGAATATCTTTTTCTATCTCCTCACTTTCAGTCTGTATGTGTCCCTCGGTCTGAAGTGGGTCTCTTATAGACAGGATATATACGGGTCCTGTTTTTGTATCAATTCAGCCAGTCTTTGTCTTTTAGTTGGAACATTTAATCCATTTACATTTAAGGTTGTTATTGATATGTGTGTTCCTATTACTATCTTCTTAATTGTTTTGGGTTTGTTATTGTTGGTCTTTTGCTTTTCTTGAGTTTCCTGTCTAGAGATGTTCCTTTAGGTTTTGTTGTAAAGCTGGTTAGGTGTTGCTGAATTCTTTTAGCTTTTGCTTCTCTGTAAAGGTTTTAATTTCTCCATTGAATTGGAATGAGATCTTTGTTGGCTAGAGTCATCTTGATTGTGGGTTTCTCTCTTTCATCACTTTAAATATATCCTGCCACTACCTTCTGGCTTGCAGAGTTTCTGCTGAAAGATCAGCTGTTAACCTTATGACGATTCCCTTGTATGTTATTTGTTACTTTTCCCTTGCTGCTTTTAATAGTTTTTCTTTGTATTTAATTTTTGATAGTTTGATTAATGTGTCTTGGCCTGTTTCTCCTTGGATTTATCCTGTATGGTACTCTCTGTGCTTCCTGGAGTTGACTATTTCATTTCCCATATTAGGGAAGTTTTCATCTATAATCTCCTCAAATATTTTCTCAGTCTCTTTCTTTTTATCTTCTTCTTCTTGGATCCCTATAATTTGAATGTTGGTGCATTTAATGTTGTCCCAGAAGTCTCTGAGACTGTTCTCAATTCTTTTCATTTCTCTTTCTTTATTCTGCTCTGTGGTAGTTTTTTCCACTATTTTATCTTCCAGGTCACTGATCTGTACTACTGCCTCAGTTATTCTGCTATTAATTCCTTCTAGAGAATTTTTTATTCCTTTTATTGTGTTTTTCATCCTTGTTTTTTTGCTCTTTAATTCTTCTCAGTCCTTGTTAAATGTTTCTTGTATTTTCTCCAATCTATTTCCAAGATTTTGGATCATCTTTACTATCATTACTCTGAATTATTTTTCAGGTAGACTGCCTATTTCCTCTTCATTTGTTTGGTCTAGTGAGTTTTTACCTTGCTCCTTCATCTGCTTTTTATTTCTCTGTCTTCTCATTTTGCTTAACTCATTGTGTTTGGGGCCTCCTTTCAACAGGCTGCAGGTTTGTAGCTCCCTTTGTTTTTGGTAATTGTCCCAGTGGCTAAAGTTGGTTCAGTGGGTTGTGTCTTCCTGGTGGAGGGAGTTAGTGCCTGTGTTTTGGTGGATGAGTCTGGATTTTGTCTTTCTTTTGGGCAGGACCGCATCCACTGGTGTGTTTTGGGGTGTCTGTGAACTACTTATTTTGATTTTAGACTGCCTCTGTACTAATGGATGGGGTTGTGTTCCTTTCTTGCTAGTTGTTTGGCATAGGGTGTCCAGCACTGTATCTTGCTGGTCATTTAGTGGAGCTGGGTCTTAGAATTGAGATTGGGATCTCTGAGATTGCTTTCACTGTTTGATATTACATGGGGTCAGGATGTCTCTGGTGGACCAATGTCCTGATCTCGGATCTCCAACCTCAGAAGCTCAGGCCTGACACCCGCCTAGAGCACCAAGACTCTGTCAGTCACCCAGCTCAGAAGCAAAGGGAGAAAAAAATAAAGAAATTAAGAAAAAAAATAATATAAAGTTATTAAAATAAAAAATTAAAGAAATTAATAAAAAAAGGAATAAAAAAAGAGAGAGCAACTAAACTGAAAACAAGTTCACCAATGATAACAAGCATTAAAAACTATACTAAAAAAAAAACAGACAGACAGAACCCTAGGACAAATGGTAAAAGCAAAACAATACAGACAAAACCACGCAAAGAAGCATACACATGCACACTCACAAAAGGAGAAAAAGGATATATATATATATATATATATATATATATATAAAAGGAAGAGAGCAACCACATCAATAAACAAATCTACCAGTGATAATAAGCACCAAATACGAAACTAAGGTAAACATAAAACCAGAAACAAATTAGATGTAGAAAGCAAACCCCAAGTCTACAGTTGATCCCAAAGTCTGCTGCCTCAATTTTGGGATAATTTGTTGTCTATTCAGGTATTCCACAGATGCAGGGTACATCAGTTTGATTGTGGAGATTTAATCCACTGCTCCTGATGCTACATGGAGAGATTTAACTTTCTCTTCTTTGTTTGCACATCTCCTTGGGTTCAGCTTTGGATTTGGCCCTGCCTCTGCTTGTAGGTGGCCTGAGGGCATCTGTTCCCTGCCCAGACAGGACGGGGTTAAAGAAGCGGCTGATTAGGTGGCTCTGGCTCACTCAGGCCAGGGGGAGAGAGGGATATAGAATGTGGGATGAGCCTGCAGCAGCAGAGGCTGGAGTAACATTGCAATAGCCTGAGGCATGATGTGTGTTTTCCTGGGGAAGTTGTCCCTGGCACTGGTGGGCTTCACAGTCTCCCAGGAGGGGAGTTGTGGATAGTGACTTGTACTTACACACAGGCCTCTTGTTGGCTGCAGCATCAGCCTTAGTGTCTCATACCCGTCTCTGGTGTCTGTGCTGATAGTCGTGGCTCACGTCCATCTCTGGAGCTCGTTTAGGTGGTGCTCTAAATCCCCTCTCCTCATGACCCAAAACAATGGTCTCTTGCCTCTTAGGCAGTTCCAGACATTTTCCTGGACTCCCTCCTGGCTAGCTGTGGCACACTAGCCCCCTTCAGGCTGTGTTCATGCAGCCAACCCCAGTTATCTCTCTGGGGTATGACCTCTGAAGTCCAAGTCTCAGCTCCCAGTCCCCACCTGCCCCAACGGTGACCAGACAAGCCTCTCAGGCTGGTGAGAGCTGGTTGGTACTGATCTACTGTGTGGGAATCTCTCCATTTTGCCCTCTGCACCCCTGTTGCTATGCTCTTCTCCATGTCTCCAAAGCTTCTCCCCTGCCCACCCACTTTCTCTGCCAGTGAAGTGGCTTCCTAGTGCATGGAAACTTTTCCTCCTTCACGGCTGCCTCCCAGAGGTTCAGGTCACATCCTTATTCTTTTGTCTCTGCTTTTTCATTTTTCTTTTGCCCTACCCAGGTACGTGGGGAGTTTCTTGCCTTTTGGGAAGTCTGAGGTCTTCTGCCAACCTTCAGTAGGTGTTCTTTTGCAGTTTTTCCACGTATAGATGTATTTTTGATGTAATTGTGGGGAGGAAGGTGATCACATCTTACTCCTCTGTCATCTTGAAGCTATCCTAACATGTGTTTTTGACTACTCTAGCAAGATAGCAGAGTTAATTGTGCCACTGATCCAATTGAATAGATAAAAATGAGGGTCAAATGAGCACATTTACTGATGGGAAAAAAGCTAAAATATATTCTCATATATTTAAGTTTTAGTTCTGGCTAATATTACTTTGGGTGATCTTCTGTAATTTTGTTTGCAACTGCTTACTTTGAAATTCAATAATTATTGGTAGGCCACATGATGGGTTACTTCATTGGTGCAACTTTCAAGTGAAGGTATGTCTTACCTTTTATCAGTGGCAATACTGGGCAATGTCTGGAGATATTATTGGTTGTCACAACTATAGATGAGTGCTACAGACACATAGGGGTTAGAGGCCCGGGATGTTTCCAAACATCTTCCAATACACTGCACACCTGTTCCAGTGAAGAATTATCTATACCAAAACTTTAATAATACTGAGGTTGATAAAACCTGTCCTGTATTTATGACAGGTTGGAGTTAACCCCAGCATCTTTGATCATAAATATGTTTAATACTCTCTAATCTTTGGACTTTTAAAGCCAGCCTGATACCAATACAGAAAGCATTAAAAGAAAAATTTTTGTGGCTGCCAGGTGTTTGAAAGGTGTTTAAAAGTATAATAAACAGGAGCATCACTGATCAATTACAATTGAAACATTAATATATACTCATTGCTCCTGTTGTATGTTTGGCATTAAAGCATGATATGGTAAATGGTCACATAATTAATTATTTCACTATAGCTTCAACATTTAAAACACAGTTTTGGAAACAATTAATCCAAAGTGGATTATAACTTGGGAAGGACTGTGATAAATAAAATGTCAAAATCTTTCGCATAGAAAGACTAACAGTTTCCAGCACAAGTATGCTCTCCTATTACATGAATATCCTGCATTCTTTATCTTTCTCATTTCTGTTATTGTCATCAACATTACAAAGAACAATGAGCATTGTTCAGACAAGAAAAAACATGATTTTCTTCTGACTCACAATCTGATTTCTCTTATATTTCCAAAGTAATGTTTTCATGTGTTCTTATTAAATAATCTAATGCCTGTATCAAAATATGTCTACATCATATGTATCTGTGGACTACATCTCATTTATGCCCTACCACTTCTCCTCACATTATTGTATTTGATCCATCGTCCCTCCAACACATTCTCCTCCATATTACCAGTTATCATAAACGTAAACACAAAGCGCTAAGCATGTTACTCGTATACTTTAAAATCATGAATTTCAATCCCTTGGTAGGATAAAATGTTTAGTGGGACACCTAAAACTACTTACTTTCTGGTACCATACAAGCTATTCAGTTTGTCTCTTATTAGTTTCCTTTCCTATTCTCTCTTTTTTAACTATATATAAGAGTTATCATTTTTGAACTAACCAGAAAATTATTTTTATTATTTTTCAAAACCAAGTTTGAACATCATCTCCTCTCTGCATCCAGACTCCACTTTCCTAGAGAAGTTTATCTTATTTCTTCTCTATGTTCCAATAGTTCTGAGTAGTAACATGTATCATAGCTTTATAAGTATGATACTAACTACTGCTTCATTTTGACGTCAATTCTACCTTAATCACTGTGATCACCCCAAACATTGTGGTCATACCCTACTCTCCTTTGTATTATAAACACCTAACCATTTTTTTGCTTATAGTTAGTCTTCTAGCAGTGCTTTGGGATAACAGAATAAATACTTCCAAACCATTTATTTCATCTTTGTCCTATTATTAACTTTTACCCAAGAATCTAATATTTGGGAAAATAATGGTTGTCAGTCATTTTGTCTTTCTGGCATTGGTGTGGTAATCAAAATAATAGAAAAGGAAGATCCAAGGGTGCCTGGCTCACCAAGTGGATACTATAGGATAGAAATAGAAATATATAGGATAGTATTTACTATAGGATAGTATAGAAATACTATAGGAGAGAAATCATGTTCAATCAAGTCATAATTTTAATTTATGGAGCAGACTGTCACTTATGTTTTTTTCTCAGCATATGCTGTACAGTAATTTTGATATAATCATATATTGCTTTTGATGAATCAGCAGCTCATTGTAAAAGGGGATTATAAATTATTTTGAATGTGAGGTGGTTATTATTATTACTTGAGTGTTTTAGAAAGCATTAACATTAAGTGAATGTTGATATAAAGAGCTTATGCATTTTAGACATTTAATATATTTGTAATAACAACTAGAAGTGACATAAAATAAGTTACCAATATTGAATAAATGTTTTATCAACATACATTATAAATTTTATATGAAATATAAATGAAATATGAAATATGCATAAAATATGGTGCTTATTATAGTAGTCTTAGTTTCCTTTTCAAGAAGACATTAATATTAGATATACAGTAATAGGTTTAGAGAAAGCCATCTATATTTAACTAAGATAAAGTACATCACATAATTATAAATGCTTCTTCTGAAACTATTCCAAAAAATTGCAGAGGAGGAACACTCCCAAACTCATTCTATGAGGCCACCATCACCCTGATAACAAAACCAGACAAATACCACAAAAAAACACAAAAATTACAGATGATTACAATAATTACAAAAATTACAGTGATTACAATATCACTGATGAACATAGGTACAAAAACCTTCAACAAAATACTAGCAAACCAAATCCAACAATATATTAAAAGGATCATACACCATGATCAAGTGGGATTTATCCAACAGATGCAAAGAATTGCAATATCTGCAAATTAATCAGTGTGATATACCACATTAACAAATTAAAGAAAAAACCATATGATTCTCTCCATAGATGCAGAAAAAACTTTTGACAAAATGCAACAACCATTTATGATAAAAACTTTCCAGAAAGTGGGCATACCTCAACATAATAAAAGCCATATATGACAAACCCACAGCTAACAACATACTCAATTCTGAAAACCTGAAAGCATTTCCTCTAAGATCAGGAACAAGACAAGGATGTCCACTCTCACCAATATTATTCAACATAGTTATAGAAGTCCTAGCCATGGGAATCATAGAAGAAAAATAAATAAGGGGAATTGAGATTGGAAAAGAAGAAGTAAAGCTGTCACTGTTTACAGATTATGTGATACTATATATAGAAAATCCAAAAGATGCTACAAGAAAACTCCTAGAGCTCATCAATGAATTTAGTAAAGCTGCAGGATAGAAAATTAATACAAAGAAATCTCTTGCATTTCTATACAATAAAAATGAATGATCAGAAAGAGAAATTAAGGGAACAAATTTACCATTCCATTAAAAAAGAATAAAATAACTAGGAATAAACCACTCAAGGAGGCAAAAGACCTATACTCTGAAAACTATAAGATGCTGATGAAGATGACACAAACAGATGGATAGAATCACTGTGTTCTTGAATTGGAAGAATCAATATTGTCCAAATGACTATACTACCCAAGGCAATCTACAGATTCAATGCAATCCCTATCAAATTACCAATGACATTTTTCACAGGACTAAACAAAAATCCTGAGAATGTAAAAAGAAACTGACGGACTCAGGCTTCCTGACATCAGACTATACTATGAAGCTACAGTCATCAAAACAGTATGGTACTGGCAGCAAAACAGAAATATAGATTGATGGAAAAGGATAGAAAGTCCAGGAATAAACCCATGCACCTATGGTCAGTTAATCTGTGACAAAAGAGCCATTTCTTGCTCTTTCGAAGACAGCTCCAGTCTTCTCGTCTCTGTCTGACCCCACTGGGAGCCTGTGTGCAATTTATCTTTCTAATTGTCAGGTATTTCTTTTCCACCGTGTGGGCAGAAGACAGATCCCCACTCCCGTCAACTGTCTCTCGTCTCTTCTTTTCATTTTATTATCCATTTCTTGCCTTTCCCTCCTCCTGTCTTCCTGCCCCCACTTCTTTTTTCCTGATTCCTCCTCCTTCCCATTTCAATTTCAAAATCTCTCCTGCCCCCTCTCACCATGCCCTTTCCCCTACCCTTGTGCCTTTTGAATATAATTCAGTGATGTCTTGGGAATACTAGCACACTCCCCTAATTCAGCCAAGCATGGGACTCTGTGTGAATTCAAGCTGTGTGCTGACAATGTCTTGGTGATCTGGCTGGGTGTCAGGCCAGTGCCTCTGAGGTGGGAGAGCCAAGTTCAGGACATTGGTCCACCACAGACCTCCTGGCTACACATAATATCAGATGGTAAAAGGTCTCTCAGAGATCTCCAGCTCCAGCTCCACTCAACGACCAACAAGCTACAGTACTGGACAACATATGCCAAACAACTAGCAAGACAGGAACACAACCTTTCCCATTAGCAGAGAGGCTGCTTAAAACCATAATAAGTTCACAGACAACCCCAAAACACACCACCAGATATGGTCCTGCCCACCAAAAAGACAAGATCCAGTTTCATCTGCCAGAACACAAGCACCAGTTCCCTCCACCAGGAAGCCTACACAACCTATTGAACCAAACTTAGCCACTGGGGGCAGACATCAAAAACAATGGGAACTACGAACAGGTAACCTGCACAAACAAGATCCCAAACACATTAAGTTAAGCAAGAAGAAAAGACAGAGAAACACACAGCAGATGAATGAGCTAGGTAAAAACCCACCAGACCAAAGAAATGAAGAGGAAATAAGCAGTCTACTTGAAAAATAATTCAGAGCAAGTATAGTAAAGATGATCTAAAACCTTGGAAATTGAATGGAAAAAAAAAAAAGTTTAACAAGGACCTAGAAACCCTAAAGAGGAAACAGTCATGAACAACACAATAAAAGAAATTTAAAAGTCTCTAGAAGGAATCAAAAGCAGACTAACTGAGGCAGAAGAACAGATAAATGACCTGGAAGATAAAATAGTGGAAATAACTACCACAGAGCAGAATAAAGAATGAGGAATGAAAAGAATTGAGGACAGTCTCAGAGACTTCTGGGACAACATTAAACACACCAACACTCGAATTATAGGGGTCCCAGGAAAATAAGAGAAAAAGAAAGGGATTGAGAAAATTTTTGAGGAGATTATAGTTGAAAAGTTCCCTAATATGGGAAAGGAAATAGTCAATCAAGTCCAGGAAGCACAGAGTCCCATACAGGATAAATCCAAGGAGAAACATGCCAAGGCACATATTAATCAAACTATCAAAAAATAAATACAAAGAAAAACTATTAAAAGCAGCAAGGGAAAAGCAACAAATCACATACAAGGGAATCCCCATAAGGCTAAAAACTGATCTTCCAGCAGAAACTCTGCAAGCCAGAAGGAAGTGGCAGGACATATTTAAAGTGATGAAAGGGAAAAACCTACAACCAGGATTACTCCACTCAGCAAGAATCTCATTCAGATTCGACACAGGAAATAAAACCTTCACAGGCAAGCAAAAACTAAGAGAATTCAGCACCACAAAACCAGCTTTACAACAAAACCTGAAGGAACTTCCTTAAGCAGGAAACACAAGAGAAGTAAAAGGCCTACAACAACAAATGCAAAACAATTAAGAAATTAGTAATAGGAACACACATATTGAAAACTACCTTAAATGTAAGTGGATTAAATGCTCCAACCAAAAGACATAGACTGGTTGAATGGATACAAAAACAAGACCCATATATATGCTGTCTACAAGAGACACAATTCAGACCTAGGGACATATACAGACTGAAAGTGAGGGGATGGAAAAAGATATTCCATGCAAATGGAAATCAGATGGAAGCTGGAGTAACAATTCTCATATCAGACAAAGTAGACTTTAAAATAAAAACTATTTCAAGAGACAAAGAAGGACACTACATAATGATCAAGGGATCCATCCAAGAAGAAGATATAACAATTGTAAATATTAATGCACCCAACAAAGGAGCATCTCAATACCTAAGGCAAATGCTAACAGCCATAAAAGGGAAAATCGACAGTAACACATTCATAGTAGGGGACTTTAACACCCCACTTTTACCAATGGACAGATCATCCAAAATGAAAATAAATACGGAAACACAAGCTTTAAATAGTATACTAAAAAACATGGACTTAATGGATATTTATAGGACAGTCCATCCAAAAACAACAGGATACACTTTCTTCTCAAGTGCCAATAGAGCAATCTCCAGGAGAGATCATATCTTGCATCACAAAGCAAGCCTTGGTACATTTAAGAAAACTGAAATTGTATCAAGTATCTTTTCCAACCACAATGTCATAAGACTAGGTATCAATTACAGAAAAAAATCAGTAAAAAATACAAAAACACATGGAGGCTAAACATTATGCTACTAAATAACTAAGAGATCAGTAAAGAAATCAAAACATGCCTAGAAAAAAATGACAATGAAAACACGATGGCACAAAACCTACAGGATGCAGAAAAAGCAGTTCTAAGAGGCAATTTTATAGCAATACAGTCCTACCTCAGTAGAAAAGAAACAACTCAAATAGACACCTTACCTTACACATATAGCAATTAGAGAAGGAAGAACAAAGAAACCCCAAATTTAGCAGAAGGAAAGGAATCATAAAGATCAGATCAGAAATAAGTGAAAAAAGAAATGAAGGAAACAGTAGCAAAGATCAATGAAACTAAGAGCTGGTTCTTTGAGAAGATTAAAAAAAAAGAAAAAGATAAACCATTAGTCAGACTCATCAAGTAAATAAAGGAGAAGACTCAAATCGATAGAATTGGAAATGAAAAATGAGAAGCAACAACTGATGCTGCAGAAATAGAAAGGATCATGAGAGATTATTACAAGCAACTATATGCCAATGAAAATGGAAAACCTGGAAGAAACAGATAAATTCTTAGAAAAGCACAACCTTCTGAGACTGAACCAGGAAGAAATAGAAAATATAAACAGACCAATCACAAGCACTGAAATTGATACTGTGACTGAAAATCTTCCAAAACAATATGCCCAGGACCAGATGGCTTCACAGGCGAATTCTATCAAGCATTTAGAGAGAGGTAGCACCTATCCTTCTCACACTCTTCCAAAATATAGCAGAGGGAGGAACACTCCCAAACTCATTGTACAAGACCACCATCACCCTGATACCAAAACCAGACAAAGATGTCACAAAGAAAGAAAATTACAGGCTGATATCCCTGATAACACAAATGCAAAAATCTTCAACAAAATTTTAGCTAACAGAATCCAGCAGCAAATTAAATGGGTCATACGCTGTAATCAAGTGGGGTTTATCCCAGGAATGCAAGGATTCTTCAGTATATGCAAATCAATCATTGTGATAAACCATATTTACAAACTGAAGGAGAAAAAACCATATGATCATTTCAGTAGATGCAGAAAAAGCTTTTGACAAAATTCAGCATCTATTTGTGATAAAAGCCCTCCAGGAAGTAGGCATAGAGGGAACTTACCTCAACACATTAAACACCGTATATGACAAACCCACAGCCCACATCGTTCTCACTGTAGAAAAACTGAAACCATTTCCTCTAAGATCAGAAAAAAGACAAGACTGCCCACTATCACAACTATTATTCAACATAGTTTTGGAAGTTTTAGCCACGGTAGTCAGAGAAGAAAAAGAAATAAAAGGAATCCAAATCAGAAAAGAAGAAGTAAAACTGTCACTGTTTGCACATGACATGATACTATATATGGAGAATCCTAAAGATGCTACCAGAAAACTACTAGAGCTAATGAATGAATTTGGTAAAGTAGCAGGATACAAAATTAATGCACAGAAATCTCTTGCATTCCTATACAGTAATGATGAAAAATCTGAAAGAGAAATTAATGAAATACTCTCATTTACCATTGCTGCAAAAAGAATAAAATACCTTGGAATAAACCTACCTAAGGAAAGAAAAGACCTGTATGCAGAAAACAATAAGACACTGATGAAAGAAATTAAAGATGATACAAACAGATGGAGAGATATTCTACGTTCTTGAAGTGGAAGAATCAACATTGTGAAAGTGACTATACTACCCAAAGCAATCTACAGACTTAATGCAATCCCTATCAAACTACCAATGACATTTTTCACAGAACTAGAACAAAAAGTTTCACAGTTTGTATGGAAACACAAATTACCCCGTATAGCCAAAGTAATCTTGAGAAAGAAACATGGAGCTGGAGGAATCAGGCTCCCTGCCGTCAGACTATACTACAAAGCTACAGTAATGAAGACAGCATGGTACTGGCACAAAAATGGAAATATAGACAATAGAACAGGATAGAAAACCCAGAGATAAACTCATGCACACATGGTCACCTTATTTTTGATAAAGGAGACAAGAATATACAATGGAGAAAATACAACTTCTTGAAGAATTGGTGCTGTGAAAACTGGACAGCTACATGTAAAAGAATGAAATTAGAACATTCCCTAATATCATACACAAAAATAAACTCAGAATGGATTAAACACCTAAATGTAAGGCCAGACACTATAAAGCTCTTAGAGGAAAACCCTTAGAGCAGAACACTCTATGACATAAATCACAGCAAGATTCTTTTTTACCCACCTCCTAGAGAAATGGAAATAAAAAGAAAAACAAACAAATGGGACCTAATGAAACTTAAAAGCTTTTGCACAGCAAATGAAACCATAAACAAGATGAAAAGACAACCCTCAGAACTGGAGAATATATGTGCAAATGAAGCAACTGACAAAGGATTAATCTCCAAAATTTACAAGCAGCACATGCAGCTCAATATCAAAATACCAAACAACCCAATCCAAAAATGGGCATATCTAAATAGACATTTCTCCAAAGAAGATATACAGATTGTCAAGAAATACATGAAAGGATGCTCAACATCACTAATCATCAGATAAATGCAAATCAAAACTACAATGAGGTATCACCTCACACTGTTCAGAATGACCATCATCAAAAAATCTATAAACAATAAATGCTGGTTAAGGTGTGGAGAAAACGGAACCCTCCTGCACTGTTGGTGGGAATGTAACTTGATACAGCCACTATGGAAAACAGTATGGAGGTTCCTTACAAAACTACAAATAGAACTACCATATGACCCAGCAGTCCCACTACTGTGCATATACTCTGAGAAAATCATAATTCAAAAAGAGTCATGTACCCCAATGTTCATTGCAGCTCTGCTTGCAATAGCCAGGACGTGAAAGCAACTTAAGTGTCCATTGACAGATGACTGGATAAAGAAGATATGGCACATATATATAGCAGAATACTACTCAGCCATAAAAAGAAATGAAATTGAGTTATTTGTAGTGAGGTGGATGGAACTAGAGTCCGTCATGCAGAGTGTAGTAAGTCAGAAAGAGAAAAACAAATACTGTATACTACCACATATATATGGAATCTAAAAAAAAAAAGTTTCTGAAGAACCTATCGGCAGGACTGGAATAAAGATACAGACGTAGAGAATGGACTTGAGGACACGGGAAGTGGATAGGGTAAGCTGGAATGAAGTGAGAGAATGGTATGTATATATATACACTGCCAAATGTAAAATAAATAGCTAGTGAGAGCAGCCGCATAGTACAGGGAGATCAGGCCAGTGCTTTGTGACTACCTAGGGGGGTAGGATATGGTGGGTGGGAGGGAGACACAAGAGGGGGGAGATATGGTGATATACATTTATGTATAGCTGATTTACTTTGTTATAAAGTAGAAACTAGCACACCACTGTAAAACAATTATACTGCAGTGAAGATGTTTAAATAAAAATGAGCCAAGAATATTCAATGGAGAAGAGACAGTCTCTTCAATAAGTGGTGCTGGGTAAACTGGACAGCTACATGTAAAAGAATGAAACTAGAATATTTTCTAACACCGTATACAAAAATAAACTCAAAATGTTTTAAACACCTAAATATAAGACCGGATACTATAAAATCCTTAGAGGAAAACATAGGAAGAACACTCTTTGACATAAATTTCAGCAAGATCTTTATGGATCCACATCCTAGAGTAATGAAAATGAAAACAAAAATAAACAAATGGGACCTAATTAAACTTGAAATCTTTTGCACAGCAAAGGAAACCAGAAGCAAAACAAAACAAAACAAAAACCCACAGAATGGCAGAAAAAACTTGCAAATGAAACAACAAGGGATCAATCTCCAAAACATTCAAACAGCTCACGCAGCTCAATATCAAAATCATACAAGCCAATCAAAACATTAGCAGAAAATCTAAAAAGACATTTCTCCAAGGAAGACATACAGATGGCAAAAGTACATGAAAAGATTCACAGCGTCACTAATTATTAGAGAAATGTACATCAGAAGTAGAATGTGGTATCACCTCACACAGGTCAGAATGACCATCATCAAAAAA